>NC_091124.1:173750450-174442950 GCF_040183065.1 Periplaneta americana
AATTGTATTCTTCACCTGACATAATTAGGAATATTAAATCCAGACGTTTGAGATGGGCAGGGCATGTAGCACGTATGGGTGAATCCAGAAATGCATAGCTATAGAGTGTTAGTTGGGAGGCCGGAGGGAAAAAGACCTTTAGGGAGGCCGAGACGTAGTTGAGAAGATAATATTAAAATGGATTTGAGGGAGGTGGGATATGATGATAGAGAATGGATTAATCTTGCTCAGGATAGGGACCAATGGCGGGCTTATGTGAGGGCGGCAATGAACCTCCGGTTTCCTTAAAAGCCAGTAAGTAAGTAAGTAAGTAAGTAATAACGTTTTCAGATGATCTTGTTTTACTAGCAACATCACAAGATGATTTGCAATGGTCAGTACATAATTTAAATTTAATAGCTCAAAAATATTCAATGGAAATATCCATTAACAAAACAAAAATAATGGCCTTTTGTGGTAAATATCAAATACCAAGCAAAATTTGTTGAAATAACAGAATTTTGGAAAGCGTTAATGAGTTTAATTATTTTGGATATAAACTTTTTGTTGAAAATTTGGATTTATCAGAGAAAATTGTAAAATTCAACAAATCAATGGGCATCATTAATAGAGTTTTAAAACCTTCATTAGTATCTACTAAAATCAACTCGTACTCGTCTTTATCAAATAATAGCTCGACCAGTCTTATGTTATGGGAGTGAAGCGTGGACTATAAGGACGAAAGATGAAAGCAGACTGACAGCTTGCGAGATGAGATTCATGCGCCGAACAGCTGGCTACACTAAATGGGATCGAAGGAAAAATGAAGATGTCCTTCAAGAACTTAATGTGTCATCAATACTGGACTATATCTCCAGATATCAGTTAAACTGGAAGGAACAGGTCTCAAGAATGGTTTCATCCATGATCCCTAAGGCATTAATAAAGTATTGTCCGAATGGGAAACGGTCACTTAGACCTATGAAAAGATGGCAAGAAAATCGCTTTTTCAGGCCGTAACAGTTCTTTTGGGACTAGTACTTGACAGGATGATGATGATCTATCATAGTGTTCTGCCCAAGGGCAGTTATTTCACTGCAAACCCAGCATTCTTCACTCTTTCCTATTTTCTGCCTTCTTCTTAGTCTTCACATATGATTCATATTATATCTTAATAATGTCTGTCATCTGATATCTTCTTCTGCCCCGAACTCTTCTCCCGTTCACCATTCCTTCCAGTGTATCCTTCAGTAGGCACTTTCTTCTCAACCAATGACCGAGCCAATTCTTTTGCTCTTCCTGAGCAGTTTCAGTTTCATTCTTTCTTCATCCACTCTTTCCAACACAATTTCGTTTCTTATTCTGTCTGTGCATTTCATATGTTCCATTCTTCTCCATATCCACATTTCAAATGCTTCTATTTACTTCTCTTCACTTCATCGTAATGCCCATGTTTTCTGCCGCATACTATGCTACACTCCACACAAAGCACTTCACTAGTCTCTTCCTTAATTATTTTTCGAAAGGTCCACAGAAGATGCTTTATAATAATATTATAAATCATTAAATTATACGCAGAGCTAACGGGTATACAACTGGAAACAGTTTTCGCTTAGTACGGTGCCGTTCAAAAAGTGACAAGGGAAAGTAACAGCCCCCTTAGTCGTCATTCAGTGTGTCAGTTTTCGGAAATAAAATCTCACGGCTTATACATTATCAGGCTTCGTGACTTCGGACCCAATAGAACAGTTCAGTGGGAAATCCGCATAACGGCTGAGTATAGTGGTAAAGAATAATGGGTGGGGGTACTGTAGAATGAATGACAACAAATACGCAAAGAAAAACGCTCTGGATTTGATGGTTCTGACAAATAATTTGGTTTTCATACAAACTGTGTCTGAAACTATTACACGGTTAGAAAAGTCAGAGCAAAAGATGCCGGAAGCCCTCAAATTAATTGAGGAAATGACACAGAGAATTAATGAGACACCAAGTACACCGGTTACTGAACGTGTAAAACAGAAGTGGAAATCAATTTTATGTAAAAATAACGGATATGGAACGTTGTGTAACATAAACAGCAAATTAATGGACATAGTTACCCGAGAATAAAGGACTGTCTCTTAGAGACTGCAGTGACGTTAGGTTTTTTCGTTTTGCTCCTATCACGTCATGCGAAGTTGAGTGCAGCCTTCTACAGTACAAACTTTGGCAGATAACCGAAAAAGATTTACGTTTGAGACACTGAGAATGATCTTGTGGTAGGTACATTGCAATTCGGTACTAACTGCACTTCCTAAAGACGACCAATAGGATAAATGAAAAAATTAAAATTGCTACATGCTTATTTCCACCATTATCACTGTGTATAATTAAACACAAATGCTTATAAAAGACAGGAGAATAAATGCTTTTCACATTCTTTTGACATTATCATTGTTTAATGTATTTCAGAATTACATATGTGTGTTTCCCCATACTACCGTACTCTACTCTAAATAGCAACGTTATTACCTCAACACATCTCTATCTACCTGCAGCGAGTCAACAACCTGTAGTGCATGCACAGTAAACTTATTGTATCGGGTCCAAAGTCTCGAAGCCTGCTCATTATAATACAGATGAAATAACTGGTCTTACTTGATTAGTGTCGGAACTACCAACCATCTCCTCTAATGCACATTTCAAAAGTTTTGAAAAGATTTCCACATACACGCTGGATTTTGTCTGTATCGAAAGAATTCCATCCTGAGCATATTATGATCCGTTTTATTCAATTTATGAACGACTGTTGTCTTATAAAACTATGATTTTACTTTTAACAACTTTGTCGTTTTCCAAGCCGATGACATACGTATAATTTATGCAACACCCCGAATTCTGCGCTGTATCATGTCTTCAGACTGTCAACGTTCTTTAACATTTTAACTGGATATCTTTAGTTTTTTTTTATTTGGTTATTTAACAACGCTGTATCATCTAAGAAATTATTTAGCATCGATAGGGTTGGTGATAGTGAGACGATATTTTGCTAGATGAGGCTAGATTCGCCATAGATTACCCGACATTTGTCTTACGGTTGGGGAAAACCTCGGAGAAAACCCAACCAGGTAATCAGCACAAGCGGGAATCGAACCCGCGCCCGAGCACAACTCTGGGTCGGTAGGCAAGCGCCTTAGCGGACTGAGCTACACCGATGACTATCTTTTGTTACCTTTCTATTTGCTGTTTTTTATTGTTTTTACAGAAACCCTTAAATGTTATAGGCGGACATCTTATTTGATTTGCAATATTTATTAATACTTACTTACTTACAAATGGCTTTTAAGGAACCCGAAGGTTCATTGCCGCCCTCACATAAGCCCGCCATCGGTCCCTATCCTGTGCAAGATTAATCTAGTCCCTATCATCATATCCCACCTCCCTCAAATCCATTTTAATATTATCCTCCCATCTACGTCTCGGACTCCCCAAAGGTCTTTTTCCCTCCGGTCTCGCAACTAACACTCTATATGCATTCCTGGATTCGCCCATACGTACTACAGGGACATCACTTTATTTTTACTTGCATTTTTATTGTACCTGCGTTTCTGAATGTACTTGACTCCCACCTCTTTCACTAATGTTCTTGCTCCCGTCAGCCACACAAACTTACGGCCGCTGTAGCAAACGAAATCTGCTAGTAGTGAAGTAAATAGTACAGAGTATAGTGTGTTTCAGAAATATGGTTGCGTTTTCCATAGAAGGGAGAGCCCATATTATTGAATCTTATTTCCAGGGGCAAGTATTTATGGAGATTAATTTTATCATTTGTGTTTTTTAATATTGGTGTCGGCGGAGATTGATTTGTACTCTTGTCGGATATTTATGGAAATTTTGGAAAATACAACTAATTTGAAATTGGAGTATTAACTCAGTATGAATATTACTTTCCAAATAATTAATATTAAAGGTTCGTTGGATTCTGGTAAAGGTGCGGTATGGCCAATAGACAATATTTGTTGGATTGAGACTGTATTTAACACACATTCATTAGAAAAGTGGGAAAAAAACTTGCAGCCCTCAAATAATACTTTCAAATTATTAGTGAAATGTTGAATTCTCCGTCTTTTGAGTTCACTAATGTAATTAGAACACCTGGAATACCATGTAATGTAGCCTACTTGAATGTGCAACAAATTCAAATGAAAAAAATACCCGAAAAAAGAACTCAGAATATGAAATTCGCTATAAAGCGACACAATAATAAGAATTCGCGAATGTGTTCATATTTCGCTATTAGATCTCTATTTCGCGATTTGTCGTGATTGTTTTATCCGCATATTATTAATCAGAATCACTTAATTAGTAAAGATTAGTAAAAATCTATTGTATATCTAGCCTATTAGGCCTATGTTGTGATTTTCGCGATCTCCGTAAATACCCGCCCCTGCTTATTTCGCACAGGTACGGTGTGTAGCATGACTGAATAACTTTATCTGTGTTGACTAAGCAGAAGTGAAGATTAGAGTTACCGAAAGTACGGTAATATGCTGAATAAAGTAGCCATTTATAATGAATAAAACAGCATGAGGAGTTGAGTTTGTGGAAAAAAAAATGTTACTACTCTACTGTATTTTGATAAAATACCGTAAAAGTAATGATCAAACTGAAAATCCTAATATCGTATTTCCCTGTAACATAAATGGATACACTAATTTTCTCTCCTCCTATACCCAGTAAAATGATTTGTTTACATATTGCACTATAGTAAAGGCAGAAGAAATAGGCGGGTTTTTGGTGTTGTGCGGAAACTACTCACTCCACACTTTCTCTAGCGGTTTATGACTTGAACAAAGAGACCTTCCTGTCGCTACGTTCGAATGCTAGTTGTTGACAAGTGTTCGTCTGTGATACTACTGTGTTATGGCTTGTTCGCAAATATATATGTAATAATAATCAGTATTTTAAAATACTAATCATCCGAGTAATCGCTATCTTCTCTCAGTCAAGCCCTGATATCAGAAGTCATACTAGAGGCGTTATTTCTCAAGTTTACTGTTTTTTTTAAGAACTTAAGAGATTGTAAGGGCATTAAATGTGTCCTATCATCGACGCAGATAGCCACTGCCAAGGCGAGTGGTGTTTCTCCAAGATCGATTCAGAGAATTTGTGCAGAACGATTTTTTAGTCATACTTGTATTATTTGTTTTGTTAAGCTAAGCCATTCTTAAGTGTGCTTCTAATACATAAGTATTTTTATTAGGAAACTCGTTCATGTTATAATAACGTAGGCTACATTTTCTACACACGGCGAAATATATATTAAATTTTTGCACTTTAATTTTTAATTTTCTCATGATTCACAAAGTTGATAACTGTATAAACATTATTTATTATCTACTATTTCATTACAATATTCTGAAAACGCATAAAAACAAAATACTTGTGTGTAATGCTAAAAATTTTATTTCTCCTATATTAGGTTTGCATTACATAATAATTATTATTATATTTGTGAAATGGTTAACTTGCGAAATATTATAAATGATATCTCTAAAGTCTGATTCTTGTATGCAATGGCAGAGGAAAGGGAACTGGCCACCATAACCCATTATCTCCTGGCTTAGTTACCTCATGAGTGACGCCATATTGTTGTCACATGAGTTTCAGACCTGTGTTCGGACAATGGACTAAACAAAACAACAATATTCAATAAGTCAGGTATTTGTAATTACTAGAAATCGCGTTATTTTATTTGTTCTTTTAAGTTTTCCTGTAGTGCAAAATGTGTGAATGAAAGAGTAAGTTATTTGGGACAGGACCATATACCCAGCAGGTTCTGAAAGGTATAGGAGTCGGGGTAGTGAATGAGGGGTTCGCCATACCCGCCTATTTCTTCTGCCCCTAGTATAGTAACACCAAACTCCTGTAATGGAACGGGGTAACAGTGTTTCCGAGTATAGCCAGGTTAATGTTAAAAATGTTGGTAAAAATAAAGTGATGTCCCTGTACATGCCCTGCCCATCGCAAACGTCTGGATTTAATGTTCCTAATTATGTCAGGTGAAGAATACAATGCGTGCAGTTCTGCGTTGTGTAACTTTCTCCATTCTCCTGTAACTTCATCCCTCTTAGTCCCAAATAATATTTATTAATACTCTATCTAATTTATTGTTTTTGCGTCGATATTTTAAAAATATATTTTCATGCACTATTAAAGTTCGTGTTTATTTTTGCTGTTATTATCTGGTCATCAGTGCACAATGGCTCTTTTAAAATAAAAAAGTTGTCCACACTGCTTTCAGTTCAAACCGGCTATGCTAAACTGTAATTGAAAAATCAGAAATATTACAGTAATGTTCTCGTGTGTAACGAAGTGGCGATCCTCAACTTTCTCGAAATCTTAACTTGTTTTCAATTAGAAAATTACGAAACACTGCTGCTAGTCAATGCTGCTGAAGCGTTAAGTCTTACACAGTAAGATGTAGCACCCCACCACAGCTGAACAAAACACTCCGTCCCATTGTTGCTCAAAAGTGGTATTTGTCAGTCGGCAGAGCAACTGGCCATGCAGTGCGTGAGTTTGATTTCGATTTCGCTAGAGTCGACGGCAATTCGGAAGGCGGTAGTCTGCTAGCGTCCAGAGAGACAGATAGAGAGGGCAAGGCAGCGTACAACATTGCCACATGTTACTTCACGCACGTGAGATACAAATAGCGCAGGAGAGAATTTAAGGGGCGTTGGTCATTATCGCATGCAAAATAATGGTAAAAATAGCCTATCTTCAAACAGTCATAAATATAATACTATTTATCAGAGGTCTTTCATTTTTGTTAGCTATGTGTGTATACATATTAAGCTTTAAAGTGAAAAAGAATGCTTACTCTAGAGTAAATCTTTATCCTTAAATTAATTTTTTTAATTAAGCACAATTTTTTTTATAAATTCACTACATGTCTGTGATTAGGTACACTCTATTCACTTATTATAGCACATATTGAATAGAAAATTTGACCACTTATTGCTAATAGATACTAAAACATACCCTACTAAAATTATTCATGTATCTGTAATATTATGAGTATAGGGCTTATAGCAATCATCAC
Organism: Periplaneta americana; assembly: GCF_040183065.1. Taxonomy (NCBI): domain Eukaryota; kingdom Metazoa; phylum Arthropoda; class Insecta; order Blattodea; family Blattidae; genus Periplaneta; species Periplaneta americana. The sequence continues at coordinate 173,757,517 of NC_091124.1, forward strand.
CGTCAATAAATTACAAAAAAATTGACGAAGATTAGTATAAGCCCTATGCCCATAGGCCTAATATTACAGATATTTTAATAATTTTAGTAGGGTATGTTTTAGTATCTGTTAGCAGTAAGTGGCCAAAATTTTAATTCAATGTGTGCTATGATAAGTGAATAGAGTGTACCTAATCACAGGTATGTAGTGAATTTATATAAAAAATATGTTTAAATTCAAAAATTAATTTAACGGTAAGATTTACACTAGATTAACCATTCTTCTTTCATTTTAAAGCTTAATGTATATACATATATCACTAAAAAAATGAAAGAGCTGTGATATATAGTATTACATTTATGACTGCTTGAAGATAGGCTATTTTTACCATTACTTTGCATGCGATAACGTCCAATTGCCCTTAAATTATCAAAAGAAAACAATGAACTTAGCCGTTGATTACTGTAAGCATGACACCAAACAAACCCTGTTTCCTTCACTAACAATATTCTTTGTACGGTTCTCAATCCCACACCACATGCTTCTACAGTCATTTCTTGCGCATTGGCAACGTTGCAGCCAGCATCAAGATGGCCGGCAGCGTTCTGCTCGTCAACGTTTTTAAAATATTATGCACCTTAAACAATATTTTCCGCACCTGCCTGTGCAATACCGGTACTTGTCTTTTTACAATCTCTTCTTCCATTTATTTATCGCGCGCGCATGCGCGCACACACACACATACACATATTGTTGCTATCTGTGGAATTTCCCCAGAATATTATTACAAAACTCATTACCGAGAGGAAGTATGCAAAGTATATTCTTTTTAAGGTATTGATATTTACTATCTTTCGCATACATCTAATAGCAAAACAAGCTGAATTTAGTTTTGGGGTGATTTCTTTAATATGATTTTTCCAATTTAACACATTATCGATTTTTAAGCCAAGAAATTTTGTTGTTGTTGTTTCTAATGGGGATCTATTGCACTGGTCAACAATGATTTTGTTAAATAAATAATATCGGGTGTTTCTTATGTATTGCCATCTGCTGATTCCAAAAATGAAGTCAGAAATTTTCCATCACCCACCATTTTTTTTTTATTTTGAAAATAAATTTTTTCATGTATATTAGCATTTGTGGTATACAACATGATGATTAGAAGGCGTATTTTACATTTATATTTCATTACATTGTGTCAACTATTGACTTGTAACGTTTGGTATTGTTGCCTGTGAATTCACGAATAACAACAATGACATTTTCCTCACAAAACTGTGTTTGTAAGGTAAATTTCCCAGATGAATAGAAGCTTTCTTTAAAGAAAGAAGCTAATCCTGTGCTCTCTTCCGTTGTCAATTGAAATGTGTTAGAAGTGTATAATACCGTACCTAATAGTGCATTGTAAGGAGTAATGTATAAGTGTATAATGTATAAGAAACATGTCCTGAAAGTTTCTTATTGATAGAAACAACTTCTGTTAAGTGTGTGGTGAGCTCACTTTAAAATCGCAGAGGCCAAATTTTACTCTTCTAGTTAGAAGAGCTTATGACTGTTATTTTAACAACAAAATAGACCAGAACAAGACAAGGGCCCGGAAATCTGTTGTGCTAAATGTGTACCTAACACTATTAACTAGCTGGTTAAAAGGATCCCGTCATATGCCTTTTGCAGTCTCAATGATATGGCGTGAACCTAAGGATCATTTGACAGACTGCTACTTCTGCTTGACAAATATATCTGGAATAAGTTCGAAGTCCAGACACTGTTAAATATAAATCTTTAATTTCTGCAATTCGGCCGATGCTTCAAGGGCCAGGACTTCCCATATCAACTCCATCACATCATATTACATTGACTGAAGTAATTCAAAGTGTTCCTGATGTTCAGAATGAATTACAAAATGGTCCAGATTTTGTGGAAGATGATACTATAAATGAACCTCACTTTCTAACACAGGAGGATTTAAATGATTTGGTTCGGGATCTTGGTTTAAGTAAAAGCAAGGCAGAATTACTCGTCTCCAAGATTGAAAGGCTGGAAGCTGCTGCAGGTAACACCAAAATAAGTTTCTTTCGCCAACGCCAAAAGGAATTTGAGCATTTGTTTTCTAAAGAGTAGGACCTAGTTTTCTGCAACGATGTTGAGAATTTGTTCGATTCACTGGGTGTTAAGCATAAACTTGAGGATTGGCGTTTGTTAATAGACTCCTCGAAAACAAGTTTTAAAGGATGATTACTACATAATGGAAACAAATATCCATCCATTCCTTTAGCTCATGCAATTGGTATGAAGGAAAATTATGAGAATATGAAGCTCTTACTATCCACTATCAAGTGTGACAATTTTTCTTGTCAGATATTTGGGGATTTGAAAGTAATAGATATCTCACTTGAATTATAGCTTGGCTATACTAAATTTTGCTGTTTCTGGTGCATGTTGGATAGCAGAGATAAAAGTAATCATTATATAAAAAAATAACTGGTCAAAGAGAGAGTCACTTTAATCCAGGGCAAGATAATGTTCTTCACCAACCACTTACTTGTAAGTCCTGAAAAAAATCTTATTGCCTCCACGGCATATCAAACTAGGCTTGATTAAGAATTTTGTGAAAGGAATTGATCATGATGGCAGTGCATTTCTCTTCCTGAAAAATAAGTTCCCAAGATTCAGTGAAACTAAACTAAAAGCAGGAATACTTGTTGACTTCAAAAAAAAGGAATTTATGAAAAATACGCAATTCGAAAACCAGTTAAATATGCAAGAGGCAGCTGCAGGGTTGTATTTCAAAAATGTTGTCACCAACTTTTTAGGAAACTTCAGGTCTGAGAACTACAGAGAACTTTTCAGTGAGATGATTGAGAACTACAAGTTCATGAGATGTAATATGTCTTAAAAATACATTTTCTGCATCCCATCTCGATTTCTTTCCTGAAAACCTAGGGGCTGTGAGCGACGAACACGAGGAGCGTTTCCACCAGGACATCGTGGAAGTGGAAAGGCGCTACCAGGGTAAATAATGTCCAAATATGTTGGCAGACTATTGTTGGATATTGAAAAGAGATTTACCTCAAGCAAAGTACAGCCGAAAATATGCTTCACATACATTTTAGGCCAATAAATGTAATTTCAGCTAAGATATCGTAATATTATAATGTATAGATATGAAAAATGTTTTTCACGTGATTACGCAAAAACCCTGGGTGATAGAAAAGTTCTGTAAAAAAATTTGAAATCAGCACAAAAAAGTTACCTAGAATCACCCATTGTTTCCCATTTAACAGACAAAAGTTTACATTTTGTTGACCAGTGTTATTAATTATTGCGCTAGAAATTTTCGACGTTGAATTTGGACAGGATTTAAATTGAATTATGTTAGTTTTGTTACAATTTAATACTAATTTATTGACTGAGAACCAGTCATATATTTTGAAGAGAATTTCCTCTGTTGAAGATTGGAATGTGTTGGAGTTATTGGTTGTAATTACTATACTTGTGTCATCTGCAGATAATATGGGATGACCTACATCTCTTATTAGGGGGGCAAGATAATTTATAAACACTAGAAAAAGTAGGGGACCTAATATTGATCCTTGAGGAATTCCATTATTAGTAGTTCTCCATGTCGATGCAGTAATTCACTGGGCCTTTGTTGCAGACGGACGTGCTCTCGATGCGGATATTTACTCTCAACAGCTGGAACGAGTTCAGGAAGTGTTAACAGAGAGTTTATCGAAATAGAATTATCTTGTAACAGGATAATGCGAGACTCCATACCGCTCGAACAACCACGGAAAAAATCTAGCAATTTGGAGAAATTGAACTGCTACCACAAAAGGCAAATATACCTGACCTTGCGCCTTCTGATTACCAATTGTTTCGATCCGTGGTTCACTTTCTGCGTGGAAGAAATTTTCCAAAATTTTGGAGCCGTTGAAGTGGGTGTCACCGAATTCTGGTATCGTCGCGAGATAACAAACCTCACCGAAAAATGGTTCAAGACCATAGAATTAAGGCCTTTACTTTGCAGATTAGATCAATTTCTTGTAACAACATATTCCAACTAAAATTTTGCTCCTAAACCGATTTATGACCAGACAGTATCTGTAAATTATTTAACACTGAGAGTACAACGTTTTTATTAAAGCCATATATGCCTACTTCGCTTTGATTTTTAATGCATTGACAATTATTAGTGGTATTGTACAAGGAATTCTTTTGGTACTAACTTTCGGGCCTCAGATTACGTCTCAAAATCGCGATACCTCCTTATCTACGCCGGTGGCTCAAATAATTCTTAATTCAGTAATAAAAAGCAACCGTCATTAATTTTGTATAACTTCAATTTTTATAACAGTACTCTTTCTGTAATTGACTACAACGTCTGAAATATAATAGACTATGTTTAATTAGTAATTGGATATATATCTAATAAAACAGCCAATTACTGTATTTCGTTTTGTAAAATCGAATTACAGCCTTCTTAATAGCTCATGTCTTTAGCTGAAGCTGTACAACTCCATATAGATAGGCCTACTATTTTCGGAAACAACGTCAATTTTTTAATTTTTGGTATTTTTATATTCAGTAGGCAAATTCTAATCCCTATTTTTTAATATCTCAACATTTCTTTTCCCTTATTTATAAATAATGAAATGCATAAGTTAATTAAAATTAAAAACCATAAATTCGCGGGTGTTCTTGTGTGCACAAGAACGTTACGTGTATGTTTGCGTGCGTATCTGTGAGTATCCTTATATGTGTTGTGCATATTTATGAGCTTAATTATACATTATAGATAGCTACGAGCAGTATGGGATGAAGATAAATGCAAATAGACGAAGGGTATGGTCACAGAAATAACAGAAAATAAACTTGCGAATTCTAAATGAGGCAGTAGAGCAAGTGCACAGCTTCAAATACTTGGAGTGTACTATAAGCAGTAAAGGCCCATTCACAATGAAAATTAAACATAAACATAACGTAAGCATAAAACTTTGTGTCCATGTTATTTAATGAAAGCATTCACAATGAATTACATAAGCATAAACTTAATCTTAATCATAAGACGTTAACATGAAAGTTTGCAAACTCCAAACTTTCACGCTTATGTTTATGCGATTTGGAAACAGTACACAAGCGGAAAGCGTGTTTTCACTTTTTGTTTAACATCTCATGGGCTTTGCCTACAGGCAATATTTTGATCTATTGGCCGTGATGATAGCTAGGCGCGCAACATGAAATCATATGACGAAAAGTTGATTATTTTACATCTCCGTTTCTTTGATTTCAAGTATTGAAAGCCATATACTGATGCCATTGTAGTTATTAGAAACATAAATTGAATAGCTACATCGTCAGTCATTGTGCAATTCTCCATTTTTATGTAATAGATTCTGTAGTTTTGTTGATTCGGTATGTTTGTTTCCACACACGTGTTATGTTTACGTTATGTTTAATTTTCATTGTGAATGGGTCTTGGCTACTTAAGTTTGTGGCATATTTTTATGGGCTTATGTTAATGTTTACGTTATGTTTAATTTTCATTGTGAATGGGCCTTAACATGAGCTGCTGCCAGGAAGTCAAAAGGAGGATAGCAATGGCCAAGGAAGCTTTTAATAGAAAAAGGAGCACCTTCTGCGTACCTCTGGAAAAATAACTAAGGAAGAAATAGTGAAGTAGTGAAATGCTTTGTATGGTGTGTGGCATTGTATGGAGCAGAAACATGGACATTATGACATTACGACGAAGTGAAGAGAAGCGAATAGAAGCATTTGAAATGTGAATATGAAGAAGAATGGAAAGTGTGAAGTGGACAGACAGAATAAAAAATGAAGCTGTGTTGGAAACAGTGGATGAAGAAAGAATGATGCTGAAACTGTTCAGGAAGAGGAAAAGGAATTGGTTCGGCCACTGGCTGAGAAGAAACTGCCTACTGACGGATGCACTGGAAGGAATGGTGAACTGGAGTTCGGGATAGAAGAAGATATCAGATAATAGACGACACTGAGATATGTGGATCATTTGAGGAAATGAAGAGAAAGGCAGAAAATAGGAAAACTTGGAGAAAGCTGGGTTTACAGTGAAAGACCTGCCCTTGGGAAGAACACTAAATTAAATGAAATATCGACGGCCAATTCAAAGGAAAACAACTCAAAATTTGAAGTTTTGAGAAACCTGCATTTTACAGCTTTATGTTGTTTTGAAAAAATCAAAGGATCGTTGAAATTACTCCAAATTCTGTTAACGGTTTTTTTTATAAATATATACTATAAGTTTCAAATTAGAGTGACCCATCCAATTTTTTTTCTATTCCTGATCAGTTGCAGCATTATTCTTTCTTCATCCACTCTTCATAGCACAGCTTCATTTCTTATTATATAAGTCCATTTCTGACGCTCCATTCCACATTTCAAATGCTTATAGTCCTTTCTCTTCACGTCGTCGTTTTTAGTAGGATATTTTACGACGCTTCATCAACATCTTAGGTTATTTAGTGTCTGAATGAAATGAAGGTAATAATGCCGGTGAAATGAGTCCGGGGCCCAACACCGAAAGTTACCCAGCATTTGCTAATATTGGGTTGAGGGAAAACCCCGCAAAAAACCTCAACCAGGTAACTTGCCCCGATCGGGAATCGAACCCGGGTCACCTGGTCTCGTGGCCAGACGCGCTAACCGTTTCTCTACAGGTGTGGACCACTTCGTCGTAATGTCCATGTTTCTGCCTCATACAATGCCACACTCCACACAAAGCACTTCTCTAGTTTATTTCTTTTTCCACAGGTCTGTAGAGTATGTTCCTTTTCCTATTTAAAGTTTTCTTTGCCATTGTTATAGTTCCTTTCACTTCCTGCCAGCAGCTCATGTTACTGCCTAAACTAGGCGCTACTCATCTGTTAGAGATTGAGTAGACCCCAAGGCCATAGTGCGACAGGAAGGATTAGATCAATGGAGAAATCCATGACCCCATAGGATATAGAGCACGTGACCTTCCGGCTTGCAGCATTATGCGTGTAGTTTAACTTTCTTTATTGATAAACAGTAGGATTCGTTCGCCATGTGGTCGGTATGTGCACCAAACAACTCCGAAAAAAATTACGAGAATCGAACTAGGTCCGTTAAATTTTATCTTTTATCTTCTTCCATCTTAATTTTTATAAATGGGAGTAGGGCCGCCGAAAAGGGGGGGGGGCAAAGGGGCAAGTGCACATGGGCCCATGAGCAGTAAGGGCCCGTCAGATTAAGTGAGTCTGATTACTTTTTATTATCACGGATAATAATTATTCACAGATACAAAATTTTATAGTACCGGTATGTAAGAAATGAATCTGACATATTAACCAACAATAGTATAATTAATACAAATTACCACTCCATTATGTAAATGTTTAACTTTTATATAATACAATATCGGTTTCCCACATTAACAATCATCGACACGACACTTGAGGGCTCCGAGATTTGCCTGAAATTTGTTCCCGTCTCTTGTACCGAACACATTCAATTGGCTTGTCCTCGTAACTACCAATCCCTGCCGGTCCACCGCAATACGCTAGTGGACTCTCCCAAATCCAAGCCAGAGGATTACGTTTCCTTTTCTGTAGGGCCTACATATGGCCGTGTGCACCATCTCGATCTAGCCCGTTTACCAGCAATCACGGAAACATGGTTAATTCTTGACAAAGATCAAGTTACAGATGCGGTGCACAGACATTTTCCCTCGATCAACTCAGTACCGTCAGCTGACGGCACGCTCGCTTGAGAAGAATCATCTGAGCGCTAGGTTACCGCGTATAAAACAGCGAACGAACGCACTCTGTCAATTATCGCTTCGTTTTTGTTTGTCGGACTGTTTCAAACATCCTCGCAGTTTTCAAATAACAAGTTTCAAAAATCATGGAAGAAAAAAAGAAAAGAGCACCGAACTTCTCACAGTTCGAAATGGGAATTCCTTTAGAACTCGTCAGCAATTCTGCATCCATATTAGAGAATAAAGTACTGACGGAAGTTCTCTAAGAGAAGAGCAGGCTACCTGGTCGGATTTAACCTCACAATTCAACATGAGTTATACGTGTTTACATAATTCCACATAATTTGTAACGTAATTTATACAGTGGTTATTTCATATTATTGATAATAATTGGGAAAATTTCAGTATACGGATAACTCACTGACAATTATCTTGAAATAGGCTACTAAAAAGAGCAGATTTGTATGTGTTTGTCGAATGCTCATCATCTTGCTTACGAAAAGACACATTTCAGTGCCAATAATTTATTTGGGAAAATTTCAGAATACGGATACCTCACTGACAATTATCTTGAAATAGGTTACTAAAAAGAGCAGATTTGTATGTGTTTGTCGAATGCTCATCATCTTGCTTACGAAAAGACACGTTTCAGTGCCAATAATTTATTTGGAAAATTTTCAGTATACGGATACCTCGCTAACAATTATTTTAAAATTAAAAAAAAAAAAGAAGCAATTCGTCTGTGTATGTCGAATACGCATCATCATGCATGCGAAAAGGAAGTTTTTAGTGCCAATTTATTTTGTGTGCATAAGGTTGGAATTTTGGAGTAAGAGGGAAAGGAACGTATCCTTGTTCTGAAATTTATCCATTTGTTTTGTGTTCACAAGGTTGGAATTTTGGAGTAAGAGTGAAAGGAAGGTATCCGTGTAATTTCTCTTATTTCAAGCGTAAATAGCTTAATTGTCCAAAATGCCATGTAGGTCCTAATAGTTTCAAACGGCAAATCTATAGCTAATAAGTGATAATCTCGCATTCTACAAAATGGTCATTTAGTTTTGCTATATTATTACCGCATAGAGTAGGGCCTAACTAAATTATTATTATGTTAACAAAATTGGACAATTAGGCCTAAATAACATTTTGTCCTCAAGTAAAGTCCCGATCTTCCAAAGCAGAAACATATATAAAACATTTGTCTGTTTTGAGAAAAAAGAACATTTTTATTATTCATCTACAAACTTACTCTTTCTACAATAACACCAATTCTGTTATTTCCGCAGTGATTTGCGTGTTCAAGATACATCATTTCATCTTCAATTCCATCAAGTACGTCAAATCGTGCCGCCATTTTGATTTTCTCGACTTGACCATGCTTAATTCAAGATAATCGGTCCCACACCCGTGATCAAATTTGATCATCATCAACTCGCTTGTTTAACTTTGATCGAGATTGATACTCCGAAAATTGGCGTTGAAGATGGTCAAGTGCCGACTTAACCATGGTCAAATTTTAATCGAGAATGGTGCACACGGGCAATAGTATGTTTCGTGACGAAACTTTCAACTTTTCGTTGTCGTTTTTCTTGTAAATTCTGTTCATCAGTGTTACCAGTGGACAATGGACAAGTCAAAGCTTACGAGTAAGTCAGGAGTTGAGAAGCGCAAGGAGAGACAGAGATTTCGGTAGATATTAAGAAAGGGAGTAGAACTTCGAAGTTGGTGTGAAATTGAGCGACCTCGGAAAACTAAAAAGTAGCAGACAAATTGTGTCATTGATTGTGTTGTTCGAAAACAAGAACCTTTCCAAAAACAGTATTACAGTATTTTCAAAACTCAAGAATGGAGAATGTGTTCCCAGAGACTGGCTAGTGTGGACTGAAACAAATCAGGAAAAATAGTACAGTGACTGATTTGTTTCACTCCACACTAGCCAATCTCTGCGAACACATTCTTCATTCTTGAGTTTTGAAAATAATACTGGAAGGGCTCTTGTTCCGTCACTTAGAAGGTTATTAGGCAGGTTGACATTCACAATTTGTCTGCCACTTTTTAGTTTTCCAAGGTCGCATGTTACTTGCCATGATTCAGAGTTAGGAACTGGTATGGGTAAATTTGTTTCACTTGCACATGTTAACACATCATTTTTACTATTGTTTTCTTTTCTGATTCAATACTACTGTTATCAGAATTTTTTTCTAGACAGCCACAACCATCAGTATTCACTTCTAAGTATGAACTGTCTTCATTTTTGACACCTGAACAGACGGGCTTGAGATTGGTTTATTTTCTGCACCTTCACTAGCAACGCTCAATTTCACACCAACTTCAAATAAAATGAAGGAAATAAAAATGTATTCAGAGTAACAATGTGTCAAGAAAGACTGAGTAACCTTGGCCTCCTTAGTCTGGAGAGCAATCTTGCTAGGTCTTTAAATTTTGATGACATAATTGATGATTTTGCATCAATGAAGTCAAGGAGAGTTGTTTGTTCATGTTGGCCTGCAAGTCAGAAATTACAGATGTTTAAGAATAGTGTTTTATGAAAACGAAACAAACGACAACGAATAGACGAAAGTTTCGTCACGAAACATACTATGTAGGCCCTACTGAAAAAGAAGTGTCATGAATATAATATATTGTGCCAATGTGAAGTTCTGCTAAAAGTTTTCAATGTAACAAAAGTGTATATTTTTAGATTCGTATCTGTGTATGGGGTTATCTTTTATTTCTTTTTCAAATAATTATGGTCAGAGTAATTGGTAACTTGTCATTTTTAACTTTTTTTCAACGGGGCCCGAGCACAATATTGCACAGAGGCCCATAAATCCTGTTGCCGGCCCTGAATGGGAGTATGTTAATTTTGTAAAAATACGCTTACACTCTGATCCAGTTTGTGGCCTGTGCATATGCAAAAATGAAAAACAAGATTTGAGCAAGGCCACCCGTGTCTGAAAATAAACAGACGAACAGAGGTGTGTGCAAATTTATCGAAAGCCGATTACGGGTTATATAAAGGCAGAAGGGTACTCATGTAAACGAAGACGAACTAGATAGATGAAAGTTGCAGATCAATTGTTGAGGCATTTGAAGTAAACTCTTCAAAATAACGGAATACATTTACTACAAGAGATCTCCGCAACAGAGTTGCAATTCGGAAACTGCATGTACAAACCAAATTGCGTACATTTAAATGGGCTTGTAAACGATATTTTAAAGTATTTAATTTTTCTGAAACAATAACTGCATAATATCTTCTACCTGTATACTAATAGTAAATCTGCAGCCGAAATTTTTCCGGTAATTTTCGATTTTCTAAAAATAATTGGTGTTAACATGTATAATTAACCATCCTGAAACCGAAAATCGCATTTTTTTTTTAATTTTTGTTTGTATGTCTGTCTGTCTGTCTGTCTGTCTGGATGTTTGTTACCTTTTCACGCGATAATGGCTGAACCGATTTATATGAAAATTGGAATATAAATTAAGTTCGTTGTAACTTAGATTTTAGACTATATAGCATTCAAAATACTTTATTCAAAAGGGGGGTTATAAGGGGCTTGAATTAAATAAATCGAAATATCTCGTTTATTATTGATTTTCATGAAAAATATTATATAACAAAAGTTTCTTTAAAAATAATTTCCGATAAGTTTTATTCTATACAAAATGTTGATAGGACTGATATTTAATGAGATAAATGAGTTTTAAAATTACAATAATAACGCCATCTAAGGCGCTGTACTGAAATAAAAACAAATGACATCGTCTATAAGTGGCCTTGGACAACAACAATCGAAGGCTATTAAACATAGCCTAAGAGAATGTTTCTGTGTTTGTATCAAGTAATATCGGAAGCTAATTAATTGTTTAATTACTATTTCACCATTGGAAAGTGTAGTTTCTCTAGATGGACATAATTCTACGATGTTATTACAGTAACTTCTGAAACATATAGTAAGTAATATAAAGTATACACATTAAAACTAAATGATATGTCAATCTTCATTAAACTATGATTGCATGTAATAACAATAAAGAAACATGTTAAAGGAATTGTCATTGCACCAAATGATTGCTCTCTGGACCAAAATGACCGCATTTTAATTATTTAAATACAATTTAAATTAAGTAGCATATTAAACGATTTATCCTTCTATCAAACACGAATGTTCCCTGGATCAAACGTCCTATTTTAATTATGTAATTACCTTATATTTATTTCTAACAGGTGCAGCGGAGCGCACGGGTACGGCTAGTATTGGAATAATCATGTTGTTGGAGCTAAGAATCGGTGCTGATTTATTATTGGTGCTTTTGTTATGTTGCGTTTCCATGGATTCTTCTAAATTTATAGTGAGCATGAAGGATGAAACATTATTATTTTCCTATCGGGGTTTGAAGAAAGGTTCTTTTTGAATGATTGTGTTCCATAACAAGGATATGAGGTGACAAACAATCCGTGTGACGTACGTAAGATTGAAATTAGGCAGCAGGAAGGTTAGTGGTTGCAATGCGCGGGACACTTTGAAGAAACTAAAACAGTATGTATTAAAAACTTATTATAATCATATCGCCATCATCGTAGTCGTCGTCGTGCTCATCATTATCACTAAACCGCGGGAGTGCGGGCCTTTTACAGTCAAGTTAAGTATGAGTGGAGTGTTCCGTGACGAGTGTAATGAACTCTCAGGTAAGCAACTCACTCTGCAGGCTTCAGAAGTACAGTCTTGCGTATGTGAATTGCATACATACAATAATTATACATTCCGTACTTATCTAATTGATGCGATGTCGACGGAATTTTGTAGTCCGTGCGCCAGACAAGTAAAATGCACCATGTTGGAATACCGCTCTTTAAGTTGTTTTGCTGCCTTAATAATATATGGAGCTGCATCAGTGACAAAAAGAAGTACATTATTATATTTAATCCTTTCCGACCATAAAAGGCGCACAGCCTTATAAAAAACTTGTACAATAGTTGCATGGTTTACCTTTTCCAGTTTCTCTGAAGTTAGCACAAATTTTTTCCCTGCACACTTCTCGGAAAGTATACCGACCACCACATTTGCCACATATCTACCACTGACGTTTGTAGACTCATCAACACTAGTGATAGCCTTGCTGAAACCCATATATTTTCTGATCGTTCACGCTTTCTCGAATTTTGGCAATCGTATTCTGGTACGAAATTGGTAAATATTCTTTATGTATTGTTGCTTCTCCTGGAATATGTTGATTTGTGTATTTTTCCAGAAATGATCTAAAGTGGGGGTTGTCCAAAGTTCTGAATGGAATGTTCGTGTGTACTAACATGTCACATAAGTCTATATATTGAATTGTGACCGACTGTTTGAACTCGATTGGTTCTTGTCTGAATTGCGTTCAATATATTAAAAGGTAAGGTAAAGGTATCCCCGTAACATGCCATGAAGGCACTTGGGGGGCATGGAGGTAGAGCCCCATGCTTTCCATGACCTCGGCACTAGAATGAGGTGGTGTGGTCGGCTCCGTGGTGGTAAAGTGGAGAATTGAAACAGTAAACGACTTTAACGGCATTACAAACAGTTACAACAATGGACAAAAAACACAGAATTCAAACTAGAAAATGTTTAAAAGTGTAGGTCATATGAAATGCCAAGGGTGGGTAAAATCTGTCCACTAACAAATACTTCAAATTATTAGTCTGCTATATTTGAAATCTAAAACAGTACACATGTGTGCATACTTTATCATGTTAGAGACAAATAAAGTAAAGGTGAAAGCTGTCAGATTTCATTAATTCAAAACAAATTTAGAAAATAAAAAGGTATCCCTTCCCAACCGTGATAATGCTAGGGTTAAGCGAGAAAATAATTATTGATTGACGCCTTTTTTGCTCCTCTATTGACATTCGAGACAATTGAATCCTTCCATTTACCGAAGCCTTTTCTGTCTGGAAGTTGTTAAAAGATACCACAGCTTTAACATTTTATGAGACATGTAATTAAGTCCTTTTAGCTTAGAAAGTTTTGAAGAACTATGAGAAAATTATTCCCTTCTGCGGAGCGACTCATATGTGAAAAATTTTAACAATATGATACACAGGAACATACTAGTTAATAGTTATTATAATGCTATAATTACTCACGTTTCGTTATTTAGGTCTAATGCACTATCCTCTGATACATGTTCGTCTGAATTGGTTTCGGAAGTGGCCTGAAGAGTACATGAACTATTGGCAATGATGTCATGAATTTCTTTTCTCCTTCTCCGTTTTTCACATCTGTCCAATCTCAGATTATCTGTTGATTTTCGTTTCAAGCAAGACTGCGCCAGAGCTTTTGTGGGTACAGCGTCTACTTTCAGATTACGGCTGCTTTTTTGTTCATAATTTAGGAGTTTCTGCTTTAAAGGTACTTCGTAACTTGACTCCTCAAAATGAAGTGAACATATTCGAGCTGAAACAACATTAAGTCTTAAGATTTTTACCCCCTTTCTTTTCCCTCAAAGCAATCTATGGTATAAGTCAAACAATAAGTTTAACATGAAAATATATTTTGCAAATGAGTTGCGAAGCAAATAAAATTTAGTAACATGCGAGAAAACTCATCGTGCTGTAAATTGACTTCATCCTCCCTTCTACAAGCATGCAACCATTGTCTTGCCAAGTCTTCATTCTTCGGAAACCTATAATATTTTACGTCAGTTCCTTTTGTTTTTCGATTGTAACTCAAACAACCAGATACCGCACATCCAGGCATACTAATATCATGTGTCACATTAATAGCATTACTGATACAAGAATAACATTCAATATAATATATATAAACAAAGAATTGACGCAGTGCACGTACACACAACAGCTGTTTGTTCTGTTCCTCGAGTGCGCCGCTGCTGCTTCCCAAGTGACGACATGCGCAGTAGAAAACGAGTTTGAGTCAACAGTCTGCTACACCATTATATTCCCACCACGGTCGGCACCACGCTCTGACCGCCTTTTACCCCCGGGAAAAACCCGGTACTCAATTTTATAAGAGGCTGAGTGAACCTCGGAGACCTATTTTTATAGTTAAAATATATGTTATAAATTGTTAAGAATGGTGTATTAGCAGGAGTGCATGGAACAATTCATATTTTTTCTTCTGTATTATTTAAAAAGGTTTTATTTTATTATTATTTTTTATGCATGAAGTTGTTTATAACGAAAGACAAGTAATTTTGTTTTATAAATATTTTTTGTAAGTAAATTCTTTACAAAAAATGTTTTCTGTCCTGAGAAAGCTATATCTTTACATAGAACTATAATCTTTTCGCTGTAAGAAAAATCCTAATATAAACAATAGCACGTGACTGATGTGAGGTCTTCTTTGGCCGCTGTTTGGCGCCATAGATTCTCAGTACGTGTTCCCGCCTACTGTTGTACATTCTGTTTCATGTTAAACATTTTCCGTTACTCGTCAAGTAGGCCTAACCTCACTACTATGCATTCGTTTGCTTAGGAAATATTTACTTTATAATTACTGTAATTAAATTTATTTAAATCTTATGTCTTCACAATGGAAAGTTGAGGATGCAGAAGCCATACTTCAATACCACGTCCTTACGTGAACAACTACGAGCTCAAGTTAGAGATAGTTAGATAATTGCAGACGGCTCCTGTGTTTCGTTTTAAGCACAGCCTTGACAGAAAATGCAGTTTTACAACAATATGTGGTGAAAAACAAAGAAGATACCTGATTGTTATCTCATGTAAATTTGAATAGAGACATTCTTGGTATGCGATTTTAGACACTATCATAACAGTAATATACGTTACAAGAGCGGTATGTTGACGTTTTCATGTTCGAGGAAAAGGTTGAAAAAGCGAAACGTAGTTGAGCTTTTTTAATTTCCGAGAACATGAAAACAAACATACCGCTCGTGTATCGTACATTATTTTGTGCGAAGATCGTTAATTACATACCTGAAAGACGAATTTCTAATTAGTTGCAATGAAATCTCCATGTTGGTTTCTGTTTAATGACGGCAACTTCGGAAAACCAAAATATCTTTCTTCAACATTGTTGCTATAAAATGTTTTCTGTGTTTACTATACTCCAGCAGGCCGTGATATACTTCTGTCTTTTTTTTCCCCCAGTCTATAAATGCGTACTTAAAACAAACGGTAAGGTTATGTAATGATTTATTTTTCATTTTAATATTTTAACAATATTATTTATATAACATATTGCAGTAATAACATCGGCATCTGGAATCTTGTTGATTTTCTTCACGGTTTCCTTAATGTTACTTGTATCAGGAATGCAATAAGTTTCGTGGAGTAGTAGACTTTACTTAATTTTTGCAAATATTTAAAAACAATAATTAACATTGCAATTTAGGTGAAATTGCAGTGGTAAGTTTCCAATTTATAATTATTACTATGTTAAACGTCTCTAAAAATAATATGTTAAAAGCCTAAAGCAGTAAAATGAATGTCGCGCTTAAGCGGTAAGAAGAGGGAAATTGTTATGTGTGTTACGCTGGTAATACTGAATGTGGTATTTCACACTTACCGCGTATTGGTTCTGTGCGGAAAACAAGCAAATACGCACGATCTCGCACAAAAATTATTCTTCTAAGAATATTTCTACTATAAAATATTTATTCGTGAAAAATGCTTAGAAAAGTAAAATGGCAAATTCCAGGAGAATATCTCGCGGCCCAGTATAATTGATGCCAGGACTCGGCGGTTGAGAAACACTGCTTTAAAATATATAATTCAATCGGTATCTTTTTTAAAGGCGTAGACTAAGTGTCACTATTTTTTTACCATTCTCATGTTTCGAGCGTTTTAGAATCTGTGTGGGTAGACGCATCGTTTGGTTGTAAAAGGGCGTCAAGTAACGTATCACTTGACTGTATCAATTATTTGTTTTAAACAGGCGGAAGACAATGCTATGCGCCGTTTTAAAAATACAGTTGGCAATGCTGTTTGAGTGGGACTGTCACACAACAGAAAATTCTTCGTTAAAGAAGGTGTGTAATCCTGAACTTTAGAAACTGGTGGTATCAGTATTACAAGAAGATGGCGGTTTTGAAGAAACTAGAAAGAAACCAAGGAACGAAAGAATCAATTTTGCAATTAGTAGCTTTCCCTACTTAGTGTACTCCCTTGACAGAGTTGGCTACGTTAAAAGGTTCAATTACGAGTTTCAATGCCACACATTTTTCATGGCGATTCAATGAGGATCGGTCTCTCCATCAACAAGACTCCCTATTCGGCAAGAAATGTGCCAATAATAAGACAAAGATGCAAGACTTGGTCAAGATGAGGCGTTACATCCCAAGAGAATACATGTCATTTCATGAAGAACTTTTCAGCTGGTCTGTAACAGCGATTGAAAAAAACTGTTTTCTCTTTCCATTTACAATATATTCTATACTTACTTACTGGCTTTTATGGAACCCGGAGGTTCATTGCCGTCCTCACATAAGCCCGCCATCGGTCCCTATCCTGAGCAAGATTAACCCATTCTCTACCATCATATCCCACCTCCCTAAAATCCATTTTAATATTATCTTCCCTCGGACTCCCTAAACATCTTTTTCCCTCCGGCCTCCCAACTAACACTCTATATGCATTTCTGGATTCGCCCATACGTGCTACATGCCCTGCCCATCTCAAACGTTTGGATTTAATGTTCCTAATTATGTCAGGTGAAGAAAACAATGCATGTAGTTCTGTGTTGTGTAACTTTCTCCATTCTCCTGTAACTTCATCCCTCTTAGCCCCAAATATTTTCCTAAGCACCTTATTCTTAAACACCCTTAACCTGTGTTCCTCTCTCAAAGTGAGAGTCCAAGTTTCACAACCATAAAGAACAGCCGGTAATATAATTGTTTTATAAATTCTAACTTTCAGATTTTTTGACAGCAGACTGGATGATAAAAGCTTCTCAACCGAATAATAACAGGCATTTCCCATATTTATTCTGTGTTTACTGTAATTTCCTCCCGAGTATCATTTATATTCGTTATTGTTGCTACAAGATATTTGAACTTCTCCACCTCTTCGAAAGATAAATTTCCAATTTTTATATTTCCATTTCGTACAATATTCTTGTCACGAGACATAATCATATACTTTGTCTTTTCGGATTTACTTCCAAACCTATCTCTTTACTTGCTTCCAGTAAAATTCCCGTGTTTTCCCTAATCGTTTGTGAATTTTCTCCTAACATATTCACGTCATCCCCATAGACAAGCAGCTGATGTAACCCGTTCAGTTCCAAACCCTCTCTGTTATTCTGGACTTTCCTAATGGCATACTCTAGAGCAAAGTTAAAAAGTAAAGGTGATAGTGCATCTCCTTGCTTTAGCCCACAGTGAATTGGAAACGCATCTGACAGAAATTGACCTATACGAACTCTGCTGTACGTTTCACTGAGACACATTTTAATTAATCGAACTAGTTTCTTGGGAATGGTACCAAATTCAATAAGAATATCATATAAAACTTCTCTCTTCCGAGTCATATGCCTTTTTAAAATCTATGAATAACTGATGCACTGTACCCTTATACTCCCATTTTTTCTCCATTATCTGTCGAATACAAAATATCTGTTCAATAGTTGATCTATTACGCCTAAAACCACACTGATGATCCCCAATAATTTCATCTGAATATGGAGTTAATCTTCTCAAAAGAATATTGGATAAAAGTTTGTACGACGTCAACAAAAGTGATATTTCTCGAAAAGTTACTACAGCTAGTCTTGCCCCTTTCTTAAAGATAGATACGATTATGGACTCCTTCCATTGTTCTGGTACAATTTCCTTTTCCCAAATAGCAAGTACAAGCTTATAAATTTCCAATATCCTCTATGTTTCTTTTAATTATGAATTATTTTTGCGTTGCATGTGCTTCACTAATGTCATTTAATATCCATGTTACATTTTGTTTATCTGTGTCCTAAAAGAGATTTTCTTTGAAATTGCTTATTTTCTCATATTTCAAATCTCGGTAATTAATTGTCACAAAATTGTTTTGTTTACTTATTATTCTTTATGAATTGATTAGTAGGCCGATCTATCGAACCCTTATTTAGGGCGGCTTTTGTTTAAACAAATTTCATTCATGTAAACCGTACAGTTTCTTTAAATACTATTAAACCTACCTTAGACTTTCAGCACACACTATCAGAATTACGTTTATTACCCATACGGTTTTTCTTTAAAATGTTTCTTTTTTTTTCCAATTACCCACAAATTAGCTTTCCTTGACTTACGCCCTTTTACAAAATACCGATTCAATTATTAAGCTCTAGAATGCATATATGTTAGAATAATTACTTGTTACAGCTGAGATACGATGCCATGGTTTTGATTGCTTTGTGAGTTTACGTTTCAATGGATTCATCAAAATTAAAAATTAACATGACGAATAACGCAAATTAATTTCTCACCGAAGCATGACGGAGAGTTCTTCGCCCATGATTTTTAACGCTACCTGACACAGAGATGAAGCGTAAGACATTCCGAGAGTTATAAGATGCATATTCTGCAGAAAGAAGAGCAGCGATTGAAGAGCAGGACGCTTTAAAGTATGTATTGAAAAATGTTTTTCCAGATTCAACTTATCGCCGCAGTCATCATTATCATCAACATCAATGATCACAAAATAATTAAAAATGGAATGATTGTAGTTCTTAAGATAATTATGTTTCTAATTAGTAGATGTTGGTTATATCATCTGAATCTAAGCTATCCAAGATAAATTAACGAGGCTGGAAATGAATGTATTGCCATTGTTGGCGAGCGTTTTGTCAAATTATTTTGTGCGAGATCGTGCGTATTTGCTTGGTTTCCGCACAAAACCGATCCGCGGAAAGTCTAAAATTCCACATTCAGTATTCCCAACCTAACACACATAACAATTTCCCTCTTCTTACCGCTTAAGTGACATATTGATTTTACTGCTTTAGGCTTTTAACATATTATTTTTAGAGACGTTCAATATAGTAATAATTATAAATTGGAAACTTACCACTGCAATTTCACCTAAATTGCACTGTTAATTATTGTTTTTAAATATTTGCAAAAATTAAGTAAACTCTACAACTCCACTAAAGTTACTGCATTCGTGATGCAAGTAACATTAAGGAAGCCGTGAAAAAAATCAACAAGATTCCAGACTCATCATAGACTGGGGGCAAAAAAAAGACAGACGTACATCACGGCCTGCTGGAGCATAGTAAACACAGAAAACATTTTAAAGCAACAATGTTGAAAATAGATATTTTTGTTTTGCAAATTTGCCGTCATTGAACAGAAACCATGTTGGAGATTTCATTGCTACTAATTAGAAATTCCTCTTTCAGGTATGTAATAAACGATCTTTGCACAAAATAATGTACGATACACGAGCGGTATGTTTTCTTTCAATTCTCGGAAATTAAAAAAAACTCAACTACGTTTCGCTTTTTCAAACTTTTCCTCGAACGTGAAAACTTCAACATACCGCTCTTGTAACGCATATTACTATTAAGATTCTCTCCTTAAATACTTTAATTTTTCTCTCTTTTTTTTTTGGCTAAATTCTGAGCCATAATACAGTTATTTTTAACTTCATCTGTGCTGCTTCCTGTTTTTCAATGTTTGTTCTTTATTATTGAGAATTTTGAATTTTATTTAGTTATTTTTGTCATTATTTTTCTTCATTTTAAATTTATTTGTCATAGTTGGTAAAATTATTTTATTATTTTGATAACTTTTCTAAATAAATTAAACTTTTTCCCTCAATAAATTCTGGTTTACAAGTTCAGGATTCTTATTTTATTATAGCAGTACAGACAGCCACGTGCATTACCACACGAATTATTGTTGAAGTTCAATTAACAAACAGAAATGACCGAAAATCGCTACTTAGTGAGGTTCCATAATCGACATTGCAGTGATTCCCAAAGTCTGCTCCCGCCAACACTTATCAGGGGAACTGCGGTTGGTAATATATATTTTGAAATAAATAACGTATAACACTACCGTTTTTCTCGATGCGATTGTACAGTACAGTACGCGACTGTACTTGTGGAAGTTAGTATATCGGCAAGGATAGATGGCCAGAGCTCACCCTTGCGTGAGCTGGCCTTCGAGTTGTAAAAAACACGACTTTCTTTTTTTCTATTCTACTGAACATTTTTGTCTGCTTGACGAGGGTGGCGAGTTATTAGTTACGGCTGGTCCACAATAAACCGGGAATGGAAACGACAACGAGAACGAGAACGGAAATATTGTTAAAATAAATGTACTTAAACTATTGTGAATGCTCACAATACATTTAAAGTTTATTTATAAATAACAATAAGAGAACATAAATATACGAACATAATTGTACTATAGCTAAGACTATTATGATCAAATGGTTATTCTCATGACAAATTAGAGGTAATGTAAATACTACTAACAAAATATTGTAACAATAATAATTCACAGAGTGATTTTATCCTACTTAACGATTTCACTTAATGTTTTAATTTAGAACAATATTATCTAAAAAACATATCAAACTGTCTTATACAAAATAAACTTTAATTCAATTTTGAAATTAAAATTAAACAATTGAGTAAGGGACAAACTAGAAATTAGCAACAAAACTAAAGGATGCGAAAAACTGTCTACAGCTCTACACGAAATAAAATATTTCTTCCAACGATTTAGATTCTGGAAAAGTCCCCATAACACTTATAGCGTTCCCTCGTTGAATGGCAATACTAATTCTTTGGCGGAGGAAAGGCGTAGAGCGAGAGTCACCGTTAAGTGCTGATAAATACTTGCCGATATCAGAAGTTAACAACTTCGCCTCAGAACACCATGGACCCATAGATTCTACGGCGAAAACGACCAAATTATATCGATCCAGAAGATCGAGATACTTATTGCGTTTAATTGTCACAGCAGATGCAGCAGCTGACCCAGCGAGTTCGGAAGTTTTGGGCAAATAAGAATATATTTAAATGTATTTATTTATTTATTTATTTATTTAACTTACTTAACTAGCTAGCTAGCGAGCACAAATTAAAATTATAGAATAAAAATGTTTCTAGCCACTACCGAAAGAGCCAGGCTCGTGTACGGTGTGGTCTTAGCCAATAATATACCGGTAACATAAAATTTACAAAGACAGTTTACTAAATATAGCAAGTAACTTAATTCAAACCAATAAATAACACATAAGAGCGAAAAAAAAGAAAGAGAAAAAGAGAGAAAAAAAACACATTTAATATAAAATGACAATCAGACAGAAGCCAATGATATTTAATAAAGACATGAATATAGTCGACACAAATAAAAAGGTAAACAGTACATACATTTGTTAATATTATATATCATGAACAATTTTATAATTTTCTTTTTTTTTTAGGTTCAATTTTAAAATATTTCAAATTTGGAAAATGGTTTGTAATTTTATTATAAAGTCTTGGGCCGAAACTAGCACCATGTTTAAGAGGTGCACTTGTATGACATTTAGGCTCAATTAATGGGAAAGTAGTCGATTAGAGTTATATTTTATTTGATTTCTGTGGTAGTAAGTTAGTAAATCATATTTATAAATTTCTTCAATAGCTAATACTTTAAAATCAGTATAAATTAAATTCGTTGGGTAATCCATATTTTTGGTTAGACAAAATTTCATTAATCTTGTGTGTAATAAAATTAATTAATTAAGTGTAGATGATGCTACTCCACCCCAATTTATTATACCACATTGTATTAATTATTGTACTAAAGCTAAAAATATTCCATGTTGAATCTTCCCTAAACTACTTTTAACACTTGAATATAAATAATTGATTACAACACAAACAAATAAATACAACCACACAAGCGTATACAAACTCACATGCAATAGTTGCGACAGTTTCTACATTGGACAGACAGGCAGATGATTCCAAACTCGATACAAAGAACACATTAAAGCAATAACCAGAGGACACAATACACCTACATATGCCGAACACATAACTAATGCTAACCACACATACAATAACATAAATACAGACATGGAAATCCTACACATACAACCCAAAAACCAAAAACTCAACACACTAGAACAATATGAAATATATAGACACACTAAAACACACCCTAATCAAATTCTCAACACACAGATCAATTTCAGAACACACACACTATTTGACACAACTCTTCATCACACGAACGCACCCACACAACAGGCAGCGAAGTTGAGATAGCGCCGAGATCTAGTAGGCTCTGAGGATGGTGTCAAGTAGCACCGAAACAGCTGTAAGCCACACATGCTTACATAATTAACACAAGTAAGATCGCCATTTAATCAATTATTCTAAAAATATTATTCTCAATGCCTCCTTAGTGACAAAATTTCGAAGTGTTATGAATTTATAAATTGTCTTTCTTATACTTGTACACATAAAATCAATTTGTTTGTCTCAACGTAAATGCTGATCTATAATAATTCCTAAATATTTGACTTGTGTGTAAGGTGTTATATGTGGGCAATTACAAGAATTATTTGTTAATTCATTACATGAAATATTATGTATTACTAAGTGGTAATTATTCACAGGTGGAGGTAAACCTTTCGTTGTTAAAGAAAATGGAATACAAGTAGTTTTATTAGTACTTAAGAACAGGAGATTAGAGTCAAGCCAATACATTTATTTTAACATCATTTCCGTTCCCTGTTTATTGTGAACCAGCCTTTAGTTCTTATCTGCTTGTGTGTCTAAATGTTTGCAGAGATCAACAGTGTTAGAATAAGTTTTTGTAAATGTACTCGGGGACACAATGTCTTAATTGTAAAATAAATTTGATTGACAATGTTATTTAATCAGGAATAACTTTTTACACGTATTTTTAAAAAGAAACGAATTTCGTACATTGTTGTGCATGCGTTCTGCTCCTGCTACTTTTATTGTGAAGTCAGTTTTTACTCATTCAGTACCGGTACACGAGGTGTTCGTGTTAAATTGTGTGTTAATAACCACGTACGTGTCTTTGATTCCGAACATAATAATATTAATTTAATATTACGAATAATTGTAATTTTCATATTATAAAGTGTCATCTCCATGGATCGGTGGCTAATAAAAAGACAATAAAAATGACAGTCTACAAATTCAGAAACCAGTCCATCACCTTGTCATGTATCACACCTCAGTGCTGCTAATTTAAAAACGAAAATATGATGAAACAGATATTTACAAACTTTCTGTCACCGAATTCAGGAACATTAGTAAATTTCTAAATGTGCAGTGGCAAAAGTCCTCCCATTTCGAACAACATATCTATGCGATATCTTAGTAAGCATGATGATAGAGATATTCCGATAGTCAATATAATATAATGTAATATAATCTAATATAATCTAATAATATTTTATTTAGAGTTCAGTCTAATTGACATATCATAGTTTAAAATCAATAACACTTTAGTACATTATGCAACGAGCCTATAATGATAGTAATTAAGACGCAAGTATGTTTGTTTATGAAACGAGCGCAAGCGAGTTTCATAATTTTCATACGAGCGTCTTAATTACCATTATAGGCAAGTTTCATACGACTTTTTATGCTCGACCATATTTCTAACTTGAAATTAGTCAGAAGTATTCATTATATTTGTATCTGACTGAAGATCGGAAGTGACCTTGTGCATAGCTCGTGTGAGATGTGCGCAGACGCGAAAGTATTTATTTTTTTCCGAGGAACAATAATGTCACTGACCTTGATGTATAGAATAGCATGAACTAATTTTGGTGTAACCTGGAAATTGATTTAGAATTGAAATACGAGATGACAAATTGAATTTATTTGAATATGATTTACAATTAACGCTAATTATTATAGTAACAGAATATAACCTTCTGCGACAGTATTGGATTTCCAGCCTCCGTGACGTTTCCCTCGTTATCTTTCGATTGCATATCCGAGAATAATCGAAAACCTGAACTTTAATGAATAGGTGTACTTTAATGACATGCATTAAAGGACTGCTACCAGATATATAATTACTACATTTCGGCATGGTCGAGCATAAACAAATGTAAATGATCATTGCCAAAGCCCGGGACTTCAGCAGGTAAACAATGCTTACAGGTTAAGTATGAAAGGAGGTTTACTGAACCCTGACGCTCGTTACACACAGTGAGGATTCGATACGTACACGGGTGTTTTAGTACAGACTACGACAAAAATAACTCCTCGCCCAAACTTCAGCGTAAAACAAAAGTATTAGTTACGTTTGACAAAGTGAACTGCGAAATAGTACAGGAATATAACATTCATTGCAAAAACAAATCTTACACATTCATATGTTAGGAATTAGTTATTCCTAAGTGTTTACAAACACGAATCATATGATTTGTTGCAATGAACCACAATATACATTCTTAAATTATCAAATGAAAAGCTTCTATTTTCTGACAAACAATTTTTTAACTGAGAAAAGATTCTTTCAACGTCACACACAGGATGTGATGAATCAAACTTAAACCATGCAACACTATCACAATCACTGTCAAGCTTTGTCTATTGAATTTCTTATTTTATTTCGAATTTCACAAAGTTTTGAAAATCCAGTGTTTTTCTTGAGCATATTTTAAAACTTTTGTTGCACCGACACAATTTTTTATTTTTCACTTCGATTGTTTCTAGTAGATAGGCCTAATCCTTCAACAAGTCTTATGGTCTCAATCATTTTCCTATTTCTTGACTGTAGCAGGATAATGGTTTTGGAAAGGTCTTGAAACTTATTTGCAATTAACTTCAAATCTATTAATAGCTGGTTCGAGACGAGACATTTGGCTTCTTCGATTGCAGCTCTGTTTTTGTCATCGAGTACATTTAATATTTCAACTATGCAATTGTAGTATTTCCCATAGTAAATGGCAGCGTACAACCATGTTCCCCATCTAGTTACAGTGGGCTTGGGCGCTAAAGGAATTTCTGGCGCCATTTCTTTAAAGATTCTTGTTCTAGAGGGTGCATTTGAAAATATTTTCTTCATATAAGAAATAAAATGATCCACATGACTGGAACAGTATCGAATTTTTTCTGCAACTCTATGCAAGCAATTAGCCAAACAAGTCACATGGGTCAGTTTAGGATACAGCTGTTGAATTTCCTTAGCTGCTTTTATCATATAAGGCGCGCCATCTGTAACGAGGAGAATATTTCCACGTTTGATGCAGTCGGGTCATAGAAGACACATTGATTTTTCAAATAAACTTGAAATGGTTTTGTGGTTCGCTCTTTCGAGTAACTCTGAAGTTAATAAAAACCTTTTCCCCAGGTTATGTGGATTGAGTATGCCAACAACAACATTTGCTGTCACTGGTTTCATCTACAGAAACCCAAATGTTGTTATCAGATATTTCATCTCGAAAGCTATGCAGAACATTTTCGTAACACGACATTAAATATCCTTTACGTAGAGTTGTTTTAGATAGGGCAATTCTACCCGTATACTTCTCTATAAAATTCTTGAAGTGGGGGTTTTCCAACTTGTTAAAAGGAATGTTGGCTCTCACCATCATTTCACATAAATCCTGGAAAAAATCATTGTGTCTATCAGAATTTGAAACAAGTCGCTCTTCCTTCCTTCTCGTTACGTATGAATAATTGTAAATGAACTTCATATCTCTGAGTTTTGATATGCTGTTCTATGTATTTGGGACTCTCGCTCCTTATTACAGTGTGGCACACATTACATTTCATATTAATATTATCTGTACAAAAGTACTTACTTCCGTATAGTTCCACAAGTTTCTTTAATTTATCCTCTTTTTTTTCAGTGAAACTTACGGCATACTAATTGTGCACAGTAGACTTGTACTCGCCTGTACTCTTGGAGTGCTAGCTATCAACTACCAGACAACCGATCACTAGTATGAAGTCGACTGGGTAGTCTTTCGGGACTAGACGAAGGAAGTTTCTTTACAAACTCAACCAGCAATATATACTTTGTGTATCATTAACCTGTTTTTAAACTGCTGAACTCCCTAGGCTTGATCATTGCATATTATAAAATTGAAATGCAAACGTTTTCGCCCTTGGGCATCATCAGGCATTTGACTCACTATATCTTATACAATTTTTACTATATATTATCAGTGAAATGCATACCAGATAATTGATATCTACAATCTTGTGTATATTAATAAACAACTATTTACATGGTTAACTCTGTGGTAAATAACAATCTGAAATTTAAATGAATACAGATATTAAAATTATATGTGATAAAATTGTAACTAAAATGTTGTATTGCTCTTATATTTCTTAATTATAAAATTATGATAATGAAAAACATATGATTCCTCTTAAACTTCATAATAGGTCAATATACTTCTATTAGTTGAGTGTTTGTAGTGCGAACGTTGATCTCACTGATTTGGCAATCCATTCAATGGTGGAATCCATTATTTTAGTTCTTATATACTGCACTAAGTTATATGTATCTACCTTTTTGTATTTACGTTAAAAACAATTTGAAGGACTGGGTTTATAAAGAATTGTGGCTAACGTAATTGCGTTGCATCTTGTCGATCTATGCGAGGTAGGATTTTCACGATATGCAGCAACAAAATAAAAATTCCGTCATCGCCTGGATGCCACAAATTCTCAGATCTGAGAATTAAACTTTCTTCCATCTCCCCCAACTTGAAAGAAATTTGTGAGACGAGGAAATAACACCATTCTCCACATTAGCAGTTTGAAGGTACTTTTATAACAATGCATGAAAGTGCTGAAAAAAAATACACGCAGTTTATAAATACTGGGGCACCCGTCTGGAACGTTCTGGTCTGATCAGGGGGTTGCGCGCGCATCTAGCGAGAAGGAAGGCGCGGGGAAACGGAAACTCGAGCTTCGGTAGGAGCTATAGCGTGGTAAGCAAGGGGAGGAGAACTTCGCTGACGGCGCGGAGCGGGGAGAGCAAAGAAGCATCTCAAAGCAGATTTCTCTCAACGATTCTGAAAGGCACGCGAATCGAAGACTCCAGAACAATGTGGTTTAATAAATAACCCGTAAGTTCTTTACTATTGTGGTGACGTAGTGATCTGTTCCAATCATTGAGCCTAGTTTCTTTATTACCATGTTTCTGTTTATGGTGTCAAATGCTTTGCTGAAAACTGTATACAGCTTTCCTTTCGGGTCGCAGTCCCTAAATCCAACCCAATTCAAGTACTTAGGAATCACTCTCCAGACGCATGGGGATACGTATACACAACATGTAAACGAAAGAACCATACATGATATAAAAGCAATGCATGAAATACAGCAAGTAAGCAAATTAACGCTAGAGACAGCCATGACATTATTCAAAGCCAAAATCAGCGCTATATTGCAATATGGTCTGAACATCATATGGGAGAACCTTACAAAGAACAATTTAAAACGCACAGAACGAGTGAAGGCAACATTTATTAAAAGAGCCTTATCCATACCAAAATATGCTCCATCACGACTATGCTACGAAATGTCAAGGGAACCCTTCTATATCGAAGATTTGAGACACCAACTACTGCTCCCGTCCACTGCCCAGTACGAGAATCTCCTATAGGAACTCCGAACGAAGAGGTCACAAATATGGAGCGACTTCTATACAACAGAGGCCATGCTGTCCGACGAGTGGAAGAGACCGTACTACGAACTCAGAGACACACCATCACACGCTTCGCAGTGCATGGTTTTCATTTCAAGATCTGCAAAACGACAGGCTACCATGAGCCCAGTGCAGAGTGCGTGTGTAAATTGTGCGAAGGTGCCTGTGAAAGATACCACGCCCTCTCATGCAGACTAACAATCGAATCACTAACGAGTTTCTGTAGTGAATAAGCATCCATGGAACGAATACACAAAAACATGCATATTTTGCGCTTTTCTAAATATTATTATAAATAACCCGTGAGTGCCGACAGGGAGTCAGTCAGTCGCGAATAAGTCTACAAGTTAGTTTTCAGTCTTCAGTCAGCCTTGCAAGTCTTGAACAGCAGCGAGCCTGAGTTCGACGTGCAGTGAACTTGAGTGAGTCCGTAACTGTGGCAGCGTCCAGGCGAGAGCGATGCATCCGGAAGACCTGAGTTCGATGTGCAGTGAACTTGAACAGTGAGCTAGAAGAACTAGCCAAGGCAAGCGAACTGTCAACTGAAAAGTAACAGTTTTGTTCTGCACATAGTGCTTTGTGAACAATAATTTAAATTAAAAGTACATTGTTGTACTTCTCAATAATACACGTGTATTGTCATTGTCGTCGTGTGGAATTCAATAACGACTACTGTGTTGAGTGGAATACCCATTGTTGACGGGTGAATTATTAAGAAATAAAAAGTCACATTGTTGACGGGTGTGTGGTGGCAAAGCTAAAAATAAAAAGTCACAATACGACTTCATGTTTGTGAACTCACGGCTATGCATGTTGATTAATGTAGGCCTAGTTGTAAACATACTGTCGATGTTAAATGCGTACAGAATATAAATATGGAGGCATATTAAATTTATATCTGTATTAATCTAGCATTTAATTTAATTTGAGGATCCGTGAATCTTGATTAGAATCGAAAGGGGTCCGCGATCAAAGAAGTTTGGGAACCACTGTTGTCGTGTATTATATTTTTTGTAATCAAGATGTATTTTATCAAATGTTAAAAATGGTATATTAGCGAGTATGCTTGTGTTTCTTCTTTTCATTTCTTTATAAAATGAACTTCTATAGGAAGTAAATTATGACGAGAGAATTTGATTTTGCTTTATAAAATCTTTGAGAAATCAATTTCGATTGTTTCCATGTTCCAGAATCATCGACGTCATCAGTTGTTTAAATCATATATTAATTCAATTGCTAAGAGTTGGCGTTTTATGTGAAAGCACTAAGATTACTTGCTTCCTTGTTTGTAATTTTATCCAGATTTGCATTGTCTTTAATTTCAGCCTCTTACATTATTTTATTGTGTGAAAATTGTTGGCGTACGAATATCCGAAAAGGTAAGTCATCGACTTTCCAAGCTGCTGATGCACGTCCAGATTCTGGAGGATTTAAGGGAAATTGGCGACCAAACAGAACTTGAGGTAAGTGTTATTTGGAGTAGAGTTCTTCGGGACACCAGTCTCTGCTGCTGTCATTTCAGCACTCTTGCTGTAATCAAAATAATCTTTACACGGCACACCACGGAAAATATTCAGGACAATGAAGTGTTCATAAAGTTCAGATCTTTACCCTTACAAAGTGAAGATTGTACCAAAATGTCAGTTAAATATCCACTATACAGGATGTTTAAAAAATACGGGGCATAATTTCAGGTATGTATTTCCCACACGTAGACAATCAAAATAGTTCATTACAACATGTGTCCGTAAATGCTTTATTTCCGAGTTATGGCCTTCACAACATTGAAATTCACCGGAACGTTTTTCTTTCCGCAGGTCGTTGCCGTCAAAGGAGACATTAAGAGGGCACTCTGAGACAGTTCATTCAGAGGCGAAGGTTACATTCAGTGTTGTGTAGGTACTTGGATCGAAGGTTTCCTGATCAATGGATAGGTAGAGGTGGCCCAATTGCTTGGCCTCCACGCTCACCTGATCTGAACCCTCTCGATTTCTACTTGTGGGGCATTGAAAATCATTGATTTATTCGTCTCCGGTGCCTGATTTGGAATCCCTTCGGAATCGAATTGTGGCATGATCTGAGGACATAGCTACGCAATACTTCTGGAGTTTGGGATCGTGTTCGCAGGTCAATGAGACATCGATGTGAGGTCTGTATTCAAGCAAGAGGTGGACGTTTTGAACATCTTCTGTAATGACAACGACCTGCGGAAAGAAAAACGTTCCGGTCAATTTCAATGTTGTGAAGGCCATAACTCGGAAATAAAGCATTTCCGGACACATGTTGTAATGAACTATTTTGATTGTCTACATGTGGGAAATACATACCTGAAATTATGCCCCGTATTTTTGAAACATCCTGCATAAACAAATTTTAATAATGTTGCAAACACATTTAGAGATTTTACATAACACCATGAATTAATGAATGAATTAGAGATGGTAGATTTTCGCAATGAAGATAAATGAGAAATGTGGTAAAATGCTGTGAAATAAGCAATTTTGCGTTTAAAAGCATGTTAAGTATATCATTGTAGTTTTTAATACGCGATAAAATGTGAAATTGAATACAAAATGAGAAACGTATGTTTTTCTACGAAATAAGAGCAAAATTGCATTTTATGAGATATTTTTGTGCATTAAAAAATTCCGAATAATATCTAAAGGCCCAGCCACATAATAATAATAATAATAATAATAATAATAATAATAATAATAATAATAATAATAATAATAATAATAGTAATAATAATAATAATAATAATAATAATAATACTAAACTGCCCCCCATTGAGGGTAGCCCTTACGGACTCAGTATATCCTCAAAAAAAATTATTATACATATGTAAACAGAGATATTGAATTTTAAAAATGGAAAACAAAGAAAAGGTCGTGAAACATTACAATTGCAATTAATGTGGCACCATGTGATTAATTAGAATTTGACAGGAATTTTTAACTCAGTTATCACAATGTCATCCCTCAAAGATGTTGGCAGAGCAAACTGCCGTCGAAATTCTTCGAAAAAAGCCGGTATAGTCCCTCGAGCACCTATGAGCAAGCCGAATACCTCAACGTGAATTAAGGCATATTTCAGCTTGAAATAGTTGACTGTAGGCTCATAGATCGACTTCTTCTCAAGGTGGACCTCGGCTGACTGATGACATCCTATTGTTTATTATTTATGTTAATGATCTTCCCTACTATATTCGGGATGGATGTTCTGAGTCTTTCATGTTTGCTGATGATTTAGCAGTTAATACTATTCATAAAAATAGTGACATATTGTCTATGGAACTTGCTGATGTATCAAGTAGGGTTGTTGATTGGTGCAGTGCGAATAACCTTATGATTAATTCTAACAAAACTGTTAAATTAAACTTTGGTATTAATCGTCTTACTACTGTTAGTAATACTGCTGTTAGGTTTCTGGGCATCTTTCTTGAGCCTAGAATGGGATGGAAAACTCATGTTGACTATGTTGCTAAGAAATTAAGTAAAGGCCTATATATGTTAAGGTTGTTAAGGAATAATTTACCTAACAAGGTATTGTTTACAATATTTCATAGCCACATACAAAGTCATTTAAATTATGGTATCATTCTTTGGGGTCACCATACTTCTGCTCAAGCTCTTTTCATATTACAAAAGAAAGCTTTAAGATTAATTTGTGGAGTACCAAATACGACTCATTGTAAACCTCTTTTTATAAGGTCACAAATCTTGACATTGCCGTCTATGTATGTATTGGCCTGTCTTCTTTACATTCGGAATAACATTAATAATTACATAGCATGTACTTGTGTTCATAAATATGCTACAAGTAATAATACAAATTTATATATTGACAAATGTAAATACAGTATTACTCAAAATAGTTTTCTATTCTTTGCTTTTAAATTATTTAATAGTCTGCCTGTTGATATAAGGAATCTTCCATTCCGAGTGTTTAGGACACGAATTAGGACTATATTATTGGCAAATCCATTGTATGATGGCGATGAGTTTGTTAATATTCATGTATCTTAATTTGTATCCATTGTATGATATCATGTATTTTAAATTGTATATGACGATGCCATAGATGTTCCACATGTTTTTGCAAAATAAACTATCCATCCATCCATCCATCCATCCATCCATCCATCCATCTACTTCAAAATGTATCGTGGGGTCCACAATGATTCATTCATTCATTCATTCATTTATTTTATTCCATAGATCTTACATGAGCAATGAAGCTTTAAGATGTGGAACATGTCAACATTTTACAATATTACAATTACAATTTTTACAAATTTTTATAGTTTTACAATTTAGTAATTTTCTACAATTTTTACAATTGTGTACAATTTTTTAACATTTTTTTACATTTTGGCGAGATGTAGTGAGATGAGATGAGGTCCGAGGATTCGCCAAAATATTACCCGGCATTTGCCTTTTCGGTGGGGGAAACCTCGGAAAAACCCAACCAGGTAATCAAATCAAAGGGGTTGATGCCAAGGACTCGCCATAGACCATCCGGCTTCAGTCCCACGGCTGGGGAAAACCTCCGAAGGAACCGAAGTCCAAAGGGGGATCCAACCCAAGCCCGAACGCAGCTCCGGATCAGCAGCCCAGCGAGTCTGTCGACTGAGCAACATCGATGGCTCTACTAAAAGTATACAATACATAGCCAATCAGATTATTAAATTTACAAACGCAAACGATCATTCATAAGTTGAGCTATATTATAATACAAAACAATTTAATTAAATTTAAGGCATAAACAATTCAACCAGTTGTGATATACAGAAATTGATAATACATATCATGCAAACTACTTCAAATTACAAACACAAACAATTTATCAGTAGAGCTATATAGATTACTATTCAATTTAAAGCATATACAATTCATCGGCCAAAACTATACAAATATATACAATACAAAGTAGCATACTTTCATTAAGCTATACAAATTTGTGCAATTAATATCAAGTATATTAATTCAATTTATAATCATATAAACAATTCATCAGTTGAGCTATACATATTACCATTCAATTTACAGTAGGTCTATATACAATTCATCAGTAGAGCTACACAGACTAGTAATCATTTTAAGAACATATACAATTCATCAGCCAAACTATACAAACATATACAATCAAATTAGTTCAATTTACAAACTTATTTTCGTTAAGCTATACAATTCATATGAAGTAGATTATTTCAATTTATAAGCTTAAACAATTCATCAGTTGACCTATACAGTATACTATTCAATTTACAGTACATACAATTAATCAGTTATGCTAAACAAAAAATACAATACATAGTAAACAGATTAAGTCACTATAAAAACATATTTTAGTTGAGCTATATAAAATTGTACATGTCATTTAAGTAGAATAATTCAATTCGTTTAATGGCAGTTAGTTTAGTTTACTTAGGTCTACACTTTTTTAAATAGTTTGGTCACCCCTCCATGTTAGCTTTTACAATATGAATGACATAGGAATGTGATCTACAGTACCTGATACTCTCTTTATTGTTACCTGTAGCGTAATCTCGAGTTTTCAACTAGTCTCTCTGGTGCTGGTGGTGAATATTGGCTGCCTATGCGATTTCTTTACGTCCAGTGTTCACGAAAGTCACTTCTAGCGCATCCGGTTGTTTACATCGTATTGGGAGTTATTGCACGGGAGTTCGTTCCCTTTACGATTACTGGATACTTGAATTCTGTGCATCAGGTTTCGATTTATCTATTACGTAAAATGAACGACTACAAAAGAGAGACGATTTCTACGGTAGATATTGACCGATTAAATAAATCTAAAAAAAAAAAAAAAGATCCAGACAAATTAATATTAATAAGTGGAAAGATGTGTCACGAAAGTCGGTAAGGGATAGTAGTCTTGAATATGAGCGTATTCCGAATCTCACCGGTGAGCAATCCGATGGCATCACGGTGTTCCGAATTCCACCGATGACGTCATTGATGCCCCACCGGTGTTGCACCGGTGCCATCAACTTGCAGAGGTGGTGGCAGTCTCCATCAGCCGCCATCAGTGAATCTGATTGGTTCTTGTATAGGGCGGGAATTAGCAGACGAATAACATCGTGCACTGTTGTGTCATGGCGGTGTGTTCTGCTTTAGTTCTGCTGTATTGTTTGTAATGAGCACAACGTAAAAACAATATGTTAATGGCTTATGAGCGAACATGTCAACGGACCAGTTATTACTACCGGTTCAAGAAATAAATTGTTTATGCTATCCTTTCTTTGAACGAGATGGGAGTACGAAAATTCCGCAAAATTTTGCTAGCATAGCACAGAAAACAACTTGTACAGTCGCCATGACAGCATCGATCCTTCCAGAAGTAACAGTGTAATAGTCAAGAAAATTAACTCCCGAGAATGGATGCATTTTGCGGAATAATCATTGGCAGATATTTTTAAACATACGTTAAGAAGATTACTTTTGAAAATTGATTCAATCTTATAAAATCCATCGAAACGTCATCTCTAGTAGATATGGAGACGACACAGTCGCACACAGGTGTGAATATTGTAATGGAAACAAATGAATTCGGTGTGAGAAACAGGGATAAATGTTGCACGTCCGAAATATTGATTAACTATTTGAAATGCTGATTACGTTGTCTCTGCAGATTAAGTTCACTTCTAATAATAATAATAATAATAATAATAATAATAATAATAATAATAATAATAATAATAATAATAATAATAATAATAATAATAATAATAATAATAATCCCATACAACATAAACATGCAGCTTTCCGTACAATGACACACAGATTAATTAATATACCAATGAACAAAGACAACTACACGGAAGAATTGAACACAATAAAATATATAGCACAAGACAATGGATACAATCCTAACATAATAGACACACTAATAAAAAAGGCAAAACAAAAACAGACCAAACCAACACAAACAGCACGCGAGAATAAATACATAACATTAACATATCACAATACGAATACCCACAAAATCGCAACTTCATTCAGAAAACTAAAGTACAAAATTGCATACAAAACAAATAATACAACACAGAAATACTTAAATAACCACACTAAACATTCAAATATATATAATTCAACTGGAGTTTATAAATTAAAATGCAATAGTTGCCCACATTTTTACATAGGACAGACAGGAAGATCCTTTCATACAAGATACAACGAACATATTAAAGCTATAACCAAACCATACATTACATCAAATTATGCAGATCACATTATCGACAATAATCATGACTACAATAATATAGAAACAGATATGGAAATTTTACACATCACACCAAAAAGTTTACAGTTAAATATCCTAGAACAATACGAAATATATAAGAATACAATAGCACACCCACATTACATACTTAATACGCAACTACAGTTCAATACGCACACATTGTTTGACATCATAATACGTCATAACATACAGACAGCAAACCCCCACCATAGGAACAACACACCCCCACCCCCACCATCGACAACTGCACATCGCAGAGCCAAAATCAGCAGTGGTTCAAGAGACACTGAAGACGACGACAAATAGCGTCGAAACGGGCCGTCTGTCGAAGGTAAATACCTTTTTAAACAATTTTAACACTTTTAACGTGTGACAATGTACATTTTATGTTAATAATAATAATAATAATAATAATAATAATAATAATATGTTACTTGGTCTCCCCTGCTTAGTGTATGCGAGCTGAATTCTAATGAGGATATTTCTTCATAATAATATGAAGCCATGAGACGAACAAAAAAATATCGCATGACTGACATCGGCTCACACAAACAAAGCAAAGAAAATATGATGTCTGATATTTAGAACAATGCTAGAACTACGTGCGATATACTGAACATATCGAAAGGTGAATGCAGTAGTGATAATAGAGGTGGTTTTATTTTGCCTGGCGGAATTAAGATCATAAGGCCTTCTCTTCCACTCAGCGTGGGAAATGAATCAACATAACACTTACCAATTCAAATAAAGACACCAACAGTGATAAAAATGACATCAGACAGGATAAGATTATCGATTCTGATGTTCTATAAATTTTAGAATAGAGGCCTATTTCATAATCACTTCATTTTAAATAAAAGAGCACATCTACATTTTGTACTATGATTCCCAACCTTCTGTTGCCATATTATTAATGCTTTCACACATAGATCAGCCGGTAGTGGATTACAGCGGTGGTTCAGAAGTAGCTGAAGTAAGCGAAGCTCTCGACACAGCGCGTTCAGTATCGCTCCTCAGGTACAACTATTAATAACAGGACAAAATATTTATCGTAATATAACAATTATCACCTGATATATGTTTACTTTCATAACTCACATCATGCATTGCTCTAATATTGTGAAAAACTGAACAATCAAAATGTTATTACAGAAATCAAGTTTTGAGAATATTAAGAACTTCAAACTGATTTAAACTTTTCCTTCTTTTCAGACCTGGCTATGTCTGGATACAGACTGGCTGTCCTGCTACTCACTGACTGTCTCGCTACTGACTGGCTCACCAGCTACTGACATGGCTGTCCGGCTACTCACTGACTGTCTCGCATCTGACTGGCTGTCTCGCTACAGACTGGCTCTCTGGCTAATGACTGGCTCTCTGGCGAATGAATGGCTGTCTGGCTAATGACTGGCTCTCTGGCTAATGA
This sequence comes from Periplaneta americana, assembly GCF_040183065.1. Classification (NCBI taxonomy): domain Eukaryota; kingdom Metazoa; phylum Arthropoda; class Insecta; order Blattodea; family Blattidae; genus Periplaneta; species Periplaneta americana. The sequence goes on from NC_091124.1 coordinate 173,794,551, forward strand.
CTGGCTCTCTGGCTAATGAATGGCTCTCTGGCTAATGAATGGCTCTCTGGCTAATGAATGGCTCTCTGGCTAATGAATGGCTGTCTGGCCAATGACTGGCTCTCTGGCTAATGAATGGCTCTCTGGCTAATGAATGGCTCTCTGGCTAATGAATGGCTGTCTGGCTAATGACTGGCTGTCTGGCTAATGACCGGCTATCTGGCTAAGGAATGGCTCTCTGGCTAATGACTGGCTCTCTCGCTAATGACTGGCTCTCTGGCTAATGACTGGCTCTCTGGCTAAGGAATGGCTCTCTGGCTAATGATTGGCTCACTGGCTAAGGAATGGCTGTCTGGCTAATGACTGGCTCTCTGGCTAATGAATGGCTATCTGGCGAATGACTGGCTCTCTGGCTAATGACTGGCTCTCTGGCTAATGACTGGCTCTCTGGCTAATGACTGGCTCTCTGGCTAATGACTGGCTCTCTGGCTAAGGAATGGCTCTCTGGCTAATGACTGGCTCTCTCGCTAATGACTGGCTCCCTGGCTAATGACTGGCTCTCTGGCTAAGGAATGGCTCTCTGGCGAATGACTGGCTCTATGCCTAAAGTATGGATGTCTGGCTAATGACTGGCTCTCTGGCTAATGAATGGCTCTCTGGCGAATGACTGGCTCTCTGGCTAATGATTGGCTCACTGGCTAAGGAATGGCTCTCTGGCGAATGATTGGCTCTCTGGCTAAGGAATGGCTCTCTGGCTAATGACTGGCTCTCTGGCGAATGACTGGCTCTCTGGCTAATGAATGGCTGTCTGGCTAATGAATGGCTCTCTGGCTAATGACTGGCTCTCTGGCTAATGACTGGCTCTCTGGCTAAGGAATGGCTCTCTGGCTAATGAATGGCTGTCTGGCTAATGAATGGCTCTCTGGCTAATGAATGGCTGTCTGGCTAATGACTGGCTCTCTGGCTAATGCATGGTTGTCTGGCTAATGAATGGCTGTCTGGCTAATGAATGGCTCTCTGACTAATGACTGGCTCTCTGGCGAATGACTGGCTCTCTGGCGAATGACTGGCTCTCTGGCGAATGACTGGCTCTCTGGCTAATGACTGGCTCTCTGGCTAATGACTGGCTCTCTGACTCATGAATGGCTGTTTGGCTAATGAATGGCCCTCTGGCGAATGATTGGCTCTCTGGCTAAGGAATGGCTCTCTGTCTAATGACTGGCTCTCTGGCTAATGACTGGCTCTCTGGCTAATGACTGGCTCTCTGACTAATGAATGGCTGTTTCGCTAATGAATGGCTCTCTGGCTAATGACCGGCTGTCTGGCTAATGACTGGCTCTCTGGCTAATGACTGGCTGTCTGGCTGACTGGCTCTCTGGCTAATGAATGATTGTGTGGCTAGTGACTGGCTCTCTGGCAAATGAATTACTGTCTGGCTAATGACTGGCTCTCTGGCTAATGAATGGCTGCTGTCTTGCTAATGAATGGCTTTCTGGCTAATGAATGGCTGTCTGGCTAATGAATAGCTGTCTGGCTAATGACTGGCTCTCTGGCTAATGACTGGCTCTCTGGCTAATGAATGGCTGTCTGGCTAATGAATGGCTGTTTGGCTCATAACTGCCTCTCTGGCTAATGACTGGCACTCTGGCTAATGACTGGCTCTCTGGCTAATGAATGGCTATCTGGCAAATGAATGGCTGTCTGGCTAATGACTGACTCACTGGCTAATGAATGGCTGTCTGGCTAATGAATGGCTCTCTGGCTAATGAGTGGCTCGCTGGCTAATGAATGCCTCTCTGGCTAACGAAAGGCTGTCTGGCTAATAACTGGCTGCGTCGCTACTGACTGTCTGTCTCGTTACTAACTTGCTGTCTGCCTACTGACTAACTGCGTCAGGCAACTGACTATCTGCGTCTGGCTACGGACTGGCTGCGGCTTGCTAATGACTGGATGTCTCTCTACTGACTGGCTGCTTCGCTACTGACTGGCTGCTTTCCTAATGACAGGATGTCTTGCTACTGTCTGGCTGGCTGCCTATTCAGTAACTGCGTCTGTCCACTGACTGCTGTTCATCTACTGACTGGCTCTCTCGCTACTGATAGGTTGCGCCTGGCTACTTACTGGCTCCCTCTGTACTGGCTGGCTGCTTCGGTACTGACTCGCTGTCTGGCCTTCTGCCTATTGAATAACTGCTTCTGGCTACTGACTGGCTGTGGCTTGCTACTGACTGGCTGCTGCTTTGAGGCTTGCTACTAACTGGCTGCGGCTTTGCGGCTAGCTAAGGACTGGCTGCGGCTTGCTAATGACTGGCTGCGGCTTTCCGGCTTGCTAATGACTGGCTGCGGCTTAATACTGACTGGCTGCGGCTTGCTAATGAATGGCTGCGGCTTACTAATGACTGGCTGCGGCTTGCTACTGACTGGCTGCGGCTTTGGGGCTTGCTAATGACTGGCTGCGGCTTGCTACTGACTGGCTGCGGCTTGCTAATGATTGGCTGCGGCTTGCTACTAACTGGCTGCAGCTTTCCGGCTTGCTAATGACTGGGTGCGGCTTTGCGGCTTGCTACTGACTGGCTGCGGCTTGCTAATGACTGGCTGCGGCTTGCTACTGACTGGCTGCGGCTTGCTACTGTCTGGCTGCGGCTTGCTACTCACTGGCTGCTGCTTGCTAATGACTGGCAGCGGCTTGCTACTGACTGGCTGCGGCTTGCTAATGACTGGCTGCGGTTTGCTAATGACTAGCTGCGGCTTGCTAATGTCTGGCTGTGGCTTGCTAATGACTGGCTGCGGCTTGCTAATGACTGGCTGCGGCTTGCTAATGACTGGCTGCGGCTTAATACTGACTGGCTGCGGCTTGCTAATGAATGGCTGCGGCTTACTAACGACTGGCTGCGGCTTGCTACTGACTGGCTGCGGCTTTGGGGCTTGCTAATGACTGGCTGCGGCTTGCTACTGACTGGCTGCGGCTCGCTAATGATTGGCTGCGGCTTGCTACTAACTGGCTGCAGCTTTCCGGCTTGCTAATGACTGGGTGCGGCTTTGCGGCTTGCTACTGACTGGCTGCGGCTTGCTAATGACTGGCTGCGGCTTGCTACTGACTGGCTGCGGCTTGCTACTGTCTGGCTGCGGCTTGCTACTCACTGGCTGCTGCTTGCTAATGACTGGCAGCGGCTTTCTACTGAGTTGCTGCGGCTTGCTAATGACTGGCTGCGGCTTGCTAATGACTAGCTGCGGCTTGCTAATGTCTGGCTGTGGCTTGCTAATGACTGGCTGCGGCTTGCTAATGACTGGCTGCTCCATTCCGGCTTGCTAATGACTGGCTGCGGCTTTGCGGCTTGCTACTGACTGTCTGCGGCTTGCTAATGACTGGCTGCGGCTTGCTACTGACTGGCTGCAGCTTGCTACTGACTGGCTGCGGCTTGCTAATGACTGCCTGCGGCTTGCTAATGACTGGCTGCGGCTTGCTAATGACTGGCTGCTCCATTCCGGCTTGCTAATGACTGGCTGCGGCTTTGCGGCTTGCTACTGACTGTCTGCGGCTTGCTAATGACTGGCTGCGGCTTGCTACTGACTGGCTGCAGCTTGCTACTGACTGGCTGCGGCTTGCTAATGACTGCCTGCGGCTTGCTAATGACTGGCTGCGGCTTGCTACTGACTGTCTGCGGCTTGCTAATGACTGGATGCGGCTTGCTAATCACTGGCTGCGGCTTGCTAATGACTGGCTGCGGCTTTCCGGCTTGCTAATGACTGGCTGCGGCTTTGCGCCTTGCTACTGACTGGCTGCGGCTTTGCGGCTTGCTACTGACTGGCTGCGGCTTTGCGGCTTGCTAATGACTGGCTGCGGCTTTGCGGCTTGCTACTGACTGGCTGCGGCTTTGCGGCTTGCTACTGACTGGATGAGGATTTGCGGCTTCCTACTGACTGGCTGCGGCTTTGCGGCTTGCTAATGACTGGCTGCGGCTTTGCGGCTTGCTACAGACTGGCTGCGGCTTTGCAGCTTGCTACTGACAGGCTGCGGCTTTACGGCTAGCTAATGACTGGCTGCGGCTTGCTAATGACTGGCTGCGGCTTTCCGGCTTGCTAATGACTGGCTGCGGCTTTGCGGGTTGCTAATGACTGGCTGCGGCTTTGCGGCTTGCTACTGACTGGCTGCGGCTTTGCGGCTTGCTAGTGACTGGCTGCGGATTGCTACTGACTGGCTGCGGCTTGCTACTGAGTGGCTGCGGCTTGCTAATGATTGGCAGCGGCTTACTACTGACTGGCTGCGGCTTGCTAATGACTGGCTACAGCTTGCTACTGAATGGCTGCTGCTTGCTACTGACTGGCTGCGGCTTGCTAATAACTGGCTGCGGCTAGCTACTGACTGGCTTCGGCTTATTATGACTGGCTGCGGCTTGCTAATGACTGGCTGCGGCTTGCTAATGACTGGCTGCGGCTTGCTAATGACTGGTTGCAGCTTGCTACTGACTGGCTGTGGCTTGCTAATGAGTGGCTGCGGCTTGCTAATGACTGGCTGCGGCTTGCTAATGACTGGCTGTGGCTTGCTAATGACTGGCTGCGGGTTTCTGCTGACTGGCTGCGGCTTGCTAATGACTGGCTGTGGCTTGCTAATGACTGGCTGCGGCTTTCTAATGACTGGCTGCGGCTTTCTACTGACTGGCTCGAGCTTTCTACTGACTGGCTGCGGCATTCTACTGACTGACTCCGGCTTTCTAATGATTGGCTGCGGCTTGCTACTAACTGGCTGTTGCTTGCTAATGATTGGCTGCGGCTTGCTAATGATTGGCTGCGGCTTGCTACTGACTGGCTGCGGCTTGCTAATGATTGGCTGCGGCTTGCTAATGATTGGCTGCGGCTTGCTAATGACTGGGTGCGGCTTTGCGGCTTGCTGCTGACTGGCTGCGGCTTTGCGGCTTGCTAATGCCTGGTTGCGGCTTTGTGGCTTGCTAGTGACTGGCTGCGGTTTGCTAATGACTGGCTGCGGCTTGATACTGACTGGCTGCGGCTTGCTATTGACTGGCTGCGGCTTGCTACTGACTGGCTGCGGCTTGCTACTGACTGGCTGCGGCTTGCTAATGATTGGCAGCGGCTTGCTACTGACTGGCTGCGGCTTTCCGCATTGCTAATGACTGGCTGCGGCTTTGCGGCCTGCTACTGACTGGCTGCGGCTTTGCGGCTTGCTAATGACTGGCTGCGGTTTGCTACTGACTGGCTGCGGCTTTGCGGCTTGCTACTGACTGGCTGCGGCTATGCGGCTTGCTAATGAATGGCTGCGGCTTGCTACTGACTGGCTGCGGCTTTGCGGCTTGCTAATGACTGGCTGCGGCTTGCTACTGAATGGCTGCGGCTTCCTAATGATTGGCTGCGACTTGCTACTGATTGGCTGCGGCTTTCCGGCTTGCTAATGTCTAGGTGCGGCTTTGCGGCTTGCTACTGACTGGCTGCGGCTTGCTAATGAAAGGCTACGGCTTGCTACTGACTGGCTGCGGATTGCTACTGACTGGCTGCGGCTTGCTACTCACTGGCTGCTGCATGCTAATGACTGGCTGCGGCTTGCTACTGAGTTGCTGCGGCTTGCTAATGACTGGCTGTGGCTTGCTAATGACTGACTGCGGCTTGCTAATGACTGGCTGCTGCTTTCCGGCTTGCTAATCACTGGCTGCGGCTTTGCGGCTTGCTGCTGACTGTCTGCGGCTTGCTAATGACCGGCTGCGGCTTGCTACTGACTGACTGCGGCTTGCTAATGACCGGCTGCGGCTTGCTACTGACAGGCTGCGGCTTGCTACTGACTGTCTGCGGCTTGCTAATGACCGGCTGCGGCTTGCTAATGACTGGCTGCGGCTTGCTAATGACTGGCTGCGGCTTTGCGGCTTGCTAATGACTGGCTGCGGCTTTGCCGCTTACTACTGACTGGCTGCGGCTTTGCGGCTTGCTAGTGACTGGCTGCGGCTTGCTACTGACTGGCTGCGGCTTGCTACTGAGTGGCTGCGGCTTGCTAATTGTTGGCTGCGGCTTGCTAATGACTGGCTGCGAATTGCTAATGACTGGCTGCGGCTTGCTAATGACTGGCTGCGGCTTGCTAATGACTGGCTGCGGCTTGCTAATGACTGGTTGCGGCTTGCTACTGTCTGGCTGCGGCTTGCTAATGACTCGCTGCGGCTTGCTAATGACTGGCTGCGGCTTGCTAATGACTGGCTGCGCCTTGCTAATGACTGGCTGCGGCTTTCTACTGACTGGCTGCGGCTTGCTAATGACTAGCTGTTGCTTGCTAATGACCGGCTGCGGCTTTCTAATGACTGGCTGCGGCTTTCTACTGACTGGCTCCGGCTTTCTACTGACTCGCTGCGGCATTCTACTGACTTACTCCGGCTTTCTAATGATTGGCTGCGGCTTGGTACTAACTGGCTGTTGCTTGCTAATGATTGGCTGCGGCTTGCTAATGACTGGCTGCGGCTTGCTAATGACTGGTTGCGGCTTGCTACTGACTGGCTGCGGCTTGCTAATGACTCGCTGCGGCTTGCTAATGACTGGCTGCGGCTTGCTAATGACTGGCTGCGCCTTGCTAATGACTGGCTGCGGCTTTCTACTGACTGGCTGCGGCTTGCTAATGACTAGCTGTTGCTTGCTAATGACCGGCTGCGGCTTTCTAATGACTGGCTGCGGCTTTCTACTGACTGGCTCCGGCTTTCTACTGACTGGCTGCGGCATTCTACTGACTTACTCCGGCTTTCTAATGATTGGCTGCGGCTTGGTACTAACTGGCTGTTGCTTGCTAATGATTGGCTGCGGCTTGCTAATGATTGGCTGAGGCTTGCTACTGACTGGCTGCGGCATTCCGGCTTGCTAATGACTGGCTGCGGCTTTCCCGCTTGCTAATGACTGGCTGCGGCTTTGCGGCTTGCTACTGACTGGCTGCGGCTTTGCGGCTTGGTAATGATTGGCTGCGGCCTTGCGGCTTGCTACTGGCTGGCTGCGGCTTTGCGGCTTGCTACTGAATGGATGAGGATTTCCGGCTTGCTACTGACTGGCTGCGGCTTTGCGGCTTGCTAATGACTGGCTGCGGCTTTGCGGCTTCCTACTGACTGGCTGCGGCTTTGCGGCTTGCTACTGACTGGCTGGGGCTTTGCGGCTAGCTAATGACTGGCTGCGGCTTGCTAATGACTTGCTGCGGCTTTCCAGCTTGCTAATGACTGGCTGCGGCTTTCCCGCTTGCTAATGACTGGCTGCGGCTTACTACTGACTGGCTGTGGCTTGCTAATGACTGGCTGCGGCTTGCTACTGACTGGCTGCGGCTTTGAGGCTTGCTAATGACTGGCTGCGGCTTGCTACTGACTGGCTGCGGCTTGCTAATGATTGGCTGCGGCTTGCTACTGACTGGTTCCGGCTTTCTACTGACTGGCTGCGGCATTCTACTGACTTACTCCGGCTTTCTAATGATTGGCTGCGGCTTGGTACTAACTGGCTGTTGCTTGCTAATGATTGGCTGCGGCTTGCTAATGATTGTCTGAGGCTTGCTACTGACTGGCTGCGGCATTCCGGCTTGCTAATGACTGGCTGCGGCTTTCCCGCTTGCTAATGACTGGCTGCGGCTTTGCGGCTTGCTACTGACTGGCTACGGCTTGCTAATGGCTGGCTGCGGCTTGCTACTGACTGGCTGCGGCTAGCTAATGAATGGCTGTGGCTTGCTAATGACTGGCTGCGGCTTGCTAATGACTGGCTGCTCCTTTCCGGCTTGCTAATGACTGGCTGCGGCTTTGCGGCTTGCTACTGACTGTCTGCGGCTTTGCGGCTTGCTACTGACTGTCTGCGGCTTGCTAATGACTAGCTGCGGCTTTCTACTGACTGGCTGCGGCTTGCTACTGACTGGCTGCGGCTTGCTAATGGCTGGCTGCGGCTTGCTACTGACTGGCTGCGGCTTGCTAATGACTGGCTGCGGCTTTCCGGCTTGCCAATGACTGGCTGCGGCTTTGCGGCTTGCTACAGACTGGCTGCGGCTTTGCGGCTTGCTAATGACTGGCTGCGGCTTTGGGGCTTGCTACTGACTGGCTGCGGCTTTGCGGCTTGCTACTGACTGGATGAGGATTTGCGGCATCCTACTGACTGGCTGCGGCTTTGCGGCTTGCTAATGACTGGCTTCGGCTTTGCGGCTTGCTACTGACTGGCTGCGGCTTTGCGGCTTGCTACTGACTGGCTGCGGCTTTGCGGCTAGCTAATGACTGGCTGCGGCTTGCTAATGACTGGCTGCGGCTTTCCGGCTTGCTAATGACTGGCTACGGCTTTGCGGCTCGCTAATGACTGGCTGCGGTTTTGCGGCTTGCTACTGACTGGCTGCGGCTTTGCGGCTTGCTAGTGACTGGCTGCGGCTTACTACTGACTGGCTGCGGCTTGCTACTGAGTGGCTGCGGCTTGCTAATGACTGGCTGCTGCTTGCTACTGACTGGCTGCGGCTTGCTACTGACTGGCTGCGGGTTGCTAATAACTGGCTGCGGCTTGCTAATGACTGACTGCGGCTTGCTAATGACTGGCTGCGGCTTGCTAATGACTGGCTGCGGCTTGCTAATGACTGGCTGCGGCTTTCTACTGACAGGCTGTGGCTTGCTAATGACTGACTGCGGCTTGCTAATGACTGACTGCGGCTTGGTAATGACTGGTTGCGGCTTGCTACTGACTGGCTGCGGCTTGCTAATGACTGGCTGCGGCTTTCTACTGACTGGCTGTGGCTTGCTAATGACTGGCTGCGGCTTTCTACTGACTGGCTGCGGCTTGCTAATGACTGGCTCCGGCTTTCTACTGACTGGCTGCGGCTTGCTAATGACTTGCTGTGGCTTGCTAATGACAGGCTGCGGCTTTCTAATGACTGGCTGCGGCTTTCTACTGACAGGCTGCGGCTTTCTACTGACTGGCTGCGGCTTTCTACTGACTGACTCCGGCTTTCTAATGATTGGCAGCGGCTTGCTACTAACTGGCTGTTGCTTGCTAATGATTCGCTGCGGCTTGCTACTGACTGGCTGCGGCTTTGCGGCTTGCTAATGACTGGGTGCGGTTTGCGGCTTGCTGCTGACTGGCTGCGGCTTTGCGGCTTGCTAATGACTGGTTGCGGCTTGCTAATGACTGGTTGCGGCTTGCTACTGACTGGCTGCGGCTTGCTACTGACTGGCAGCGGCTTTGTGGCATGCTACTGACTGACTGCGTCTCGCTAATGATTGACTGCGGCTTGCTACTGAATGGCTGCGGCTTTCCGATTAGCTAATGACTGGCTGCGGCTTTGTGGCTTGCTAGTGACTGGCTGCGGTTTGCTAATGACCGGCTGCGGCTTGCTACTAATTGGCTGCGGCTTGCTAATGACTGGCTTCGGCTTGCTACTGGCTGGCTGCGGCTTGCTACTGACTGGCTGCGGCTTGCTAAGGATTGGCAGCGGCTTGCTACTGACTGGCTGCGGCTTTCCGGCTTGCTAATAACTGGGTGCGGCTTTGCGGCTTGCTACTGACTGTCTGCGGCTTTGCGGCTTGCTACTGACTGGCTGCAGCTTTGCGGCTTGCTACAGACTGGCTGCGGCTTGCTAATGAATGGATGCGGCTTGCTACTGAATGGCTGCGGCTTGCTAATGACTGGATGCGGCTTGCTAATGACTGGCTGCGGCTTGCTAATGACTGGCTGCGGCTTGCTACTGACTGTCTGCGGCTTGCTAATGACTGGATGCGGCTTGCTAATGACTGGCTGCGGCTTGCTAATGACTGGCTGCGGCTTTCCGGCTTGCTAATGACTGGCTGCGGCTTTGCGCCTTGCTACTGACTGGCTGCGGCTTTGCGGCTTGCTAATGACTGGCTGCGGCTTTGCGGCTTGCTACTGACTGGCTGCGGCTTTGCGGCTTGCTACTGACTGGATGAGAATTTGCGGCTTGTTACTGACTGGCTGCGGCTTTGCGCCTTGCTAATGACTGGCTGCGGCTTTGCGGCTTGCTACTGACTGGCTGCGGCTTTGCAGCTTGCTACTGACAGGCTGCGGCTTTACGGCTAGCTAATGACTGGCTGCGGCTTGCTAATGATTGGCTGCGGCTTTCCGGCTTGCTAATGACTGGCTGCGGGTTTGCGGCTTGCTAATGACTGGCTGCGGCTTTGCGGCTTGCTAATGACTGGCTGCGGCTTTGGGGCTTGCTACTGATTGGCTGCGGCTTTGCGGCTTGCTACTGACTGGATGAGGATTTGCGGCTTCCTACTGACTGGCTGCGGCTTTGCGGCTTGCTAATGACTGGCTTCGGCTTTGCGGCTTGCTACTGACTGGCTGCGGCTTTGCGGCTTGCTGCTGACTGGCTGCGGCTTTGCGGCTAGCTAATGACTGGCTGCGGCTTGCTAATGACTGGCTGCGGCTTGCTAATGACTGGCTGCGGCTTTCCGGCTTGCTAATGACTGGCTGCGGCTTTGCGGCTCGCTAATGACTGGCTGCGGCTTTGCGGCTTGCTACTGACTGGCTGCGGCTTTGCGGCTTGCTAGTGACTGGCTGCGGCTTGCTACTGACTGGCTGCGGCTTGCTACTGAGTGGCTGCGGCTTGCTAATGACTGGCTGCTGCTTGCTACTGACTGGCTGCGGCTTGCTACTGACTGGCTGCGGGTTGCTAATAACTGGCTGCGGCTTGCTAATGACTGACTGCGGCTTGCTAATGACTGGCTGCGGCTTGCTAATGACTGGCTGCGGCTTGCTAATGACTGGCTGCGGCTTTCTACTGACAGGCTGTGGCTTGCTAATGACTGACTGCGGCTTGCTAATGACTGACTGCGGCTTGGTAATGACTGGTTGCGGCTTGCTACTGACTGGCTGCGGCTTGCTAATGACTGGCTGCGGCTTTCTACTGGCTGGCTGCGGCTTGCTAATGACTGGCTGCGGCTTTCTACTGACTGGCTGCGGCTTGCTAATGACTTGCTGTGGCTTGCTAATGACAGGCTGCGGCTTTCTAATGACTGGCTGCGGCTTTCTACTGACAGGCTGCGGCTTTCTACTGACTGGCTGCGGCTTTCTACTGACTGACTCCGGCTTTCTAATGATTGGCAGCGGCTTGCTACTAACTGGCTGTTGCTTGCTAATGATTCGCTGCGGCTTGCTAATGATTGGCTGCGGCTTGCTACTGACTGGCTGCGGCTTGCTAATGATTGGCTGCGGCTTGCTACTGATTGGCTGCGGCTTGCTACTGACTGGCTGCGGCTTTGCGGCTTGCTAATGACTGGGTGAGGTTTGCGGCTTGCTGCTGACTGGCTGCGGCTTTGCGGCTTGCTAATGACTGGTTGCGGCTTGCTAATGACTGGTTGCGGCTTGCTACTGACTGGCTGCGGCTTGCTACTGACTGGCTGCGGCTTTGTGGCATGCTACTGACTGACTGCGTCTCGCTAATGATTGACTGCGGCTTGCTACTGAATGGCTGCGGCTTTCCGATTAGCTAATGACTGGCTGCGGCTTTGTGGCTTGCTAGTGACTGGCTGCGGTTTGCTAATGACCGGCTGCGGCTTGGTACTAATTGGCTGCGGCTTGCTAATGACTGGCTTCAGCTTGCTACTGGCTGGCTGCGGCTTGCTACTGACTGGCTGCGGCTTGCTAAGGATTGGCAGCGGCTTGCTACTGACTGGCTGCGGCTTTCCGGCTTGCTAATAACTGGGTGCGGCTTTTCGGCTTGCTACTGACTGTCTGCGGCTTTGCGGCTTGCTACTGACTGGCTGCAGCTTTGCGGCTTGCTACAGACTGGCTGCGGCTTGCTAATGAATGCATGCGGCTTGCTACTGAATGGCTGCGGCTTGCTAATGACTGGATGCGGCTTGCTAATGACTGGCTGCGGCTTGCTAATGACTGGCTGCGGCTTGCTACTGACTGTCTGCGGCTTGCTAATGACTGGATGCGGCTTGCTAATGACTGGCTGCGGCTTGCTAATGACTGGCTGCGGCTTTCCGGCTTGCTAATGACTGGCTGCGGCTTTGCGCCTTGCTACTGACTGGCTGCGGCTTTGCGGCTTGCTAATGACTGGCTGCGGCTTTGCGGCTTGCTACTGACTGGCTGCGGCTTTGCGGCTTGCTACTGACTGGATGAGAATTTGCGGCTTGTTACTGACTGGCTGCGGCTTTGCGCCTTGCCAATGACTGGCTGCGGCTTTGCGGCTTGCTACTGACTGGCTGCGGCTTTGCAGCTTGCTACTGACAGGCTGCGGCTTTACGGCTAACTAATGACTGGCTGCGGCTTGCTAATGACTGGCTGCGGCTTTCCGGCTTGCTAATGACTGGCTGCGGGTTTGCGGCTTGCTAATGACTGGCTGCGGCTTTGCGGCTTGCTAATGACTGGCTGCGGCTTTGGGGCTTGCTACTGATTGGCTGCGGCTTTGCGGCTTGCTACTGACTGGATGAGGATTTGCGGCTTCCTACTGACTGGCTGCGGCTTTGCGGCTTGCTAATGACTGGCTTCGGCTTTGCGGCTTGCTACTGACTGGCTGCGGCTTTGCGGCTTGCTGCTGACTGGCTGCGGCTTTGCGGCTAGCTAATGACTGGCTGCGGCTTGCTAATGACTGGCTGCGGCTTGCTAATGACTGGCTGCGGCTTTCCGGCTTGCTAATGACTGGCTGCGGCTTTGCGGCTCGCTAATGACTGGCTGCGGCTTTGCGGCTTGCTACTGACTGGCTGCGGCTTTGCGGCTTGCTAGTGACTGGCTGCGGCTTGCTACTGACTGGCTGCGGCTTGCTACTGAGTGGCTGCGGCTTGCTAATGACTGGCTGCTGCTTGCTACTGACTGGCTGCGGCTTGCTACTGACTGGCTGCGGGTTGCTAATAACTGGCTGCGGCTTGCTAATGACTGACTGCGGCTTGCTAATGACTGGCTGCGGCTTGCTAATGACTGGCTGCGGCTTGCTAATGACTGGCTGCGGCTTTCTACTGACAGGCTGTGGCTTGCTAATGACTGACTGCGGCTTGCTAATGACTAACTGCGGCTCGGTAATGACTGGTTGCGGCTTGCTACTGACTGGCTGCGGCTTGCTAATGACTGGCTGCGGCTTTCTACTGACTGGCTGCGGCTTGCTAATGACTGGCTGCGGCTTTCTACTGACTGGCTGCGGCTTGCTAATGACTTGCTGTGGCTTGCTAATGACAGGCTGCGGCTTTCTAATGACTGGCTGCGGCTTTCTACTGACAGGCTGCGGCTTTCTACTGACTGGCTGCGGCTTTCTACTGACTGACTCCGGCTTTCTAATGATTGGCAGCGGCTTGCTACTAACTGGCTGTTGCTTGCTAATGATTCGCTGCGGCTTGCTAATGATTGGCTGCGGCTTGCTACTGACTGGCTGCGGCTTGCTAATGATTGGCTGCGGCTTGCTACTGATTGGCTGCGGCTTGCTACTGACTGGCTGCGGCTTTGCGGCTTGCTAATGACTGGGTGAGGTTTGCGGCTTGCTGCTGACTGGCTGCGGCTTTGCGGCTTGCTAATGACTGGTTGCGGCTTGCTAATGACTGGTTGCGGCTTGCTACTGACTGGCTGCGGCTTGCTACTGACTGGCTGCGGCTTTGTGGCATGCTACTGACTGACTGCGTCTCGCTAATGATTGACTGCGGCTTGCTACTGAATGGCTGCGGCTTTCCGATTAGCTAATGACTGGCTGCGGCTTTGTGGCTTGCTAGTGACTGGCTGCGGTTTGCTAATGACCGGCTGCGGCTTGGTACTAATTGGCTGCGGCTTGCTAATGACTGGCTTCGGCTTGCTACTGGCTGGCTGCGGCTTGCTACTGACTGGCTGCGGCTTGCTAAGGATTGGCAGCGGCTTGCTACTGACTGGCTGCGGCTTTCCGGCTTGCTAATAACTGGGTGCGGCTTTTCGGCTTGCTACTGACTGTCTGCGGCTTTGCGGCTTGCTACTGACTGGCTGCAACTTTGCGGCTTGCTACAGACTGGCTGCGGCTTGCTAATGAATGGATGCGGCTTGCTACTGAATGGCTGCGGCTTGCTAATGACTGGATGCGGCTTGCTAATGACTGGCTGCGGCTTGCTAATGACTGGCTGCGGCTTGCTACTGACTGTCTGCGGCTTGCTAATGACTGGATGCGGCTTGCTAATGACTGGCTGCGGCTTGCTAATGACTGGCTGCGGCTTTCCGGCTTGCTAATGACTGGCTGCGGCTTGGCGCCTTGCTACTGACTGGCTGCGGCTTTGCGGCTTGCTAATGACTGGCTGCGGCTTTGCGGCTTGCTACTGACTGGCTGCGGCTTTGCGGCTTGCTACTGACTGGATGAGGATTTGCGGCTTGGTACTGACTGGCAGCGGCTTTGCGCCTTGCTAATGACTGGCTGCGGCTTTGCGGCTTGCTACTGACTGGCTGCGGCTTTGCAGCTTGCTACTGACAGGCTGCGGCTTTACGGCTAGCTAAAGACTGGATGCGGCTTGCTAATGACTGGCTGCGGCTTTCCGGCTTGCTAATGACTGGCTGCGGGTTTGCGGCTTGCTAATGACTGGCTGCGGCTTTGCGGCTTGCTACTGACTGGCTGCGGCTTTGCGGCTTGCTAGCGACTGGCTGCGGATTGCTACTGACTGGCTGCGGCTTGCTACTGAGTGGCTGCGGCTTGCTAATGATTGGCAGCGGCTTACTACTGACTGGCTGCGGCTTGCTAATGACTGGCTACGGCTTGCTACTGAATGGCTGCTGCTTGCTACTGACTGGCTGTGGCTTGCTAATAACTGGCTGCGGCTAGCTACTGACTGGCTGCGGCTTATTATGACTGGCTGCGGCTTGCTAATGACTGGCTGCGGCTTGCTAATGACTGGCTGAGGCTTGCTAATGACTGGTTGCAGCTTGCTACTGACTGGCTGTGGCTTGCTAATGAGTGGCTGCGGCTTGCTAATGACTGGCTGCGGCTTGCTAATGACTGGCTGCGGCTTGCTAATGACTGGTTGCGGCTTGCTACTGTCTGGCTGCGGCTTGCTAATGACTCGCTGCGGCTTGCTAATGACTGGCTGCGGCTTGCTAATGACTGGCTGCGCCTTGCTAATGACTGGCTGCGGCTTTCTACTGACTGGCTGCGGCTTGCTAATGACTAGCTGTTGCTTGCTAATGACCGGCTGCGGCTTTCTAATGACTGGCTGCGGCTTTCTACTGACTGGCTCCGGCTTTCTACTGACTCGCTGCGGCATTCTACTGACTTACTCCGGCTTTCTAATGATTGGCTGCGGCTTGGTACTAACTGGCTGTTGCTTGCTAATGATTGGCTGCGGCTTGCTAATGACTGGCTGCGGCTTGCTAATGACTGGTTGCGGCTTGCTAATGACTGGCTGCGGCTTGCTAATGACTCGCTGCGGCTTGCTAATGACTGGCTGCGGCTTGCTAATGACTGGCTGCGCCTTGCTAATGACTGGCTGCGGCTTTCTACTGACTGGCTGCGGCTTGCTAATGACTAGCTGTTGCTTGCTAATGACCGGCTGCGGCTTTCTAATGACTGGCTGCGGCTTTCTACTGACTGGCTCCGGCTTTCTACTGACTGGCTGCGGCATTCTACTGACTTACTCCGGCTTTCTAATGATTGGCTGCGGCTTGGTACTAACTGGCTGTTGCTTGCTAATGATTGGCTGCGGCTTGCTAATGATTGGCTGAGGCTTGCTACTGACTGGCTGCGGCATTCCGGCTTGCTAATGACTGGCTGCGGCTTTCCCGCTTGCTAATGACTGGCTGCGGCTTTGCGGCTTGCTACTGACTGGCTGCGGCTTTGCGGCTTGGTAATGATTGGCTGCGGCCTTGCGGCTTGCTACTGGCTGGCTGCGGCTTTGCGGCTTGCTACTGAATGGATGAGGATTTCCGGCTTGCTACTGACTGGCTGCGGCTTTGCGGCTTGCTAATGACTGGCTGCGGCTTTGCGGCTTCCTACTGACTGGCTGCGGCTTTGCGGCTTGCTACTGACTGGCTGGGGCTTTGCGGCTAGCTAATGACTGGCTGCGGCTTGCTAATGACTTGCTGCGGCTTTCCAGCTTGCTAATGACTGGCTGCGGCTTTCCGGCTTGCTAATGACTGGCTGCGGCTTACTACTGACTGGCTGTGGCTTGCTAATGACTGGCTGCGGCTTGCTACTGACTGGCTGCGGCTTTGAGGCTTGCTAATGACTGGCTGCGGCTTGCTACTGACTGGCTGCGGCTTGCTAATGATTGGCTGCGGCTTGCTACTGACTGGTTCCGGCTTTCTACTGACTGGCTGCGGCATTCTACTGACTTACTCCGGCTTTCTAATGATTGGCTGCGGCTTGGTACTAACTGGCTGTTGCTTGCTAATGATTGGCTGCGGCTTGCTAATGATTGTCTGAGGCTTGCTACTGACTGGCTGCGGCATTCCGGCTTGCTAATGACTGGCTGCGGCTTTCCCGCTTGCTAATGACTGTCTGCGGCTTTGCGGCTTGCTACTGACTGGCTACGGCTTGCTAATGGCTGGCTGCGGCTTGCTACTGACTGGCTGCGGCTAGCTAATGAATGGCTGTGGCTTGCTAATGACTGGCTGCGGCTTGCTAATGACTGGCTGCTCCTTTCCGGCTTGCTAATGACTGGCTGCGGCTTTGCGGCTTGCTACTGACTGTCTGCGGCTTTGCGGCTTGCTACTGACTGTCTGCGGCTTGCTAATGACTAGCTGCGGCTTTCTACTGACTGGCTGCGGCTTGCTACTGACTGGCTGCGGCTTGCTAATGGCTGGCTGCGGCTTGCTACTGACTGGCTGCGGCTTGCTAATGACTGGCTGCGGCTTTCCGGCTTGCCAATGACTGGCTGCGGCTTTGCGGCTTGCTACAGACTGGCTGCGGCTTTGCGGCTTGCTAATGACTGGCTGCGGCTTTGGGGCTTGCTACTGACTGGCTGCGGCTTTGCGGCTTGCTACTGACTGGATGAGGATTTGCGGCATCCTACTGACTGGCTGCGGCTTTGCGGCTTGCTAATGACTGGCTTCGGCTTTGCGGCTTGCTACTGACTGGCTGCGGCTTTGCGGCTTGCTACTGACTGGCTGCGGCTTTGCGGCTAGCTAATGACTGGCTGCGGCTTGCTAATGACTGGCTGCGGCTTTCCGGCTTGCTAATGACTGGCTACGGCTTTGCGGCTCGCTAATGACTGGCTGCGGTTTTGCGGCTTGCTACTGACTGGCTGCGGCTTTGCGGCTTGCTAGTGACTGGCTGCGGCTTGCTACTGACTGGCTGCGGCTTGCTACTGAGTGGCTGCGGCTTGCTAATGACTGGCTGCTGCTTGCTACTGACTGGCTGCGGCTTGCTACTGACTGGCTGCGGGTTGCTAATAACTGGCTGCGGCTTGCTAATGACTGACTGCGGCTTGCTAATGACTGGCTGCGGCTTGCTAATGACTGGCTGCGGCTTGCTAATGACTGGCTGCGGCTTTCTACTGACAGGCTGTGGCTTGCTAATGACTGACTGTGGCTTGCTAATGACTGACTGCGGCTTGGTAATGACTGGTTGCGGCTTGCTACTGACTGGCTGCGGCTTGCTAATGACTGGCTGCGGCTTTCTACTGACTGGCTGTGGCTTGCTAATGACTGGCTGCGGCTTTCTACTGACTGGCTGCGGCTTGCTAATGACTGGCTCCGGCTTTCTACTGACTGGCTGCGGCTTGCTAATGACTTGCTGTGGCTTGCTAATGACAGGCTGCGGCTTTCTAATGACTGGCTGCGGCTTTCTACTGACAGGCTGCGGCTTTCTACTGACTGGCTGCGGCTTTCTACTGACTGACTCCGGCTTTCTAATGATTGGCAGCGGCTTGCTACTAACTGGCTGTTGCTTGCTAATGATTCGCTGCGGCTTGCTACTGACTGGCTGCGGCTTTGCGGCTTGCTAATGACTGGGTGCGGTTTGCGGCTTGCTGCTGACTGGCTGCGGCTTTGCGGCTTGCTAATGACTGGTTGCGGCTTGCTAATGACTGGTTGCGGCTTGCTACTGACTGGCTGCGGCTTGCTACTGACTGGCAGCGGCTTTGTGGCATGCTACTGACTGACTGCGTCTCGCTAATGATTGACTGCGGCTTGCTACTGAATGGCTGCGGCTTTCCGATTAGCTAATGACTGGCTGCGGCTTTGTGGCTTGCTAGTGACTGGCTGCGGTTTGCTAATGACCGGCTGCGGCTTGCTACTAATTGGCTGCGGCTTGCTAATGACTGGCTTCGGCTTGCTACTGGCTGGCTGCGGCTTGCTACTGACTGGCTGCGGCTTGCTAAGGATTGGCAGCGGCTTGCTACTGACTGGCTGCGGCTTTCCGGCTTGCTAATAACTGGGTGCGGCTTTGCGGCTTGCTACTGACTGTCTGCGGCTTTGCGGCTTGCTACTGACTGGCTGCAGCTTTGCGGCTTGCTACAGACTGGCTGCGGCTTGCTAATGAATGGATGCGGCTTGCTACTGAATGGCTGCGGCTTGCTAATGACTGGATGCGGCTTGCTAATGACTGGCTGCGGCTTGCTAATGACTGGCTGCGGCTTGCTACTGACTGTCTGCGGCTTGCTAATGACTGGATGCGGCTTGCTAATGACTGGCTGCGGCTTGCTAATGACTGGCTGCGGCTTTCCGGCTTGCTAATGACTGGCTGCGGCTTTGCGCCTTGCTACTGACTGGCTGCGGCTTTGCGGCTTGCTAATGACTGGCTGCGGCTTTGCGGCTTGCTACTGACTGGCTGCGGCTTTGCGGCTTGCTACTGACTGGATGAGAATTTGCGGCTTGTTACTGACTGGCTGCGGCTTTGCGCCTTGCTAATGACTGGCTGCGGCTTTGCGGCTTGCTACTGACTGGCTGCGGCTTTGCAGCTTGCTACTGACAGGCTGCGGCTTTACGGCTAGCTAATGACTGGCTGCGGCTTGCTAATGATTGGCTGCGGCTTTCCGGCTTGCTAATGACTGGCTGCGGGTTTGCGGCTTGCTAATGACTGGCTGCGGCTTTGCGGCTTGCTAATGACTGGCTGCGGCTTTGGGGCTTGCTACTGATTGGCTGCGGCTTTGCGGCTTGCTACTGACTGGATGAGGATTTGCGGCTTCCTACTGACTGGCTGCGGCTTTGCGGCTTGCTAATGACTGGCTTCGGCTTTGCGGCTTGCTACTGACTGGCTGCGGCTTTGCGGCTTGCTGCTGACTGGCTGCGGCTTTGCGGCTAGCTAATGACTGGCTGCGGCTTGCTAATGACTGGCTGCGGCTTGCTAATGACTGGCTGCGGCTTTCCGGCTTGCTAATGACTGGCTGCGGCTTTGCGGCTCGCTAATGACTGGCTGCGGCTTTGCGGCTTGCTACTGACTGGCTGCGGCTTTGCGGCTTGCTAGTGACTGGCTGCGGCTTGCTACTGACTGGCTGCGGCTTGCTACTGAGTGGCTGCGGCTTGCTAATGACTGGCTGCTGCTTGCTACTGACTGGCTGCGGCTTGCTACTGACTGGCTGCGGGTTGCTAATAACTGGCTGCGGCTTGCTAATGACTGACTGCGGCTTGCTAATGACTGGCTGCGGCTTGCTAATGACTGGCTGCGGCTTGCTAATGACTGGCTGCGGCTTTCTACTGACAGGCTGTGGCTTGCTAATGACTGACTGCGGCTTGCTAATGACTGACTGCGGCTTGGTAATGACTGGTTGCGGCTTGCTACTGACTGGCTGCGGCTTGCTAATGACTGGCTGCGGCTTTCTACTGACTGGCTGCGGCTTGCTAATGACTGGCTGCGGCTTTCTACTGACTGGCTGCGGCTTGCTAATGACTTGCTGTGGCTTGCTAATGACAGGCTGCGGCTTTCTAATGACTGGCTGCGGCTTTCTACTGACAGGCTGCGGCTTTCTACTGACTGGCTGCGGCTTTCTACTGACTGACTCCGGCTTTCTAATGATTGGCAGCGGCTTGCTACTAACTGGCTGTTGCTTGCTAATGATTCGCTGCGGCTTGCTAATGATTGGCTGCGGCTTGCTACTGACTGGCTGCGGCTTGCTAATGATTGGCTGCGGCTTGCTACTGATTGGCTGCGGCTTGCTACTGACTGGCTGCGGCTTTGCGGCTTGCTAATGACTGGGTGAGGTTTGCGGCTTGCTGCTGACTGGCTGCGGCTTTGCGGCTTGCTAATGACTGGTTGCGGCTTGCTAATGACTGGTTGCGGCTTGCTACTGACTGGCTGCGGCTTGCTACTGACTGGCTGCGGCTTTGTGGCATGCTACTGACTGACTGCGTCTCGCTAATGATTGACTGCGGCTTGCTACTGAATGGCTGCGGCTTTCCGATTAGCTAATGACTGGCTGCGGCTTTGTGGCTTGCTAGTGACTGGCTGCGGTTTGCTAATGACCGGCTGCGGCTTGGTACTAATTGGCTGCGGCTTTGCGGCTTGCTACTGACTGGCTGCGGCTTTGCAGCTTGCTACTGACAGGCTGCGGCTTTACGGCTAGCTAATGACTGGCTGCGGCTTGCTAATGATTGGCTGCGGCTTTCCGGCTTGCTAATGACTGGCTGCGGGTTTGCGGCTTGCTAATGACTGGCTGCGGCTTTGCGGCTTGCTAATGACTGGCTGCGGCTTTGGGGCTTGCTACTGATTGGCTGCGGCTTTGCGGCTTGCTACTGACTGGATGAGGATTTGCGGCTTCCTACTGACTGGCTGCGGCTTTGCGGCTTGCTAATGACTGGCTTCGGCTTTGCGGCTTGCTACTGACTGGCTGCGGCTTTGCGGCTTGCTAATGAATGGCTGCGGCTTGCTACTGACTGGCTGCGGCTTTGCGGCTTGCTAATGACCGGCTGCGGCTTACTACTGACTGGCTGCGGCTTGCTAATGATCGGCTTCGGCTTGCTACTGACTGGCTGCGGCTTGCTAATGATTGGCTGCGGCTTGCTACTGATTGGCTGCGGCTTGCTACTGACTGGCTGCGGCTTTGCGGCTTGCTAATGACTGGGTGCGGCTTTGCGGCTTGCTGCTGACTGGCTGCGGCTTTGCGGCTTGCTAATGACTGGTTGCGGCTTGCTACTGACTGGCTGCGGATTGCTACTGACTGGCTGCGGCTTTGCGGCTTGCTACTGATTGACTGCGTCTCGCTAATGATTGACTGCGGCTTGCTACTTAATGGCTGCGGCTTTCCGATTAGCTAATGACTGGCAGCGGCTTTGTGGCTTGCTAGTGACTGGCTGCGGTTTGCTAATGACTGGCTGCGGCTTGCTACTAATTGGCTGCGGTATGCTAATGACTGGCTTCAGCTTGCTACTGACTGGCTGCGGCTTGCTAATGATTGGCAGCGGCTTGCTACTGACTGGCTGCGGCTTTCCGGCTTGCTAATAACTAGGTGCGGCTTTGCGACTTGCTACTGACTGTCTGCGGCTTTGCGGATTGCTACTGACTGGCTGCAGCTTTGCGGCTTCCTACAGACTGGCTGCGGCTTGCTAATGAATGGATGCGGCTTGCTACTGAATGGCTGCGGCTTTCCGGCTTGCTAATGACTGGCTACGGCTTTGCGGCTTGCTACTAGCTGGCCTCGGCTTTGCGGCTTGCTAATGACTGGCTGCGATTTGCTACTGAATGGCTGCGGCTTTGCGGCTTGCTACTCACTGGCAGCGGCTTTGCGGCTTGCTAATGAATGGCTGCGACTTGCTACTGACTGGCTGCGGCTTTGCGGCTTGCTAATGACCGGCTGCGGCTTGCTACTGACTGGCTGCGGCTTTCCGGCTTGCTAATGACTGGGTGCGGCTTTGCGGCTTGCTACTGACTGGCTGCGGCTTGCTAATGACTGGCTACGGCTTGCTACTGACTGGCTGCGGCTTGCCACTGACTGGCTGCGGCTTGCCACTGACTGGAAGCGGCTTGCCACTCACTGGCTGCTGCTTGCTAATGACTGGCTGCGGCTTGCTACTGACTGGCTGCGGCTTGCTAATGACTGGCTGTGGCTTGCTAATGATTGGCTGCGGCTTGCTAATGACAGGCTGCTGCTTTCCGGCTTCCTAATGACTGGCTGCGGCTTTGCGTCTTGCTACTGACTGTCTGCGGCTTGCTAATGACTGGCTGCTGCTTGCTACTGACTGGCTGCGGCTTGCTACTGACTGGCTGCGGCTTGCTAATGACTGGCTGCGGCTTGCTAATGACTGGCTGCGGCTTGCTAATGACTGGCTGCGGCTTGCTAATGACTGGCTGCGGCTTGCTACTGACTGGCTGCGGCTTGCTGCTGACTGGCTGCGGCTTTGCGGCTTGCTACTGACTGGCTGCGGCTTGCTACTAATTGGCTGCGGCTTGCTGCTGACTGGCTGCGGCTTTGCGGCTTGCTACTGACTGGCTGCGGCTTTGCGGCTTGCTACTGACTGGCTGCGGCTTTGCGGTTTGCTACTGACTGGCTGCGGCTTTGCGGCTTGCTACTGACTGGCTGCGGCTTTGCGGCTTGCTACTGACTGGCTGCGGCTTTGCGGCTTGCTACTGACTGGCTGCGGCTTTGCGGTTTGCTACTGACTGGCTGCGGCTTTGCGGTTTGCTAATGACTGGCTGCGGCTTTGCGGCTTGCTACTGACTGGCTGCGGCTTTGCGGCTTGCTACTGACTGGCTGCGGCTTTGCGGCTTGCTACTGACTGGCTGCGGCTTTGCGGCTTGCTACTGACTGGCTGCGGCTTTCTACTGTTCGGCTGCGGCTTGCTACTGTCTGGCTGCGGCTTTGCGGCATGCTACTGACTGGCTGCGGCTTTGCAGCTTGCTACTGATTGGCTGCGGCTTGCTACTGACTGGCTGCGGCTTGCTACTGATTGGCTGCGGCTTGCTGCTGACTGGCTGCGGCTTTGCGGCTTGCTACTGACTGGCTGCGGCTTTGCGGCTTGCTACTGACTGGCTGCGGCTTTGCGGCTTGCTACTGACTGGCTGCGGCTTGCTACTGATTGGCTGCGGCTTGCTGCTGACTGGCTGCGGCTTTGCGGCTTGCTACTGATTGGCTGCGGCTTTCTACTGACTGGCTGCGGCTTTGCAGCTTGCTACTGATTGGCTGCGGCTTGCTACTGACTGGCTGCGGCTTGCTACTGATTGGCTGCGGCTTGCTGCTGACTGGCTGCGGGTTTGCGGCATGCTACTGACTGGCTGCGGCTTTGCAGCTTGCTACTGATTGGCTGCGGCTTGCTACTGACTGGCTGCGGCTTGCTACTGATTGGCTGCGGCTTGCTGCTGACTGGCTGCGGCTTTGCGGCTTGCTACTGACTGGCTGCGGCTTTGCGGCTTGCTACTGACTGGCTGCGGCTTGCTACTGACTGGGTGCGGCTTTGCGGCTTGCTACTGACTGGCTGCGGCTTGCTACTGGCTGGCTGCGGCTTGCTAATGATTGGCTGCGGCTTGCTAATGATTGGCTGCGGCTTGCTACTGTCTGGCTATTGGCTGGCCATGGCTTTTCGGGTAACCACTCTGATGACGGGAAGGCTTTTCTTGGAGCATGACTGATCCTGTATTTTGTTCCTTCCTGCGCAGCGTGTCACGTGGAGTTATGGGTAAGTAAATATCTCATGCTGTCTGTTTATATTCCTTTGGTCTCTTATTTCGAAATTGCAAAACAGAATATCTTTCTCATTCACTCTTCTCCGGCTAGCATACAATTGTTAAGTAACTGCTTTCATAGTTTTTTTAATCGAAGGATGTGGTGCATGGCAACCGGGCAGAGCTACACCGATCAACGATGGACCATTGCAGCCCCTTATGACCAAGGGGCAGTTAACTGTGCAGTCGAGGAATGTGGTGCATGGAAACCAAGGATGGAAGGACAACACAATTCAACGATGGAACTTTGCAGCCGCGCAAGAATTCAGTCGATTGAATGCGACTGTCCGGTAGGTTTCGCTCATTAATTTTCACTTACTGGTACTATCGTTCTTCAAAATGCTGTTCTGCTGTACTTTCCTTTGTAACCTGACGAGCGATACTGAACTTGTCGTGTCCCCAAAGCTTGTTTTGCTTCGGCAAGTCCTTGATATGATAATCGTAGTGCTGCATCGTCTTCTCTACTTCTGCTATCCCACTCAGGCTATCGATTTTCTTGTTCATAATCGGAGGTACTTTCTATACGTACTGACACGGATTTACCTTAATGATGGAAGTACGAATTATTTAACATGTGGGGTTTATACATATATCTTTATGTTGTTATTGATATATCTTTTACGTTACGAATGGAGTTATTATATATTAACTTAACTCGTATTTCATTCTTTTTATTATATCTTATTGAACACTTGTTCGTGTGCCAGCAACGCATCCCTTTACTATAGAAAGTAATGACTAGGGATCGTACTTTGTCCCACGAGACTACAAGATTAAGCATTACAGGAGTTTTTAAGTGGACGACGCGCGTGCCTCCAGCAAGAGAGGTAGGCCCCTACTTGGTGAGTGATTACTTGCGCGACTCCTGTTTGGTCAATTTGGGCAAAACAAAACTCGGATCACTTTAACAATTTCAGTAATATTTGCAATTTAAATTATTTATCTATGAATACTAGGATAGTACGATACTTTCACTATCATAAAGAATGCAGGCCTACATTGGTCAAACATTATTTACACTATTACTGTTTGTAATACGATGTAGGGTATTTTATTGCATAATACTATAGCCTAATTATTTTGTAAATAGTGTAGAATATTGTAAATATGTTTGATCTATGTAAGCCTATACTGTATATGATAATATACTTACTTACTGGCTTTTAAGGAACCCGGAGGTTCATTGCCGCCCTCACATAAGCCCGCCATTGGTCCCTATCCTGAGCAAGATTAATCCATTCTCTATCATCATATCCCACCTCCCTCAAATCCATTTTAATATGATCTTCCCATCTACGTCTTGGCCTCCCTAAAGATCTTTTTCCCTCCGGCCTCCCAACTGACACTCTATATGCATTTCTGGATTCGCCCATACGTGCTACATGCCCTGCCCATCTCAAACGTCTGGATTAATGTTCCTAATTATATCAGGTGAAGAATACAATGCGTGCAGTTCTGTGTTATGTAACTTTCTCCATTCTCCTGTAACTTCATCCCTCTTAGCCTCAAATATTTTCCTAAGCATCTTATTCTCAAACACCCTTAATCTCTGTTCCTCTCTCAAAGTGAGAGTTCAAGTTTCACAGCCATATAGAACAACCGGTAATATAACTTTTTTATAAATTCTAACTTTCAGATTTTTCGACAGCAGACTGGATGATAGAAGTTTCTCAACCGAATAATAACAGGCATTTACCATATTTATTCTGTGTTTAATTTCCTCCCGAGTATCATTTATATTTGTTACTGTTGCTCCAAGATATTTGAAGTTTTCCACCTCTTCAAAAGATAGATTTCCAATTTTTATATTTCCAGTTCGTACAATATTCTGGTCACGAGACATAATCATATACTTTGTCTTTTCGGGATTTATTTCCAAACCTATCTCTTTACTTGCTTCCAGTAAAATTCCCGTGTTTTCCCTAATCGTTTGTGGATTATCTGAAGGATTCGTAACAAGCTGCTTTTTACGGTGAAGGTTTGTTAGCCCTTCGTCCAACCTCCAAGCTGGAGGACCACCCCTCATCGGCTGTCCGCTACTGCTTATTCAATATATTCACAGCTACCCTCCATATCTGGAGGCCGTCTCCTCGATTCGCAACCTGAGGACGCGCCATGCCGTGGTGATAAGGACCCACAATAAATGGATATGATAATATAAATTGTAAAAATATCGTATTCTAGGGCCCTATTCATAGACATTTTTAGCGCGGGCTTTCGATGGATGGTCAGCGTTTTGCGTATTCATAAACCAGTGTTAGCGATAGGATATGATTTGAATTCTGTACTAGTAACCAGTGGATAGCCCAGGCTAGCTTAGTACGCTCGTAGCGCGTGCTGCGAAATGTCTATGAATAGCACCCCTAGTTTCTATAGTGTAAAGGGGCTGTCAAATATTGACTACTTTAAACGTCGTTTGTCAAAAATTCTGTTTTTTGTCTCTAGAATATGATCCTTCTTCAAATATTACTTTTGTAGAGAATACTTTCTTTATAATTTTAACGTAACAATTTTCCTTCATTATGTTAATCATTCCTTTGGTCCAAATTATCTCATTTAACTCTAAATTTTTAAAAAGAGCCATTCTCAGGGTTAATTAGTTTAACTTTTGTCTCACTGTGATGAATATGTGTACAGCACTCATCACTTCAGACATGTATATGTTAATATGTTCGACTAGTCCTTCAGACAGATTGCGTGCTTAATGTTTTCACCCCCTGCAAGAACGGACCAGGCAGAGGTTGAGTGTTATACATACACAAGAACGAGTATGGTATTCAAGTTGTGAAGCAAGTACAATGACTTCAAGAGAGGTAAAAATAACGTATAGTCTACCAAAGATGAATTTCGAGCGAGCATCATATTTACATGAGGTGAGCTTTGATGTGGTGCTCAACTTAGGTTACGAAAAATTTTTGTACACAAAGAATAATGAACTCTAATAAAATGTATTTCGCGAGAAAACCTATAAAACTATCAAAATGCTGAATTTTAAACGTATTGCTTAATTCAATGAAGGCTTAAATTCGAATACTTTCCATACTTCATGAATAAAGCTGAGACATGTGGGATAATATCAAGTTAACTGTATTGCAATGTTTGTCGAAGGTAAATAGTATGAAACGGTGGGGGGGCAGTTGCGTACAGGCATGCGACTCAGGCAACAGAACACATTTACGTTGTGTAGTGGACAGACCTCCAGGGTTGTACAGGGTGCGTCAGAAAGAACGGATGGATTTCACATGGCAAGAAAATTGTAAAGATTCATCAAATCAAAAATTTATTGTTATCAACATATTCACCAATACATGCAGTTTATTTATGGAAAACAACATTATCCATATGATGTCCTTGGCTTTCAATACAGGCATCGAGGCGTTTTCTGATGTTCGCCATCACTTTCACAGTCATAGCTGGTGCAATTGCCACGATTTCTTCACGAATCGCTGTCTTCAGTTCGTCCAGTGTATGTGATCGATGTTTACAAACTTACGCCTTCAAATGGTCCCAAAGAAAGAAGTCGCAGGGCGAGAGATCTTACCGTAGCCTCGGACAATCTCAATGCAATAGAATTTCGTCCAGGTGATTTCTTCTTTAATGTTGAATCTGTGATACGAAATGAAGCCACCCACCGCAAAATTGTATTCCGAGTTGGAATCCTAGCGTGACATCCGATGTCGAAATGAGTCCTGAGTGGCGATCACAGACTCTTCATTTTTCAAAAATGTCTCTACGATGAAAGCACGTTGTACACCAGACCAACACCATATTCTCAACTGAAACTGCATTCTATGGCTGACCCAACAGTCGTGGTCTCCCTCACTATATCTCTCTCCTCGTTGCGTATCGATAGTTTGAAATCCATCCGTTCTTTCTGACGCACCCCTTATTATCTATCTTACGTAATGTATAATATTTATAATGGCAGAATCATCAAGTATATGAGTAATAAACAGGTTGATGGAGGAATTAGACACATAACATTTCGCAGTAAGTGGGGTAAATATTCTATGCAATTTATGTAGCACAGAAATTAAAGGTAAAAGACGTAAATTCGTAACACAACATTGTAACACGAAAAACAGAAAGCACTAATGACAGTTTCAACTGAGGAAGAAGGACATGAATCGCATTTAAGTTTGAATTAAATGTGTACCACACAGAAAGACTTTTTTCAAGATTTATATAAAAGGTGGTATGTATCAACATACTAATAAATAACGTTGAAAATACACACTTAGAAGCTTTATGCGGAAATACATGTGAAAAGGAAACTCCCTAGTCAATGAACTTTACAGAAGATACTATACACCGAAATGCTATTATAATGTTATAGCCTATCTCGCATACGACTAAGTATAGGAGATAGTAAAATATGTATTTCGTTAATGAAAGCACGGACGCCGCTGGACAGTTTGTTCCAAACGTCGTTACGGACATTCTTCCACCACACAAACCCAATAAAACTTTCTTATTAACCTCTGAAATTCTTGAGAAAGTGGATCATTTAAATATAATCAAAGTTTTGAAACGCCTATTACCCTCTTACGGCCAGACGAAATAAAAGATGATAATGTATAGTTATTTTCATCACGGATGCTAGCCTATATGTTAAAAGTTGTTAAGAACTTCAACTGCTTTAGCCGAAAGTTATCCTAGCCCATGGACTACATCAAATAGTTGAAGAAGTTCGCTCCTGGTACAGTGATGTGAACAGTTTCATATCGAATGTCAAAGCAATATGTTTAAGGCGCCAGGACGGGTTATTAAATTCATGGCCGGTTTCACCAAGCTTCTTTAAATCAGCGCTAACGACTTGTCAACAAATGGATCGTTTAATTTTAACGGGATCTTTAAAAGTTGACGGTTTCACCAAGCCTCGTATCTTTAAAATTAACAGGCGTTTACTAACGAGGGGATTTTGTATATGTATCTTGCATGTTTTGTTTTTCATACGACCATGGCTTCGAAATCACGAATTTCATTGGTTACATATGATCATGGCTGACTTTGTTTGGCATGAGGAAACAATCATAGGCAAACGGGTAAGAGGCAGTAATTTTAAGAACATCTTCCTAAATACAATATGTTGTCATACCGCAATTAAAAACAAAAATACAGCTGCTTCCAAATGTAAATAGTAGGAATGTAGAGCAGTTAAATTGTAACTTCTAAAGGAAATCTGAGAAAATTTAGCGGACTATAAGGCCGACAGCTTCAAACTGATGGCACAAGTAATTATACACAAAGCATTCTAAGCAGTTATATTAGGCCTAAATTTAGGACGGGAAATCGCTCTTCCATAAATTGCATACTACTTTTCCACTGTATTTCATGCAGATTTATGTAGTACCCTGTAACAATTTTGCCATGCTTGAGTGGCAGGATTCAGGAGAGGTGTCATTAAATTGGATTTTAAGGGGTATCTATTGTCTCCTAAAAGAAAATCTCTTTGCACCCTTTTCATTTAAAAAGCATCCTCCTTTGGAATGTTGTGCTATCCGTGTAGACCGTAACATTATCTTAAACCGAGAAGAATCTGCTGAAGAGGCGTTAAGTGGGGTGATTCCTATCTGTCGTATTCTAACCTATTACAACTAAACTAGCGCTGAGGTAGTTCTGCTGGTTTCAGAAGTGAAAATCGTCGAATTTATAAATGATTTTTTGTGGTAATGCAGTTGATCGTATATGCAAGGCATAACAATAACCTAAACTAATCAAACGTAACCTGTTACAGATTCGTATGTGCAAGGTGTATAAGCAGAGTACGAAGGAAACTACCTCAGCGCTAGTTTAGCCACAATTTTTCTATGCGGAGCTTTACATAGGCCTATGCAATTGTTTGAATATTGAATGAAAAACAGGATCTTCTATTGCAGAATCTTTTGGCTATATTACTGCCAGAATATACGATTGGGACATGTACACAATCTATGTTGTCTGTAACAACAGAAAATTTAGCTATAAGCTTATTAGGCCTATATAAATAATGACTATTGTAATGTTGATGTACGTCTGATATTTTATTCACATATCTAGACAATACAGCTTTTGATACCCCATTCATATCATCAATTATTATTTCAAAACTTCCCGCAACGTTATCTCAAAGCGAGAAGAATCTGTTGAAGAGGCGTTAAGTGGGTGATTTCTAACTGTCGTATTCTAACCTATACAGTATACCGGTATTCAGTTTCTTCTAGAATCATTCTTACTACTTATTTCCTTAATGTGTAACTTCCGTGGAATTCTTTATCACTTAATCTTCAAAATGATTATTCCGAGTGTTATTACAACATAAAAGTTCGTCGTTACGTTTAAGTTCTAAATAAAGAACTTCATCACCGAATAATTACGTCCGCCATGTTGTTGACTTCTTAACGCATCGTCATTGTTTTAACGCGACGAATAGGTCCTAATAAATTAACGATGAATTTAAAGATGCGTTAGCAATAATGATACTTGGTGAAACACAAACACTGACTAACGTGTCATTAAATTATTTAACGAGACGTTATAATGATAAAGAAGGTTGGTGAAACCGGCCATCAGTGAAATACCTCCTGGAGCCCCTCTACCCCCGCAACCCGTTGTAACTAGATCGTGGACATGGCTGGATGCTGCAGTCTATTGTGCTACACATTATAAAAGGGTTGAAGACGTAATCAAAACGTAGGTAGTGTTTATTCCAACAGACTAAAAAATCCAGTAATGATGACGTGTCCTGAGCTCCAGTTTATTTGTCAAGTGAGTATACATCTTATTCTCTGTTGTTTATAGGACAGCGCACAAAGTCTGTACACTGATCTCCCCCGCTCTCTCTACTTGCTATGCTATAGTTTGGGTGCACGTAACTTAACGACAAACGTCCTAGATGTCTCAGCTTTATTCATGAAGACGTGAATAAAAATTTTGATTAATGAACTAATTGGGGAAGCATATTTTTCAGCTTCGCTATTAACAAATCCTTTCCGCGACAACCCATGGAGGGCCAAGGCCAACCAGACTACTGTTGTCCTCACTTTCAAAACCTCACAAGGATTGGATGATCATTGAACCAGTACTGGGGTAACGCTTGGTGAAGACGATGATTCACGAAGCTGGGTTGCGAAATTGGATTTCACTTCTTGTTGTACTTCAAATTCATCACGATGCTGGGTGAGCACCGGTCCCATACTCTGGTAGAAATGTTCATGCAAAAATTTCTTTGCTCATGATAAGATAAATCCAGGCATGACGTGTTAGCCCAGTGTTTCTCAAACTATGGTCCGCGGACCACCTGTGGTCCTCGAGGTCTGCCCTTGTGGTTTTTCAAGAAGGACAGAAGGAAAAATAAAATTCAAACGAACTGCGTATCACACCATAGTTGAAAATCTCTGAATGTGAAAATGACAGCTGTCAATTGCCTTTCACTTTTTTTCCCAATACCTACTGACATTTTATTAAATTTATTACCCTAATCGTCTACCGACTTCCCACTCTACTCTCAGCAACAAAAGAGGGATTTAAAGCACTATGAACGTGGTGTTTCTCGCCATATTTTCCCTGCCCATCAGTTGATGACATGTGGCTAAGTACATTGGCATATCTTTCAGATGTATTCTCAAAACTATTCGAACTAAATCTCTATCTACAAGGTAATTCTTTGACTGTTATTAAAAAAACAAAAAAAGAGTTTTCTTCTAATAATATTAACTTAATTAGTTAATAATATAAAATTAATTGAATTAAATTAATTTTAATTAATTAAGTTTTAAAATACAAGTAAAATATGCTACAAAAATGATAAATTTTCTTTCGAATGGACCAAGTGTAAGGTGGTCCGCGGAACTGTTCTGACTTAAAAAGGTGGTCCCCACTTTTAAAAAGTTTGAGAAACGCTGTGTTAGCCTATGAAGCTACGTCGCTTTACTTTGGTATTTTAAATTACAATTACAATTTAAAACTACTAAAATTGCTAGATATTAAAACAAATCTGGTAAGGTACCAACAAGTGTTTTGTGCAACTGAATTTATGTATAATAGCTTACAAAATACAATGTTTCAACTTCTGATCGAAGTTCTGTGCCGAGAGGTATTGTTTTAATTTCACTGTCTTGCACCTTGTTTGCAATAAAGGGACACTGAACAATTTTTATTTTATTGGGTTATTTTACGACGCAGTATCAACATCTGGGTTATTTAGCGTCTGAATGATATGAAGGTGATAATGCCGGTGAAATGAATCCGGGGTGCAACACCGAAAGTTACCCAGCATTTGCTCGTATTGGGTTGAGGGAAAACCCCGGTAAAAACCTCAACAAGGTAACTTGTCCCAACCAGGATTCGAACCCGGGCCACCTGGTTTCGCGGCGAGACACGCTGACCGTTACTCCACAGGTGTGGACTACACTGAACAAATATATATATATATATATATTTTTTTTTTCATGTGTTGTAGATAAAAGGGATTGATGACAGCACTAAAACCGCAACTCAAAATATCAAATGGTTATCAATATACGAGCGAAGGAATTTTGTCCACCACTGCTGCTGACGTCACATTGCCTCACCCGTAGCTTGCGTTGTGTAAGCTCGCAGCTGCTCAGCGCTTTGTTATGAAAAGAAGAACGCTATTTTTCGCGACTTGCACATCAATTAACGTGAATATAGTGTGATTAACTAAAGCAAGAATAGGCTTGCTGAAGTGCGGGGAGGCAGTGTGTCGTCACACGCATCGCGAATATCCACGTTTATACAGGGCCATCATTTTATTTTTACTACTATTTCTAATATTAACCTGGCTATACCTTTGGATCAACGGCTGAGAACCGGAAACACCGTTTGCTACTCCATTCCACGACTGGAGTTCGATGATACTGGCGTAATATACAAACAAATCACTTCACTAGGTATAGGAGAGAAGAAAAGTAGTTCATCCATTTACGTAAACTAGGAAAATCATGCTTTTGAGTTTGATAATTCTCATCAGGTTTCGTTTTTTTATTAAAATACAGTCCAGAATTATCAATGAGTGTTTTTACTCACGAACTGAGCTTTCCGTACGGACGTATTCAGTGTAGGCCTATATTATACTGTCTACAGCACATTAGCGTACAATATAGAGAATGAAGTTAAATTGAAAAATAGTCATAATATGGATACTTAAACACATTTTTCAAAATGGTGGCCATTCATTTCGATACAGGCTTCAGTTCTAATGTGTGTAATTCCAATTACCAGTTTCGTCCTTCGTACTAGTAACTCATGTTGAAATAATTCTGTACCTACTCTGTAAAAGAGTACCGTACGTACTGTAAATTCAATCTTCACTTCTGCTCGATCCGAAAAGATAAAATTACTCAGACATGCCATCTACTGTCCGTCCAAGTGGTTGTTATGTCGTAGGGTCGTAGAGAGGGGGGAAATCACGTGACAGTTAATTACTTAACGAGGCCCTTTTATTTAAGTTATTTTAAAGAGTTGTATGGGTATAATATTACGTAGACGTCCAATTTCTAACAGAAATTAATGTTCTCAGAAAAGAGCTAAGACAGTCCAGCCACTAGCCTTTACAGAGAGGCGAATAGAAGCAGGTGAGGAAAACCGGAATGCAACGTAGGCAAATGGACGACAGTACCTGTGCGAAAATGATGCAATTTTGAAAGCTCACTGGAAAACGCGAACATATTTTTGGAACGTACTATTTACTATGACCGTAAGGCTACTATGACTGTATATGCGGTTTTGAATCTGTGTGGAGAACGGTTGAACTTCATTAGTAGAAGGGGTGGGAGTGAAGTACATTCAAAAACTCAGGTATAATAAAAATTGAAGTAGAAATAAAATGATGTCCCTGTATGTAGCCTACTGTATATTACTTGGAAACCATGAGTCATAGAAAGGTCTAGTTTGCGCCAATGCGGGTATAATTAAACACTTGTTGTTCAGAATATATTATCCCAGAATGGGGTGTTTAGATCAGTACCATGTTATGAATATTTAAATCTCAGCCATTCCTGAATGAAAAAAGAATTAGGAACAGAAAATAATTAAGTATCTTATTTATGTACAGAGAGCTCTCTGACTTATATTTAATGATTTTGAAAGAGGACTGCAACTTTCAGCGCTGACACTTGGCACAGAAATGCATTCTATAGTAATAAAAACACGATAACAAATTAAAACAGGACTGTGTATTGTAACTCAGTGAATCACATATTGTTATGATTTGTCATTAGACTTTGTTTAAATTTTTATTGAAGTAAAAATATAATTGACGAAAATTATTTTTATATTAAATTTACATAAAATTAAGTTTTACTATCATTGAAATACATATTATAAGAATACTCTCCCGTTTTCTGTTTTCAGGTCAGATATGTGATTATGTACGCAGCCATCATTCTTTTGTGTCGGAAGGAATGTTGCACAGGCTATAACTAACTGGAGTGCCTGTAATGTCGAAAAAAATTAAATTGTATCTGACCACTTAAAAATTGTAAATATTTATCATATTTGAATAATAAGAAATAAAATTTCTTGTATTCTGATATGAAAAAAAATTAAAATAATTTTATTGTACTTCGTAATACAGAAAAAAAAATTGGTCCTGTTTACTCCGACCTTTCACACTACCAAACGACGAATCGGTTTGTGTCTTCGGAAGAGCAAGCTACTCTTGGAGCATGACTGATCCTGTGTTTTGTTTCTGCCACTTGGAGTTATGGATAAGTAAATAATAAGGAGCGGATTCCTATGTAATTAAATATTCTTTTTGCGTGTGATAAAACACACTTAACAAAGTTAAAAACTCCGAACATGAAGTTTCAAGTTTAAAACCCGAATTTTATTTCACATAAAACCACATATTTTCACAAAAAAAATTATGTAAATACATATTTTCAGGAAATCTATTATAAACACATGAATCTTGGAGTTTTTTCACTTAAATAAATTTTTTACAAGAACTTTTAAATATTTTAAAACTAAATCAACTTTATCACTCAGAAGTACGTTATCGTTTTAAAGAATTCTTGATTGCTTCGTGTTTCTAAGCGCTGTGTGGTGTATCCGTGATCCATTTTCGTAATAGTCTCGCCTCAAGTTCTGAGAACTGCTAGACAGTATATCTTACTTACTTACAAATGGCTTTTAAGGAACCCGAAGGTTCATTGCCGCCCTCACATAAGCCCGCCAGCGGTCCCTATCCTGTGCAAGATTAATCCAGTCTCTATCATCATACCCCACCTCCCTCAAATTCATTTTAATATTATCCTCCCATCTACGTCTCGGCCTCCCTAAAGGTCTTTTTCCCTCCGGTCTCCCAACTAACACTCTATATGCATTTCTGGATTCGCCCATACGTGCTACATGCCCTGCCCATCTCAAACGTCTGGATTTAATGTTCCTAATTATGTCACGTGAAGAATACAATGCGTGCAGTTCTGTGTTGTGTAACTTTCTCCATTCTCCTGTAACTTCGTCCCTCTTAGCCCCAAATATTTTCCTAAGCACCTTATTCTCAAACACACTGAACCTATGTTCCTCTCTCAGAGTGAGAGTCCAAGTTTCACAACCATACAGAAGAACCGGTAAGGTCGTGCCAGAGAATCAGTCCTATTCCAAGGCTTATTATAGGGATACGTAACAAGCTGTTTTTTTACGGTGATGGGTTGTTAGCCCTTCGCCCAACCCCCAAGCTGGAGGACCACCCCTTATCGGCTGTCCACGACTGCTTATTCAATATATTCGCAGCTACCCTCCATATCTGGAGGCCGTCTCCTCGATCCGCAACCTGAGGACGCGCCATACCGTGGTGATAGGGACCCACAATACATGGGGACAATATATCAGGTGTTATTATTAGAGAATAAATTAACATGGAAAAAGAGGAGAGATCTTGCAACACATAATTAGGAATGTTTATTGTTGCTGAAGATCATATCATTACACGCTTTGTTTGTGAAACACAACAGATAAGATCTCGGGTATGAACATTATTTAATTTAAACAAATCACTCGCCTCTCGCTCATGTCTATCAAATAAGGCAATATATCTTGTTGTGATTCCCTGTTATCGGGCTTCGTCAATCGATATCCTTCAAGATATACTGAAAGATGGTTATTTAAAAAAACGATTTGGCTTTCCTATTATCAAAATTTAAACTTTTTGTGTGACACCATAAAAAAACTCGAAACATCCAAAAACCTGTTGTCTGAAATAGGGAGGTGCGTGCCGTGGAAATTAAACTAGACTCGCTAACAGGTTCAGAAGTACAAGTACTAAGGGACAAATTCCAGAATGTGTTTGGAGAAAACAATGGATATAAAAAATGTGTAAAGTTGCTCAAGTATTGGAGGATGTGCCTGTAGGTGAAATTGACGGTGTTTGTGTTTGTGACATTCCTCTCCTTAAATATGCACGTCTGACGTCCTGTGATGTGGAAAGATCGTTTTCACAGTATGAGTCGTTGTTCAGAGATAATCGGCATGCATTTGTGATGGAGAATTTGGAGATGACCTTTGTTGTTCACTGCAATTCTCGGCCAACTACTAGCACTCAAGTGTGGTTGGTGAGTACCTAGTAACATTTTTTTTTCCAAGCTAAGTAAGATATTTTTATCATATTTAAAAAATATATTTTTTTATTTTTAGCAAATATTTTCGTACTTTTTAGCACATAAAAAATAAATATATTTAAATTTTTTAGCACATAAAAATCCGCTCCCTAGTAAATAATTCATACTGTCGGTTTAAATTCCTTCAGTCTCTTACTTCGAAATTGCAAAACAGACTTTTTATAGCTTTCTCATTCACTCTTCTCCGGCTTGCATAAAATGGTTAAATAACTGCTTTCATACTTTTTTTGTAAAATTACCAATATTAGTTTTATACATCTGAGTTTCATTAAATGTGTGTTCAAAACAGGGAAGCTTATTTGTAGGAGCCCTGTACACGACTTAGTTCTTGTTCCAGTTAGGCCAATGTACCTTTGAAATAGGGAAGACATTTGTGTCCCATTCTGTACAATTATAATGATAACCAACCGAAAGTATTTCAGTCCACAGGAAATGTGCCGCTAGCGAAAGTTGTGCAATTTTATTACAGGTATCTAGTCCCCTAGAATGAAAGAACCACTGAGAGGGGTACGTAGGCCTACTGTTCCCAAAATAAGAATGAGACACTGGAATATTCTAAGTCTCAGATACAAGATACAGAGCACAGACACACAAGTTAAGTATTCATTTATTTATTCATTCACATTTAGTCACCCCATACGATCCATGTATCTTAATATCGTATATCATCTGACATCTTCTTCTTCCGTTCACCATTCCTTCCAGTGCATCATTCAGTAGACAATTTCTTTTTAGTCAGTGACCCAGCCAATTCCTTTTTTCTTCCTGATCATTTTCACCACTATTCTTTTCACATCCACTCTTTCTTACTCAGCCATGTTTCTTATTCTCTCTGTCCATTTCACACTCTCTATTCTTCTCCACATCCATATTTCAAACGCTTCTAGTTGTTTCTATTCGTTTTGTCGTAATGGCCATATTTCTGCCCCATACAATGCCACACTCCACACATAGCAGTTCTTTTTCCAGAGGTCCGCAGAAGATGCTTTTTTTTTCTATTAAAACCTTGATTTGCCATTGCTGTCCTCCTTTTTACTTCCTGGCAGCAGCTCATGTTACTGCTTATAGTACACCCCAAGTATTTGAAACTGTCCACTTGTATGTAATTTAATTCTTTACATTTACTCTACTTGATTTGTTGAAAAACTTCAAGACAAATGTTCATGTGTTGTAAATAATATAAATTTTAAGATTTTCATCACTGTTAAGTTTTCTTTCTAAGTAGAAGAAACGTCTTGCTGCCATTTGTCTTGACTTGCCAGGTTTCTTCCATTCCTTTCTGATAGGAAGTTCTACTACAGTCTAGTACTGTATATACAGTCACGAAGCTCAATACTTACAAAATATGCAAACATAGACAGTTGAAATATGCATCCGTAGATAGTTGCTAACCGCCAGGATCGCTACTATCTCCTCATCACAGACTCTTTCCCCAGCAGACGATAAAATGTATTGTACTTTCGATATCGCATTCTTTTGAAAAAAAAAATAACACCTTCCTTCCACTATTGAAATATGAAATACATCAGGTTTATATATTATTTTCATAAAGTATATATTATAAACTCACCTTCCTGGATCTTTCGGAAGAAGGATAACTATGACCTCTTTTTCTTAAAATATTTATAGTGCCACAAACGTCTCCTTGTCCCATATTATTATTCAAATTATTGTATTTTAGCCATTTACAGTTATTACAACCGATAACGCATATTTCACAGTTTACACAACTTTTCACAACAAAGCGAAATACGGCACAGTAAATGCCTTTTCGATCTAGACCAGGCCGTAATGTATGTTCGAGTTTTCTATTTCAGTGTATGTAGCTCAGTGAAATATTATATTATAACTTTATTGCGTATCATTGCTAAGTTTTATTTAGTGTAATGTGTCCATAAGTTCCGTTTACTTCTTGTTGCATAATATGTTGCAGAAATAATTACAAAACTGTGTTATTTTAATATGAAGAGAATTTTACGTGTTGACATAATCTGTTCGCATCAACATTTTAAGTTTAGAATGGAAGCTATTTTGAGGTTCAATAAAAACGAATTTATATTGCGATTTTAATTTAGCACATCTACCTTCCTTAATTGTAGACAGAAAATTTACCATACCACTCCTATGAAATTAGTGTACGTACGATTGTGTTACTTCGTCTCTTAGGTAGTAGATAAATACAATAATTCAGTACTCAATTGTAGTATTAAAATACACACAAATAGAATGTGACGGGTGTCATACATGGCATTATGTTTAATTATAATGTATAATTGCGAATATAGGAATATAAGTTAAATATAGTAAACATAACCAATACTTTCCATATGACATAACATACATATATAGTGGCAGGGCATTGGACAGAAATGGGCAACTGGTACAGTAAACATAACCTATAATTTCAACATATCTAAGTATTCGTGCGGTGCAACTGAAAATTATTGAATCATGCATAAATGTATGTACAAGAATTTCGCAATATTTAATCGAAATAAAGGCAGGTATTACACATACGAACAATGTAATTTTCACACCAAAAATAATATTACACCTTAACTCGCAAGGAATTATGTCTGAAGTGTCTCCTAATCATTGTTTTAAATTTTATTAATGCAATTACACTACATTTTAGAGAAATATATGTTACTGTTTATGCATTCCAATTAATTTATATGGTTGAAACGCCGCCCTTCGTGATCGGGTTAAGCGAGTCACATGGTCTGCCTTACGGCCTGTACTAGATCACGATGGCAGTGACACAGTCTATTGTTCCTAGTACTCACAGCGTTCCAAGCGGCTAGCAACTATCGCGAGAAATGCAAAAAATCACTCCAAGCTTCGTGACTGTATATAGTAGACTGTGGTTCTACCATGTATCTTCCTG
Source organism: Periplaneta americana (assembly GCF_040183065.1). Lineage (NCBI taxonomy): Eukaryota > Metazoa > Arthropoda > Insecta > Blattodea > Blattidae > Periplaneta > Periplaneta americana. The sequence goes on from NC_091124.1 coordinate 173,833,509, forward strand.
ATGCATCTCTAATGGTATGCTCCTTCAAGGTGCTTCACATTCCTTTTCTTGAGGGGAATGTACAATCTCATCGACTTCTTTAAGATTCCAAAAGTTTTGTAATTGTTTCTCTGGGTTGTGATCAACACGCAGGAAAAGAGATTGTTGAAATAATTGTGCATCATGATATCCCTTAGGAGCTCGAGGAAATTCACCAACCAACCAGTATCCAACTAAGTTGAGTGTTTTGGAGAATTGGATATTTCCCAGGACGTGTTCTCCTTTCCATTACTAGATGTTGCATAAACACTTGAGCTCCGAGCAGAATGTCTGTCGTTTGAGGTGTGTGGAAAGTTGTGTCAGCAAGTGATAGAGTTTGTGGGATATTCCAATCATCATTGTGTATGTAGGTTGAAGGAATATGATTAGTGATCTTGGGTAGGACAATGCAATCAACATTGAAGTGATAGTTGTTTACATTGGAATGGACTTCTAAATTGACTGTACTGTTAGCCTTTGATGTGAGATCTCCAAAGGCTTGTAATGTGATGGGATTTATTCTTTTCTTCAGATGCAGCTGTTGTACAACACGTTCAGAAATGAAATTGGTTTGTGATCTATTATCTAGAATGGCTCTAACATGTGGATTTCTTAATTTGACAAGAGCTGTACTTAGGAGTACTTGTGTTTCCCTTTAGTGTGTGATATGTCGATTGTTGGGTCTCATTTGTCTGTTGTTACTTGTGCTTTGTGATTCTTCTGAACAATTGAATTGCGTCTAGAGTCATTATGCATTAAAGTGTGGTGATATTTTCCGCAATATCTGCAGGAACATATTGACGTACATGCCTTCCAGGTGTCTGTTGAACTGAGGCAGTTTCTGCATAAGCCTTTGTCCTTGACTATCTTAAACCTCTCGCTAGGATTCGCTTGAAGAAAATGAAAACATCGATATAATGTATATCTACAATTACATAAACAACACTGATTGTTCGTTCTTAAGGGTATATTAACGACCACAAATATTATCAGAAAATGCAGGCTATAAATTTCTAAAATTTTATAAGAAAATAAACTCACAATTGAACAAAAATTATAAGGTACCACAACAAGACTTATTAGAACTTAAATATCTGATAAAAGTAAAAAAAAAGATACTAATAATATTTTTAAACCAGTTTTATGAAAGTATGAAAAAAAAAAATTCTGCAGTTACATCATTTGGTAACCCTAACATTGTTATGGTCTCTCTGACATTTTAAATATTTTTCCTGCATGTAATAAACACTTATTTCTGAAAAGTAGACTACTCTCAGACATGTATAGTTGTTTATCTTAATACAATTAATTTTTTATTTGTCCAATATAAAATATATTAAAATTTACAAAATGTTTTGTGACCTAATTTTTCTATTTTCAAAGAAATAGGCATTATTATAGTTTACCTTTTGCATAAATGCATGTTAAATCAGTGTACAAAATTTCAGAATTCTATCTCTAATGGTCGTGGAGTTATGAAATAATATGTGTGAAAATTCTCAAATTTTGGAAAATTTAATTTAAATTAAAAAGTGAATTCTAAAAAATATCATTAGTAACCTTTTTTGTACTTTATCAGATATTTAAGTTCTAAATTTCTAAATCCTAGCCACGAGACAGATCTCTCAAATATGTTACAAACACATTTCCTTTTTGAGTTGTGTTTTAGGATAGGAATAAGGGTCATGTTTAAAACTATTTAGATGTTTTAGAAATTCATGTATTGACTAGGGAAGAGCATGTCTAATCTGTTGTGAAATCCCAATGACCCTTCTACAGAACCACGAGAAATAGTTTCTTAGTTTCATTTTGGAGATGTCGATAAGCTCACTGTATTATAATATCAATTTTTGTTTACCACCTGTGCTTATCTTAATATTTGGATTTATGAACGTTTTCGACACTTGGTGTGTGTCATCTTCAGATATGGGGCCTATGTCATTGTGTGTTGTGAAGCCCTAGTTTCTTAATTATGTTGTGGGTTGTTCACTTGTATATTGCCTTTCATGATTTCTTAGTTTACTATAGGCAGTATGTGGTTGGTTATTGTGATTCTTTTAAGTTCTATCTATTGCAAAACCCGTATAAGACAATAAAATTATGTTAAAAACATTATAACACATAATTATAAACAAATAAAACAAATAACACTTTAAAACACTGTAAAACACTATATTCACTATATTACTTGTTCACATATATGGTTGGCTGTGTTGGCCTGTTGTATCGTTAAAATTGGGTTACTTTACTGTCTTTTGATGTACTTTCACTGATATTCCATATTGTATGTTGGGGTTTATTTAATACAATATGGAATATCAGTGAAAGTACATCAAAAGACAGTAAAGTAACCCAATTTTAACGATACAACAGGCCAACACAGCCAACCATATATGTGAACAAGTAATATAGTGAATATAGTGTTTTACAGTGTTTTAAAGTGTTATTTGTTTTATTTGTTTATAATTATGTGTTATAATGTTTTTAACATAATTTTATTGTCTTATACGGGTTTTGCAATAGATAGAACTTAAAAGAATCACAATAACCAACCACATACTGCCTATAGTAAACTAAGAAATCATGAAAGGCAATATACAAGTGAACAACCCACAACATAATTAAGAAACTAGGGCTTCACAACACACAATGACATAGGCCCCATATCTGAAGATGACACACATCAAGTGTCGAAAACGTTCATAAATCCAAATATTAAGATAAGCACAGGTGGTAAACAAAAATTGATATTATAACACGAGAAATAGGTCTTCATACAGCCTTTCAGCAAACCCTTCACCCACACCGTACTTTCGATTGTTACCGATGAACAATATTGCCTGTTGAAAACCGACACAGAAATAGGAGTTTCCTTTATGGCACTGCTATAAATTTACTTCTCATGCGCATTACCATTGTGTGTGACCATAGTAGTGTACAGTCCTAAGATACATAATAAAAATGGAAGTAGGGTTAAGGAGAGAGGAGGCAAAGAAGGATCAGTGCTGAGTGCTGCAAAACGCAAAAGAACTAGCTGCAAATGTCACTAGTGTGGCCACCCATCTTGCAACAATTACGGCAGCTACATTGTAGCAGAAAACCTGCGACAAATGTAGCTCTGTGGCCGTACCCTAGGGATGAAGTTACAGGAGAATGGAGAAAGTTACACAATGCAGAACTGTACACATTGTATTCTTCACATGACATAATTAGGAACATTAAATCCAGACGTTTGAGGTGGGCAGGGAATGTAGCACTTATGGGCGAATCAAGAAATGCATATAGAGTGTTAGTTGGGAGACCGGAGGGGAAAAGACCTTCTGGGAGGCCAAGACGTAGATGGGAGGATAATATTAAAATGGATTTGAGGGAGGTGGGACGTGATGATAGAGAATGGATTAATCTTGTAGAGGATAGGGACTGATGGCGAGCTTATATGAGAGCGGCAATGAACCTGCGGGTTCCTTAAAAGCCATTAAGTAAGTACCGTAGTTTCCTCTAACTATGGTCCACATTTTTCACTTTTTTTTTTCTTTGTATATTCAGTACTATTCATCCAGATTAAGTGAAATTTTGGCTTCGGACTCTTGTAAGTGTATATTAAATAAATATTGACATATGTGTTTGAAATTATTTAATTACAAGCGATAAAAAATAATAAGCATTGGTACATAGCTGTATTCTCAGTTGCCCAACTATGGTCCACTCATATATTCATGCTTGAAAGCATGAATGGACTATAGCTAGAACTGTAATTGTTCGTAAATCAATACATTGAGTTTCTAATTTAAGGGTAGAAACATAATCTAGCACAGAAATATTAAAAATAAATGAAAAGTACGTGGATTCTTTTTATTAGTACACATTGCGTAAACACAACTACAACTACAGTATATCAAAGAACAAAAGTACGGTATCAAAATAAACTAACACATTCTTAGCAAAATATTATGCAAATAAATTCACTGATAATGTTTATTTACCATACTGAGAACTACATTCAGTAGGCTTATTTCGATCCTTTGAATCTCCATTTCTCTTGTAATTCTGAAATTGAAAATAGATCTCTCTTTTTCGAGATGCATTTGGGGGTCTTCAATTGGTTTTATTATGTTTTCCTTTCGATAGAATAAAATGTCTTCCATTTCTCGCCACCTCAGTAATTGCCGCTTCTTACCATACATGAAACAACAGCTCCATTGTTCTTCACTTCCAAAACTTTTCCTGGCCACAATTCCTCCTCATAAGTAACTGCAATATAACTATGTGCCTTTAGCATTAATTTAACAGATTTCATCTTCTTTTCCACATCTGACTCATTGTCTGTAAATATGAAGAGAACACCGGAGACATCATAATTTGTGTCCAATTCAATTTCATCGCTCTCATAGTCACTTACAGGGACGGTTGTTTTCCTTCTACCCTGAAGTTTTCGTTTTACTGGACCATCATTCGTGCTAGTACCATTGATCCTAGAACAGCCTGTTTCTTTATTTACTGGACTATAATGTTAAATTATTTTTTAGAATATACGAGATATCGTATTTGTAGAAGTAAATAATCACATTGATCACATTTTATTAAAACAAATAATTCAAAATGAAATACAACTATGGTCCACGAAAAATTGTGGTACATAGTTGAGGACTGACTTCTAGTCTTGAGGTTAAACATTTTTCACGCAGAGTCCTTAACCTCTGCCAGTCTAATTATTACGTGAAAGTAAACACTATATTCCCAGGTTTAATTGTACAAAGAATCATATATTTATAATTTACCAGTTTTACAGAGGAGAGCTTAATAAAAACAACAAACACAAACTGAATGATTTCGTGTCTTCACACATTCAATAGAACGATGCACACTGACCTTGTTAAGCATCCATATCATTGCCACGTGTAATGGTAGATAGAAGCATCTATGGGGAACATAATTCCATCACAGTGGCGCCTTAAATGGCAAACATCGAACTCTTGGGGGACTAAGTAGAACATAATGCGTTTTGGACCATAGTTGGGTGCCTGGACCATAGTTATGGGAAATGACGGTACCTATTATTATTATTATTATTATTATTATTATTATTATTATTATTATTACTACTACTACTACTATTACATTACATTATATATGCTACAAAATATAATAATAATAATAATAATAATAATAATAATAATAATAATAATAATAATAATAATAAAACAAATAACAAGAAGAAGTTCTAGGAAGGGCACTTATCTCTGCACTCCACAATGCCTGTTGCCTCTGGCAGATGATATGAATACATTGTATTCACAGACAACGTTTTTAAGAGCGACTGTGGGATGGGTCGGAGGTGATAGACATGAATGAAAATGAGAACTCGTACTCAGGAACACTCTGTAGTTAATGTGTTCGCTGGGGACCATTTTTTTCACCGTGGAACTTGACCGCTTTGCGCTAGTTCATACAATTAGTGAAAGTGTGACAGCCTTGGGCCACGGTCGGTCGATACGACAGTGCACTGCATAACCGACGTCTCCCACACTTGTCACTCCTTGACACAGTTTTACGAAGGCTGGCTAAACTCACTTTCACCCCTATTCATAAATGAATGGCGTGGTTCATACTCAACATTATTCTGCAAATTTCAAACCCAAACACAAATGTTATGCTGGAGTTTTGGTTTTTGTTATTGTTTTAATACTCTGATACTTATTCTTTTCTTTTTTAAGGATTGTGATCTTCAGCTTCTTTCTTTTTCAGTCTTGTCATGATTTAGAATGAACACTAGACATTCACAAGAGCAGACTTCCTGGTGATACTGTTAGCGACATAAAGAATAATCACAATACAAGGAAGGCCACCTTGCTAGCAGAACGCTTTGCTTCGACAATGGCCGATCCAAATAAGTTACAAATCTCGGCAACGCAGGAGCTGTATTTGTGTTGGGCAAAGCCAAGGTTATGAGAGGTTCTTCTCGGGATTGTCTCGCTTTTCCACCATAATTGGATCAATACTTTCCACAATTCCCCTTTAATAGAAATATCTTATGTGAAGCTTTACCGTTAGATGGCAGGAGCGTTCCATGCGGCACATTTTGTAGAGCTGTATTATGTCGTATGCTACAGTCGATTACGTTCTCCCGCATGTTTGTTTTCTGTGCGTGTCAAAATTATATTTATAATTATTTTGTATAAACTGGTATGATTCAATATAATTTAGCATTTTCTTACCTCATTATTTAATTCAATTTATGCTCGACCATGCCGAAATGTAGTAATTATACACCTGGTAGTAGCCCTTTAATGCACCTCATTAAAGTACACCTATTCGTTATAATTCAGTTGTTCAGCCAATGAGAAATCACTATTGTACCATTATAAAACCGCAAGTATCGATTATTCTCGGATATGCAATCGAAAGACAATTAGCGAAACGTCACGGAGGCTGGAAATCCAATACTGTCGCAGAAGGTTATGTTCTGTTACTATAATGATTAGCGTTAATTGTAAATAATATTCAAATAAATTCAATTTGTCATCTCGTTTTTCAATTCTAAATCAATTTCCATCTTATATCAATATTAATGTTCATGTTATTCTGTAGATTATATCAACGCCAATGACATTCGTCCCTCGGAAAAAATCAATACTTTCGCGTCTGCGCACATCTCACAATTTAGAAGGTCAGTTCCGCTCTTCACTTAGATAACCATAACATGAATATTTATGAATAATTTCAAGTTATAAATATGGTCGAGCATAAAAAGTAGTATGAAACTTGCCTATAATGGTAATTAAGACGCTCGTATGAAAATTATGGACATAAACAAACATATTCGCGTCTTAATTACTACTATTATAGGCTCGTTGCATAATGTACTATTAATTTACAATAAATAACAGTGTGAAGTTCTATAATACTGAACGATTTCCCTTAAGAGATGGATGGGGAAATCTGCAGTATGCAGAATTTACATAGATACGAGTAAATTGAATATTCATGAACCTAAACGAGAACTTTGAGAACGAGGTGCACGAATAAAATAAATAAATAAATAAATAAATAAATAAATAAATAAATAAATAAATAAATAAATAAATAAATAAATAAATAAAATAGGTATTTTGTCGAAGGTGATAATTATTATTGTTAAGTACCATATACGCTAAAAACAGGATATACAGCCACCAATGTGTCTTTTTAATGCAATGTTTGATAAGATCGCACGATTATTCCTGTTTTTTGTAGGTTAAGGACATGCAGTTTTGAATACTATGTAGTATGATTTTGAAAATTTGAAGTAAAAACATGGTTTTAATAATTAAAAGATTATTCACGAAATGAATTTCAACTATGAATCGTCCTGGATAATAAACATCCCAATTCAAATCAAGATTTTCAGGTATAACTCCCTGTAAAGTTGATTTGAATAATTTCGAGGGAAAAATTGTTCCGGAGCCGGGTATCGAACCCGGGACCTTTGGCTTAACGTACCAAAGCTCTACCACTGAGCTACTCGGGAACTCTAACCGACACCGATCCAATTTTTCCCTCTATATCCACAGACCTCAAAGTGGGCTGACAACCGTCAAGCAACCAACTTCGAGTGCACACTAACTCCGTGTGACTTAAATTGTGGTTTTTCTGTTAACGAACAGTGTCGTGTATTATGCAAATCAAGATTTTCAGGTATAACTCCCTGTAAAGTTGATTTGAATAATTTCAGCCCACTTTGAGGTCTGTGGATATAGAGGGAAAAATTGGATCGGTGTCGGTTAGAGTTCCCGAGTAGCTCAGTGGTAGAGCTTTGGTACGTTAAACCAAAGGTCCCGGGTTCGATACCCGGCTCCGGAACAATTTTTCCCTCGAAATTATTCAAACATCCCAATTAATCGAGAGTTTACTGCAGGCGTAAACTTCGGAGACTCCTAGAAGTACGTACTAAATATAATCTAAGCTAACATAGCTTGCTGTCGAGGTTCCATATGTTTTTATTAATTTTTCTTTTCCCTCTTACAAAATGAAACTGTAGACAGCAATTTCTTACTTGAAGTAGTTCTTTTTTTTAATAGCTAGCATTTTTAGCGCAATTTAATTACTTTTTTTTTTTTTTTTAGGGGTTTAAAGCATATATTCAGAATATTTCGGGACCTGAATGAAGACAAAAGCTTTCCCTGGTTTTTACATAAAGGAACACAAAAAACATATGGCATTTTGAGTTGTTTTTAAGAGTATTTAATGTAGTAGAAAACACTACGTAAATCCTCAATGTTTATATACCGGAAAACAAATGCACACGCAAAGCGCATCCCTCAAGGTACACGCGCGCTATCTGTTGGTGCTAGTTCAGGATATCCCTATTATCATCATCGTCTCCAAAAATAGGGCACCATTTGTGTTTGAGTGACTCCGAATTGATCGTTAGACATGGTGAGTGTTCCTTGCGGTTAGTACAAAGTTTGGTAGATTTCAGTGATGGAGGATTCTAGACAACTCATAGATCTGCATAAGAGACACCGGAGCGCCCCCAGATTCTTCCTTGCCTGATGGGGACAAGAGGATCTATGCCTACAGCAGACTACCACTAGAGATATGGTATGGATTTGATGGCTGGAGAGGAATGCGTTATATGGCGGACGGTGGAGCCCGTTTAGACTGCACAAATTCCACAATTTGGGACATCTGGCCGAAACCTACGGCTGACCACTAGGATCCAGAATTCAAAGCAGAGGTTGAATTAAAAATACAATATGATTGCACAGAGAATACGGAACAATGATAAATTTAAAAATAAAGTACAATTTGATTTCGGAGAAACATGAGGTGAAAATACATTGAAGAGTAATGAAATGAAATAAAAAAAATACATACTATTATACAAGTGATTGTGTAAAATGGATAATGAATCTCTCAATACCATTAGACAAATTTTAATGTCCTCATTACAAAATTTAAGCGAAAGGAGAATGGTTTTGGTTAACTTAAATGAAGTTCCCCTAGCGCCAAAAAGAAGTCCTTTCACTTCCCATGTATTAATATTCATTTTGTATCTCTCACTGAAGTGAGGAATACATGGATTAAGGCTGGTTCGCAATAAACCGGGAATGAGAACCAGAATGAAAACGAGAAACAGAGAACGTGAACATGAAAATTTTTGATTCACAATAAACCGAGAACGTAGACGACTATGCATATCGATATGCATGTCAATAACGATATGTAAAGTCGATAGTACACATTCTGGTGTTGTGTATAATTGACCAATGGAATTCTCTCATGAGTACAAGGCAGCCAACATAAATACAGGTTAACCAACTTCGAAATTTCAACTGAAACATTTCATTAGGTACGGTACTATAAATATACCCATGCATCTTTATTATCACAACCTATTTTAAGTCTACCATAACGTAAAATAATTAGAGAAGAAACATTTGTAATAGAACAAAAATGAACACAACAGTAGTTATTGAATTGAAGCATGAATATGTTGTGTGTAATACAACCAATATAGTTATAAAATATGATTCACTCACGATCGGTGTTCAAAGACGCAGCTATTGAAAGACACGTATTCTCCTTCATTTTCTCATCTTTATACGAGGCGCGCCGCTTATCGTAAACGTGAGGATTTTCTTCAACACTCAATAATAGAATCTCATCAAATAAAACTTGCTCCATGATGCATAGCATAGAACAAAATAATGCATAGGTTATGTCACGGTCTTCTTGCTACAAAATATATGACGACAAAATAGCTTTTAGATGGCAATAGAATGACTCTAGTGGGCTGTGATCGGAAACGTGAACGCCAAAGTTGAAACTTGGCCAACTCTCCGTTCCCGATCCTGGGCTCCGGCAAGCTTTTCGTTAATTGTGAATGCTCACATTTAAATGTACATATTTTAACAATTTTACCGTCTTCGTTTTCGTTCCGATTCTCATTTCCCGTTTATTGTGAACCAGCCTTAATAAATAGACTTCTTTTCATCTTTAACGTTATTGGCTTGTTGATCATCATCCTCAAAACGGACAGTGGGGTCAAGAATGAGGTTTCTTTGATTCCGGCGATCGATGGCTATAATGTCTGCTCTTCGCAGAATCCGCACGAAACTCATTTCATAACGGGTGCACAAAAAGCCTACTACCCCGCCCGATAAGAGCCTCTAACTACTTGTGCAATACAAGAACGTTATTCCCCAAGACCCTTTAGAGGGATGTTAAATTTTCACTTTCCTATAGAAAAACACACGCAAGTTTTCTGAATATGTATTGGAAATATTACAGCGGAGTATAAGTAAATCAAATATAAAAGTAAATAAATATTTTAAACACAATATACTCCTCTAGGATTTGCACAGTATTTCTGTTCTCTTTTCGGTAAATCTCTCAATTTCGTAGTGGTAAATTGGTTATGAGCAGACTTAATAGGACCGATCCCATTGGTGAATTTATTTCATCACTGTTTGACTGTAATAGGGATCATTACTGCAATGGCTTGAACTCTGTATTCCGAACCTAATCGACATCAAGCTTTTCCACCGGTCAAAAATGTTGTCCACGATGTATAATGGGAGATGGAACCACGTAATTTCAGGATCATAATGTTGATTAGGCCACTTAGTCCAGGCCTGCAGAACTGTAGCTCTTGAGAGCGACTGCTTTCCTCCCCTCTTTTACCCCACCCACCTTTTCTATCTGTGCGGTTACGGCGTTCTAGTTACGCTCGGCTGCATCAACATTTATTCTCGCGGCGGAAGAAGTCGATCATCCCAAATAGAAGTGGAGTGAGACTGACGTCATAGTTCCCCTACTTTGCGAGTTCTGCAGGCCTGACTTAGTCACTCGTAATGAGTGCACCTCTGTACATAGTGCGTTGGACATTGTGCCACTCTCACACATTCTGTGACAGTATATGAGGGTAGGCCACCAAAGGGAAACTGAGAGATAGAACTTAAACTGAGGGGATTCGATCCGGCATCAACTGGAATCCAGTGTGGCTTAGTGGATAAAGCGTCAGCATGTAGAGCTGAAAACCCGGGTTCGAGTCCCGTTGCCGAAGAGAATTTTTCTCTGTTCTATCCATCCTTCGCCATATGGTGACGCAGAATTGCTGCACGGAAATATCATATGTACTTCGGTACATCATAGTAAAATAATTACAGTATATAATAAAATAATAATATTGTGAATTTTATTAGTACCTAACAACAATGTAATTTATTCGTCACAACAATAATTCCTTTCTACAATTCGCCTTAAACGCTCTCGTCAACAATTGGATTTTCACTCAACACAGTATTCGTTATAGCACTCCACTGACGACAATGACAATTTACTTGGACTAGTACGAACAACAATGAACTGTTAATCTTAACTAATATTTACAAAGCACTATTTACAAATCAGAACTATCAGTTCTCAGTTCACAGTTCTTCTATCTCAGTCACTCGAGTTCACAGTATCTCGAACCACAGACCTTCAGAGACAGTTCACTGTACTCGAACTCAGGTCCCTCCAACTGCGGTCCACTGCACTCGAACTCAGGCCTTCGGATGCTGACGCAGATGCGGACGCACACTCGAGTCGAACTCCGGCACACAAGTCTGGCTTGCTTGCTCTGGCTTACTCACTGACTGAATAACTGAAAAACTGCCCGAGTTCGCTGGCGCTTCTTCTTTTATAGCAAAATCATAGTTGCGAGAAATTTCTACAGGTGTGTAGAGAATTATCTGGATATCTCCACTTCGACGCACTTCTGGAAGAGTCGGGAAGGTCCGTTCCCCATTCACTGCGATAAGTAGCAGCTGCGCGCGCAGCCTCCCGTCGCATGTAGGCCCCTTTCCCCACTACTCCGCCGCGCGCCGTCCCTCCGTACTCCGCGCGATCTGCTTTCTTGCGGGACGCTGGTCGTGAGTTCGAATCTCACGTCGCTGTCACAATATGCAAAGGAAACTTTTAATAGAAAAAGGAGCATCTTCTGAGGACCTCTGGAAAAAGAACTGAAGAAGAGACTAGTGAAGTGCTTTGTATGGAGTGTGGCATTGTATTGGGAAAAACGAATATAAGCATTTGAAGTGTGAATATGAAGAAGAATGGAGCGTGTGAAATGGATAGACACAATAAGAAATGATGCTGTGTGGAAAGAGTGGGTGAAGAAAGAATGATGCTGAAACTGATCAGAAAGAGAAAAAGGAATTGGTTGGGTCACTGACTGAGAAGAAAGTGTCGACTGAAGGGCGCACTGCAAGGAATGGTGAACGGAAGAAGAGTTCGGGGCAGAAGAAGCTATCAGATGATAGAGACATTAAAATATGTGGATCATATGCGAAAACTAAGAGGAAAGCAGCAAATAGAAAAGATTGGAAAATGCTGGGTTTGCAGTGAAAGACTTGCCCATGGACAGAACACTATGTATGATGTTGATTATGGAGAATGGGGTATTATGCAATGGTAAACAGAGTACCATGAAAACCTTTCTCAAATACAGTCTTTTTTCACCGAAATATGATTAAAGTCAGCGGAATTTGAAATTCGGTTTCCAACGAGGAAAGCCGTTCAGCGGACAGTGTTAGGCGAACAGCTATAGACCGTTCGGAGTTAAGAAAATACCACTGGGTATTAATAGGAGTCTCCTTAGCGGACAGAACCCCCCCCCCTTTTTGTAATATAACTAAAATAAGTTATTTACGTATTTCCGAACGTATAAAAAATAACAGAAGTAAATCTACTGTCCAACCGAGTGGTTATGTCGCAGGTTCGTCGAAAGGGGAATTATTTACTTAACAGGGTCTTTTTCTTTCAATTATTTTAAACAGTTTTATAATATTACATAGGCTAAATTTCCAACAGTTCAGGCACTAAGCCTTTACAGAGGGGCGAGCACAAACGAGTGGGGGAAACCGGGATGCGGCATAACCACTCGGTCGGACAGTAACTTTATTCGGCTATTGGAAATACAAATAAATTTATTTATTTATTTATTTATTTATTTATTTATTTATTTATTTATTTATTTATTTATTTATTTATTTATTTATTTATTTATTTATTTATTTCAAGGTGTGAGCATACAGAATAACCCAATTACAATGTCTGTTTATAAGCAATATAAAGGGTTTATATTTGAAGCAGTGCTTAGTTACAGTATTTAGATTTACCTTTGTTATTTTATATAAGTACGACATAAAATACGTAAATACTGTAACTTATTTTAGTTATATTACAATGATGGGGGGGGGGGGAGATGTCCGTTAAGAAGACGCTTATGCAGGGTGACTCACGAGGAAAGGTAAAACATTTAGGATATGATATCTTAGACCATTTTGAATGAAAAAGTTCATATGAACATAGGTCCGTTTTCGAACGATAGCGGAGCTAGATGCATTTTTTTTTTTTTGGTAAAACGTCTCGCCCTAATGTGAATCAGACGCTACCATATGCTGCTGACGTGAGACAAGGTCACGGATCGCAATGAATGACGTAACATTGGAATCTGCATTGTGAGCGATGTAGATAAGAGAAAGAACCCGGGTGGTGAGGCATTACAAATCGACCCTCACAAGTACTAACATTGTAACTCACTTTCTTACATTTTTCAGGAGATGAAAATGAAGTTTCAAAATGATCGTGTAAATTAGTGTATACAGATATGTAGAGTAACAATAAGATTTTACATGCAATTGGGGAGGTTTAGAGTTACAATGATAGTACCTACTGGAAGAAAAAGAAACAATTTAAGACCATATTAACTAGGATAACTCAAAACTATAAAAAAAAAAAAAATTGAGTTACAATGTTAGTATTGGGAGGGTCGAAATGTCCAATCGCCTGCCCTTGTCTGAGGTAATGACACAGAACCCGCAGATAACACAAATAGCCTACACTACACTATCATCAATTCATAGCAGTCCAGTCAGCTACCTACAGTACAGTAGTTATACAGGTACAGTTATCGGAAGTGTTAAGTTGTGTTTTTCAAGATGCCTTATAAATTTTCGACTGCAGAATACGCCGATATTGTGTATGTTTATGGTTTGTGCGATGGAAGTTCCTTGCGTGCCGTCGCTGAATATGAACGACGCTTTCCGAACAGAAGGTTACCATATCGAAGAGTATTTACTGTCTATGGGGTTGGATGAAAGACTTGGTATAGCAAAGGAGGGGGGGGGGGAACGAGAGAGGAACTAATCGACCGTATTTTGGATGCGGCATAAAGAATAGCTACGTGCAACTCTCCCGAGCGATTAGCGGGATTCACGCCCGAGCGCAACAGTGCATTGAAGCAGAAGGAGGTACTTTTTAAAATGTGCGAAAACATCGACCCCGACGTCTAGAATATTAGGAACGTATGCATACGTGAATATAAACTTTAAATTTGTCCGTTATCTGTCTCTAAATGCGAGTTAGTACAATGGAATCTCAGAAGTTTTTGTGAAATCAAAGAGCCATATCTCCGTAACCGTTCGAAAACGGACCTATATTCATATGGAGTTTTTCGCTCAGAATGACTTCAGAATTCACATCCTAAATGTTTTACCTTTCCTCGTGAATCACCCTGTATACCCAACTGTATTTTCTGAATTCCGAACGCACTACTCTAAGCAGTGTCGAAGGTTTAGAAATTGATTTACAACCACCATAATATTTGCCTTGAGGACAGGAAACTTTGTAGTCTTAAGTTCTCTCCCCATTGTTGTGAGAACTCTAACCAACACTTATGGACGGTTTCTCCAAATATTGTTAGAATATTTAATGAATGTTAAACTCTAAACAGTTTGTTAAATATAGTTTTTTCATGTCTTCAACACTAGTTAGGCGTAACAGATTGTTAAGTGTCTGTTAACTTTAAATGTAAGATTTCAGGCAGTTAACTCATTTGACAGATAGTTAAATATAGCAGATGACACCACAGCTGTTCAAACAGAAGTTGTGAAAATAATATTTTATGTCTCTCTTTAAGGAATATTTCGTGAATGACTGATAACCAGGGAAAGGGATTTGGAGTATTATAAAGAATGGTGAAACGTAGTATAGATATTCGTAGCTCAGTGACTGTCAACCGAGCTGCATGGACGAGTACAGTTCACTTCATACAAACTTACACGCAACGTGCTGTAAACGTATTTCAGAATAAACAAATGGAATAGTTTAATGACATATAGTGGTCTATATACATAATTTGCATTTCTTTTTTAACTACATGTGTTTTTCTTGGTAACCCACAAGACACCAATAAACAACATTACAAATATACATAATTAAATATCAATCTCTGCGTCCTCGCGTGTCAGTGGAAATATTGATGGTTGATAAACAGTTGTCTTCTGTACGGAACTCGCCTCTGAATATATATGTTTTTCTGTCAGGAACGTGTTAAATTAAAACCTTTATTTGCGATATTATGAAATATGATAATATGTATATAACGTATACTACAATATTTACAATATATGCAATATACTACAATTTTTACAATATAGCCTAATACAGTATCATTAAATGTTGAACAAAATGTAGAACCAAACGAAATGGCATTTTCAGTTAATGCTATATTTTGTTGATGAAACAATTATTCCTGCTGTGCCTTGTTATAATAAATTGTAAATATTATTTTCAAATTTTCAAAATATAACTTTGCTCTGTTGCAAGGAAGGAAATTTTTTAACATGGAAAAACTCCGCTCTAATCTCCAGAGACAATTGGAGAGTACTTGAAACAAAATACGCCAATTAAATTCACATGTTGAATAACGTCATTGGGACACGTCCTTGTTAGTACATCTGAAATCCGACTAAGAATACTATACCCATCATTTTTAATCAAAACTCTGTTCATTTTTTCACCAACACGTTTTCCTACTTCACCTTCTACTGCACTCAGTTTATTTGCAATAGTCTTCATAATATTTATTTGCTCAACTAGTTCTACTCCTGACTTTTCTAATCGAATAGTGGCATCCGGTAAATACAAAAAATTTGACTTAATAGCCATGACTTCTTTTTCGGTTCTATCATTTAGCAGTTCCTGGCTTATTTTAATCACAGCCGCGTCATCGGGATCGAAAGATTGGACCACTTTCTTCACAGATTGGAGGTGATGTGCGTAATAATTGCAAGCTTCTAACCATGATCCCCATCTCGTAAGAACTGGACATTGGGAAAGCAACAATTTAGGAAATTGTTTCCTGAATTTCGATATTCGATCTGGAGCTTTTACAAATATAGTCTTTCAATTTTGTATTGTTAGTTGGTTTCACTCTCGGCATTGTACCCGCACTTCACCACTCTGAACTGCAAACCTGCATGTTGAAGTTCTTATGCGACAACTGTCCCGTTCACCTGTTGTTGACGTGCAGAGATCTGCGAGTATGTCATGGAGGGGAGGACTTGGTGTAAAGGGTTGTAAACAAATGGCTGTGTAGATGCCAATACTAGCTTTTACTGCTCCAAATTCCGTTCCCTACTGATAACATAACATTTAAAAGACACTTTGGAACGCGAATATAGGGAAGCTAATCTTCAAAAGTGAACTGATTATCATACTGGCTGCTTGTTTTGATACTGAGCTATTACTGAATATTTAGAAAGTGTGGGATCTCAACGTGGCAAGGTAACTAGGAATGATGATTTATATACTATGCATGACAATCAGTTTGTGACGATATAGGTTTTCAAAACAAGTAGGCCTCAAAATTTTATAAGAAATTTAAACCAGACTTAAATATACTACGAACAGAAATAGACCACTTTCTCCAATTCAGCATCTACTATTTACTCTTGATTCTATGATACTGGCTCTTTTCAACTAACTACAGTCAATATCAATAGTGTTTCAAAATACACAGTGAGTATTATATTAAAATGTTTTCAGCAAAAATTTCTTTTTCGAGAAGTCATGTTAGCATTAGTACTAAAACCTTACTTTGTAATAATATTATTATTCAATAGTAGTCATCTACAACTTTAATTTGTCTTCTTCTTTATCGATCATGGCCTATTGTATCAAGTTACGATTTAATACATTTTTACTTTACAATATAGAATTTAAAGAATAATATCAGCCAGTAAAAAATTGTCTTACATGTGCAAAATAATTACCAACTGCTATTGAGTGGTTAAAATAGTGTTAACGATTGTTATAGTTGTGTTGGTTGTTTTAAACAAAATGATGTTGAAGAAATGGAAAATACATTAACAAAACGTTAGAAACAAACAGGCTGTTAATTTAACACTAGTTAAGCCAAATTAAACATTTCTTGGACAAACTGGCCATTAGACTCATTCGTATCTGGTTAACACGGCGAAGACCATCGATAACGATGATACATTCCAAAAACTAGACATAGGAAGTACCCAATCTACAGTATATAACAATCTTGTTCGTACAGCCCCTATTTTTGTGATAACGTCCGTTTTAACTGTAAAATAAGATAACAATTATGTTTTCTTCTTCACGTATATAACCGTGTGCAGTTTATTCACAATATTCGCTATTATATTTAATTATAGTGTATCTTGAAAACATTTGTTATTATTTTAAAAAGAAATCTCCATTATTCGTTGTGTTGGATATGCAACTTTTCTGTTCGTACACTTACAAGTCATGCCCTTCTCACTGTTTCAAAATACGCTGACCGGTTCGTGCTTGCTATTGCTGAGTGGTAGCTTCCCTTGTTTACATTTTTACCTTGCAAGCATGCCAGTACTATACGAGATGGCGAAGCGAAAGCAGCTTTCAGAAGATCTGAAGAAAGTTATTGTTCAACTTGCCCTTAAAGGTAAGTCTTTAAGGGAAATAAGTAAAATTGTTGGACATATACATTCAACAGTTCAGCATATTGTAAACAAATTTAAATATGAAGGGTCTTGGAAGAATTTGAGGCGAAAACCAAAAGAAAGAAAATTAAATGAAAGGGACGAAAGATACATTGTACGACAAATTCGACGTGACCCTAGGTTAAGTGTTGAAAAACTGCGTTCACAAGTACAAGACACTATAGGAAAAGAAATGTCTAACCAGACCATTCGTCGTGTATTCTGGAAACACGGGTATCATGGCAGGGTTCCACGTAAGAAACCTTTTATTAGTGAGTCAAATAGAATAAAAAGACTTCTATTTGCAAACGAACACGTTTCTAAGGAGGAGGACTATTGGGATCGTGTAATATGATCCGACGAGACGAAGATAAATCTTTTCGGCTCAGATGGTTGCAACCGAGTGTGGAGGAAGGCAAACTCTGCCTTCAGGAAAGAAAATAATATTCCTACTGTAAAACACGGAGGTGGTTCCATCATGATAAGGGCTTGTATGTCTTCCTCTGGAGTCGGAAACATACACTTCATTGATGGAATTATGGATAAAATGATGTACAAGAATATTCTTATGACAAGTTTCAAAGAAAGTGCTAAAAAATGGGCTTCCAGGGTAGTTATACATTTCAACATAATAACGACCCTAAACACACCGCCGGAATCGTCAAGACCTGGCTGATATGGAACGTTCCCCATCAACTCAAAACGCCACCTCAATCAGCGGATTTAAATCCTATCGAACATTTGTGGGCAAATTTTGAAAAGAAGGGTACGAAATAGCAAGATAACATCCATTCCGGAGCTCAGAAGAATAGTGGCAGAAGAATGGCAGAATATCACTCCAGAGGTTTGCAAGAAACTTGTCTCTTCAATGAAAAGAAGATGTGAGGAGGTCATTAAAGCCAAAGGATGTTTTACAAGATATTAATTTTGTGTAATAGTTGGCAACTAAGACTTTGAAAAGTACAAAATGATTAGATGTACGAACAGAAAAGTTGCATAAAATGTGCACATTTTTTTATTTTGTATGTTTATTTATAGTGAATTGAAAATTTTGATGAAGTTTATTTTATATCCTGAAGAGAAGATATTGTTTTTTCATATTTTAATTTAACGCATTAAAATAAATTATATTTTCGTTAACAAAATTGTCAGTTTTTAATAACAATATTACTGTACGAACAAGATAGTTACATACTGTATATGGAAGGTGGATGAATCTCTATTTCTCTGCCGCAAATCGGACCCAGGACCGTTAGCTTCTTAGTTCCTTTACTATCATGCATTTTCTTAATGCTGCCCAATGCAAATATCTGCTTGGAGAGTACATTCCGGTGTGTTTGCTAAGAGGCCTCCAGTTGACCAGGTCATGGTTCATTAGGAACGTACTTCACCGCACACTTACAGCCTCTCACGTAATAAACAAGCAGGTGCAAACCAGCATGACTGCGCGAGAAGACCCCAGAACCTCAACGCCAGCGTCCTCAAGGAATGCCGCGCCCCACAACACAGGTAGCGCGCAGCAATGCGGAAGTTACGTTGTCAAGGAAACCGAGTTGCGAACCTGTGCTGAAACATCGCAGGGGCGTTGCATCATACATCGTTGTACTGCGTTGAATAGGCCACGACCGAGCATATTCTGTCTTCATCTTCAAAGAGGAGGTCCAGCTGCAGTTCAACTACCTCATGCATTCGCACAAAACGAACAATAACTTCATTGCCGAGAGACAGAAGGCAGCGAGACAGGTTTTCCCAGAATACTGTAGACTACAGTACGTGACCATTTCAATGTGCAGACTGGGTGTCGGCAAAACTATTAAGAAAGTCAAAAATACATGAAAAGGTTCGGCCCTCTGTTATAAATTCGGGTGGTCCCTGGCTGGGTTACAGGGGCGGCGCCAGATGTGCAGGGAAAAGATGGCGAGAAACACCACGTTCATAGTGATTTAAATCCCTCTTTTGTTGTTGAGAGTAGAATGGAAGTCAGTAGACGGATAGGGTAATAAATTTCATAAAATGTCAGTACTGAGAGAAAAAGTGAAAGGCGATTGCAATGTGTCATTTCCAAACTCTGAGTTTTTCAGCTACACAGTGATACGTAATTCGTTTGAATTTTATTTCTTCTTCTGCCTTTTTTGAAGGACCAAAAGGCAGACCTCGGAGACCACAGGTGTCCCGCGGACATTAGTTTCAGAAACGCTGTTTTAATACACAAATAAATACTATCTAACCTAGTATAAATACTCCTTCCTTTAAACATGCATCCTGATAGTGCTGTATTTTCAAAATTGTCTCATAATAATCTCTTTCTATTATCTAACATTATTTGAAATATATTAACATTCTATGTATTTTAGCTTAATTCTCCTACATAGTTTGTATTTCAGTGTTTAATTAATAGTTCATAGTATTTTGTTGTTTAATTCGTAAATAACTCTTGTATACATGTAGCTCTTATCTAAATCAAATTGTTGAATTCTTTATAAGTTGATACATATGTATGTATACCTTTTGCTGGTTGAGTGGAAGAGAAGGCCTTACGGCCTTAACTCTGCCGGCTAAAATAAATTATTATTATTATTATTATTATTATTATTATTATTATTATTATTACTATTATTATTATTATTATAAATAGACACAAGACCCAAAACAAGTAAAAACAAACAATCACGTGAAACTAGTGAAATTAAGATTTGAAAAATAAATGTAAATAAAACAAGAAAAGATATTAAAAAGAGGATAATAGACCTAAATTAGTGTGTAATATCTTATCAATAAGAAATTATTGGACAATTAAAAGAATGTAGTGCATATACAGAGTGTTTAAAAAATACGGGGCATAATTTCAGGTATGTATTTCCCACATGTGGACAATCAAAATAGTTCATTACAACATGTGTCCGGAAATGCTTTATTTCCGAGTTATGTCATTCACAACATTGAAATTCACCGGAACGTTTTTCTTTCCGGAGGTCGTTGCCGTCAAAGGAGACATTAAGAGGGCACTCTGACAGTTCATTCCGAGGCGAAGGTTACATTCAGTGTTGTGTAGGCGTTAGACTGTGCGACATGTATTCAAATCAAGAGCTGGCAGAGATACACTTCATGTACGGTAAGGCGGACGGCAATGCTGCGCTGGCTCGTCGTTTGTACCAGAAGAGGTACCCACAGCGACAATGTCCAGATCGGAAGACATTTGTACGTCTCCATTACCGTCTGTGCGAGTATGGAAAATTTAACTCTCCTGGTTTGGGAAGGGGACGACCAAGATCTACAACTCCAGAAGTACAGGAGGAGATTCTGGAGGCTTGAACATGACTCCTTCTATCAGCACACGAAGGGTAGCGTTGCAAGTCAATGTTCCTCATACGACTGTCTGGAGACTGTTGAAAGAGTATCAATTGTATCCTTATCATTTGCAACGTGTACAGTCCCTGTCACCAGCAGATTACCCTGCTCGAGTTAGGTTCTGTTAGTGGTTCTTGCAGCAGTGTGGTGTAAATCCGAACTTTCCTGCCTTAGTATTATTTACAGATGAAGCACAGTTCACACGAGATGGCATAACAAATTTCCACAATCAGCATGTATGGGCGTATGAAAACCCACGTGCAACTGTTTCATCTCATCACCAGGTGCGTTTCTCCCTCAACATGTGGGCCGGTATCATTGGTGATCGATTAGTTGGACCCCATGTACTTGTAAACAGACTTACGGGGCAGGCGTACACAAACTTCCTGGAAAACACCATACCTCATGTTTTAGAAGACACTCCACTGATCAATCGTCAACACATTCACTTCTTGCATGATGGCGCTCCTGCACACTTCAGTCGTACGGCTCACCGGTACTTGGATCGAAGGTTTCCTGATCGAGGATAGGTAGAGGTGGCCCAATTGCTTGGCCTCCACGCTCACCTGATCTCGATTTCTACTTGTGAGGCCATTTAAAATCATTGGTTTATTCGTCTCCGGTGCCTGATTTGGAATCCCTTCGGAATCGAATTGTGGCATGTTCTGAGGACATACACAATACTCCTGGAGTTTGGGATCGTGTTCGCAGGTCAATGAGACATCGATGTGAGGTCTGTATTCAAGCAGGAGGTGGACATTTTGAACATCTTCTGTAATGACAACGACCTGCGGAAAGAAAAACATTCCGGTGAATTTCAATGTTGTGAAGGCCATAACTCGGAAATGAAGCATTTCCGGACACATGTTGTAATGGACTATTTTGATTGTCTACATGTGGGAAATACATACCTGAAATTATGCCCCGTATTTTTTAAACACCCTGTGTAGCTCGAATGGATGATATTCTTAAAATAGCCAGAAACCTGTTACCGAAAAGATAAAAAATGTTGGCGGTCTAAACATAGTCACGTAGAGATAATGGAATGAACAGGTTTTTAACTTGCAGTTGAGAGAAAGAAGGTTTCAAAGCCATTAAAATACGAGTATATTCCAATGTGATACTCAGACATGTGATCACAGGAGACCTGAAGGACCGTCTACGTCCTCGTTTAAGGCTGCCTACAGACAACGTTCCATGCTGAATAGATCCATTTACAATTCATTTTAATATATCAATATGCCTGGTAAATTATTAAGTATTTAATGAATTTCAATCTTAAGATTGAAATTCATTAAATACTTAATGAATAGATCCAGTTTACACTCCCAGATTACGAGATTCTAAGGAGCGTCATATAACAACACTATGCCAACACGTTATAATGGCTTTTACACTACTCAGAAAACTGACTGAATTTTACTTTCTCATTAACCAAAATATAAATAGAAAGAATTGTGTTGACAAAGTCGATTTCGAGATATTTCAACATCCTTGACACCGAAAACGTGATTCTAAGCATACCGTCTGCCTGTCTGTCTGTTTGTCTGTTTGTTTCTAACTTCTCCTAAAATACTGGACGGATTTCGTTCATATCAATTCACTATTTTTGAGGTCTGAGATTTATCTGGGAAATTTCAGACCTCGAGTGACATTTATTAGGACTATTTCGTAATAAAATAAAATGTAAATAATATATCCCTAAAATTCGATCACAAAATGTTAATAATTGTACATTAACGAATATTTAACCTATTCAGACATTGTGAAGTTGAAATACTCGTAGATGAATATCGATTACTGCAATAAAGAAATTCGATGTTATTATTCAGTAATGCCAACTGCGAAAAGCGGAATACACGTTTAACAATGTTAATTACATGTACTGCACTTTTCTCTTATTATTATTATTATTATTATTATTATTATTATTATAACATAAATACATTTTCATTATCTGCTGAAATCATAATTTAATTTAACAGTAACAGTGGGGACAGCTATATACCAATGCTTATGTATTCACAGCGAGACATGTTGCTACACAGTGAAGCCATCTCTGTATAAATAGGCCTAATTAAAACACGAATTTTATTGCGCCATACGGAAGGCAGTTTGATCAAAGACCTTATTATTACTATGCAAGGTCTTTGGGTTTGATATGCGATGATGTTACACAAATTTGAACATCTGACTTTGTATTAATTGTTTAACTTCATTCATAAAATACAAATTTTATAGGCTACAATTATAGGTTAAGTTACCTGTGGGAGCAATACCAATGTCAGCTGTGCCTTTACTTACAATCAGTACTACACGAAAGCATTTTTTATAGCCCGACAAACGCATTCTCGCTATAGTGTCTAAAGCTGCATCTACACAGTTCAATATTCCAATCGCGTATGCGTGCAATCTGGGAAAAATATTGAAAGAATCAAGTTTAAAAGGTACGTTCAATTAAGATGCATGAAGATGTCGTGTCTACATGGTGCGCCGTTTTGAACGTCGTCTTCACTGCGTAAATATATGAATTAATATTAAATATCAATTTTGCATTCATTGCTTTAAAATTGAAAGAAAAGTTTAACCATGTAGTTGCATCTTAATATATGCATGATCATCAATTTACGGGGAAACAGTTGGCGACAACGACTAAACAAAAGAACGACCATGGGATAAATTGATAGCGATAAATCTAGCTGCAAAAATTATCGCAAAGTGTGACTGTGATTGGTTGGAATTCAAAATTCCATTACACTTCAATGGAATTACAGTGAAACCTGCCTTTGCGGTCACTTCATTTAAACGGCCACCTGGCCAAAAGGCCAATTTTCTCTGGAACCAATTGGATTTTCCATAAGATCAATACAAATTCTCTCTTTATTTAGCGGCCACCTCACGCGCCGGCCAGCGGCCGGGGTCTATTTGGATTGGAACCTGACTATAATGGTCACTGTCCAACAAAAAATCTTTTCACGGATACTGTCTGACCTATTTTTTCGATGGTTAGAGGACAGGAAGCAATAGCTAAGTGTACAACAGTACACCCTCCATATCTTGGGGTTAGTTGGTTACAGTTTTATGACTCTTTTGTCACTTTCCACTCCGACCCTGCACAGCTATAAATTCTTACTCGTTTTTTAAGGATTGAAACACGGACTTTTTCTATCGAAAATGTCACAGTATGTTTTAGATAGTTAACCATTCGAATTTTTCTTAATTTTTTTTTTTCCTCCTCTTTCCATCTTTCTCTATATGGACCAGCTTTTACGAATTTTTCTTCTTTTCATTCACTTGATTCTGAGGAACTGTTAAGTTAGTTTGAGAGAGAAATCATGTCTAACAATAAATTTAGAGTGATGTTAAGTTTAGAGGTGAGACGAAAAATGATTGAAGAAAGTGAGAAGGGAACATCTGCGAGAAAAATTGTAGATATATTCAAATGTGGAAGGACACAAATAAACATTATAATTAAGAATAAAGATGAAATATTACAAGAATGGGAGGAAGAGAGAATCTGTGTTTAGTAATGTGAATGATTTCGTTTACAAATGGTTCAAGTGTGCGAGGGCGAAGAAATTGCCAATAAGTGGGCTTATGCTTCAAGAGAAAGCTCTTGAAATTGCCAAAGAACTCAATGTAAGAAATTTTGTTGCTAGTAATGGGTGGTTAGAGTGCTTTAGAAAACGGCATAACATTGCATTTCGTTCTGTGTCTGGTGAAGGAGGTGACATTGCAACCAATGTTATTGAAGAATGGAAAAAATAGACTGCCTTCAATTCTTGCGGAATATCAACTCGGAGACATTTACAATGTTGACGAAACAGGTTTTTCTTCAGGGCCCTCCCTAACAAAACTTAGGTTTTAAGAAAAAAGAGTGTAAAGGGGGGAAATTGGCAAAAGACAGAATAACGCTGCTCTTATGTTTTAATGCTGCAGGAGAAAAGGGACCACTTTTAATGATAGGGAAATCATTGAAACCAAGATGTTTGAAAAATGTTGACATGGGCTTATTGGAGGTGAAGTGGACTGCCAATAATAAAGCTTGGATGACATCATCATTGTTTGAGAATTAGCTATGCTATTTCAATTCCAAGATTAAACGACAAAATCGCAATGTGATCCGTGAAATTGGTGTTTCTTCCCCCAAATACATCACACCTCCAGCCCCTTGATCAAGGTATTATCCAGTCATTTAAACTGAGGTACCGCAAGCGAGTTTTGAAAAGGCTAGTTGCAAGAATGGAAGAGGCTGACATTAATATGCATGATTGTTGTAAGCGCTCAGTCCTAAAAAGTCAGTGAAATTCAGTACTTTCAGGCTGATTCATAAAAAATCCTTAATTAAGCGGCCACCTGATAAACGGCCATTTCACAAGGTTACTTCAGATGGCCGCTTTAGACAGATTTCACTGTACGTCATATAAACGAAATAATCAGCTTTAATTTCAAATGAATAATGAGAATGCTAACTTTTTCAATTTTTTTTTTATTAAATATAACGAAGTGACAAAACCTTGATATATATGGCTGCCGTAGCACGAAATCTGGCTCCCGGGCAACAGGTCGAGCATCAGCCGGTGAAATGCTGCCTACAACGTCGGAAACAGAAGTGGATTATGAAACCTGCCGTGCAGTAGATGTCGAAATTGTCGCTCTTTCGCTCGTAAACAAGCTTGATATCGCGAGAATATGTTGTGACTCACTCGTCTAAGCTCGTCAACTGAAATTCTTTTTATTTCATGTTCAATATTAGCTTAGAGTTCCCCTTATGTGTGCGAAACACTTGTCCTTCCTTCGTTAACCATTCCCGAACATGAACAGTCTTAAAGGAAGAAACAAAAGTTTTCGCTGATGATGCTCGATCTGTCGCCCAGGATCAAATCCCGTGCTACGGCAGGCATATACATTAAGGACCCTGTAGATAGCTTATCTCCAAAAATTATTGATCTAGAGAAATTAACAATAATTCCAACCGGAAACTTCAAACACTTTTTGGCGAGTTTGAATAGTAAGTATCCCAATTACTTCGTAAAAATTACGCAATAATATCGCTACGAAAATAAAGTAAACATGATAATTTTTCTACAAAAATGTACGATTAATTTATCCAAGGCACCATACTAGAAGGAGGTATCAATAAATTCATAGTTATTCTAATATTTTAATAGAATCTATTTATGTTTGAAAACTAACGTTTGAGAATTACAATGGGCATGAGGAAGAACCAAAGAAAGCACCTTGTTATGTAGATAAGGATAGAACAAAATATTCTGTATTTAAATGGTTGTAATGTAAAGTTGCAGTTTTATTGATACCTCCTTCTGACATGATGCTCTCGATATGTAGATCTGTTCCTCCAATTGAAAACTGCTTCATACAAAAACCTCAATGCTTGAAGATACGTCCACGAATTGCTTCGTAAAATTAAAGTAACCCTAATTGTTGCAAAAAAGTGTAAAACAAATTATTTTAATTTTGTTTAAATGAAGTCGCAAAAAAAATCTCAAAACCTGTATTTTTTGTCACTTTACATAATATACAGGAAGTGATATAGTTCTGCAGATTGAAGGGATCAACAGATTGCATTAAAATAAATAGAAAACCTATTGTGCGTTTTGTAATTAAGTGTAACAATGTCCAAGGAAGCTTTTAATAGAAAAAGGAGCATCTTCTGCGGACCTCTGGAAAAAGAACTAAGGAAGAGAGTAGTGAAGTGCTTTGCGTAAAGTGTGGCATTGTATGGTGCAGAAACATGGACATTACGACGAAGTGAAGAGAAACGACTAGAAGCATTTCAAATGTAGATATAGAGAAGGATTGATCGTGTGAAATGGACAGACAAAATAGCAAATGAAAGTGTATTGGAAAGAGTAGGTGAAGAAAGAATGATGCTAAAACTGATCAGGACGAGAAAAAGGAATTGGTTCGGTCACTGACTGAGAACAAACTGTCTACTGAAGGATGCACTGGAAGGAATGGTGAACGGGAAAAGAATTCGGGACAGAAGAAGATATCAGATGATAGTCGACATTAGGATATGTGGATCATATGCGGAGACTAAGAGGAAGGCAGAAAATAGGAAGTATTGGAGAATGCTGGATTTTCAGTGAAATATATACCATTTGGCAAAACACTACGTAAACTTATGTAGGTATGTGCTCCGATGAAGTGGGACTCCCACATGTTACGAAATACTCTGTATAGCTGTATAAGTAGCTAGTGTTGTGAGTGGATGTGCATGAGTTTGATCTTTATGTTTATTAGTTTGAGTTAAATTAATGCCTTTCAGTTTTCTTTTGAACACAGACTACGAACAGCATTGCATTCCAGCTACTGACGGAGCGTACATTTTCCGCGTCTACGGTCGCAGAGATTATGAAACGCAATGTATATGAAACACACAGACTACTGGATGTTCAGTTCAAAATGTGTCTTGGCTCGCTGTATGCCGTCATGTGGCTAGTTGATGAGCCTAGAGAATTCAATCTTCCTACACTTCCGCAGCTCAGGTGTATAACCTAAGAGGCAGAGAAGATGGCTAGCAAGTACGGCGTTCATTCTGAAGAGAACGTACCGATACGTACGATAACGCCGGTAGTGGCAGGAATGTGAACTGTTTGGAAATACGTACTGTCGGGATATGGGGAGAGGGTTAAGACGATTACTTACGTATTTGTTGACATTAACTTCGACGGTCAACATGGACACGAAGCATTTGATTTGTGTTGTGGAATGTTACCGTACGCAACCGATGATAACAAATACCCTGCGTACGACTTGCCGGCGCAAAACACAGTTCGAAAGAGGTTATGGTAGCACACAGACCGTACAGACCGCCATCTGTTGCTACGACGTTCAAGTTATACCGTACACGTTCTCAAGTTCAGACTGAAGAACGCCTTAAATAATAGGCAACTTCTCTAACATATCAGCTGAAACTCGCTTCAAATCGGTGACCCAACAACAGTGACGTCATGACACACTTTGAAATGAACACCCAGTATACAAGCTATACAAGATCCATTAACATGTATTCGTAGGTTTTCAGGCTGACTTGAAAACACAATAGATCGTCAGTCATTCATTTCCTCGGAAAAAAAAAACTGTAGAATCTTATCCCATGAACTGACGTATGAACAAAATCAACGCCGGGTGAAATCACCCGTCAGCTAATCCTCAAACCCATTGTGAATCGTTACATGTGTTGAAAACTGGATCAATTTTTGAAATCTTAACACTAAAATACAATGGTTCGTTCTTAGCCATCCCGCCAGAATCATTGTTAAGTAAACAGGTTCGAGCCAAAGAGTTTGTAATATATAACTAGAGATACCAACGGCGCTAGTTTCGCGAACAAAATTGAACCGCTGTTCGGCCGCCATTAAAGGGAGTTGATGCTTCGCCGGGAGTGCGAGCAGTTCA
The DNA here is from genome assembly GCF_040183065.1 of Periplaneta americana. NCBI lineage: Eukaryota > Metazoa > Arthropoda > Insecta > Blattodea > Blattidae > Periplaneta > Periplaneta americana. The sequence continues at coordinate 173,862,101 of NC_091124.1, forward strand.
TGCTTATTGAGGAGTACGAATAAATATAAGTACACTTGAAGGGAAATAATAAGAAAATGGTGTAATACTGCGCCGCAAATAATTGTTCGAACATAGCTACTATTGTAGGATGCTCAGGAAAGCATGCATAATATCTTAATATTTGGAAGAAAGTTCCAAATGCAGTTCCTCCTTTGAATGTGTTTACAGAATGTCGGAATATTTCTTGGATAAAGTTTTTCCAGAAACACATTAATCAGCAGACATCGGATTCTAGGGCAAATGCCTATTTTGTTTCTTTAGGAGAAAAGTAAAAATAATTATTAATATTTGTGTTTCATGGAAATTGAAAGGTATTCAAAGAGTTTTATAGTGCCCTAAAATGCCCTAAAACGGTTATTAGAGCCTAATTTGTTAATATTCGCCTAAAAATGCCTAACTCACTGTAAAGTTTCGCATTTTACTCTTACTTTTTATAATTTATACATGCATTCACTGCGAAATTTAAGGCATTTAAAAAGTGGAAAGTTTGCTTCACACCGGCCATGAAACCATTGATAAAGGAAACAAAATGTTTTGAATCTCACGACACTCGCAATAGATTTCACCGAATTTAACATGTTTGGAGGCATAAATGCCGACAAAGAACCAACCTTAGTTTTGAAGCAGGCAACAATCACAACATGTGCTGCTACCGATTCAGAGATATACTATACTATAAAAATGACTGTTTTCGGTCTGAAACCGATTAGCTGTACTGCCCTTCAGAGTGTCATAAAATCACAATTTTTGGAGAAAGAGTGTTTTTGAAATATTTATGAAAAGTCGTAAAACTGCGAATTAGTAGGGTAAACCGTTACAAAATATTTAAAAGAATGGCCCTCCTAGTGTTAACACTACCAGGAAATGCAACAATAAGTGGAACTTTGTATTTTTGTCCAATTGAATCTCAATAACAACGGTTCATTTGAATGCTCGTTAACAGTTGCTCTTTCCCTCAACTTATTTTTTGTGTTGAGAAGTTTTGAGCGGTAGGACGTTTTCCTGTGAAGTTTAACGCGATAATGCCGAAAAATATAAGTGCAAAATCTACATTGATCCGGCAATGGCTAACAGAATATTCAGAATTCACTTATGATGGAAAAATAATATTCTGCAAGATTTGTAGCAAACAGGTATGTAACAATAGTTGAAATATATAAATTCTAAAATTCTATTAATTTTAATGAGTAGGCCTATAATATTTATACATGGACTGAGCTATCCTGAGGTATAATTCTTTTCAAGACCACTACACTTTAACCTTTTAAATTCCGAACTGGAACTGAATTTCAATAACTTAAAATGAGTAATCTTGATATCAATAATCATTATTTCATTAGTTTCAATATATTAAATTTGTGCAGCTCTGTTTATAAATATAATATAGTATTCTTTTTTAATGTTTAAACATACTTTTTTGTGCGTATTTTAGTGTATAACTAAAAATTTCAGTGAAAGAAATAAGTATGATACCTTGATGTGCCTAAAATGCCTATTTTCATTAAAATAGAGCCTAATTTTACAAATTTTGAGCTTATTTTAGGCGCCTAAAACTGCAATTTTTAGTGCCTAAAAATCCGATGTCTATTAATCAGGTATACAAGGTTGGTTTCAACAATGTATGTAAGGGTTAGGTGCTATTACATTACATTGGATTATAATAGCAGAGTGCATAAGAAAATCCTCAGACTATATCTTCTAAAGCTGTTTTGTTTCACAATAAATGAATTAATCATGTAATTTCCGTTTTGTAAAGTATGTACTTCTAGTTTTTGGTTGTATTATATGCAAAGAAATTAGTGAAAATATAGCTGATGGCCTACTTAGGCCTATTATTGCCACTACTACTACTAGGTCTATTATTACCACTACTACTAACTAGGTCTCTCTACTACTAGACCTACTAATTCCACCAAAACTAGGCCTACTATTACCACTACTACTAGGCCTACTATTACTACAAAAATTAGGACTACTACTACTACAAAAATTAGGACTACTACTACTACTACTACTAATAATAATAGGCCTACTATTACCACCACTACTAGGCCTACTATTGCCACAAAAACTAGACCTACTATTACCACTACTACTACTCCTACTATTACCACTACTACTACTCCTACTATTACCACTATTACTACGCCTACTATTACCACTACTAAGTTACTAGGCCTATTATTACCACTACTACTAGGCCTGTTATTACCACTATTCCTAGGCCTGTTCTTATCACTATTCCTAGGCCTATTATTACCACTATTCCTAAGCCTATTATTACCAATACTACTAGGCCTAGTAATATTATCAAAACTAGGCCTCCTATTACCATTACTACTAGGCCTATTACCACTACTACTAGGCCTATTATTACCACTACTACTAGGTCTACTATTACCACTACTACTAGGTCTACTATTACCACTACTACTAGGCCTATTATTACCACTACTACTAGGTCTACTATTACCACTACTACTAGGCCTATTATTACCACTACTACTAGGTCTACTATTACCACTACTACTAGGCCTACTATTACCATACTACTAGGCCTACTATTACCACTACTACTAGGCCTACTATTACCACTACTACTAGGCCTACTATTACCACTACTACTAGGCCTACTATTACCACTACTACTAGGCCTACTATTACCACTACTACTAGGCCTACTATTACCACTACTACTAGGCCTACTATTACCACTACTACTAGGCCTACTATTACCACTACTACTAGGCCTACTATTACCGCTACTAATTGTATTAAAAAGTCTGTACTGACCTCAAACCTGGTGGTCATTAACTACACAATGAATAGATTGTTTTATGATAAAATTTATTCTCATTATATTTTAAATCAGTTTCCAGAATTTTTATGAACTCATATTTCACCACTAAATATTTTCAAAGCACCATATACCTTCCTCTTTCTTTGCATGAAAGGACTGAAATATAGATCATTTTAAATATTACAGTCAATATACCTTATTGTGTCCTTAAAACAATACTAGTAATACTGAAAATTAATGTTGACATTGCCATTATTCAATATTTCACATACTTATCCCGAGTGTATATGGTACGTAATTTAATTTATTTTTTAGAATATCGCCAAAGATGAATCATTATAATACTTTAATAAATATTGCGCTCCTCTGCATTCATGTTTATTTCATCACGACTCATCCTTTGTAAAAGGTGTATTGTGGTACTGTTTTCGAATTTCGCGCCGCAAACACTCCCTTTAATGGCGGATTCTAGCCGATTCAATTTGTGACATTTTTCTTGCCTGCCATTCATGGGTATGTGTCTCTAGTAAGTATTACAAACTCTTTGGTTTGAGCAAACTAATGTTTGCCTGGTGAAACTGCGAGGGCCTATAAAGCCTTGAGCTGATTCTAAATCGGCGTGCAGTTGATATTCAGTTTCACTGAGAGAGCTTCAAAACATGCAGCACTAATTTTATAGACAAAAGGAGCTGCTGCAATGGAATATCGCATAATCCCATATCGCTCAAACTGTCACGAATAATTCTGAGAACTACTGTAGATATAATCTTGTGCTTACGACAATTAGAGTTTAGTCATGAACTTCTGTCTTGAGATTGTTATTTTTTCATTACGGCGAATCTTTCTTCGAAATTTTGAAATTTATCCAGGAACTTTAATAAAGGAACCTGAAGCTCTCTGAAACAAAGGACAGAGACTCTACCAAGGCAGAATCAAAACACTGACTCAAAGATAAATATTGTACCATGTCAGTAATGGTCTGAATTTTTTTAAGTCCTTCATATATTAGTATTTAAATAAAATTATATTTAAAAAATATTTACAAGATAATTAATGGAATAGTTCCTACAATAATTCTAGCATATTGAGACAAAAAGGAAACCTTTGCAAAACGAAAGCACAATTTGAATTACTGAGCTGTGATGATAGAAACTCTAGGAGTAAAGTAAATCCAATACAAAACGCTTGAAATTGAGATACGGTGTTGGAACATCGTATATGTTCCTGGTACTTAAAAAATTGTCGATGAAAAGCCTTAGTTCAGTGGCCGGCATATTCCATGCTCTGTGACGTCATACCACGGAGCCGCCACGCTCTTTGCTCGGCAAACTCTGCATACTGAGCACAGCGTGGAGAGAAGGTTCAACTGAACAGTGGTGGTACGGCGCCTAGGCACTGACAGAGCGCGATCCATTCGTCTGAGGTAGTATGGGAACAGCACAATTACAATACATTTGTACGAAAACATAACTGTACAACCGTGATAAATCAATGTAACAAAATATTTTGGTTTGTAATCAATTTAATATACTTACAATAACGTGAAATTCATAATAGAGTCAGCTGTAGAAGCGTTCGCGTATACAAATGAGGCTCCGAAACTGCCATAAAAATGGTTTTTAACATTCCTTAGCGTATTTTGGGAAAGTCATTGATTTAATTCCCTATATGCTCATTTGGTTTAAGAGAGCAGTGTATTATGATAAGAAATGACTGAAATAATTTTCGTTTTGTCGTTTAAATGTGTATAAATTTGATCCGAAGAAACGTAACTTTTCGTTCAGCAAAAGGAAATTTACAATGTTACATTTGTTCAGATCAGGGGCGGTTATTCAGGTGAAGTAGGTGAAGTGTCACTTCACGTATTTACGTGTAAAACACAATTTTGTCTCACATTAAGAATTAATTCCAATTATTACCGTTACGTATTTCTCAAATAAAAAAAAAAAGATTTCTTTTCAGTCGTTATAAACAGTGTTTAGTTGTACAGGGACATCATTTTATTTTTACTTCAATTTTTATTGTACCTGAATTTTTTAATGTACTTCACTCCCACCCCTTCTACTAAGGAAGTTCCAACTCCACACAGAACCAAGACCGCAGATAGTGAGCGGTACTGAGTTACTGAGTATAGTACGTTCCAGAAATATGTTCGCGTTTTCCAGTGACGAAAGAGCTTTCAATATTGAATCATATTTTCGCACAGGTACTCTTCGTTTGCCTACGTCGCATCCCGATTTCCCCCACCTGCTTCTGCTCGCCCCTCTGTAATAGCTGGGCTGTCTTAGCTCTTTTCTGAAAACATTAATTTCTCTTAGGAATTGGAAGTTTACGTAATATTATACAGCTGTTTAATTTAACTTAAATAAAAGGGCCTCGTTAAGTAATTAACTGTCACGTGATTTCCTCCCTTTCTACAATCCTGCGGCATAACCACTTGGACGGACAGTAGAGAGAATGTCTGAGTAATTTTATATTTTCGGGTCGGGCAGAAATGAAGATTGAATTTATAGTACGTAGAGTAGGCACAGAATTATTTCAACATGAGTTACTAGTACGAAGGACGAAACTGGCAATTGGAATTAGATGCAATAGTCTATCGTGCGATAATATGCACAAAAGAACTGAAGCCTGTATCGAAATGAACGGCCACCATTTTCAAAATTGTGTTTAAATATTCATATTATGATTATTTTTCAATTTAACTTCTTTCTCTATATTGTACGCTAATGTGCTGTAGACAGTATAATATACACTGCATAATGAATACGTTCGCATGGATAACGCACTTCGTGAGTAAAAACACTTATTCTTAATACAGTACTGTACTTTGATTAAAGAAAAACCTAATGAAAATTATCAAACTCAAAATCGCGATATTTCCTAGTTTACGTAAATGGATGAACTACTTTTCTTCCTTCCTATACCTAGTAGAGTGATTTGTGTTTTACTGCAGTATCATCGAACTCCAGTCTTGGAGGGGGGAGCAAGCTGTGTTTCCGGTTCTCTAAAGGTATAGACAGGTTAATATTAAAAGGGAGCAAGCGGTGTTTCCGGTTCTCTAAAGGTATAGACAGGTTAATATTAAAAATGTTAGTAAAAATAAAATGATGTCCCTGTATAAATACTACCTGTAACCGTCCGCTGAATAGAATAATGTCAACTGTTACGAGCGCCGAGCGGTGACTATTGGAACTTACAATACTGTAGAGGTGAAATTATTTGGGCTCCCATTCTCATATAGCACTTGGTTTCCATGGTAACGTGACGTGACGCACTAAAGAAAGATTGTATGAGTGAAGTGCGTTTCTGAGTTTTTCAGTTACGGAGAACTGTCAAACTTCTTGTAGTCGGATTAACCAGTTTGCAGATCTAACGGTACTAATAACAGAGAAGGGGTGAAGCCGGTCTCCAAGGCCGGGGGCCATTGTTTAAGGGCTGTTAAATTTTACAGTATGTACTACCTGACTCGAGAATAGTATCATCATTTCTTGTTTCCAAGCATCCACTCCTACAGTGGTAAATTAGCTGGCTCTATGTTATTTTATCAACAGTAATCTCATTAGACGTTTTGATTTATCTAGAGAAAATCAAAACTCGAGTGGGATTTAATTGACTATTACACGATTAGAAGAAAGTATATAAAGATAAGAAGTAACGAAGTACTCCAATACAGTAAAATATTAATTGACTTACGAAAATACAACTGTCTTCAAATGTATTATTGTACCATCTCAACATTACAAATATTACGCTAGATGCATGCCAGATGGCAGTAGTGAGCAATGTCTCCTCGTCGAGAAGTTCTCGATCTACACATATACACGATGGCAATGTTACTAGTCAAGAAGGCTTTGTTGATTCAGTTTCATTTTTATTAAAATGCAACATTCCACTTCAATTATCCGAATCCCAGTAATCAACGTCACTTAACAGATGATTTTCAATAAATCTTAATATTAAACAATCTCTGATACGTGACTATCCATAATATCATATAGCAGAAGCTATAACATAACCTAACTAATATACACAAGTGTTAGAAAAGTTTTAATTAACGACGATGACATAAAAAATAAACATGAATAATTTTAAAAGGAATAATTATTGAATGTACAATTTTCAAATTTGAATGTGGTTGGTGGTTCAATTGATGTTATATTGGACGTGTGCGTAATAGAAGTGGAACTCGTTGATTTAGGCCTACATGGTGTATTCAAATTATTCAGGATTTCCGAATGGTGCTCTTCATTTATTTGTAACTCGGATTTCAGAAGATGCATAAGTATGATCAGTGATTTTTATTAATTCTTGTTCTTGAATGACAATGCGAGTCATATTTGAAACTGCTGTGCATCGACTGGAGTGGTTTGTAATTTTATATATATTTTTGACGTCCAGACCAGCGCAGTTTCAAATGTTGGCAAACAAAGAAACAAATGCTAGGGACGCGATAAAATTAAACAAATGCTAGGGACGCGATAAAATTGTGCGATAAGCAGCCATGATTGGTTGAAATACGCCCTTTCGTACCATTTTATTGGTCAAAAGTAGTATGACGTAGTAAGAGTGTAATAGTCAGGAATACACCCCACATACATTCGCAAAGTTTAAAAGTTGTTTTCCGCCGCCTGTATTATTTTTTCTCATGAGCTCAAGATCTTGGCAGTTGTGTTCCAACGCTTGTATTTGAAAGTTTATCGCGCGCGTAAATGTACGCATGTAGTTTAATATTGTGTACGTATATATTAACTTATTTTTTATGTATTTAGAATATATTAGTGATACGTGTACATAGTGTATTAATCCTACATCATAATGTACATTACATGTTTAATCACTATAGTGCTATTACACAAATACTTAGGTACCAGTACATAGAAAATGTTTATTAATGAGTGCGAAATATGTATCCCGAAAATGACACTGTTTGTAATTTATTAGAAATATCGTTTTGTAGACTTAAATATGAGGATAAAAATGATGTTTTAAATTCTGGACGACCTACAGTTCCATTTGTTATTTGTTTTAAAAAGTGCTAAGAAAATACGGAAGTTGTATAAAATAACTTTTAAAAATTGTTCCGCTGAAAGAAGCTTTTCTGTTTGAAAAGATTGAAAATTTCACTCGGATTGTTACATCACAGGCGAGACTTTCATTATTAGCCCATAGCTTTGCATAGAGATATACTGTCCACCCTCAGTTAAACTCAGACATTTTATGAAGACATCATCGACAGGTTTGCTGCTTTAAAATGTAGGAGGATTGACTTGGTACACAAGAAATTGGGTGAGTCCTGAAATAAATTAATTATCCTGTTTGCATGTGTTATAGAACTACTAAAACTGTACGTAGTTTACGAATAGTAGGCCTACTCATTATATTGCTAAAACTGTTCATGCATTTGTGTATGTGAACAGCACTTCACCTATTTTTTTACGACGAGCCGCTACTGGTTCAGATCAAATTTCTGCACATTTAAAGGACAAAACTAAAAATTCTTTCAATCAATTATAAATAATTATTAAACACTAGCCGTACCCGTGCGCTCCGCTGCACCCGTTAGAAATAAATATAAAGTAATTACATAATTAAAATAGGACGTTTGATCCAGGGAACAACTTTTACAACAGCGCAAGATAATCTGCTTCGCTCATTACCCAATTTTTTTTTGCATTGCATTTATTGCATATATATTTTATGTATTTTAACACGATTCAATTGAGCATAGTTAAAATCTGAGTTATAAAATAATGGATTGCTAAGCTAACATACTATTACTGCATACTAAATCAATACACTCTCGTTGTTCGTTAATTCTCTGAGATTAAAATGAGTGTACATAAATATTATTTTAAGAAATACAGAAAACGAATGTACAAAATAGCCTATCAAATTTTCTGTGCATAAGAAGCTATTTTAATCTTATCTGTCCTCGATTTACTCAGACGTTACTGTAATAACATTATAGCATTATGTCCATCTAGAGAAACTACACTTTCCAATGGTGAAATAATAATTAATTATACAAATCGGTTAATTTAGCTTCTGATATTACTTCATATAAACACAGAAACATTCTCTGTAGGCTATGTTTAATAGCTTTCGATTGTTGATGTCCAAGGCCCCTTATAGACGAAGTCATTTGTTCTTAATTCATATCACCGTCTTAGATGGCGTTATTTTAATTTTAAAACTCATTTATCTCATTAAATATCAGTCCTATCAAAATTTTGTAAAGAATAAAACGTATCGGAAATCATTTTTAAAGAAACTTTTGTTATGTAACATTTTTCACAAAAATCAATAATAAGCGAGATATTTCGATTTATTTAATTCAGGCCCCCTTATAACCCCCCTTTTAAATAAAATATTTTGAATGCCATATAGCCTAAAATCTAAGTTACAACGAACTTAATTTATATTCCAATTTTCATATAAATCGGTTCAGCCATTATCGTGTGAAAAGGTAACAAACATACAGACAGACATACAAACAAAAATTTAAAAAATGCGATTTTCGGTTTCAGGGTGGACAATTATATATGTTAGGACCAATTATTTTTTGGAAAATCGAAAATTACCAGAAAAATTTCGGCTACAGATTTATTATTAGTATAGATAATACACCGCTCTCTTAAATTAACTGAGCACATTTGGAATTAAACCAATGGTTTTCACAAAAATCCTATCTTGTAGAATAATTTTTATCTCGATAAAGAAGTAAAAACGAGCAAAATTGTATTTAACTTGTTTGTTTGAAATATTTAAAACAAATAATCCCCTGAAATTAATCACATTACGTACGGGTGATCCTGTATAGATAAAACACAGCGTATAAATAAAATCAGAACTTAACCAATTCCCCTGTACCACTTATTATACAACTGTAATAGCTTGCCACTGTACGATTACTGTGCTCCTCTTCAGCTGCTCTGACCTTGCTCCGACGTCACAAATGCACAACCTGCCGACCACTGCCTTAGTTAGATCTAACTTACGTTATATTTAACAGAAAATATTTTTGTTCAAACTATAGGCCTAAACTTCCTATAAATATCAACAGCTGTTCCATATGTGAAGAAGGAAAATTGTCACAGCTCGCTTCGAAAAGACATTATTTTCTCAGTAGCTTCATATACAATGCCGTTACAAAATGAATCAATTTTAGGTATTTTAATTGCACATTTCTAGACTATATTAAACACAAAAACAAACTCTGCATTGGGTAACTTAACAATATCCTCCTCACCATTCGTAACTAATTAGATCTAGATCACTTACATAGGTTCGTAATGAAACTCTCTGTAATAGCAGCCATGAGAATTAGTACTATACAGTACCTATGTTAACGAATATGCAAACACCCATCCTACGCATGATACCAAAATAACTTTAACATAATTAATAGGAAGGGTATTTAAAGTTGTGTATTTCCGCATATTATTACTAAAAGCAGCTGCTGACCAATATGCGTGGTACGACGTTACGTAAAATGCCTCCTCTGGGTTAATTTATGACCTCGCTGACGGCGTTTATGGACCTGAAATGTAATAAACTTCTGAGTGTCGCCTTTCACAATGTTTTCCATTTCGGAGAACTCGTCTACACAAATTAAATAAAACCAACGTGTCTTCCGTAATCTTGAGTTTTTCTTATCAATCAATCAATCAATCAATCAATGGTGCTACAATAGAGTGACCAGATTTATAAACTAAAAAAAAACAAGACATTTTACAAAATGTCCTTTAAAACAGGACACTTCAACAACAAAGAGCGCAAACGTTCTTTCTAAGTCTTACAGTTCCAGTTCAATATTAGACAATCAATCAATCAATCAATCAATCAATCAATCAATGGTGCTACAATAGTGAGACCAGATTTATAAACTAAAAAAAAACAAGGCATTTTACAAAATGTCCTTTAAAAACAGGACACTTGAATAACAAAGAGCGCAAACGTTCTTTCTAAGTCTTACAGTTCCAGTTCAATATTAGACAATCAATCAATCAATCAATCAATCAATGGTGCTACAATAGAGTGACCAGATTTATAAACTAAAAAAACGAGACATTTTACAAAAGTCCTTTAAAAACAGGACACTTGAATAACAAAGAGCGCAAACGTTCTTTCTAAGTCTTACAGTTCCAGTTCAATATTAGACAATCAATCAATCAATCAATCAATCAATCAATCAATGGTGCTACAATAGAGTGACCAGATTTATAAACTAAAAAAAAAACAAGGCATTTTACAAAATGTCCTTTAAAAACAGGACACTTGAATAACAAAGAGCGTAAATGTTCTTTCTAAGTCTTACAGTTCCAGTTCAATATTAGACAATCAATCAATCAATCAATCAATCAATCAATCAATGGTGCTACAATAGAGTGACCAGATTTATAAACTAAAAAAACAAGACATTTTACAAAATGTCCTTTAAAAACAGGACACTTGAATAACAAAGAGCGCAAACGTTTTTCTAAGTCTTACAGTTCCAGTTCAATATTAGACAATCAATCAATCAATCAATCAATCAATGGTGCTACGATAGAGTGACCAGATTTATAAACTAAAAAAAAAACAAGACATTTTACAAAATGTCCTTTAAAACAGGACACTTGAATAACAAAGAGCGCAAACGTTCTTTCTAAGTCTTACAGTTCCAGTTCAATATTAGACAATCGATCAATCAATCAGTCAATCAATGGTGCTACAATAGAGTGACCAGATTTATAAACCAAAAAAAACAAGACATTTTACAAAATGCCCTTTAAAAACAGGACACTTGAATAACAAAGAGCGCAAACGTTCTTTCTAAGTCTTACAGTTCCAGTTCAATATTAGACAATCAATCAATCAATCAATCAATCAATCAATCAATCAATAAATCAATCAATGGTGCTACGATAGAGTGACCAGATTTATAAACTAAAAAAAACAAGACATTTTACAAAATGTCCTTTAAAAACAGGACACTTGAATAACAAAGAGCGCAAACGTTGTTTCTAAGTCTTACAGTTCCAGTTCAATATTAGACAATCAATCAATCAATCAACCAATCAATGGTGCTACGATAGAGTGACCAGATTTATAAACTAAAAAAAAAACAAGGCATTTTACAAAATGTCCTTTAAAACAGGACACTTGAATAACAAAGAGCGCAAACGTTCTTTCTAAGTCTTACAGTTCCAGTTCAATATTAGACAATCGATCAATCAATCAGTCAATCAATGGTGCTACAATAGAGTGACCAGATTTATAAACCAAAAAAAAACAAGACATTTTACAAAATGCCCTTTAAAAACAGGACACTTGAATAACAAAGAGCGCAAACGTTCTTTCTAAGTCTTACAGTTCCAGTTCAATATTAGACAATCAATCAATCAATCAATCAATCAATCAATCAATAAATCAATCAATGGTGCTACAATAGAGTGACCAGATTTATAAACTAAAAAAAATAAGACATTTTACAAAATGTCCTTTAAAAACAGGACACTTGAATAACAAAGAGCGCAAACGTTCTTTCTAAGTCTTACAGTTCCAGTTCAATATTAGACAATCAATCAATCAATCAACCAATCAATGGTGCTACGATAGAGTGACCAGATTTATAAACTAAAAAAAAAACAAGGCATTTTACAAAATGTCCTTTAAAACAGGACACTTGAATAACAAAGAGCGCAAACGTTCTTTCTAAGTCTTACAGTTCCAGTTCAATATTAGACAATCGATCAATCAATCAGTCAATCAATGGTGCTACAATAGAGTGACCAGATTTATAAACCAAAAAAAAACAAGACATTTTACAAAATGTCCTTTAAAAACAGGACACTTGAATAACAAAGAGCGCAAACGTTCTTTCTAAGTCTTACAGTTCCAGTTCAATATTAGACAATCAATCAATCAATCAATCAATCAATAAATCAATCAATGGTGCTACAATAGAGTGACCAGATTTATAAACTAAAAAAAATAAGACATTTTACAAAATGTCCTTTAAAAACAGGACACTTGAATAACAAAGAGCGCAAACGTTCTTTCTAAGTCTTACAGTTCCAGTTCAATATTAGACAATCAATCAATCAATCAATCAATCAACCAATCAATGGTGCTACGATAGAGTGACCAGATTTATAAACTAAAAAAAAAAAAACAATACATTTTACAAAATGTCCTTTAAAACAGGACACTTGAATAACAAAGAGCGCAAACGTTCTTTCTAAGTCTTACAGTTCCAGTTCAATATTAGACAATCAATCAATCAATCAATCAATCAATCAATGGTGCTACAATAGATTAACCAGATTTATAAACTAAAAAAAACAAGACATTTTACAAAATGTCCTTTAAAAACTGGACACTTGAATAACAAAGAGCGCAAACGTTCTTTCTAAGTCTTACAGTTCCAGTTCAATATTAGACAATCAATCAATCAATCAATCAATCAATCAATGGTGCTACAATAAAGTGACCAGATTTATAAACTAAAAAAAACAAGACATTTTACAAAATGTCCTTTAAAAACAGGACACTTGAATAACAAAGAACGCAAACGTTCTTTCTAAGTCTTATAGTTCCAGTTCAATATTAGACCATCAATCAATCAATCAATCAATCAATCAATCAATCAATGGTGCTACAATAGAGTGACCAGATTTATAAACTAAAAAAAACGAGACATTTTACAAAAGTCCTTTAAAAACAGGACACTTGAATAACAAAGAGCGTAAATGTTCTTTCTAAGTCTTACAGTTCCAGTTCAATATTAGACAATCAATCAATCAATCAATCAATCAATGGTGCTACAATAGAGTGACCAGATTTATAAACTAAAAAAAACAAAACATTTTACAAAATGTCCTTTAAAAACAGGACACTTGCATAACAAAGAGCGTAAACGTTCTTTCTAAGTCTTACAGTTCCAGTTCAATATTAGACAATCAATCAATCAATCAATCAATCAATCAATGGTGCTACAATAGAGTGACCAGATTTATAAACTAAAAAAAAAACAAGACATTTTACAAAATGTCCTTAAAAAATAGGACACTTGAATAACAAAGAGCGCAAACATTCTTTCTAAGTCTTACAGTTCCAGTTCAATATTAGACAACTTATTGCTATAATGAGACTTCATTATATCATCAAATAACACTATTTAATAGTGACTAAAGGCTGTGTGATGTATCTTGTCTCATTGTGAAAAGAGAGAGAAAGGAGATATGTCTTACTTCGTCTGTGTTGTTATGGCGATGGGGGGAGTGGAGCGGTGTCGTCTATACATCCAGTGGCGGAAGGGACTAGTTGATACATTCTGTAGCACAAAATAAATAACAAAATATCTCACTTCGTACTGTGTAGTTCCGTCACTGAGCTTGTCTTTCAAGAAACTGAGTTTCGGCAGCCTGTACAATAACAAGGTTTTGAAAGGAATCCTGAAAATTTACAACCGTCCTATAATTTCCACCCTCATTTGAAGCAAGGTCCGTGGACGGTCGGTCGCTGTCGCTCTCACAGGTCTCTTCATAACAGCGTTTAAAGGGACAGTCAAGAGGGTTGTAAATCTGTGACGTCACCACGGGAACAGTATACACATTTTCAATCCTCGGCTTGCACTTTCTAGCGATAACCAAGTGATTTAAACATCTATATTTATATATTTGTTAGGGCCACATATACACTGGATGAGTAAAGGCTTAGAAGTATAACTCCCACTACAATATCTTATTTTTTTTTAATTCAGTGATGGTTTACTTTCCAAATTCTTAGCAATATAAAAACTATTATGAATGCTTCATTGTACTTGCTTTTGTATCTCTAACCTTTGTAGAACATTTCAGTCCAATTTTAAAGAACGTTATTAACGAATACGCATTGTACAATATATTTAGTTTATTTTACATTTCAATTTCTGTTTCTGAGCCTCAAAATATTAGTTAGGCCTATATTAAAGTAGTATTCAATAAATAAAAACTACACATGTGAACGACAGAATTTACATTACGCATGCAAAATGTATTAAATTTCCCTTAATAATACTGGAGTAGAGTGTGCACTGAAACTAATTAATAATAATTAATTTTATACAGGATCGCTAAATAAATATTTTGTAAATTAACCCATTTCAGTGAAGTGGTTGAGGAGGGATTTCAATACCAGCGGGGAATGAAAATATCTCAATTTTGACACTGATTTTACAAATAGAACAATTTATTTTAAGAATGTTTCACAAAATTTAAACTGACTCACCTAGTCTTGTGAATAACTTCAATAATTCCGGATCTTCATTTGGAAGCTTTTTCCTCAAAAGTCTAAATAAACGGCCTATTACATTCTTTTTTCTTTTGACTGATTTTTTATGAAATTTCTTAAATATAACTTTACACTCTTCAATAAAATTGTTGCCATCCACTGAGAAGAGGGATAAACCAGCCCACCACGTGAAACGATCTCTATCCATCCTGGAGTTTGTCGACTGGAATTAGCATCCGAAACTGCACTTTTGTTATTACATTTTCTAGGAATATAACCAGCAACATATCTGAGTGTTTCTATTTCTTTCCTTTTCATTAGATCTGTAATGTAAATTCTATCATCAATATCTACCTCTAATGGGTTTATTTCCTCTGGAATTTCGTTCACGCTTTCATGAGAAATGTCCACGAGATCCTGAAAAACTTGCTTTGTTATTATTACTCCACCTGAATCTTCTGCTGGGGCACTTGTAGGGTGGGGAAGGCGACATCCTAATATTAATAGGCGCAAGCGATTTTTCACTTCGACGGGCAGAGGGTTAATATAAAAAGTCCTATCCCACGAATTTGAAAAAAGAGGTTTTCCAGGGCGTCCTGATTGAGTTTCCTAGTCATTATGTAATCAATTCCTTTTTCTTTTAAATCGCTATAGACCTATAACACTTTCAAGCTCTTACTAGAGGTAAGGAAACCATTCTGAAAAGGTAGAAGAGTATTTTTCCTTCTGACTCTCAGTTCTTTTATTGTTTTCTCCATTCTATCTAATATCTCTACTTGTTCCTTGCGGTTAATCCCGAAGACACATTTCAGTTTATTGTGTATAGGATCTTTCGGAATTCCCGAGTTCATTACATCTGTGAAGCCATTTATGAGTTGAAAAAATTCATGTACTTCTTCACATTTGGGTATAAAATATTTAATCAGAGCAGCAGTGTAATGTGAAAAAAAATCCATGGCAGGTGCAACTCTTTGGCCATCATTCTCGTGCACAGTAATGTAACCCCAATGTAATTTCGGGAATAGTTGCAACTCCGAAGAATTGGATTTAATAATCCGTCCAATTACATTTTTTCTACTACATTGCCATTTGCCATTCAATTGAAACCCACTGTTAATAAAATGGTTCCTTAACAATTTAATCAGGTGGGGCAAATCTGCAAAAACCCAAATATTTTTGTCTCAAGCAGGATTTGACAAGCAGGTTTGATTTACCCCTGGTAGAGGGGCAGAGAAGGCCTGACGGCCTTATCTCTACCAGGTTAAATAAATAAATCTAATCTAAAAATCTAAATCTAATTTACATTTATTTGTAACTTATTCCACAGTCTTCCATTGCCGCCACCCAGATCAGAAACGATTACAATTGCTCTGAAACCTGCCGCTTCAATTTCTGATATAATTTCGAACAGTATCTCTCTGTTCATTGTTTTATCGAAATCATAATAGAGGGGCTACCTGTACTCACCTGTCAATCCTCGGATCATTACAATTTAAGCATTTCTGTGAGGACCCTCTCGATCCTAACAAATGACACCATTGACATTCATCTCATCAAACAGTAACATTGATAACTTATCCATTTCACTCAAAGACAACCCCTGTTCTTTTAAAATTTTCAGTAACGGTGTAAGAATACCAGGAGAAAAGGGCAATTTTTTTGTCCAACGCTGCAGGGTAGCAACGCTCGGTAGAGCAATTCCCACCTCTGATCTCAAATGGTTGTAAGGCTAATACAGGGATCATGTCTTGTTCTTCCCATCTTTGCTTTCTTTTCCAGCTAATAAGCATTTTTATTTGCCCTGGAGTGAACACTTTAACTAATAAATGTTTTACTTTTCCATTTACTAAGTGTTTTAAACACTTTCTTTGTCAAATTATGTTTCTAATTTAGACTCTAACTTTTCTATGTCTAATTTAAGTTTTCCATTTTCTTTACTTACTTCTTCATTTTCTTTTTTTGAGATTCAGCTCCTCATGTTGTGAAGGCCATAACTCGGAAATGAAGCATTTCCGGACACATGTTGTAATGAACATTTTGATTGTCTGCATGTGGGAAATACATACCTGAAATTATGCCCCGTATTTTTTAAACACCCTGTATTATGAGTAGGTCTATAAGGGAATATACAAAATAAAATAAAATGGGAACTAAAATTAAAATTACACCTACAGTGAAATTATATAATATAATATAATATAATATAATATAATATAATATAATATAATATAATATAATATAATATAATATAATATAATATAATATAATATAATATGATATAAGAGGAATATAGAAAATAACATAAAATAGAAAATGAGAATTCGCAGCAACTAAAACCGACTCGAGAATTGATATATTTATCAGGGTACCGGGGGAATTAATAAACCCTCTTTGATTTTCGCAGAAGTTAATTAAAGCTCTCAGGCGGAAATCAAGAATTCGCTCTATTACCTGTCTGACCACAGAACAAATCGTTATGGGTCTCCAGTTTTCAAGATTCACTTCATCCTGGCTTGTTTGAGCCAAACTGATGCTAAAGATTTCGTCATAAGAGACTGTTGTTAACCCTTAAATTGGCAAAACTTCATTTCTCACACTAGTTTATTAAACCGTGTCGGACTGTAAAGAAAACAACTATCGCAATGTCGATATTTTACATGTTGTACAATATTACAGTATTGTGAAATTTTAATTTGTGCGAGATCGTGCGTATTTGCTTGTTTTCCGCACAGAACCAATACGCGGTAAGTGTGAAATACCACATTCAGTATTCCCAACGTAACACACACAACAATTTCCCTCTTCTTACCGCTTAAACGCGACATTCATTTTACTGCTTTAGGCTTTTAACATATTATTTTTAGAAACGTTTAACATAGTAATAATTATAAATTGGAAACTTACCACTGCAATTTCACCTAAATTGCAACGTTAATTATTGTTTTTAAATATTCGCAAAAATTAAGTAAATTCTACTACTCCACGAAACTTATTGCATTCCTGAACAGACGAAATATAACACACTCAATGGACCGTCCCGACGCACTATTGTCTTTGCGTCTAATTATTGTTCACTTATCTCAGACAAAACCTATTTCTGCAAGTTCTCTCTTCTACACGTTTACTTCTAGCACTGTTTATCTCACTGTTTTTCACATAGCACACTCGTAAAATCAGCGACGGTTGGGCATTTAATTTCATTGTTTTCTTTGCTGGTATGTTCAAAAGCTCGGCATTCAAATCACGCTCATAGAAATCAGATGTGAAATGTTCGGAACAACTACGCGCAGTTTCAAGATTAAATTTGTCCTTTCGGTAACACATCTCCAATTCTTTCGCAGCTTTGGATCAGAGGGAAACTTATGATAAATAATACTCGAGCATTTAATTTTCCTGCTACAATTCTGGCACTCGCTCACCACACAATTTGGCATTTTTCATGCTATAATAGTAACAATATAGGCCTATTATAAACAGCACACTAGCAGAGTCTATACCAAAATCACAAACACACTCCACGTTTTCTAAATTCCAGTAATTACTAATAAAGGCAGCACAAGCCAAGGGGATGAGAGTGGAGTGTGTTCCCGTGGTGACGTCACAGATTTACAGCGCCTTCACTTTCTCTTTAAAGGCTGTTATGAAGGGACCTGTGAGAGCGATAGCGAAAGACCGTCCACGGACCTTGCATTTGAAGGGACTTGGTTTTATTGCTACTGAGACAAGATAAACCTTACCAGATATAACTGCGCGCTGGTTCGAGTCCTCATAGGGGAAGAAATTTTCTCATGAAATTTCGGCAAATGTATGGGACTGGTGTCCACCCAGCATCGTGATGCACTTGGGGACCTACGATAGGTAGCGAAATCCGGCTGCGAAAGCTAGCTTTAAAGGCTAGAGAAATCATCGTGCTAACAACATGATACCCCCATTCTGATTGGATGATCGTCCACCTCTGCTTCGGAATGTGAATGTGAGGCCAGCAGCCGGCTGGTCGGTCTGGGCTCTTCAAGGGCTGTAGCGCCACGGATCTTTTTTTAATTATTCATTGAAAGCACGTCTTATTTTTGAAGTAGGCTACAGTAGAATTGCACAGTGTCAAAATATTTTTATGATCGAAATTTTAACATTTGCAACTACGAACAATTACATTTATTTCACTCATACAAGCATATGGTTCTTTTAATGTGTTAAACATGAACTGGTTTCTTCAACATCAGAAACTTTGTTCTTAACCTTAAATTCGCAAAGTATCCTATAGGATACAACATGTTAATAGGCTATGTGCTATAATTTTAATAGAACAATAGAAAAAAAATTGTAGAAAATAGTAATTTACGTTACAAGAGCGGTATGTTGACGTTTTCATGGTCGAGGAAAAGATTGAAAAAGCGAAACGTAGTTGAGCTTTTTTAATTTCCGAGAACATGAAAACAAAACATACCGCTCGTGTATCGTACATTATTTTGTGCGAAGATCGTTTATTACATAACTGAAAGACGAATTTCTACTTAGTTGTAATGAAATCTCCATCTTGGTTTCTGTTTAATGACGGCAACTTCGGAACACCAAAATATCTTTCTTCAACATTGTTGCTATAAAATGTTTTCTGTGTTTACTATACTCCAGCAGGCCGTGATATACGTCTGTCTTTTTTCCCCCCGTCTATAAATGCGAACTTAAAACAAACGGTAAGGTTATGTAATGATTTATTTTTTCATTTTAATATTTTAACAATATTATTTATATAACATATTGCAGTAATAACATCGGCATCTGGAATCTTGTTGATTTTTTCACGGCTTCCTTAATGTTACTTGTATCAGGAATGCAATAAGTTTCGTGGAGTAGTAGAGTTTACTTAATTTTTGCAAATATTTAAAAACAATAATTAACATTGCAATTTAGGTGAAATTGCAGTGGTAAGTTTCCAATTTATAATTATTACTATGTTAAACGTTTCTAAAAATAATATGTTAAAAGCCTAAAGCAGTAAAATGAATGTCGCGTTTAAGCGGTAAGAAGAGGGAAATTGTTGTGTGTGTTACGTTGGGAATACTGAATGTGGTATTTCACACTTACCGCGTATTGGTTCTGTGCGGAAAACAAGCAAATACGCACGATCTCGCACAAATTAAAATTTCACAATACTGTAATATTGTACAACATGTAAAATATCGACATTGCGATAGTTGTTTTCTTTACAGTCCGACACGGTTTAATAAACTAGTGTGAGAAATGAAGTTTTGCCAATTTAAGGGTTAACAACAGTCTCTTATGACGAAATCTTTAGCATCAGTTTGGCTCAAACAAGCCAGGATGAAGTGAATCTTGAAAACTGGAGACCCATAACGATTTGTTCTGTGGTCAGACAGGTAATAAAGCGAATTCTTGATTTCCGCCTGAGAGCTTTAATTAACTTCTGCGAAAATCAAAGAGGGTTTATTAATTCCCCCGGTACCCTGATAAATATATCAATTCTCGAGTCGGTTTTAGTTGCTGCGAATTCTCATTTTCTATTTTATGTTATTTTCTATATTCCTCTTATATCATATTATATTATATTATATTATATTATATTATATAATTTCACTGTAGGTGTAATTTTAATTTTAGTTCCCATTTTATTTTATTTTGTATATTCCCTTATAGACCTACTCATAATACAGGGTGTTTAAAAAATACGGGACATAATTTCAGGTATGTATTTCCCACATGCAGACAATCAAAATGTTCATTACAACATGTGTCCGGAAATGCTTCATTTCCGAGTTATGGCCTTCACAACATTGAAATTCACCGGAATGTTTTTCTTTCCGCAGGTCGTTGTCATTACAGAAGATGTTCAAAATGTCCACCTCCTGCTTGAATACAGACCTCACATCGATGTCTCATTGACCTACGATCAAGATCCCAAACTCCAGGAGTATTGCGTATGTCCTCAGAACATGCCACAATTCGATTCCGAAGGGATTCCAAATCAGGCACCGGAGACGAATAAACCAATGATTTTAAATGGCCCCACAAGTAGAAATCGAGAGGGTTCAGATCAGGTGAGCGTGGAGGCCAAGCAATTGGGCCACCTCTACCTATCCATCGATCAGGAAACCTTCGATCCAAGTACCGGCGAGCCGTACGACTGAAGTGTGCAGGAGCGCCATCATGCAAGAAGTGAATGTGTTGACGATTGATCAGTGGAGTGTCTTATAAAACATCAGGTAGGTATGGTGTTTTCCAGGAAATTTGTGTACGCCTGCCCCGTAAGTCTGTTTACAAGTACATGGGGTCCAACTAATCGACCACCAATAATACCGGCCCGCCCACATGCTGAGGGAGAACCGCACCTGATGATGAGATGGAACAGTTGCACGTGGGTTTTCATACGCCCATACATGCTGATTGTGGAAATTTGTTATGCCATCTCGTGTGAACTGTGCTTCATCTGTAAATAATACTAAGGCAGGAAAATTCGGATTTACACCACACTGCTGCAAGAACCACTGACAGAACCTAACTCGTGCAGGGTAATCTGCTGGTGACAGGGCCTGTACACGTTGCAAATGATAAGGATACAATTGATACTCTTTCAACAGTCTCCAGACAGTCGTATGAGGAACATTGACTTGCAACGCTACCCTTCGTGTGCTGATAGGAGGAGTCATGTTCACAGCCTCCAGAATCTCCTCCTGTACTTCTGGAGTTGTAGATCTTGGTCGTCCCCTTCCCAAACCAGGAGAGTTAAATTTTCCATACTCGCACAGACAGTAATGGAGACGTACAAATATCTTCCGATCTGGACATTGTCGCTGTGGGTACCTCTCCTGGTACAAACGACGAGCCAGCGCAGCATTGCCGTCCGCCTTACCGTACATGAAGTGTATCTCTGCCAGCTCTTGATTTGAATACATGTCGTACAGTCTAACGCCTACACAACACTGAATGTAATCTTCGCCTCGAAATGAACTGTCAGAGTGCCCTCTTAATGTCTCCTTTGACGGCAACGACCTGCGGAAAGAAAAACGTTCCGGTGAATTTCAATGTTGTGAAGGCCATAACTCGGAAATAAAGGATTTCCGGACACATGTTGTAATGAACTATTTTGATTGTCTACATGTGGGAAATACATACCTGAAATTATGCCCCGTATTTTTTAAACATCCTGTATATCTGAACTACGACCAAACAAGAACGCTACTCATTCGGTCCTCAGATTTTGTTAATATTACTGTATCTTCTTTTTTTGTATTGATTGTATTATTTTATTTCTATTTCTATAGTTGTAATTATATTCTGTATTCTGTGTATTTAAATTTAAATAAATAAATAAATAAATAAATAAATAAATAAATAAATAAATAAATAAATAAATAAATAAATAAATAAATAAATAAATAAATAAATAAATAAATATTTCACAACCGTCTATCTTTCATATTCCAGAATCTTCGGATGCAATGTAACTAGAATACTTATAGTTTCGGATGTACAATGTCATCTATTATAATGAAAATGAGAGTCGGTAATTTGATGTAGGATTTTTATTACTTATGTATAGGATTGTTTATTTTTAGGTAATTTTTTCAGCATATTATGTCATTTTCTAACATTTTTGGGTCATTATATACGTAATCTTTAGGGTTTTTTTTTTAGATCTTCAAAATTAACACCCTGCTAATTAATAAGTGGGATACCCCACTGAAACAATCTACAGCTACAGTGGTAAACACTCTCGAGGAAGAAGCCTCGCCAATTGTTGCAGTTAAGAAACATTGCTTTTTCAAAACTGAAAAAGGACAACATTCATTGCGACTCACTTCAGTCCTCCGACAGAAGTGAACACCCAACTTGAAAAAAGAGGTCAGTCCCTAATATTGTCGATGAAAATAGTGGAATCGCCATGAAAAAACTAGAAGTGTGTCAGGGGTAAAAGGTTTTTTGGGGAGTGAAAAATGTAAGACAGTATTTTCTAAAAATTCTGATTTAGACAAACTTAAGGACATTTCGAAATTTGTGCGGGGTAATAATTCTGTTGTTTGTCGCAATGGCAAGTGCTGTCATTGAGATATATTTTATAATCTGAAAACTGTATTCTTTGAAGGTAGACATCAGAATCTAAAAAGCGCTTGGTTGTAATAGATAACCAGGAGGTTTATGAGAACAGCAACGACTCAACAATTTTAGCAAGTTCTCTGTAACGTTAAAATTTAGTGTAGCGATTTTTATATAAAATGTAACAGAGTTAATCATCTTGAATCTTGCGTACATTACTTTTAACACTTAAATATAAATGATTGATTAAATGACAAACTTATTCGTGTTAAATTATATAACACACCATCATCAGAGCCTACTAGATCTCCGGCGTCATCTCGACTTCCCTGCCTGTTGTAGGGGTGCTTTTGCGTGTTGAAAAGTGGAGTCGAATAATGTGTGTGTTCTGAAACTGATCTGTGTGTTGAGGATTTGATTATGGTGGGTTTTGATGTGTCTATATATATCATATTTTTCTAATGTGTGACACACCAAAACACACCCTAACCAAAGCCTCAACACACAGATCAATTTCAGAACACACACACTATTAGACTCCACTTTTCAACACGCAAAGGCACCCCTACAACAGGCTGCGAAGTAGAGATGACGCCGGGGATCTACTGTTCTCCAACCAGGAGATCAACCGTGAAAGGAATGTGCTTACTATTGCGTCATCTATTGGAGCGAAGTAGATATATAATATTATCGTTATAACGTCTGTTTAAAAACCATGTGCTCTCCTGCATTTGTTATTTCCTGTATGGAGAGATTAAAAGATCAGGAGATTAACAGTGATCTAATTTTGTAACTAGGGTAGTATAAACATGTGTGTATCAATGTTATTGTTTGTGCTGTGACAGCGAGCCAATAGAGATACGAGTACTCACGTATGTGACCTTATGACATCATTACTCCCTTTCGTCTCATCCGGTAAAGACTTTCTCGTGTTTGGAGCACAGTAGTAGGCTCTGATGATGGTGTGAAGGATACACCGAAACAGCTGTAGGCCGCACGTGGTTATATAATTTAACACTAGTAAGTTTGCCATTTAATCAATCATTTAGAGTTAATCAATTACTAATTTTATACATTTTGTTGCGTGTTTGAGCTCTTTGAAATGCCTTTTTGACTGTCAATTTTTAGGATTATTACTGCCTTACTGCTAAAACAAATTCTTAGAACTGTTGAATGGACTTTAATAAAAATCGTTGGTAAGCACTTAACGTCAACAGACAAGACATGGACATGAACATGGAACGTTGGCTGTCCATAGAAACAAAATAAACAATCTGGTGGCCCATAAATCTGTTCGAATTTAATGAGAAAACTTGACAACTGTGTTCAAAATTAAGATAAAATCTCACAGAAACCCGTACATTTCCTCCACGCCACATGAAGACGGAAAGAAGTCTGAACGGAGTGAGATAACATCAGTAACCGAATATATCGTTTAATTATATTTTAGGACAGTATTTTAATTCTGTATTCAAATAAGTCTGGTGTAATTAGTTTGACGTTTTTTTTCTCTAGTTGGAAACCATCCTCCAGAATAATACTCAAACTCACGAACCAGAAGCTTGATGTAGGTCACCTTAGTTTAGATGGTTGCCATCATTGCGACTGATGAGAGTCTTCTTCCTCTTTCTATGTCCTTACAGAAGTTCACGTTAACTATAAAAAATGCTGATTATTAATGTATATAAATACGTTAACAATCGCAAATCACACGGCCTTCCAGCCAGCAAAATCAGACTTAAAAATTAAACTGTGCAGCATTGAAAATATTTAAACAAAAACAAATAAAATTTATATGTTAGAACAGTGATGTCAAAGCAAGTGCATTTTTCTGACCTTGACGTCGTGCGCGGGCATCAAGCGCTAAGCATGGAAGGAGGAATAAGCAGCCTGTTGGATTAAGAAAACAGTGGTGCAAAAACTTCAAACCGAACGTGAAATTTAATGTCGTTATTTTTATATGGCTTCTTTCTGTTTAATATTATCTATATTGTCTGTAAAACAAAAGTACTGACACCAATTTCTTAATATTGCAGTTGTGTTTTAAACGTTAATAACATAATAAAGAGTTAAAAAGGAATATTCATATAAATTCCATAGTAGTACAACTGTATTATACTAAGTGGATGAAACACATCATTCATAAAGAAAGTGGTATCCCAAAGAAAGAGACGGAGTATGATATGATACGTTGGAATTTATATTGATGGTATATTTAGCCTTGTAAAAGTAACCAATGAACTAATCAAAACAATATTATAGTTTTTTTTATTTTAGTAGGTTATTTTACGATGCTTTATCAACAGCTTAGGTTATTTAGCGTCTGAATGAGATGAAGGTGATAATGCCGGTGAAATGAGTCCGGGGTCCAGCACCGAAAGTTACCCAGCATTTGCTCATATTGGGTTGAGGGAAAACCCCGGAAAAACCTCAACCAGGTAACTTGCCACCTGGTTTCGCGGCTAGACGCGCTAACCGTTACTCCACAGGTGTGGACAATATTATAGTACAAAGCAAAGTTAACTAGGTACTATAGGTTTTAAGTGTAACTAATATTCCACAACAAAACTCTTATCGCATAATACTTTTAAGGTGATATTGGTACGCAACTTCCTATCATCAGAATATTAAATTATTTTCTCGAAATCCCCTGAAGCTATAGAGCTGACATTTTAAAAACACATGGGCACATATCTCTTGCTTATGATGAAACAGTAGGTGCTTTGTTAATTAATTTCCATACAAACATTATCCATGCGAATATTTTCAAAATTTGTAATACACTGTCTTCAGTAATACGTATTTACGGTACCGGTATATTAGATTTACGAAAACATTGTTTCAGTACCTGTAAGGATACTAATTAAATAGGCCTATATCTGAAAATTTCACTTTTCTGTAAAATAGTTGAGAAAATATTCCTTTTGAATAAAAAGAACAAACTTGTGAAAAACGAACATTAAAATTAAAACTTACATTCTTATGATGCAGTTATACTTCTCAGACAAATCTAAAAATTAACATGGATACAGTTTTAATAAGTTCTCTTCCCTTTATCTATTGAATCAGTGCTCGCCATCCCTGAATATAGCTCGACCAAGCGGCATATACTACCTCTTTCATCTTTCTCCTTTCCGCTGTAAAGCGCTCAGGCTCTCTTGAGCTCTAAAGCGCGCGCTTGCTCCTCTGGGCATCAATTGACATGACTGTGTTAGAATAAGCTAAAGAATAGACAAGCACGCCGTTTAAACCACATTGTTTGTACCTATAAAACATTCGGAGTTTTTAAGATACCGTTAGGCATAATATAGGCGTCTTTTTAGCGAGCATCTGCCCTTCTTGTAATATAATTTTAATAAGTAATTTACGCATTTTCTAAGGTGTACAAAATAACAGAGGTAGACCTATATCTATTCCATAATTTTATTCGGTTTTCTGAAAACATAAATAAACTATTATACAGGGACATCATTTTATTTTTACTTCAATTTTGATTGTACCTGAGTTTTTTAATGTACTTCACTCCCACCCCTTCTACTAATGGAGTTCAACCGTTCTCCACGCAGAATCAAGGCCGCACATAGTCATAGTAGCCTTACGGTGACAGTAAACAGTACGTTCCAAAAATATGTTCGCGTTTTCCAGTGACGAAAGAGCATTCAATATTGAATCATTTTCGCACAGGTACTGTCGTCCATTTGCCTACGGTTTCCCCCACCCGCTTCTATTCGCCTCTCTGTAAAGGCTAGGGGCTGGGCTGTCTTAGCTCTTTTCTGAAAACATTAATTTCTGTTGGGAATTGGACGTCTACGTAATATTATAAAACTGTTTAAAATAACTTAAATAAAAGGGCCTCGTTAAGTAATTAACTGTCACGTGATTTTCCTCCTTTCTACGACCCTGCGACATAATCACTTGGACGGACAGTAGGCCTAGATAGCATGTCTGAGTAATTTTATCTTTTCGGATCGGGCAGAAGTGAAGATTGAATTTACAGTACGTAAGGTACTCTTTTATAGAGTAGGTACAGAAATATTTCAACATGAGTTACTGGTACGAAGGACGAAACAGGTAATTGGAATTAGGTGCCATAATATGCACATTAGAACTGAAGCCTGTATCGAAATGAAAGGCCACCATTTTCAAGAAGTGTTTAAATATCCATATTTGATTATTTTTCAATTTAACTTCATTGTCTATAGTGTATGCTAATGTGCTGTAGACAGTATAATAGACACTGCATAATGAATACGTTCGTATGGACAGCTCAGTTCGTGAGTAAAAACACTCATTGTTAATACAGTACTGTATTTTGATTAAACAAAAACGCAATGAAAATTATCAAACTCAAAATCGCGATATTTCCTAGTTTACGTAAATGGATGAACTACTTTTCTTCCCTCCTATACCTAGTAAAGTGATTTGTTTGTGTATTACGCTAGTATCATCGAACTCCAGACGTGGAAGGGGGTAGAAAACGGTGTTTATGGTTCTCAAAGGTATAGCCAGGTTAATATTAGAAATGTTAGTAAAAATAAAATGATGTCCCTGTACATGGTCCGGAAAAAAGAGCTCACGTTTTTTTTTTTTTTTTTTGAAATGAGACAACAGAGTTGTATTTTAATGTAAATTGTTTTTTATTACTTTATTGAAAAGAGGCATTATTGATACAGACGGGAGATCGAAACCGAGTCGGCACGGTGAAATGCAGAGTGGAAAACAAGATGGCTACATGACAAACAGTACACCAGTGGAGTTCCTCGTTACGTGTGAGCTTCTGACTCGGGTAGTATATATCTCAGAACTGGTATTGTACTCCTCTCACCAGCCAGATATAGAAACTTGATTTCATCGAACTGGTTGTCAAACACGCCACTACTAGACTACAACAGACAACAGGTTCAAGGACAAGTTACATAAAGCTTTCTTTGAGGGTAAACAAACATTACAAAGAGTAATTTTTCAC
The DNA here is from genome assembly GCF_040183065.1 of Periplaneta americana. Classification (NCBI taxonomy): domain Eukaryota; kingdom Metazoa; phylum Arthropoda; class Insecta; order Blattodea; family Blattidae; genus Periplaneta; species Periplaneta americana. Next base: position 173,890,195 of record NC_091124.1, read on the forward strand.
ATCTTTATTCCCTAAATTCTAAATAATCGACTCTAAAAATTAAAGCAGTCAAACACAGTTCACTTCAAACACGTACGTTCAATCTTAGGAGGGAGAGAAGGACGAGCGTTGTCACATAACACAAAATAAATATAAAAATATGAAGTCCACTTCGGTGCCGATGCGCTTCCACGCGTCGCACAGTGTGCAATTTTCCCGATCTTGGTGGACAAAAATCAAATTTCGACTTTTTTAGTTAAGCATAGGTGAATATGAATTCGTGTCCTTTAATATCTGAAGAATGTTATGAGTAATAGCTTTTACTGATTTATCAACAGTAATCTCACTAGACGTTTTGATTTATCTAGAGAAAATCAAAACTCGAGTGGGATTTAATTGACTATTACACGATTAGAAGAAAGTATATAAAGATTAGAAGTAACGAAGTACTCCAATACAATAAAATATTAATTGACCTACGAAAATACAACTGTCTTCAAATGTATTATTGTACCATCTCAACATTACAAATATTACGCTAGATGCATGCTAGATGGCAGTAGTGTCTTCATACAGACACTGTAATGATTACTATTCAATAAATCTTAATATTAAACAATCTCTGATACGTGACTATCCATAATATCATATAGCAGAAGTTCTTTTTATCCTCTCAGAGCAGAAGCTATAACATAACCTAACTAATATACACAAGTGTTAGAAAAGTTTTAATTAACGACGATGACATAAAAAATAAACATGAATAATTTTAAAAGGAATAATTATTGAATGTACAATTTTCAAATTTGAATGTGGTTGGTGGTTCAATTGATGTTATATTGGACGTGTGCATAATAGAAGTGGAACTCGTTGATTTAGGCCTACATGGTGTATTCAACTTATTCAGGATTTCCGAATGCTGCTCTTCATTTATTTGTAAATCGGATTTCAGAACATGCATAGGTATGATCAGTGATTTTTATTAATTCTTGTTCTTGAATGCCAATGCAAGTCATATTTGAAACTGCTGTGCATCGACTGGAGTGGTTTGTAATTTTATATATATTTTTGACGTCCAGACCAGCGCAGTTTCAAATGTTGGCAAACAAAGAAACAAATGCTAGGGACGCGATAAAATTAAACAAATGCTAGGGACGCGATAAAATTGTGCGATAAGCAGCCATGATTGGTTGAAATACGTCCTTTCGTACCGTTTTATTGGTCAAAAGTAGTATGACGTAGTAAGAGTGTAATAGTCAGCGGAAAACTATATTTATAAGGGTATGAAGTTTGAGTTCTTCCTAACACTTCGAGCTCCGGTTCAGTCGTAGAGAGAGACGCTTACTATGTGGGTGAAAAAAGAGCCAATTGTTAGGTATTTATTGTGTTGTGAGACGTAGAAGCAGTTCAGATAGGTACGTTCTTACTAATGTAACTTCAATTACAAGCTTATAAAATATTTTTCTTCTTACAGTAGAGTTTAAATATTACAATTGAAGAAAATATTATTTTAAAATTCTCCAAATATAACGTGGGTTTAAATATAGTCGGTCACCTCCGGTTACAACAATTCTTTTACCATTTAATACAGCATCATTTAGAGTATTGAATCCCTGTTTTAAAGTTTGCGCGTTCTTTCGCATTTATCAGTAATTAATGTTTTTCAGTGGTGGGGCATACGGTAACTGTTCCATATTTGGCTTAACAGCAGAATATAATAATGAAATAAGGAGATTTTTAATAACTTGTGATTTTTAGGCCAGCAAAATTATTCAGATGACATCGAACATCAGCTATAAAAAAAACCATTGGACACATTTTTATCTAACGCACAAACGCACAGCGAATTAGAACGCAAATCACTAGGAGGACAAAATTAATAACTTCTCTGCATTTTAACGGATTGTTATGAAACTTTGTACAATAAAAGCTGGTGGGGGAAACCGGGATACGACTTAGACAAATGGACGACAGTACCTGTGCGAAAATGATTCAATATTGAAAGTTCTTTCGTCACTGGAAAACGCGAACAAATTTTTGGAAGGTACTGTTTACCATGACCTTAAGGCTACTATGACTGTATATGCGGTCTTCGATCTGTGTGGAGGACGGTTGAACTTCATTAGTAGAAGGGGTGGGAGTGAAGTACATTAAAAAACTCAGGTACAATAATAATTGAAGTAAAAATAAAATGATGTCCCTGTATAAATAGATTTATTAAAGTGAAATGAGATTAGAAGTAAATAATTTAACCTTCTGAGTCCTGGGAGCATAGTATGCTATAGCTACCATACTTCATACATGATTATGATATAAAACAGTGGTTCCCAAACTTTTTTGATCACGAGTCCCTTTCGACTCGAAAATAGATTCACGGATCCTCAAATTAAATTAATCGCTAGATATAAATTTAACATGCCTCGATATTTATATTATGTACGTATTTAACATCTACGTACAATATGTCCACAACTACATTAATCACCATGCACAGCCATGAGTTCATAAATATGCAGTAGTATTTATAAACTGCGTGTATTTTTCTTAGTAATTACAGGCATAATTATAACAAAAAATCCCTTCAAATTGCTATTGTGAAAAATAGTGTTGTTTCCCTATCAAACAACTTACCCCGTATGACGTCTCTGTAGCATTTTCATTGTTGGTTTTGTACTTTTTACCAACATATTCTGACACTGTTTTAACTCTTGAAGTTTCCGTTGATAAAAATGTACATTATACTGTACTCTTGTTCTTACATTTGGTGGGGTTTGTTTCCAAATGTGTACACAGTTTTGCGAGAAATTAAGAACTGTTACTTAACACTTTGTTACAAAGCACACACAGGGCGTCCAGTGCAATTTTATTGCCTGCATACGTAAATCAAAGAGCCAAATATGATTCATAATATTTTCGTTGTTTGGTTGATTCGCCCGTTTTTAAGTTAGCAGCATTGGGTGTGATACATGCCAAGGTGATCGACTGATTTCTCAATTTGTAGAACTGTCACTTTTATTAGCCAACGATCCATTGAGGCGACACTATATAATATTAAAAGTAAAATTATTCGTAATATTAAATTAATATTATGTTCGGAATCAAAGACACGTGGTTATTAAAACACAATTTAACACGAACACCTCACATGGGGAGACCTATAACTGAAACTTGATTAATATATTTCAGTATTATTATTGTATTTATCCTGGTAATAATGAACAGTTTGACTCGTAGACATTTTGTTTTTCAGCATTAACTTCCTATGGTTGTATGTGAGAAGATTCGAAGAGAACGTCAGGATGTAGACCTTCGGCTCCCCTACTACCAATAATGCATAACACAATGTCAATACGGCGGTTGCTGTCGTCTGCGATACATCGAACTTTTTGTTGATTTCGAGTTCGTCATTTTATTTCTGGTTATTATATGATTATACAGGGACATCATTTTATTTTTACTTGCATTTTTATTGTACCTGCATTTCTGAATGTACTTCACTCCCACCCCTTCACTAATGTCCTTGCTCCCGTCAGACACATAAACTTAGGCCGCTGTTGCATTCGAAGTCTTCAAGCAGTGAAGTAAACACTGCAGTGTATAGTGTGTTTCAGAAATATGGATGCGTTTTCTATAGAAGAAAGAACCTATATTAATAATATCGTACTAAAAAATTATATTCAAGAAACGATAAATTCAATTTCAGAGAATATGTTTCAAAATGTTTTTAATAATATGCGTAAAGAATTGAAGCCTGCATTGTAATGAACGGCAACCATTTTCAGCAACATGTTTAAAAATTCAGATTACCTTATTTTGAATTGAGGTGGCTAGAAGCAAAGGAATGCTAGTGACATTTGTAATAACATGAGTTAAGTGCATCCAGTGTAAGCTAAAGTATCTAAAATTTTAGTGACAAAGGGATATTTTAATCTCATCATACATTAAAATTTAAATAAAAATTTCACCGATTTTACGAAAGCTTAAATATTTAAACTCCATTTTCTCAAAAATTAACTTAAGTGCACTTACAGCCCTTTACTTATGAGCCCTCAATTTAAATGCACTCTCTATATTGTATGTTAACACCAATAATTAATATGCTAAATAAAGTAGACATTACATAACGAACATAGCCGCCTGAAAAGTTGAGTTTTTGAAAAAAAAAAAAGTGTTACTACTCCACTGTATTTTGATAAATAGCATAAAAGTGATGATCAAATTGAAAATCATAATATCGTATTTCCCTATAACATAAATGGATACACTACTTTTCTCTCCTCCTATAGCTAGTAAAATGATTTGTTTACATATTGCACTAGCAACTCCAAACTCCTGTAATGGAAGGGGGCAACAGTGTTTCCGAGTATAGCCAGGTTAATGTTAAAAATGTTGGTAAAAATAAAGTGATGTCCCTGTGTAAGTTGTGTTAACTCTCGCTAAGTGGTTTAATATTTTATTTAATAAATCTTAGTTATTATTTTACTATTGTTAATATTTTTATTTTATTATTATTATTAATTAATTTGTGTTATTATCTTTGTATTATTTTCGTCACTGTTATTCTATTATTACTATTGTTATTGTTAATTTATTATTATTATGATTATTCTTACTATTATTTCTATCATCAACATTATTATTGATGTCTGTAAAATTTATGTAGACTCTACTGGACTGTATCCGAGCACGAGCATATGCTCATTTGGGGTATCTATTCATTAGTAAATTATGAATAAATTTGAATTTGACCATAAGCCTACTCGTACTGATTAAATAAAAACTGACTTCACAATAAAAGTAGCAGAAGCAGAGCGCGTGCAAAACAATGGAGAAATTCGTTTCTTTTTAAAAATACGCGTAAAAATTTATTTTTAACTATAGTCCCGTCGCTCTAATTTCCGGCAGCCAATCACGTTGCAGGTCGGCTACATTTAAACGTGTGCGTCTTGTGATTCGCTTATGAAGACGTTATTCATTTCTTAAGGCTCGATAAATGCTTAATATAATCGCCCGCCATTTTGGCTCTTTCGTTGGCGTTCGCAGAAAGCACATGAAGACATTATTTGCCGCTCAATTACAGTGCGTTTGATTTATTATCATAGGAGCTACGACATGATAATGTAGATTATTTTTTAACATGTAGATTATTTTAAAAAAAATTAGAGATTCTAACCTTAACAAATCAATACATATACTCTACAATAAATTTCCTCTTATGTAATAAAGAAAATTTTCCAACTAACTCAGCCATACATAGTATAAATACCCGCAGAAGGAATGATTTTCATACGCCATCATCAAATTAATCATGCTTTCAAAGGGGAGTACGTTACATGGCGATAAAATTGTTCAATAGTCTTCCTGAAGACATTAAGAATCACAGCCAAAACCCTGCATTATTTAAGGCAAAACTAAAAAAATACTTAATATCTCACACTTTCTATTCTGTAGATGAATTCTTGACATTTCACAGTACTGTGTAAATATTATAATAATATTAATGGTAAACATATTACATTGTATCAAATATTATTGTTATTAAGATATTAATTCTGTACATATTTCATATTTGCATTTTATATGTATTGCATTTTATTGTTAAACGTAAGAATTGGACATGTTCTTTATTCTATGCTGTAAAGCAAATGTAAGAATATTATGGAACAAATAAATCTGCCTGTCTATCTATCTGTCTGTCTGTCTGTCTGTCTGTCTGTCTGTCTGTCTGTCTGTCTGTCTGTCTGTCTGTCTGTCTGTCTGTCTGTCTGTCTGTCTGTCTATCTATCTATCTATCTATCTATCCATCTATCTATCTATCTATCCATCCATCTATCTATCCATCCATCCATCTATCCATCTATCCATCATCCATCCATCCATCCATCCATCCATCCATCCATCTATCTATCTACCTACCTATCTATCTATCGGTGTGGCAAATAGATTCCTCGTATGGTAGCTCGGAAACGAAAGAACAAAAATGGCGAACGATACTATCTACCTAGACTTTATAGAGCCTTAAGACGTAAGCAAAGAGGAGGAGTCGCGCCGGGAATAACAGCGTCGCGACTATAAATAACATTGTCAATCAAATTTATTTTACAATTAAGACATTAAGTTTCCGAGCACATTTACAAAAACTTATTCTAACACTGTTGGTCTCGAGAGAAAAAACTACAAACATTCACACACACCAAGCAGATAAGAACTAACTAATAACTCGCCACCCTCACCAAGCAGACAGAAATTTTTAATAGAATTGACTACCTTAACTGAAAAAAGAAAGTTGTGTTTTTTACAAAGGCCATGGTTAGAGACAGTCAACATTCTTGAATAAAAGGGGTTAAAATTCTTGGCTAAAAAGGATAAAATTCTTCAGTGAAAACGAAAATTTCTTGAGTAAACTTGAAATTTTCAGCCTGTTTTATTAAATTACTATGTTGCTTAAGATAATTGACAATTATGATTAAAGGCCTATAGTCAAAGTTTCACGTTGACAACAATTATAAGATATTTAACATTATTTAACATTCAAAGTTGTACGCAGAAAGCAGTTCTAAGTTTGTCATTGTAAGGTTTCTTCTTCTATTTATTAGCACACACGAGAACTGTGAAAAAAAAAGTTCAAAGTTAATATTAGAAACTGGATCCCATATAGCTTGGAGTGCTCCGTCCACAAAATCACTGTGATCTTCACGTAACGACAGCAAACCTTCTCGCACTGAAAGTCCAGGACTATTTTTAACTATGTGCATTTTGCAAACAGAATTTCTAAAATTACCAAATTTAGAAAATATATTTATTAATTGCTGAAAAACTGCGTCTTTTCGCGAGGGGAGGGAAATTCAGGACACAATAAAAATAAGTAAGCCTTACACATTTAAAAAACTTAAAACGCATTTCAATGCAAGTATGTATGTATGTATGTATGTATGTATGTATGTATGTATGTATGTATGTATGTATGTATGTATGTATGTATGTATGTATGTATGTACAATATGTTCTCTATACAAATCTACACGCTTTAACCGATATGTGCAAAATAATATGTGGGTATGTATGTATGTATGTATGTATGTATGTATGTATGTATGTATGTATGTATGTATGTATGTATGTATGTATGTATGTACAATATGTTCTCTATACAAATCTACACGCTTTAACCGATATGTGCAAAATAATATGTGGGTATGTATGTATGTATGTATGTATGTATGTATGTATGTATGTATGTATGTATGTATGTATGATTGTATGTATGTTCTCTATACTAATCTACACGCTTTAATCGATATGTGCAAAATAATATATAAAAGTGAATGTGGGTATGTATGTATGTATGTATGTATGTATGTATGTATGTATGCATGTTCTCTATACAAATCTACACGCTTTAACCGATATGTGAAAATAATATATAAAAGTGAATGTATGTATGTATGTATGTATGTATGACTGAAGTTAAAGACACATTGGGTATATAGTACGCCAAACACAGATAATGCAACGGATAAGGATATAAACAAACAGGTCGTTGCTGTGTGTCCGTGGAGTACAGTCAAATGCCGACATTCTGAAGCTATACTAGTAAACACATGCTTGAGCAGTGATGTTCATTTTCGTCGTGATCTTTGTAGTGAATAATAACGTGCATTCGCAACGTATGTATGTATGTATGTTCTCTATACAAATCTACACGCTTTGACCGATATGTGCCAAATAATATATAAAAGTGAATGTGGGTATGTACGAGTATGTATGTATGTATGTATGTATGTATGTATGTATGTATGTATGTACAATATGTTCTCTATACAAATCTACACGCTTTAACCGATATGTGCCAAATAATATAAAAGTGAATGTGGGTATGTATGCATGTATGTATGTATGTATGTTCTCTATAAAAATCTACGCGCTTTGACCGATATGAGCCAAATAATATATAAAAGTGAATGTGGGTATGTATGTATGTATGTATGTTCTCTATAAAAATCTACGCGCTTTGACCGATATGAGCCAAATAATATATAAAAGTGAATGTGGGTATGTATGTATGTATTTATGTATGTATGTATGTGTGTATGTATGTAGACTATAATTAAATGTTCAGGTATGGTTCAGGCGTGTTCATTACGTAAACATGTATGCATACTTTTGTACTTGTATACATGTAAATTCCGTATGGCATTAGGAAATGAAAAATATGCTCAGTGCCCTGTCCTTTCTACTGCATTGGAGAGCGAGGTCGTTGCTAGTAAATGTGTAATAAACAAGTTTTTTCACTATAAACGATGAAATTTCGCACGAGGTGATTGTGATTGCATCACACTTGTACACAAAGTCAGGCGAGGGAGACTTCGCTTTGAAGGTTTCCGCCACAAAGCTCTTGGCTTGGCTTGACCCGGAACGGCACGCTTTGGTCTATTGTGCGCCCTATATATTCATATATATGCGACGGTTTTCCAAGTCCCACAGGTGACCTGAGTGACATTGATGAATACGATGCTGACAGATGAGTCATCCTGCCTCAGTCCCTCATATACCTACGAGAGGGATCCAGGAAATAACGACCGTTTTGTTGTAATAATTAAAACAATATATTTATTTATTTGAAAAAACAAAGTCGGTTACATAACTGAAGCTTCCTTTACTTCTCTACATAATCACCACCTACATTTAAACATTTGTCGTATCTGTTCACTAGCTTTAGAATTCCCGTGTTATACTCCTCTGCCGCCAGTTCATTAAGCCAGGTGTTCACTGTCTTCTTCAACTCTTCATCACTTCCAAAACGCGTACCACCCAGAAAGTCTTTCAGCTTAGTGAAAAGGTGAAAATCGCTAGGAGCAAGGTCTGGACTATAGGGCGGATGATCAAAGATTTCCCAACCGAATTGATCCAGCAATTCTCGAGTTGAAGCAGCAGTGTGCGGGCGGGCACAGATTTTGTGGTAGCCAAGATGTTGCGACACAATTTCACCAAGCAAAGAACGAGAAATGTCAGGAAAGGCAATATGCAATTCGTCGAGTGATGTGCGCCTGTCTTGCAAGATTCTGTCGTTCACTTTAGTCTTCAGGTCTTCTGTGATGAGTGATGGGCGTCCGGGTCGAGTTTCATCGTGGACATTTGTTCGCCCATTGTTGAACATTTCGCACCATTTTCTCACATTTCTTTCATTCATTACAGTATCACCATACACTTCTTTCAATTGCCGGTAAATTTCTGCAGGTTTCAAATGTCGGGCATTCAAAAATCGAATCACACTCCTCACCTCACAGTCGGCGGGATTATCAATCACGTCGTTCATTTTGAAGTAACACAAAATACACAATGGCGACTTGTTGCAACCAGTACTCACAACATTATGAGAACACATGTTAAGGAAGCCAGCTGACCTTCAAACAAGGAAGGGGAGTCAGCTGCGCGGCGAGTATGCGCGAACGGTCGTTATTTCCTGGATCCCCCTCGTAGCTCCCATTTTGCGGACGAGTAACCTAATAACTAGGCTTCGTATTCCAGCTACCCAAAGACTGAAGTTAAAGACACATTGAGTATATAGTACGCCAAACACAGGTAATGCAACGGATAAGGATATAAACAAACAGGTCGTCGCTGCGTGTACGTGGAGTACAGTCAACTCCCGACATTCTGAAGCTACACTAATAAACACATGCTTGAGCCCCGATGTTCATTTTCGTCGTGATCTTTGTAGTGAATAATAACGTGCATTCGTAAGTTACGGAACTTGAACATATGTGGATGTCACTTTAAATGATTTTATATTGCAAGAAATTCTTTGAATAGCACATGACGTTATTGGTACATGATGTAGTACAAGATATTGTCTGATATTTTTTCGTGTTTCGTTAGGATATTGCATGTTCTTCTTCATTGAAAACCCACTAATTGTATACGCAACTCTCTAGAAATTCTCTAAAATGTAGATTATTTAATTTATTAATTGTAATGTTAACGGTGCTGGTTCTTTTGGAATACCTTCAACATACTTTCTGTGCCTTTTGGTATTGCAGTGTCTTTCAGTTCGCCGTTTTTTTTTGTCACTTTTACGTTTACTTTACACAATTTATAGGCTATGTAATGTTGTCTATATTGACAGTGAAAATATTAGTTCAAATATCCTAAATTATTCACTGTCGTTTTACACTATTTAGCGTCTTACCTAAGGCATTTTACCTCTGCAATGAACCTTCAATCAGCCACAAAGATGTAGTTATTTAAATAATACGACTAGTAAGAGCAGTAGTCGATAAGACTACTCACTATGACTGCGTCCCGGTTTTGACTTTCTAGAGGAAGAAGGGAGAGGATCTTTAACTATTTTGTAATACGAATGTACTTATACCTGCGCTGTGATGTCACATATACTTCGAATGAGGCAACTTCATTCCAGTTTATAAGTAGCTGGAATACGGACCCTATCAGAGTTCTGCATTGGAGTTAAATCGCTCACTTGAACTCGGTCGAGTGTCGCACCCTCGAGTGAGATACGATCGGTCGTGACACGCTCGTAATAAATAGAAGCACAGTACAAGTTCATCTCACCGACATGTTTTATCTTGTATGGAAGGCGACAGATAAGATACACATATGTTTTACTCACACGGTAAAAAGAAGGCTTTATTTTCTGCGTTTATGACAAACGTTTAATGGAACAGTCAATGGAAGTACCAAAACTGGAACATGAAGTTATAAATAAAATAGTATGAAAAACTTCGATATACAGTTATTATTGCTAATTAATAAGTATTCAATATTTGATTTACCACATGTATAATATGATAGGTCCATACATAGTGTTCCGCCTATATACTGCGACAATGTAGAAACGTTTTACAAAATATTATTGATATAGTAGTAGATTAATAACAATATTAGTACAGAGATAACGTCACAGAAAATATAATAAAACGAATAATCATGCTGCACAACTGTTACAGATGCAAAGATTGATACACTAATTATTATTATTATTATTATTATTATTATTATTATTATTACTAGAAAACTTGATACAGTTCTTACATTATCGTGATTGTGTTCTCCGTTTATAATAATTACATTTACATCCAATAACATCTATCAGATGTGGCAAAAACAAAACCACTCCTGTGTGGGGAAAAAAACATTTACCTACAACATTTATATTACATTTTTAAGCAAATTTTGTAGTTGTACTATGGAGAGGTTAGTTAAACACTGCAAAGTTTTGAAATGATAAACATCTATGATGTTACTACACAGTTCATCACTGTAACAAGAACGAATGTCTAACGCTCGGCTTATACCGTTCGAGGATTTATCGCTCGTGACAATTTTACCCATCATGCATGTGCGCTACCTATCGGATTATGCTATGAACTACTTGGCGCTCGAGAGAAAGACCTCTGGACCCTAGTAATAAACCTCAGGAATCCAGAGCCCCAAGCACTTCCTGATAAGCCGACGCTGACAGGTGGACCATCTTGTATGAGCCTCTAATAGAGCCAGGTGCCATCCGCACACGAATAGCCTGATAAGTCCTAGGGGACCGGAGATCCAGCCCTTTCTATATCAGCATCGGAAATCCGTATTACCCACAAGGACGCGCGTGTGACTCAAGAACTAGCACGCTGATATTTCATCCAGGCGGCCCGGGTTCGATTATCTGTCAGGTGGTAATGGAATTTGTGGTGGCCAAAGCAAACGTCAAGTTTTTCTCAGGATACTCTCGTTTACCTCTATATTCCACCAACACTCTCTACCTCCTCCCCCCATTTCATCTATCATCTGCAGTACTAAAAATAGTCTGCGGCGATATATACAGGGTGATTCACGAGGATATACCGTCCTTTACGGAGCTTATTTCCGAAGACATTTTGAGCAAAAAGTGTCATATAAACATGGGTTCTATTCTCAATATTTACAGAGTTACGTTTCGTTATTGGATCGCATTGCTGTGAACGCGTGATCTTGGTCAGCGTGCAGTCAGCAGCCAGCGCGAGCGCTACGGAAATCAAAGATAGCCGTATGCAGTTACATAGCGCGACGAGTGCCGTTCACAAGCGTGCGGCCAAGTGTACTCAAGCGGACGGCGACAATTTTTAAGATGTGTTGTAAACTCTCCAAGATTGTAAATTAGTATGCAAAATTGAACTGCAAATAATTAAGTCGGTGGAAGTAGTGTGATTTGTAATAACTGTTGCGATAAGTGCGTAAGAATAATGCAATTTTCTAGTTAAAAAATAGAAAAAGATGTCTGTACAAAGCAACTAAGGAGTTCACAGCACATTTTTAGCTTCATAATACTTTCAAATTAAAGAAATGATACTTCTGAATGGTTCATTCTCTATTTGTATTATTCTTTTACCTTCAAACTGAAAAAAAAAAAAAAAAAAACGTATTTTGTGCGAGATCGTGCGTATTTGCTTGCTTTCCGCACAAAACCAATACGAGGTAAGTGTGAAATACCACATTCAGTATTCCCAACGTAACACACATAACAATTTCCCTCTTCTTACCGCTTAAGCGCCACATTCATTTTACTGCTTTAGGCTTTTAACATATTATTTTTAGAGACGTTTAACATAGTAGGCCTAATAATTATAAATTGGAAACTTACCACTGTAATTTCACCTAAATTGCACTGCTAATTATTGTTTTTAAATATTTGCAAAAATTAAGTAAACTCTACTACTCCACAAAAGTTATTGCATTCCTGATGCAAGTAACATTAAGGAAGCCGTGAAAAAATCAACAAGATTCCAGATGCGGATGTTATTACTGCAATATGTTATATAAATAATATTGTTAAAATATTAAAATGAAAAATAAATCATTACATAACCTTACCGTTTGTTTTAAGTTCGCATTTATAGACTGGGAGGAAAAATGACAGACTTATATCAAGGCCTGCTGGAGTATAGTAAACACAGAAAACATTTCATAGCAACAATGTTGAAGATAGATATTTTGGTATTCCAAAGTTGCCGTCATTAAACAGAAACCAAGATGGAGATTTCATTGCAACTAATTAGAAATTCGTCTTTCAGGTACGTAATAAACGATCTTCGCACAAAATAATGTAAGATACACGAGCGGTATGTTCGTTTTCATGTTCTCGAACATGAAAACGTCAAGATACCGCTCTTGTAACGCATATTACTATTACAAACAAATTTAAATTAGTGTAACTCTGAAAATATTGAGAATAGGTACTATGTTTATATGCCATTTTTTGGTCAAATTTTTTTCAGAAATAAGGTCCGTAAAAGACGGTAAATCCTCGTGAATCACCCTGTATATCACCATAATCATCAGCAGCACTGCACTTCTATTCGAGCCTCGGCTTTCTTCAAGATCTTCTTCCAGGACTCTCTATCCGTAGTAATCATCCACCATCATTTAATTACGATCCTAAGCAGGTCTTCCATCACTCCATCCAACCATGTTAGCCTTCGTCGTCCTACATTTCTTCTTCCTTCTGGTTTGCATTCCAATATCCTTCTGAGTAGTTCAATTTCTCCCATTCTTTTCACATGTCCGCCCACTTCAGTCTTGACATTTTAACAGCTCTTATTATTAGGTAATTTGTAAAATTCATATAACTCATGATTATATCTTATTCGCCACTCTCCATGTTTTTGCACTGATTCAAAAATGTTCCTTAATATCTTCCTAAGTGACATGTCGGCCTGTAATAAAGTCCATGTTTCATAGCTGTACATCAGAATGGACATAATAAGTGTGTTATATAGCCTGTACTTAGTTGCTCGAGTGAGTAATCTTGATTTAAAAGTTTCTGAAGACCATAGCAACATTTATTTATGATTAGGTCAAAGATCCTAGGTATACAAACACATGTAATCTTTCAAATGTCAGTTATATATTAGAACATGTGGCACAGCTGGCACACTTTCTTTTTCGTTCATTTACTTTTAAACCCATAGCTGTAGTTGCAAATTCCAAGGCGATAAATATTTCCTCTATTCCTTGTTCAGTCCTATAAATAATAACTAATATAGATATTATTGATATAGACCTTCAGAATTATTTCTACTTTTCGATTAAAATGTCCCTGTCCATACCAAGTTACATGAACTCTGCCCCAACAAGATGTGAACTCTATTCTCAGGTACAAACATCGTCCTTTCCATTTTAAACAGAGTTAAGTCTGTCAGCAGTTACTGCTAGTATGGTTAAAAATGCTTTGATACATAAATTACAGTTTAGAATTGCTTATCAGTATATAAGTCTTAAAAATTAAACATTCCATAATAATTGTGGGAGAAATTTAAAATCAACGCGTCGTGAGAAGTCGTATCTCGTTATAGACTTCGATTCATAGGCAATAATTTGCTGTAGCAAGAATGTTTATTTTTGTTGTGTTTTCTTTCTTTTAATGGCAGTGTTTGATCTTGCTGTAATATGTGCCATACTGAATGTATTTTAATACCTAAATTGTCTCCCTGCTGTGGTTGAGTGGTAATGCCGTTTTATGTTGCTTTTTTTGCAAATGATATTTTTTTTTACACAACAAACACTGGACTTCATCACCATGTTCGAAGCATAAATATTGTATCTTCCACTCTTCCTTGAAAGCTTTAAGCGCTTCCGTTCCGTCATGATGCGCTGTGTTCTAAGATCTGTACATCCTTTCGCAATGTTTACAGGTAAAAGAGCTCCGCGCGCGCGCAGCGGGCATAAAAGAGCTCTAGCTCGAAATTAGTAGTAACCATCGCAAGACTGGTCTACAGGATCAAAAAATGTCCATACAACATAGGGTAAAAACTCGATAGTTTTCACAGAAAAAAAAATTTTCTTTTCTTATTTTATTTACGTTATACTGCTTGTATCATTACTAAAATTACGAAAACAATTACATCAGTAGATACATCTAGCAAAGAGTTAATATTAGTTTAAATAAATATTTGTGTGTTCTATTACATTTTCTTGAAATTAAATATAAATACATGCTTAAGTTTGTTAATATTCTGGCGTGAGAGACGTGGCAACGTTCAGCAGGCAGTCCTCTGCACAGACTTAAGTATGAGTTCAAGCTCCCTGTCCATAGGTCTACTGCAGAGCGGATGACAGTTCAGTACAGGGTATTCGATAAAAAACTTACAATATCATTCACAGTTTATGAATATCATATTTTATTAATTTATGGAGAAAGTTGTCGTAATTCAAATGAGGTAAGAACGTTTTCCACAAAGACGGTTACCTAATCGGCGAACATTTGTAGCAGTTTCGCAACGATTATTAGAAACTAGAAGTTTCTTACCCCGTTTCAAAAATCACACAACCAGAAATTTGTTTAAAAAATGATACTACTTTACGAAAGCACGAGAGATTAAAATGTTGCATTAGAAAAAAAAGTTCGTGTGATTTTGTGCAGAAAACCATTATTGTTTACTTTTTAGACGTACAATTAAAAATAGAGCTATATTGTTACATAAAATGTAAATTTACCATAATGTTCTATTAATGATATTGAAGGTTTTGTATTTGCTGTTCGTTTTATGTA
Source organism: Periplaneta americana (assembly GCF_040183065.1). Taxonomy (NCBI): domain Eukaryota; kingdom Metazoa; phylum Arthropoda; class Insecta; order Blattodea; family Blattidae; genus Periplaneta; species Periplaneta americana. Next base: position 173,905,709 of record NC_091124.1, read on the forward strand.
AACAACAGTATTGTCATGGTCCTCTCCTGCATTAGAACAGAGCATCTGTTTTGTACCGGTATGTCTATACTTGCTTGTACTGTATACTTCTGAACCCCATCCTCCCCGCTTGAGCTGTACTGTATACTTCTAACCCCCCTCCTCCCCATACAGCAACGTTGCCAAACATCTAATATTGTAAACCTTAAGAATTAATTAAATATTGCAATTATAAAAAATTGTAAGGACATTTTTTCTTCCTCATGGCATGAATAATCATCAGTTAAAATAAAGGCACTTATACCCCTTACACCCTGTATACAGCAGATTATGAGTGCTGATGTATCTTGGGTGTCTGAGACGGAATTCACTGTTGTCTGGAAGGGATCGTAATGATTGGTTAAAGTAGAGAATCAATGTAATGTAGTATGGGAATACTAATATTTAGTGAATGGTGTAATACAGTGATGTCAGAGCAAGCGCATTTTTCTGACCTTGACGTCGTGCGCGGGCATCAAGCGCTAAATATGGAAATAGGAAGGGTTGTGTATATGAATAAGCAGCCTGTTGGATTAAGAAAACAGTGGTGCACAAACTTCAAACGGAACGTGAAATTTTATGTCGTCATTTTTTTATGGCTTCGTCCTGTTTGATATTATCTATATTGTCTGTAAAACAAAAGTACTAATATCAATTTCTTAATATTGCAGTTGTGTTTTAAATGTTAACAACATAATACAGAGTTAAGAAGGAATATTCACATAAATTCCATAGTAGTACAACTATACTGTACTAAATGGATGAAACACATCATTCATAAAGAAAGTGATATCCCCAAAAAAGAGACTGAGTATGACATGATATATTGGAATTGATATTGATGGTACCTTTAGCCTTATAAAAGCAATCAATAAACTAATCAAAATAATATTACAGTACAAAGAAAAGTTACCTAGGTGCTGTGTATGTTTTAAGTGTAACTAATATTCCATAACAAAACCCTTATCGCATTATGCTTTTAAGGTGATATTTGTGAGCAACTTCCTATCATCAGAATATTAAATTATTTTCTCGAAATGTGCTGAAGCTATAGAGCTGACATTTTTACAACACATAGGCACGTATCTTTTGCTTATGATGTAACAGTAGTTGCTTTGTTAATTCATTTCCTTACAAAAAATTTCCATGCGAATATTTTCAAAATCTTCAATACACTATCTTCAGTAATACGTATTTACGGTTTATTAGATTTACGAAAACATTCTGTAAGGCTACTAAATAAATAGGCCTATATCTGAAAATTTCACTTTTCTATTAAAAAAAGTTGAGAAAATATTTCTTTTGAATTAAAAAAATCAAACTTGTTAAAAATGAACATTAAAATTAAAACTTACATTCTTATAATGCAATTATACTTCTCAGGCAAATCTAAAAATTACCATGGATACAGTTTTAATAAGTTCTCTTCCCTTTATCTATTGAATCAGTGCTGGCCATCCCTGAATATAGCTCGACCAAGCGGCATATACTACTTCTTTCGTCTGTCTCTTTCCTTTCCGCTGTAAAGCGCTCAGGCTCTCCTGAGCTCTAAAGCGCGCGCTTGCTCCTATGGGCATCAATTGACATAACTGGTGTAATATAAAATATGAGGTAGTATTAGTATGGGAATAGAAAATGTATTTTGAAAAATTGACATATTTTAAATGACATTTGTATATTAATTCGTTTATTCGACTATGGTAATTAATATGAGAACGTATTAATAACTTACATTAATGTGCAGACGATTTTGAGTGCTGACATATCTCGAGTGTCTGAGATGGAATTCACTGTTGTCTGGAAATTATCATAATGATTAGTCAGAGTGGAGAATCAATGTGATGTAGTATGGAAAATATCAATATTGAATCATTATAGTCTACATGGTGTGATATCAAATGTGAAGTAGTATTTATCTAAATGAGAATAGAATGTATGTTTTGGAAAATTGATATATTATCAATGACATTTGTATAATAATTCGTTTATCGTATGTAATACCGGTACTTACAGCTGGTCGGTTGATGTGTGTGTTGCTTGAGTGCAGACTGGAAGAAGACTGTGTGGGGTTTTGTCCGTTGGGGAGGCGCATTGATACATTGAGTGATTACGTGTTGCACAGGGTGTTTTTTAAGTTTGGTTGGTTTTCGTTAATTATAATTTTGTCTTTATTGTGGTATTAATTGGACCTATACTTAACAACGTAATTTCATTTACATGCACTTATAACATTAATCAAAATATACTTCAACTAGTGGCTTGTGCAGCAAATGCTGCAAACTAAGTCCATAAGAAGTTCAAATAAAAAATGTTCAGATTTATTTTCAATAAAGAATACCAGATATTTTGAAAGTTATTTGCTTCTATAATTGTGAAACATATTCCCTCTGAATTTCTTTTATACCAAATACTTTTCCTTGAACCTATCCATCTTCAGTTCTTGAGTTTCAATGCGAAAACGCAAGTAACAATGTCAGGACGTTCAGCTAGTTTTTCATGTGGCAGTAATGCAGTAGCTATTTCAGGTCATTGCGGGTTGTAGGTGAGAGTTAGGAAAATGTCAGATTCGATTAAACAAAAGAAATATGAAATTAATTTTTTATTTAGTTTAAAGACGCAGCTAAAATAGAAAGCACGACTCGTTACTACATAGGAAAATTAGAGAATCACACATATAAATATCTACATCACACTCCCATTAAATATATGAAAAAGACCCACATCACTTGATTAATAACTATAAAAATATTTCATTTTTAATAACAATATTGTTACCTTACTAAGTTACTCGGTAAATTATAGAAATTAAGATCTAATTTAAAATATTCTTTCTCTGTGTCTACTTATATAAATCCCCAAAATATTTCACTTTCATATCATTAATATAGCATTAATGTGTATAATTAGTGACAAATAGGTCTACTCACATAATTGCATTAACTATAATAATATTTCATTGTTAATGGTAATAATCTCATCAGACATTCTTAAGTTTTGTAATTCTTAATATCCAATACATAGACGTACTCGGTAAACTACAGACCAGAGAATCAGTCCTGTAAATTATTTTTTATACGTCATCAAAAAATTACACAAATGAAGATCGACATATTAGCATTATGATGTCAGAGAATCTGAGCCATCTGAACTCTAAATAAGTATGTCAACAGGGTCATGGCCTTCGTGTAATATTGTTTATTGTAGTGTGTGTTTTGTTTTATTCTGAAATGCCATTAGCCTAGTTCTCAAAACTGACGAAAGATGGATTTTGCAAAATAGGAAAATTATGTGAGCAAAGTAACGCTTCACTAAAAGTTACTATTTTTCTGAAAATCCGTGAATGCCAAGCTTCAAAATGAAGGATCATTCATTAAAATCTGTTCAGCCGTTTACTACCCGTAATTTCCATTACCTGTTCCAATTATATATATATATATATATATATATATACTTTAAAGTACAAATGAATTACATACATCCATCTACACACTGCTTCACAAAATTATGTGTTTCAATCCAATACATCTTAATTACAAAATACGATTTACGAAGTATTAACTATGTAACATTGCCACACAATAGTAGATCAATCTTAAATTATAAATGATCCACATACGTCTATGCACATAGTACTTCACAAATCATATGTTGCAATTTAATACATTTCTACCATAAATACCTCGATATCCCCTACAATACTAATACCAGAACATACGTAACATGTCAATCACTGGAGTGGCTCAGTCGGTTAAGGCGCTTGCCTGCCGGTCTGAAGTTGCGCTCGGGCGCAGGTTCGATCCCCGCTTGGGCTGATTACCTGGTTGGATTTTTTCCGAGGTTTTCCCCAATCATTTTGCTATCACCAATCTCATCGACGCTCAATAACCTCGTAGTTGATACAGCGTCGTTAAACAACCAACTAAAAATATATATATAAGAGGTCATAAATTTACCATTTATTTTGCAAATTATAAAATCATTGTAATAACCCCAATTTAACATAAATTTTAAACTGAAGTTTATATCCAATTCAGTGTAAACATAGGCCTAGATAATTTGACTTCTTCTATTTAGAATAACATACCATAATTTTACTTAGGTTAACAGCAAATGTAAACATTACATATTATTTTAAATATAATGAATTACATTGTAAGCAAACTTTCACTTACATTAACCAATTAGCTACATGCACACTCCTATAATTTTAATTGGGGCTCTGCCCTGTTATGGACATAAATAGATAGATAAATAAATAAATAAATAAATAATGTAAGTGAAAACCCACAATATATCTAGTAAATATTTGTATTCTCACATATTTTATTTAGATTTTAATTCAACTTATTATTCTTATTTTATATATTTTATCTATTTTATTTAGTAATAAACTAGGCTTCGAGACTTCGGACCCAATAGAGCAGTTCAGTGGGAAATCCGCATAATGGCGTACTGAGTATAGTGATAAAGCGAACAGTGGGTGGGTGTACTGTAGAATGAATGCCAACAAATACGCAACGCTCTGGATTTGAAGGTTCTGACGAATAATTTGGTTTTCATACAAACCCATTTTCAAACTGCGTCTGAAACTATTACACGGTTAGAAAAGTCAGAGCAAGAGATGCCGGAAGCCCTCAAATTAGTTGGAGAAATGACACAGAGAATTAATGAGACACCAAGTACACCGGTTACTGAACGTGTAAAACAGAAGTGGAAATAAATTTTATGTAAAAATAACGGATATGGAACATTGTGTAATATAAACAGCAAATTAGTGGGCATAGAGTCACCCGAGAATGAAGAACTGTCTCTTAGAGACTGCAATGATGTTAGGTTTTTCCGTTTTGCTCCTATTACGTCTTGCGACGTAGAGCGCAGCTTTTCACAGTACAAACTGTGTTTGGTAGATAACCGAAAAAGATTTACGTTTGAGACACTGAGAATGTATATTGTAGTACATTGCAATTCGGTACTGTAACTGCACTTCCTAAAGACGACCAAGGGATAAATGAAGAAATTAAAATTGAAACATGTTTATTTCCACCATTAACACTGTGTATAATTAAGAACAAACGCTTATAAAAACAGGAGAATAAATGCTTTTCACATTCTTTTGACATTGTCATTGTGTAATGTACATTTACTTTCAGAATGTACATATACATCCTACCGTAGCCTACTCTATTCTAAATAGCAACGTTGTTACCTCAACACATCTCTACCTTTCACTAACTGCAGCGAGCCAACAACTTATAGTACATGCAAAGTAAACTTATTGTATCGGGTCCCAAGTCTCGAAGTCTGTTAATTGATGCTTGATGTACATGTATTGACAAACTTGAGGATAAAATATTGCCTATTCATAAAGTTTTATCTGATGATGTCACGACGAAAACGTTCATAAAAACACCAAATGTAATATAAAGGAATAAATCCTTAAATATTATGCGATAGGTCATTGACTGAAAAATAAACATATATTTATTTAACTAAAGATCTCTTTAAGACTTATCTGGAAAAAAAAAAAAAACAAAACAAAATGAATTGCAAAAAAGAAGAAGAAGAAGAAGAAGAAGAACTCAACTGCAAAATCTTGAGTTTAAGATACAGAGCATCAAACATTTTGGATTTCAATATAACAGAATTGCGTAAAACGACGCCCATATGTTTCTAGAGGGCGCTGTGTTTGTTGGAAGGAAATTATATTGTCTGTAGGGAGATGTGTTATTAAGGATTCACTGAGAGGATAAAAAGAAAGGAGGGAGTACTTCAAGCCAAATATGCTTGAAATCGGTGCGACGGATATGACGTCAAACTATACCTTTTACGCCCCATAATCCACCGCGAAATACCGCCAATTGCCAAATATTAAATTGCTACTATCGGTTTTGATCATACGTAAACGGATTAGAATGGATGTGGGGGTAACGGGACTACTAGCAGATTGTTATAGCAATGTATGTTTCACTATATATTTATTAAAAGTGTTATGGTTGTGACATGGACTGAACACTTCATTTCCACATTCTTTCTCTTATCAAGAAGCATGTTGGCACTCCTTCATTTGTTAAAGCATAGGGTGACATATCAACGGACATATTCTACAGTTGAGCCGAACAGAATATTAGCTTATTATAAAAAAAAAAAATAACTCCTGCTGAACTTGACTACACTTTTGAAATATTCACAACAACACGAAACAATTTGTAATCGTAATAATAGCCTATGAACAAAACAGCTGATTAACACACCGGAAAAAGAGATGAACTATGGGTAATTTGACGGCCATACTAGTACACCTTTTTGGTTCCACCGTTTCAAGCTTATGGTCCGGGGTTGAGGATTCAGCTGGACAAAGGAAAATCGACATAAAATACGTTAAGTTGTTATTCCAGGCACGGCCGACTTGATGCCCTCTTCGGTTCTCTGTACACGGCCTTGACAATAGAAATGTTATTCTGAAATTGGTTAATTTCTCAATTCCACCACGAGGCGCTGTCTGCCAAGCTCTGGTGTCCACAGAAGAAATACTCAATATGAATTAAAATAAATTATTGAAGAGTAATAATAACAATTATAAATAATAAATAAGGCAATAAAAATATTATAATGTTTAGTTCTGTTAATTATGGTAAAAGCGTGAGTTTAAAAGCAGGGAAGATAACACATAGTAACCTGTTCAGTTTAAGTAACATAATAACAGAGGCGTAATTTTGTAGTTAATTTGCTGGGTAGCACCCCTAGGCTAAACTGCGATGTTTCAAAGTAATCACTTGGGTAATTATTTACCATAACTTGTACTGAGTTTTATAATTTTACTCACTGGACTGATACATTCCACTTGATATTGCAGATTCAAGAATCATAGTTTCAAGATTTTGCGACTCAATGGATTTGTCTTATTTGAAAGACAGAAGTGAGAGTTTACAAGTGTTTATATGTTAAAGAGTATGCGTCTATTTTCAGAAGATATTATCCTATATTCCTAAACAATCACAAATTCAAGGAATAATTGTTTTACATGTCACGGAAAATGAAATAAACTTACTCCTGAGATCTTTCTATACGTTTATTCATTCTTGAATTAAAATCTGGTTCAAATTTGGAATCATTATGTGGTAGCAAATATGGTTACTAGACAGGAGGCAAGTAAGCGTAGATTTGGAAACCCTAACTTAGGCAGCATAGCGAGCAGTTAGATTCCTGATTTCACCGAAACTTTTAAGTGGCGTGCCGTTCTGTAGCTTTATCAATTCAAGCTCCAAACCTTCAGGAGCTTCTATCGGCTGCAAGCCAAAAGTATTGCAGAAACACTCCATTCTTTGTCCACTGTCACTATCTCTCCAAAGCTACTAGTGAATTCTGTTGTAACGTCTTCAAGAAGAGCCCTATATTTGATAAGAAGATTTTCTTCATCACTCTTCACGACAGTTTTTAGTGAAGGAAAGTGGGAAACTTGTTTATGTACCCCTTGATACTGCCTTATTTTAAATACTAGCCGTACCCGTGCGCTCCGCTGCACCTGTTAGAAATAAATATAAAGTAATTATATAATTAAAATAGGACGTTTGATCCAGGGAACAACTTTTACAACAGCGCAACATAATCTGCTTCGCTCATTACCCATTTTTTTTTGCACTCCATTATTGCATATATATTTTATGTATTTTAACACGATTCAATTGAGCATAGTTAAAATTTGTATTATAAAATAATGGATTGCTAAGCTAACGTACTATTACTGCATACTAAATCAATACACTCTCGTTGTTCGTTAATTCTCGGAGATTTAAATGAGTGTACATAAATATTATTTTAAGAAATACAGAAAACGAATGTACAAAATAGTCTATCAAATTTTCTGTGCATAAGAAGCTATTTTAATCTTACCTGTCCTCGATTTACTCAGACGTTACTGTAATAACATTATAACATTATGTCTGTCTAGAGAAACTACACTTTCCAATGATAAAATAATAATTAATTATACAAATCGGTTAATTTAGCTTCTGATATTACTTCATACAAACATAGAAACATTCTCTGTAGGCTATGTTTAATAGCTTTCGATTGTTGATGTCCAAGGCCCCTGTTTCGATTGTTGTTGTCCAAGGCCCCTTATAGACGAAGTCATTTGTTCTTTATTCATTGCACCGTCTTAGATGGCGTTATTTTAATTTTAAAACTCATTTATCTCAATAAATATCAGTCCTATCAAAATTTTGTAAAGAATAAAACGTATCGGAAATCATTTTTAAAGAAACTTTTGTTATGTAACATTTTTCACAAAAATCAATAATAAGCGAGATATTTCGATTTAATTCAGGCCCCCTTATAACCCCCCCCCCTTTTAAATAAAGCATTTCGAATGCCATATAGCCTAAAATGTAAGTTACAACGAACTTAATTTATATTCCAATTTTCCTCGAAATCCGTTCAGCCATTATCGCGTGAAAAGGTAACAAACATACAGACAGACAGACAGACAGACATACAAACAAAAATATCAAAAAACGCGATTTTCGGTTTCAGGGTGGTTAATTATATATATTAGGACCAATTATTTTTGGAAAATCGAAAATTACCAGAAAAATTTCGGCTACAGATTTATTATTAGTATAGATATATCTACAAATACTCTTAGCTGGTCGATCATATGTCGCGCAATTCTGCAAGTCTCACGCATAACGTGCCAATGCGATGATGTGATTTCGATCTCACCTTATTGATATCCCATTTTTCCCTTTAGCTCTTCTAAAACTTTCTATCTTGCAGATCCATACAGTATTACTTTGCCAAAACTTTCATCATATTTATTTGTAAATTGTCTTCTGACATTAAAATATAATGGTTAAAAAAATGTAGTAGACCATAATATAAAATACATAGCTTTACCTTACTTCTGAACAAAAAAGTACCTTCTTCCCAGTTGTGAATAAAAGAGAAACGATCTGATCGTATTTTACTGTTTCACTCATAACGAGCCGCCGCTTACTGCAAACTCTAGCAAACTTGCGTCTTTCAAGAACCGCGTACAACTCCAGCTAGAACAGACTTCGTTCCAGCTGATTGAGGTTGTGTTCACAGTTCGAGAGCACGAGTTGCCCACCCATGACCAAGAACAAAGCATTGATAGAAAACGTTCTCGCGATTCTAATTATTTTACAAATGACTATTTCGTTTATATGACGTCATTCCATTTTCGACCAATGAAGTGTAATGAAATTTTGAATTCCAACCAATCACAGTCACACTTTGCGATAATTTTTGCAGCTAGATTTATCGCTATCAATTTATCGCATCGTCGTTCTTTTGTTTAGTCGTTGTCGCCAACTGTTTCCCCGTAAATTGATGATCATGAATACATTAAGATGCAACTACACGGTTAAATTTTTCTTTCAACTTTAAAGCAATGAATGCAAGATTGATATTTAATATTAATTAATATATTTACGCAGTGAAGACGACGTTCGAAACGGCTCACCATGTACACACATAATCTTCATGCATCTTCATTGAACGTACCTTTTAAACTTGATTCTTTCAATATTCTTCCCAGATTTCACGCATACGCGATTGGAATATTGAACTGTGTATATGTAACTTTAGTTCCGTTACACTACAGCGGGAATGCGTTTGTCGAGCTATAAAAATGCTTTCGTGTAGCACTGATTGTAACGGTCGAAATAAGACACAGCTGACATTTCTCCTTCTCCCACAGGTAACTTAACCTATAATTGTAGCCTATAAAATTTGTATTTTGTGAATGAAATGAAACAATTAATAGAAAGTCAGATGTTCAAATTTATGTAACATCATCGCATATCAAACCCAAAGACCTTGCATAGTAATAATAAGGTCTTTGATCAAACTGCCTTTCGTATGGCGTAATAAAATTCGTGTTTTAATTAGGCCTATCTATACAGAGACGGCTTCACTGTGCAGCAACATGTCTCGCTGTGAATACATAAGTATTGGTATATAGCTGTCCCCACTGTTACTGTTAAATTAAATTATGATTTCAGCAGATAATGAAAATGTATTTATGTTATAATAATAAGAGAAAAGTGCAGTACATGTAATTAACATTGTTAAACCTGTATTTCGCTTTTCGCAATTGGCATTACTGAATAATAACATCGAATTTCTTTATTGCAGTAATCGATATTCGTCCACAAGTATTTCAACTTCACAATGTTTGAATAGGTTAAGTATTCGTTAATATACAATTATTACCTTTTTGTGATCGAATTTTAGGGATATATTATTTACATTTTTATTTTATTCACGAAATAGTCCTAATAAATGGCACTTGATGTCCGAGATTTCCCAGATAAATCCACTCGCTTCGCTCGTGGATTTATCGGCTGATCTCAGACCTCTCGTGACATTACTACAGATAATTTTTTATTGTTATGAACAATTCGTTGGTAAAACATGTGAAGTAGTAATTACTAGTGCTTGTCATTTGTTACAAATTTATCAATACAGATTTATGCACCAGAAGACTGGCTTTTTACTTATGTACTAATTTGTCGCCAGTAAAATAGTACAGTGGAGTCCCTCCGTTGAAATCTTTGGAATCTTCTGTTATGGAAACTTCCAAGTTGTAAAGCTAACTTACTCCGCCCACTACAGGAATACCACTCAATAATACATCACATATTCACATGGTGACTATTACACTTTTACTACGTCACACTACTTTCGACCAATAAAACGGTACGAAAGGACGTCTTTCAACCAATCATGGCCGCTTATCGCACAATTTTATCGCGTCCCTAGCATTTGTTTAATTTGATCGCGTCCCTAGCATTTGTTTATTTTTATCACTACCCTAGCATTTGTTTCTTTGTTTGCCAACATTTCAAACTGCACTGGTCTGGCCGTCAAAAAACAGAAAATTACAAACCACTCCAGTCCATGCACATCACTTTCAAATATGACTCGCATTTTGGTATTCAAGAACAAGAATTAATAAAGATCACTGGTCATATATGAAGAGCACCATTCGGAAATCCTGAATGAGTTGAGGGATACACCATGTACACCAACGAGTTCACTTCTTTTACGCACACGTCCAATATAACATCAACTGAACCATCAAAACATTCAAATTTGAAAATTGTACTTTCAATAATTGTTTCTTTTAAAATGATCCATGTTTATTTTTTATTTCATCATCGTTAATTAAAACGTTTCTTGTTTATTTCATCATCCCTAATTAAAACTTTTTTAACACTTGTTTATATTATTTAGGTTATGTTTGTTATAGCTTCTGTTATATATTATGGATAGTCACGTAACAGAGATTGTTTAATACTAAGATTTATTGAAAATCATCTGTCAAGTGACGTTGATTACTGGGATCCGGATGATTGAAATGGAATGCAAATGTTTTAATAAAAATGAAACTGAATCAACAAAGCCTTCTTGATTAGTAACAGTCCACAGAGTTCAATGATGATTCCATAATTGGCACAACTGATACCGGTAACAAGAAAACATCATCATAAAACACTACTGCCATCTAGCGTAATGTTGAGATGGTACAATAATACATTTGAAGACAGTTGTATTTTCGTAAGCCAATTAATATTTTATTGTACACTTTGTTACTTCTAATCTTTATATAGCCTACTTTCTTCTAATCGTGTAATAGTCAATTAAATCCCACTCGAGTTTTGATTTTCTCTAGATAAATCAAAACCTCTAGTGAGATTACTGTTGATAACCACTCAATAAGTTACTGATAAGGCGATCGCTTTGCTCATGCTCGACGTTGACATCAAAAGATTCAGTAAAGAAGAAGATAGAAGTTTATTTTCACTTATACTCGTACATGAAAATACAAACTTCAATAAGAATAAATACAGTATGTACACATACAAATATAACAGACCTGCAGAACTGTAGCTCCTCAGAGCGACTTCTTTACTCCTTTCTTACCCCACCCATCTTTTCTACCAGTGCGGTCATGACGTTTAGTTACGCTCGGCTGCATCAACATTCATTCTCGCGGCGGCAGGTATACAACACGCTATCAAGAATTACAAATGAACAGATAATAAAATCCTTAGGAACATACATTTATAAAGTAAGAGAAAAATGAATGGGGCAAATACATTAATTAAAAAATATGTCAAATAAATTTTAAAATACATGTGTGCATATAATGTAAGAAGGTCTACCTATGTATATATCGTCCTGTTATTAGTAAAGCCGATTAAATCCACTTTTTGTGTAAAATAAGTTAAGTGCAGTCCCCGACTTGTCTTTCCGTGCTCTGAATTCTACTAAAATGAAATAAGTCCGAAATGTTGCATGCAGGCAACAAACAAATTACTTCATTTGAAGAATTAATTATGATTTTTCGTGCACTAATAAAGTTTTAATTCCTGTTTTTACAAAACTTGTATTACTGGTCTTAACTGGTTTCACTAGTAATAGGACGATGAATAAATTGTACGTTGATAAGTGAGTGATAGCTATATGACCGGATGTCAATGCTGTCATTCAACATTGTAACGCACTCCAGCCAAATAAATAAATAAATAAATAAATACATAAATAAATAAGTAAGAAAGTAAGTCAATAAGTAAATAAATAAATAAGTAAAAGTAAGTATATATATATATATATATATATATATATATATATATATATATATATCCTGTTATATATATATATATATGTATATATATAACAGGATATCATTTTATTTTTACTAACATTTCTAATATTAATCTGGCTATACCTTCGGATCAACGACTGAAAAGGGGAAACATCGTTTGCTACCCCCTTCCACGACTGGAGTTCGATGATACTGGCGTAAAATACAAACAAATCACTTTACTAGGTACAGGAGGGAAGAAAAGTAGTTCATCCTTTTACGTAAACTAGGAAATATCACGATTTTGAGTTTGATAATATTCATTAGGCTTTGTATTAACAATGAGTGTTTTTACTCACGAACTGAGCAATCCATACGGACGTATTCATTATACAGTGTATATTACACCGTCTACAGCACATTAGCGGACAATATAGAGAATGAAGTTAAATTGAAAAATAATCATAATATGAATATTTAAACACATTTTTGAAAATGGTGGCCGTTCATTTCGATACAGGCTTCAGTTCTAATGTGCATATTATCGCACTATAGACTAATGTACCTAATTCCAATTACCAGTTTTGTCCTTCGTACTAGTAACTCATGTTGAAATAATTCTGTACCTACTCTATAAAAGAGTACCTTACGTACTGTAAATTCAATCTTCACTTCTGCCCGATCCGAAAAGATAAAATTACTCAGAGATGCTATCTACTGTCCGTCCAAGTGGTTTTGTCGCAGGGTCGTAGAAAGGAGGGAAATCACTTGACAGTTAATTACTTAACGAGACCCTTTTATTTAAGTTATTTTAAACACTTGTATGCTATTATGTAGATGTCCAATTCCTAACAGAAATTAATGATTTCAGAAAAGACCTAAGACAGCCCAGCCACTAGTCTTTACAGAGGAGCGAGCAGAAGTGGGTACGGGAAACCGGGATGCGACGAAGGCAAACGGACGATAGTACCTGTGCGAAAATAGGCTATGATTCAATATTGAAAGCTCTTTCGTCACTGGAAAACGCGAACATATATTTGGAACGTACTATACTCACTAACTTTGACTGCATACGCGGCCTTGGTTCTGTGTGAAGGACGGTTAGAGTTTACTAGTAGAGGGGGTGGGAGTGAAGTACATTCAAAAACTCAGATGCAATAAAAACTGAAGTAAAAATAAAATGATGTCCTTATATATATATATATATATATATATATATATATATATATATATATATATATACAGTCCACACCTGTGGAGTATCGGTTAGCACAGCTGGCCGCGAAACCAGATGGCCCGGGTTCGAATCTCGGTCGGGGCAAGTTACCTGGTTGAGGTTTTCTCCGGGGTTTTCTCTCAACCCAATTTGAGCAAATGCTGGGTAACTTTCGGTGCTGGACCCCGGACTCATTTCACCGGCATTGTCACCTTCATATCATTCAGACACATTCATTGTTGTATTTCCTAGAAAGGGTTTATAACCGTAAGCCTTTAGGTACCTTCAAAACCAGGCTCACATAATAACATTCTATAGTTTCAGTCCTGAATTGTTCGTATAACGTGTGTAGCTAAGGTTTTATTCTTCTGGGTGATTTTTCACTTATACGTTATACGTTAGTTCCTGCAAATTTTCGGTAAGTATTTATTATCACTTTTGTAAGTTACGTAGTATATCTTTGCGATCGGTTTGGAAGTAAATCCCGAAAAGACAAAGTATATGATTATGTCTCGTGACCAGAATATTGTACGAAATGGAAATATAAAAATTGGAGATTTATCCTTCGAAGAGGTGGAAAAATTCAAATATCTTGGAGCAACAGTAACAAATATAAATGCCACTCGGGAGGAAATTAAACGCAGAATAAATATGGGAAATGCGTGTTATTATTCGGTTGAGAAGCTTTTATCATCCAGTCTGCTGTCCAAAAATCTGAAAGTTAGAATTTATAAAACAGTTATATTACCGGTTCTTCTGTATGGTTGTGAAACTTGGATTCTCACTCTGAGAGAGGAACATAGGTTAAGGGTATTTGAGAATAAGGTGCTTAGGAAAATATTTGGGGCTAAGCGGGATGAAGTTACAGGAGAATGGAGAAAGTTACACAACACAGAACTGCACGCATTGTATTCTTCACCTGACATAATTAGGAACATTAAATACAGACGTTTGAGATGGGCAGGGCATGTAGCACGTATAGGCGAATCCAGAAATGCAATTAGAGTGTTAGTTGGGAGACCGGAGGGAAAAAGACCTTTAGGGAGGCCGAGACGTAGATGGGAGGATAATATTAAAATGGATTTGAGGGAGGTGGGGTATGATGATAGAGACTGGATTAATCTTGCACAGGATAGGGACCGATGGCGGGCTTATGTGAGGGCGGCAATGAACCTTCGGGTTCCTTAAAAGCAATTTGTAAGTAAGTAAGTAAGTACGTAGTATATCTTTAGGATAATTTGTTCTATTGAATTTCGAATCGACTTCTCCACAATTACACAATTTTTTCTACGCGATTCCTGATTGTGATAATCTCCTTGGACACATTCTTTGTTTAAGTGTACGGCAACCAACATTTATAGTCGGACCATCGGATCTGTGCCCCCGTAAGATATGCGAACTGAACCCTAATTCCTTCTCAGCCTCAGCAAATTCATTTCTCTCCCTGCATTCCTATCTCTCTCTTTTCTATCTCTCTCCCTTTCTGTCCCCCATTATTCACAATTTTGACCTTCTTGCGGGACAGTTTACACTATTTGCACTTGCAGTCCAGTGTTATCAACTCAACATGAATACTGTAGCACGGAGCGGCGAAAGAAATATGATTAAGCAAGTACGTAATAGCATTTTGCGATGAAGAGAAACAAACAGGTCAGTATCTGTTTCCTATAAATCAGGCAACGAAAAGAGCAACTGATATCACAGGTGAGGCTTATTTTATTTCTGTTGATTATGTATTAAAATTACTTACTTAACTAATAGTAATAATACAACATTTTATGTAATTTATATAGACAGGTCAGAACTCCTAATAAAGATAATCAGGAGAGAGGGAGTCTGTGCAGGAGATGGAAAGCTAGAATCACCAGAGAAGAATAGACCAAGGGAACTTTTAATTATTGTAGATGATATGAACCGATGTATTTTAAGAAGAAAGATACAAGAATTTTATACCGTTCAGAAAGAAGTTTCAACATTGAAGAAATTACTGAAGCTTGCGAGAGAAGTAATAATTTCAAAGGTTGGAAACAAAAACTACGGAAAGTGATTCGAGACATGGGATTTAGGTTTAAAAATGTAGAAATACAAGATGTACTTTGATTGAAAGAAATTATATTGTAGCATGGAGGACCAGTTATTTATGACACCGTTTGACGGAAGTTTGGCAACATCCCTATTCGGCAAGGTTCGTGGCCTGCTGTTTAACGTGGTGGGAGGAAAGCGGGTGGAATGGAGTGAGTACAGGCGTTAACTTTTCCATGAACGACGACAGCGCTGAAGGGGCACAGATCCGATGGTCCGACAATATTTTAGTTGTTAAGACATTGGCATTCTTGATATCAATGCTAGGAGCGGTTGCTGGGTAACACTTCTTTGTATGTGTCAAAGGCAATGAAAAGAGCAAATAGGCGAATCTATACGATAAAAAAAAATATTGATTTTTAGGAACGTAAGTAAATGACTGAAAGACTGATGTGAAATTGTTTTACAGACAGTTTGATGTCCGCGGAATATTGTACAGTTATCAAACAATTATTATTATTGTTAATGTTCTGTAGTGATATTGGTCATGTTGTGATTCGGTTATGTCTACATCATTTAAGAAACCAACTTTTTTTTTTCGAAACAGATAATACTTATTTCTTCTCGGAGAGGAAATTATGCAAGGATTTCTTTTGTGAACTTTGGAAACTCATATATCTTTACTTTTTATTTTCATTTCATTTATAGTATTTCATGGATTTTATACCCGCATTTTAGAACAAGTCTAAAGTAATACAAATATTATACGTTACGTAGTAAGTACATTAATTCAATTTACAAGCATAAATAATTTATTATTTGAGCAGTTGGTATGAGCGTGGGGAAAATTAGTTAATTTTGTTCTGAACCTCTACTCTTGGTCCTTCAAAGATCTAATTAGACAGTGCATTAAAGAAGAGATAGCAGAGAGAGAATGGAATGCTACGACACACTTCTCATTCTATTACTGAAATGTAGCTATGCAGACGAAGCTAAGTAATATTACAAAAGAAATGTGTGCTGTATATCTTAGTTTGTCTCTCATTTCTTACATTCCTTTTCCACAGAAAATAAATGTTATCCACCATAGTAAAACAACTTACCGTTGAGAACGTGATAAGAACTCTGGCAATTGGAACATACTGCAATTTAAAAAGGGAAAAAATTGAGCGCAGTGGGAGTATAGTTGTAAGTATTTCGATATCCATAAAGTAAGTATCTATGTTTCTTTTTGTGGGTGTAATTTTTATTTACACACTAGCCGTACCCGTGCGCTCCGCTGCACCCGTTAGAAATAAATATAAAGTAATTACATAATTAAAATAAGACATTTGATCCAGGGAACATTCGTGTTTGATATAAGGATAAATCGTTTATCATGTTACTTAATTTAAATTGTATTTGCATAATTAAAATGCGATCATTTTGATCCAGAGACCACTCATTTGGTCATAAAAATTATTTTAGGAAATACAGGAAACGAATGTACAGAATAGCCTATCAAGTTTTCTGTGCATAAGAAGCTATTTTAATCTTACCTGTCCTCGATTCACTCAGAAGTTACTGTAATAACATTATAGCATTATGTCCATCTAGAGAAACTACACTTTCCAATGGTGAATTAGAAATTAATTATACAAATCGGTTAATTTAGCTTCCGATATTACTTCATACAAACACAGAAACATTCTCTGTAGGCTATCTTTCATACCTTTCGATTGTTGCTGTCCAAGGCCCCTTATAGACGAAGTCATTTGTTTTTTAATCCATTACACGGCCTTAGATGGCAGTTATTTTAATTTTAAAACTCATTTATCTCATTAAATATCAGTCCCATCAAAATGTTTCATGGAATAAAACTTATCGGAAATTATTTTTAAAGAAACTTTTGTTATGTAACATTTTTCACAAAAATCAGTAATAAGCGAGATATTTCGATTTATTTAATTCAGGCCCCCTTATAACCCCCCTTTTAAATAACGTATTTTGAATGCCATATAGCCTAAAATCTAAGTTACAACGAACTTAATTTATATTCCAATTTTCATCGAAATCGGTTCAGCCATTATCGCGTGAAAACTTAACAAACATACAGACAGACAGACAGACAGACATACAAACAAAAATTTCAAAAAAAGCGATTTTCGATTTCAGAGTGATTAATTATATATGTTAGGACCAATTATTTTTGGAAAGTCGAAAATTACCAGAAAAATTTCGGCTACAGATTTATTATTAGTAGGCTATAGATTAACTTGTACAATTTTGGAATTTGAAAGTTAACGTCGGGAAAGAAATTACAAGTAGTAGGCTACTTAATTTAAACAATTACTGCTTTCAATTTATAGTTAACTACGATAACTGAAATTCAGGTCAACTGCATGAATAGAAGTCAGCAAGAAGACAAAGTATTGCTGAACCGTGAAATTGATATACGTAAAAGATTAATATTTTCTCAATCTAAAAGTTTTTACATTTTTTAAAGATTATTTGGATCTTTTCAAATATTATAGCGTTATAATGCATTGCTAGTATAAAGCACTACCTGACACGACAGATGAGTGCACAAGAATGGGAAGTTTGGGAGTTTAAACCACCGCGACGACCAAAATTTGGGAAGAAATCAGCGAGTTAGAAAGTGAAATAGTGAAGTTTTTCAATGTATTATACAATACCAGGGAGGGTGTGTGAGTGTATCTAGTGCCTACCCACTTCACTTGCGTGATTTGAATTCCGCATATTGCGGATAGATAGCAGGACTGTGACCCATTTTCCAGAGCAGTGTATTTTAGAGAGTACCGCATTCTCGGCGGCGGCAGCCATATTTACTCCTTGCTCGGCACAGAAGCGTAAGCTGTAATGCTAGAACAATGGTGATTAAAGGCGATATCATACATGTTGTTGTAATTTATTGAACACGGGAGACAAAAATTAACAAACATTATTGTCATAGCGAAATGACTCATGGGAGATAACACTTTATTATTTATGTTATGTCCATTTCAATAGGGATAACATCAACAATTTTCTAATACAATTCTCACACCAACATTTCGACCGCCACATTTAGCAAATTGTTGTCGTGCATTTGCTATAACAGACAATTTTCTTAACAATAAATATATTCTAGTTATAAAATAGTGATAAGACGTTTTCAAATATATTATAACGAATTGAGAATGTATGAGTTGAAGTGTTGATGAATAAAGACTTCAAATCCTTTAGTGTCAATACATTTTCTACCAACGTTTCACATTCTTCTGCATTTAGAATTATATCAAATACGAATTTATAAGGGTATACAAGTGACATTTCCATGTACGACTTGAGAATCACTAATATGCTAATAAAATTTATAGAGTCATCCCTGTTATGAGTTATTAGATATGAAATACAGTTTTCACAAATATTGTATAACTTATTTTGTTTTATTTTGAACATTACTGACCCCAACAAATAGTAAAGAGCTTGTTGTTCACTCAAGTCAATATTTCCATTTTCAGTTAAATTAAAATTTAGCCTATATCAATTTCTTTTGCTCAGATTCATCTTCACTAGACCTTTCTGTTTCGAGTTTACTTACATCTATACCTAGAAACTCAACTAATTGTTCAGAATCGCAAACTTCCCCAAAGGTCTTTTTCCCTCCGGTTTCCCAACAATACTGTATATGGATTTCTGGATTCGCCCATACGTGCTACATGCCATGCTCATCTCAAACGTCGGGATTTAATCTTCCTAATTATGTCAGGTGAAGAATACAATGCGTGCAGTTCTGCGTTGTGTAACTTTCTCCATTCTCCTGTAACTTCATCCCTCTTAGCCACAAATATTTTCCTAAGAACCTTATTCTCAAGCACTCTTAATCTCTGTTCCTCAAAGTGAGAGTTAAAGTTTCACAACCATACATAACAACCGGTAATATAACTGTTTTATAAATTCTAATTTTCAGATTTTTTTTTATAGCAGACAAGATAACAAAATCTTCTCAGCCGAATAATAACAGGCATTTCCCATATTTATTCTGCGTTTAATTTCCTCCCGAGTGTAATTTATATTTGTTACTGTTGCTCCAAGAATATTAATTTTTCTACCTCTTTGAAGGATAAATTTATAATTTTTATATTTACATTTCATATAATATTCTGGTCACGAGACATAATCATATACTTTGTCTTTTCAGGATTTACTTCCAAACCTATCGCTTTACTTGCTTCAGTAAAGTTCCCGTGTTTTCCCTAATAGTTTGTGTATTTTCCCCTAATATATTCATGTCACCCGCATAGACTATAAGCTGTAATGCTAATTTTGTACAACAGCAATTGATTACACATTGATTAACTGCACAACAACACGGCATTCTTCATGATAACGATGGAAAATCACACTAGAAACCTGTGTTCCTACGCAAGTCTTGCGGTGTACTGAGTCTCCGCAGGAGTAAATATGGCCGCCGCGTCGGCATTTGTCGGATCAAAAGAATGCGGTACTCTCCAATATACAGTGAAACCTGCCTTTGCGGTCACTTCATTTAAACGGCCACCTGGCCAAAAGACCAATTTTCTCTGGAACCAATTGGATTTTCCATAAGATCATTTCAAATTCTCTCTTTATTTAGCGGCCACCTCATGCTTCGGCCAGCGGCCAGGGTCTCTTTGGATTGGAATCTGACTATAACAGTCACTGTCCAACAAAAAAATTTTTCACGGATACTGTCTGACCTATTTTTTCGATGGTTAGAGGACAGAGAGCAATATCACGAGTACAATAGCTAAGTGTACAACAGTACATCCTCCATATCTTGGGGTTAGTTGGTTACTTTTATGACTCTTTTGTCACTTTCCACTCCGACCCTGCACAGCTATAAATTCTTACTCGTTTTTAAAGGATTGAAACACGGACGTTTTCTATCGAAAATGTCACAGTATGTTTTAGGTCAGTAGTTAATCATTCGAATTTTTTTTTCTCCTCTTTCCATCTTTTTCTATTTGGACCAGCTTTTACGAATTTTTCTTCTTTTCATTCAGTTGATTCAGAGGAAATGTGACGTTAGTTTGAGTCTAACAAATCTAGAGTGGTATTAAGTTTAGAGGTGAGACGAAAAATGATTGAAGAAAGTGAGAAAGGAACATCTGCGAGAAAAATTGCAGAAATATTGAAATGTGGAAGGACACAAATACACGGTATAATTAAGATGAGATATTAAAAGAATGGTAGGAAAATATGCATGGTGGCCAAAAAAGAAGAGAGAATCTGTGTTTAGTAATGTGAATGATTTCGTTTACGAATGGTTCAACTGTGCGAGGGCGAAACAATTGAGTTTTGAAAAGGCTAGTTGCAAGAATGGAAGAGGCTGACATTAATATGCACGATTGTGTACGCGCACAGTACTAAAAAGTCAATGAAATTCAGTACTTTCATGCTGATTCATAAAAAACCGCAACCTTAATCAAGCGGCCACCTGATAAAACGGCCATTTTACAAGGTAACTTCAGATGGCCGCTTTAGACAGGTTTCATTGTACACTGCTCTGCCATTTTCAATTTGTACACCACTTCGGCGGGACACGCTGTACATGATATATCTGTGAAGAATTATGTCGTGCACTAGGGTGAGTGTATGTGTAGATATTCGTGCTAGTGTGGTGTAGGCAATGGGTGAGGATGATGGAAATTACATTATGGTTTATTTAACGACGCTCACAACTGCAGAGGTTATATCAGCGTCGCCGGTGTGCCGGAATTTTGTCCCGCAGTTCTTTTACATGCCAGTAAATCTACTGACGTGAGCCTGTCAGCTACTAGCGTGGCTCAGTCGGTTAAGGCGCTTGCCTGTCGGTCTGAAGTTGCGCTCGGGCGCAGGTTCGATTCCCGCTTGTGTTTTTTTACCTAGTTGGTTTTTTTTTCCGAGATTTTCCCCAACCGTAAGGTGAATGCCAGGTAATATATGTCGAATCCTCGACCTCATCTCTCCTAATACCATCTCGCTAACACCAATCTCATCGACGCTAAATAATATAGTAGTTGATATAGCGTCGTTAAATAACCAACTAAAAAAAGACTTGAGCCTGTCGCATTTAAGCACATTTAAATACCAACGACCTGTGTCGGAATCGATCCCGCAACCTCGAACACAGAAGGCCAGCGTTATACCGACTGCGTTACCGAGGCCGACGAGGACGATGATTGTGAGGAAGGGAAAAGGGGAAACCCGGTGCCGGCACGTAGCCTACTTCTGTCGAATAGCACCAAGGGGCCGCCAGGCTTAACGTCCCCATCCGACGGACGAATCACTATCAACAGTGACATATCCTCTCTCTTCATATGCAATGCGGAGAGATTTGGGATTTAACCCAGGCATATTGGTGCACAATTTAGTGATTATAAATTGTGCACCGCCATCTCTCGTAGTCTCGAAAATTTCTGACTCCGCCGGGAAGCGAACCCGGCCTGCGGACTCGCTGTCACAGAGCGGACCTACAATACCAGGGATATACGGACCATTTTCTCATGCTCTCGTCAGAGTTATGGTACGTCATTCTCGCAGATTAAAAAAAAAATGTTTTTCTCACCTCCAAGCCCTCTTCCCCCATTTTAAAAGTTCCGCTCACGGCCATGGATGAGTGGAAAATGTGTCGTCTTAATCAAAGACGTTATATAGTATACTAGACTCACACGGAGCGCTGTTGTGCTGTCCAAAATTGAAACCAGTCTGCGCATGTTTACGCCGCCATTAAATAGGTAGAAACAGCGGTAAACACGAAGCCCGAGCTACTTCCAAAGTGGCTTGTTGCTATTAAAAGAGATAAACTTGTGCCTTCACCTAACGTAAAATTGTGTTCGGCCCATTTTAAAGATACAGATAAATGGAAAGGTAATGACAATAGAATTTTGTAAGATGATGCTGTACCATCCCTGTTTAATTTTCCAAGCCATTTGCAAGAGGTACGATATATTATCTCTGTTGTTACACTATCAATATCATTAAAAATCATTCAGTAGTTTACTACAATAAATAATACTTAATTGTTAGTACAAGTATATCAGACTGTAGAGAAATCCCCCTGAGTGAATTATTTAGACTTACACATCAGTTATTAAACACAATTAGTGGAAAGATAACTTTTTGTTTTTATTATGTAAATTAATTTATCTGTAATATAATAAAAATCGATTCAAAATCTAAAGGTGGATAAGTAAGTAAATAAATAAATGGCATTATAGTTAAGCCTACTTTGTGGACTAATGATTCAGGGTTCATGATCAATATGTAAAGGGTGCGTCAGAAAGAACGGATGGATTTCAAACTATCGATACGCAACGAGGAGAGAGATATAGTGAGGGGGACCACGACTGTTGGGTCAGCCATAGAATGCAGTTTCAGTTGAGAACATGGTGTTGGTCTGGTGTACAACGTGCTTTCATCGTAGAGACATTTTTGAAAAATGAAGAGTCTGTGATCGCCACTCAGGACTCATTTCGACATCGGACGTCACGCTAGGATTCCAACTCGGAATACAATTTTGCGGTGGGTGGCTTCATTTCGTATCACAGGTTCAACATTAAAGAAGAAATCACCTGGACGAAATTCTATTGCACTGAGATTGTCCGAGGCTGCGGTAAGATCTCGCGCCCTGCGACTTCTTTCTTTGGGACCATTTGAAGGCGTAAGTTTGTAAACATCGATCACATACACTGGACGAACTGAAGACAGCGATTCGTGAAGAAATCGTGGCAATTGCACCAGCTATGACTGTGAAAGTGATGGCGAACATCAGAAAACGCCTCGATGCCTGTATTGAAAGCCAAGGACATCATATGGATAATGTTGTTTTCCATAAATGAACTGCATGTATTGGTGAATATGTTGATAACAATAAATTTTTGATTTGATGAATCTTTACAATTTTCTTGCCATGTGAAATCCATCCGTTCTTTCTGACGCACCCTGTATAGGCCTAACTAGACTAATAAATTAGCCAGCCGTGGGTTTGATCTTGTTGGAGAACATGCTATGATTCAGATGTAAGGAAATGAATACATAATTTCCTGTGGGAACTAAATATCACTAATGGGATTCTAGGAGGGGGGAGGGAGAGAAAAGTTATTATTTTCTGTTCAACCATCTTTTGACGTTTAACAGCTACATATGATCTACCTAATTAAGTGTATAAACATTTAATATTACATTGCAGCAGATTTGGTAACTTAATTGAAGTTGTTTTTTGTAGGTTGAGACGCCACCCCGTAGGCCATTAAAATTACTTTATATTTGTGAATGGTCTATGCTGTCATTTGCACAGCAATTTTTGTTGTTGTTGTTTTTTCAGATATTCCTAGAGCATTATTTTTCACTGGGGGGATTATAAATGCATATAGTTTACATACAAATAACCCGTTTATATTTTGCCGGATATGTATTATTAAAAAAGCAAGGAATGTCATCTTATTGATATAACATATCTGCATAAAATTACGTACTATCATTCCGCAAGCAATGATATACTTACTTACTTACTGGCTTTTAAGGAACCCGTAGGTTCATTGCCGCCCTCACATAAGCCCGCCATTGGTCCCTATCCTGAGCAAGATTACTCCAGTCTCTACCATCATATCCTACCTCCCTCAAATCCATTTTAATATTATCTTCCCATCTACGTCTCGGCCTCCCCAAAGGTCTTTTTCCCTCCGGCCTCCCAACTAACACTCTATATGCATTTCTGGATTCGCCCATACGTGCTACATGTCCTGCCCATCACAAATGTCTGGATTTTATGTTCCTAATTATGTCAGGTGAAGTATACAATGCGTGCAGCTCTGCGTTGTGTAACTTTCTCCATTCTCCTGTAACTTCATCCCTCTTAGCCCCAAATATTTTCCTAAGAACCTTATTCTCAAACACCCTTAATCTCTGTTCCTCTCTCAAAGTGAGAGTCCAAGTTTCACAACCAGACAGAACAACCGGTAATATAACTGTTTTATAAATTCTAACTTTCAGACTTTTTGACAGAAGACTAGATGACAAAAGCTTCTCAACCGAATAATAACACGCATTTCCCATATTTATTCTGCGTTTAATTTCCTCCCGATTATCATTTATATTTGTTACTGTTGCTCCAAGATATTTGAATTTTTCCACCTCTTCGAAGGATAAATCTCCAATTTTTATAGTTCCATTTCGTACAATATTCTGGTTACGAGACATAATCATATACTTAGTCTTTTCGGGATTTACTTCCAACCCTATCGCTCTACTTGCTTCAACAAGAATTTCCGCGTTTTCCGCAATGATTTATTTATTTATTTATTTATTTATTTATTTATTTATTTAAAATAACAATATATTATGTAAAGAAATCCACTCATAAAAAGTATGTTTTTTTTTACATAATGTGATTATGTTTAGCTTTTAGGTCTTCATGTTACCTATTTGATGCAATGTATTAGGTACCGGTAGGCTACTTTTTATAATTGATAGCATTCCCTTTATTAATTGAAGAATGACTTATAAATGCAATGTAATTTTGCTACCTTTGCGCTTTATATTTTGCCAGATTATTTATGTCCTGTGGTCTAAAAGTACAGGTAATATAATTTTCGATTCTCTAAAACTTAACAACAGGTCTATACTGATTATCACATATTTATTTCACTTAAGAATTTGATTATAATAAGAATTTGTGAAATCAAGGTGCATGTATTTACGTCTTGTGATCTAAGAGTGATATACGTTAATATAATTTTCGATTCTCTGAAACCTAACAATATGCTGATTAACGTAAAATTATACATTCTATAATGTGTATTGTGTAGGCCTATTTATGGATGTATGAGCATGTTTTCTATCAATTGCTGCGTACGTGTTTTCTTTCCTTTAATGCTCTGACCCATATCAATGAAACTTTGAATATATTTATTTCGTCCTAATTTTACGTTAAACGTCGAAAATGGACATAATCTGTCAATTTTAGATCATCACAGCGTTAAATTGTGTGATTTACGTACTGCTATTACGCATCTGCTCTCCTACATCATGGCGGCAAGCGCAGCGTTCAATTTGCCCCGGTTACCTCGTTCCGCGCAGCCGAGACTGTAGGGGCTTGGTCTTAATAAGAGAAACTGCATTCACATAATATATAAAGCGCACTGTAGAGGCGTTATCTAGGAAACAAAATTGACAAAATCAGTCATATTATGTGCAGTTTGGAACCTGATATCGCTAAGTATAATTTGCTCACAAGATGAGGCTCAAATCTGAAATTATTTAATACTAGCTTATATTACCCGGCGTTGCCCGGGTTTTAAATTTTGGTCTATTTCTAAATAAACTGTTTGTTAGACTTATCGGAGACCTCGGCAAGGGAACTATATAAAACCAAAACGAACCATATTTACTTATGTTTTCTCCTGCCTAGTGACGGATATTAAAGAAAGTGCCACTAATATCCAAAGAAACTGACTAATCGAAATAATTCCATCTCACCTATGAATAGAGTTTTAACAGCATTAACACCTTATGCTTCAGGGATATTTAAGATATTTAACATTGTGATTGATGATAATATTTATCGTACCACGGCATTATGCATTATTAAGCCTTTCTGCCCACAATATATTTAATTTCCTTCAAGGCCAAACTACAATCTGTAACGCATGGATTCTATTAAATGCATGGATTTGAGGGTGTTTTGCAGTAACGGAGACTATACTCATCAGAATTCACTCTCCTGGAGAAGGCAATGTAGAACACTACCACAACAGAAAATCATATTTTTCTATAAACGGCCAAGTCATTAGTGACCATAACTTATTAATAAGAGACGGGTTAACAGTAACAGTAAAATAGGCTCTATATTATTATTGCAATATTATAATATTGTAATATTATCACAAATATTACTATAACTTATAATAATTGCTTAAAATCGAATGGCTATAATAGCAATACGTGGGATAAAAACATTATCTTCTTTCGTTTTTCCAGTTAATATTGCCACTCGTATTACGTTTCGCATTAATTTTTGACACAAATTCTTGTTAGTGCATAATTTTGGTGAGTCAATATTTCGCAATAGTAGGTCTACTATGGCTATTCAATATTAAGTAAATTATGTGGTAGCAATCTTTGTAGTTTGAAAGAATTCTAGAATTCAATTGGATAAAACAGTCTGCTCACTATCTACAAAACTGCATCGAGGAATTCATAATACGGACCTGGACTGCGTAAAGATACTTATTGCATGTATTATCTAGTTTTAGCCTTCATGATGTGTAACAACAATGTAATTTAATTTCGTGTTCAAATTTCCAAGGCCTCGTGAAAGTCTATGTTGAATACAACAGACAATAATAAAGAACAATTGACTGTAGAAGATTTTGCATTTTAATATAATACATGGATATTTGATCTATTTATTTATATTTTTTATATATTTAATTAATTTAACTTCCATTTGCACAATTTTAATGTAGCCTATGTTTTTCTCCTGGTTATGAAGGTTAAATGTGCAAACTTTGGCACATATTGGTCAAAGCGTGTAGATTTGAATAGCGAACATACACACTCACATACATACATACATACATACATACATACATACATACATACATACATACATACATACATACATACAGACCCACATTCAATTTTATATATTAAGATAATAATAGTAAATGTTTGTGAAAACAATAATCACTTATGCCAGAACCAATGAAATAGTTTGCAGTCACTCAGAATCCAAGCCGTTTTAAAAGCCATGTTCGTACCTTGCTGTATAGTGACTATGAGCAAACTGTAACATCAGCTGTTGAAGGAACTACATTTTTGTTGTATGTAGCCTAACAGTGAGTGATTCTATTTCGCAGGGAAGGATCCCGAATACCAACTACGCCGTGTACCTGTTAAACAGAGGACCAACTGCAGTGGCCAAAAAGGTAGATGGGGCTTCTGTGGATATTATTTATATTCTATTATTATTATTATTATTATTATTATTATTATTATTATTATTATTATTATTTTGTTCCTCTTGTAGCTGCTCTACCATATAGGGTGATTCACGAGAATTTACCGCCCCTTACGGAGCTTATTTGCGTAGACTTCTGAGCAAAAAATGTCATATAAACTTTGTCCTAATCTCAATATTTTCATAATTACACTAATTTAAAGTTGTTTGTAAAATATCATTATTATTGAGTTTTAAGCGTAAAAGAATATTAGAGATAAAGAATGAACTATTCAGGAGTATCTTTTCTTTAATTAGCTAGTATTCTGAAGCTAAAAATGTGTTGTGAATTCCATAGTTGCTTCGTACAGATTTCTTTTTCGATTTTTAACTACAGAATTACATTTTCTTACGCATTTATCACAACGATTGTTACAAATCACGCCGCTCTTGTAAATTCTTCGAGTCTGTACATTAGGATGCATAATTAACTGCAAAGAATCGAGTTCCTGAAGTCGTATGATTTGTAACAATTTTTGTGATAATTTCATAAGAATGATGTAATTTTTAGTTAAAAATTGAAAAACAAAATTTGTACAAAACAACTGACAACACATTTTTAGCTTGAGAACATTAGCCAATTAAAGAAATGATACTTCTCAATAGTTCATTCTCTATTTGTAATATTCTTTTACCCTTAAAACTGAAGGAAAAAGATAGTTCACAAACAACTTCAAATTAGTGTAACTTTGAAAATATTGAGATTAGGACAAATGTTTATATGACATTTTTTCCTTAGAAAGTCTTCGGAAATAAGTTCCTAAGTGACGGTAAATCCTCATGAATCACCCTGTATACTCGCATATCAAACATGGTCGTTATATTTTTCTTGACTGTACCAGTACAATTATGCAGGCCTGATTCTAATTCATGTGAATAATAATAATAGTACATTATGCAACGAGCCTATAATGGTAGTAATTAAGACGCGAGTATGTTTATGAAACAAGCGCAAGCGAGTTTCATAATTTTCATACGAGCCTCTTAATTACCATTATAGGCAAGTTTCATACGACTTTTTATGCTCGACCATATTTCTAACTTGAAATTATTCATAAGTATTCATGTTATTCTTATCTGACTGGGGAGCGGAACTGACCTTGTGCAATATCTCGTAATTTGTGAGATGTGCGCAGACGCGAAAGTATTGATTTTTTCCGAGAAACAAATGTCATTGACCTTGATATAATCTAGAGAGTAAAATAAACATTAATCTTGATATAACCTTGAAATGGATTTAGACATAGAAAAACGAGATGACAAATTGAATTTATTTGAATATTATTTACAATTAACGCTAATTACTATAGTAACAAAACATAACCTTCCGCAACAGTATTGGATTTCCAGCCTCCGTGACGTTTCGCTAGTTGTCTTTCGATTGCATATCCGAGAATAATCGATACTTGCGCTTTCATATTGCTACAATGTGATTTCCGATTGGTGGAACACCTGAACTCTAATGAATAGGTGTACTTTAATGAGTTCCATTAAAGGGCTGCTACCAGGTGTATAATTACTACATTTCGGCATGGTCGAGCATAAAACATTTTAAAAATTTTGGCTACAGATTTATTATTATGTTTATATATTATATTATATTATATTATATTATATTATATTATATTATATTATATTATATTATATTATATTATATTATATTATATTATATTATATTATGAAAAAGTGTGTTGATAACGAATGTACTCGTATTAGAAAGTTTTTAATTTGTTGTGGGAGCTCTTGAATCTCAGGAGGAACAACTTTTAAAACAGCGCAACATAATCTGCTTGGCTCAGTACCCAATTTTTTTGCATTGCATTTATTGCATATATATTTTATGTATTTTAACACGATTCAATTGAGCGTAGTTAAAATCTGAATTATAAAATAATGGATTGCTAAGCTAACGTACTATTACTGCATACTAAATCAATACACTCTCGTTGTTCGTTAATTCTCTGAGATAAAAATGAATATGTTCATAAACATTATTATAAGAAATACAGGAAATGAATATACAGAATAACCTCTCAAGTTTTCTGTGCATAAGAAGCTATTTTAATCTTACCTGTCCTTAATTCACTCACAAGTTACTGTAATAACATTATAGCATTATGTCCATCCAGAAAAACTACATTTTCCAATGATGAAATAATAATTAATTATACAAATCTGTTAATTTAGCTTCCGATATTACTTCATACAAACACAGAAACAGTCTCTCAGGCTATGTTTAATAGCTTTCGATTGTTGTTGTCCAAGGCCCCATAGATGAAGTCATTTGTTTTTATTTCAGTACAGCACCTTAGATGGCATTGTTATTGTAATTTTAAAACTCATTTATCTCATTAAATATCAGTCCTATCAAAATTTTGTATAGAATAAAACTTATCGGAAATTATTTTTAAAGAAACTTTTGTTATGTAATATTTTTCATGAAAATCAATAATAAGCGAGATATTTCGATTTATTTAATTCAGGCCCCCTTATAACCCCCCTTTTAAATAAAGTATTTTCAATGTCATATAGCCTAAAATCTTAAGTTACAACGAACTTAATTTATATTCCAATTTTCATATAGATCGGTTCAGCCATTATCGCGTGAAAAGGTAACAAACATACAGACAGACAGACAGACAGACAGACAGACATACAAACAAAAATTTCAAAAAAGCCATTTTCGGTTTCAGGATTGTTAATTATACATGTTAACACCAATTATTTTTGGAAAATCGAAAATTACCAGAACAATTTTGGCTACAGATTTATTATTAGTATAGATTACCGTTGTTTTCAAAACTTCTGACCTGGAATAATGTTAGATGTAAGCTACAGGGGACACGACATTGAGGGAAAACACGTCGATTTAGTTTTCGAGGGGACAGGTGACAAGTGGGGGCGTGACAATTCGCGTGGTTGACAATTTGTCACCCAGAAGAATGAAACGTTAGCTACACAAATTATACGGGCAACTTCAAGACTGAAACTAAAGAATGCTATTATGTGAGCTTTGATTTGAAGGTAGGCGCACCTACAGCCTCACGGTTGTAAACCTTCCTAGGAAATACAATGAAAAGAAGCACCACGCTGGTTCACAGGTGCCCCCACGAGAATGCTGAAGGGTTAACTCTCTTTTCGCTTACAAGTAAACTTTCAGGTGGGGTAAAAAAACAAAGACTTACCTTTATTACCATTCGATTAAGCATTAAAAGCAATGAAAAATATGTAAATTTTAAAACTCGAACGCAATGAACAACAGAGATCTCGACCAATCAAGATCAAGTTGACATGGACTACTTAGATTGCAAACAACTATACCTCGCAGCATGCTAGACGCGAGACCGAAGACAGTACTGCTGTAGTCGCGCTGTCAGCTAGTTTGTACCTTGCAGTTTATTGTGTAATGTTATGTGCAGTGAGCTGAAGAAGATGAACCCAGTGAATATAGTGATTAAAATTTTGGATAAACTAAATGAAGAGGGTTATAAGGAGACAGTGAAATGTCGCGGAAGGAACTTGGAATTGTTGATGATATATATGACTTATTAAAGAGTTATGAATTGGAAGCAGTTGAAGAAAGTCATACTCTGGACACTGATGAAAATGAACCATGAAATGATGACAATGTCATGCCTCATGTACGAGAATAGGAGACTGAAAAAAAAAATACTACGTCAGAAGAGGAATTAAGTACTTCACAAAGTTCCGGTTCTCAATACGCTCCTTCCCCTCCCAAAACATCCCGAGTCGTTGACTTTGAAGAAAAATGTGAAGTAACAGAGTATTGGATTCTGTCAGGCGTACCGACAAACAAAAAGAAAAAGTTTAATCATAGGTCATGGAGCAGTATGAAGCATAAATTCACGTGGTTAACATACGAAAGTCAACTATCAAAAGATTGCAACTCATAAGTCGTATTTGGTGGCATGATTTTGGACAGTTTGGACATGTACAATGATGATCAAGTGTTTAATACAGACGAATGTGGGTTCCATAAGGAAATGCCTTTCGGCAGAACATTAGAACGTCAAGGAACCAGTAAAGTGTACGGTGTCGTGCAATCCAAGGGGGCAACTACACATTCCTACACTATAACGCAGGTGGTTTCTAATGCTGGAAAACGGATGCCAAAATTGCTACTTCTTCTCCAAGAACAAAAAGGTATAAGTAAAAGATTTACGGAACGCATTTTCCAGAGTGACAACCTTGTAGTAAAATGGACTTCGTCGGGAAACATGACCAAAAAAACATGGATACAATTGTTACGAGAAATATTCCTTCCTAATTCTGCAACTTGCAATCTTTTGCTGTTGGACTCGTATGGTGTCCACTGCGACGAAAATACAATTAAGGAACTGTTAGAAGAAGGGGACTGTGGTCTTGAAAAACTAGTAGTTAAAATCATACCGCCAAATACGACTTATGAGTTGCAATCTTTGGACAGGTACTTTTTTCGAATGTGTAAGCATATGATTTGACACATTTCTCATAATGTAGATTTTGATGATTCATCTGATACATTACAAAAACGCAACAATAATATACTGAAACTACAGTCGCTTGTTTACCAGCAGTTTCTTTTTCCACGATTCCAACAGGCGCATGGGTATGGTTGGGTGTTAGCTGAATTGGGATCCAGAAGTGGACAACGTTTTCAAAACACTACAGAGTACTGTAACCGAAATGTACAAGGAATATGTACGATATGTGCAAAATCAGCCTGTATAAAGTGCGGGTGGTGTACTGAATATTTGTGTTTCCAATATTTTGCATTAGCTATCACTGTTGTGCGACATATGTTTCTGGATAAAAACAAATCAGATTCTGGAATACAATGCGTTAAGTAACATGATGACCACATCATCCTTTTCCTTCTTATGCATTAATCGCTAGTTGAAAGTATGTTTTCTTGCTGCTTGAAGCCTCGTGTTCTGCGCTCTGTATCGCACTTGATAATTGCAGTCGAGTTACGAAATTTTAGGATTATTCATATTTTATTATGCTGATTCCAAAAATATAAGTTTAATTTTCATTGTTTTTACCTCAGGTGAAGGTTTACTTGTTAGTTCACATCGAATCTATTGAATATTCTTAAGTCTTCGTAGCACACATTAACATAGTTCTTCCTTAAAGCAGAGTCACTTATTTTCTTAATCCTGCATATTCGAAACACTTTGAAGTGCAATATGAATTAAATAGTCACAAGATAATACCTACAGTACACAACAACTTTATAATAAATACAAACTATTCAAATTCGCACCACTAACATCGCCTATTTTCGTAGTACAAAAATTGTTTCAGTGACAATCGAACAGATTTATGTTTGAGAATTTACGAATATACACAGCTGTACATTGCAACAAAATTAGTGACACTTAGGCCGTTTTCACACTTTTTTTAGACAAAGATTATTTATTTACTAATGTTTTAGTGATACAACAATTCAAGAGCTTACATCACACTATACCTAAACGATAGGAACATCATATTCATTTATGCACACTTTCATTTGCCTAAATAACGTTGAAAAATAATTCAAATTATTTACTATCTTCACTGGAGAAGAAAGGAAAGAACACTTTCATTCTTAGCAGTCGCATTGCAAACGCCAGTGTCCTTATATATATGAGTAGCTTAATATCAAAGACGGACGTCTGACCTCAATCGAAATTTAGATAGCTGTGGTTTTTATACAATTGTTCATGCTCTTTCCAGTTATAGTGAAACCATATGCAAACTCTAACACTACAAGTATAAAATAAATTGTGTTAAATATTACAAAGAAAACTGTGAATTAAAAAAATTGCCTCTAGATCAAAACTATGGAGACGACAGATGTCCGTCCTTGATATTAAGCTACTCATATATATATATATATATATATATATATATATATATATATATATATAGGCACAAATTCTACAAAATTAAATAACATCGTTGATACATTGTAAAAGCAGGATCCAGATGCAGACGCGTGTAATAGTGTATTACCACATGGCCAACTTTTTTTCCCCCCCTCAGTGCTGCCAAAACTGAAGTCGCCCTGTGCAGCCAATGGTGCTATCGCCCTGTGTTGAAAATGCTAAGTCGCCCTATGCTGCCAATGGTGCCATCGCCCTGTGTTGAAAATGCTAAGTCGCCCTATGCTGCCAATGGTGCCATCGCCCTGTGTTGAAAATGCTAAGTCGCCCTGTGCTGCCAAGTTTTTTCCTAACATGTACACCCACCAGTTTGTAGATATACACTTCTGTGTTCATTAATAAAGTCTGGTAAAATTTTTGTATTGATTTGCAGCATATAATAAATAAAACCCATTGCAAGCCACAATATACTAAAATGATGGGGAGTCTGTGGTAAGTCCAGTTCAAAAACGATCCGCATATTCGTGTTCGGGTTTCTTGCCTCATGCACATTTTTTAGCTGTTGCTGAACCCATAACCAAATGCCACTTGTAAGTTCTGAACATCTTGGTAGTCTGTGCCTAATTGTATCAATATTCCCACATGTCTTGCACTGTGGAGTTGGAACAATGTGACACAAGTACTTTTTTTCTTCCGTCATAATTAGGCCTATCCCATTAATTAGCGCATATGACTCCCATTTCCAGTTTGATGGTATATGAGGTATTTTAAAATATGACCAAATCTTCGTCCAGTTCTTATTAGGAAATATACATTATACATTCGGTAACAACCTCACTTGGTCTTGTAAATAGCTGTAGATGAGTTTAGTTGTTATTTGTTCTGGTGCAATATTTGTGTCTTCCAAAAATTTGTTGGCGTCAGTGGTGAGTTTTTTCAAAAACCTAGTCATACTGGGTGCATGCAATGAAGCAACATAGATATGAACACTAAAGTGTCTATACTGTGGTCAGCGCGTAATATATCTTTTATAAATAGAGCATCACATTTAGATTTTACATTAGTTAACTGTAGACCTTCCTTGATCAACAATCTGCATTGAGGTCGTGCGATACGAAATACGAAATCTTTCCACAAATAAAATCCTAAAATCTTTTCAATTTGTTGAGTTGTATTTTCGGGTATCGGAAGAACTTGCGCAAGGTACCATATTTTGGATAAAATAAACGTGTTTATATGCCACATTTTTTGGATAACATTCAAATTTCGACTGAGGTGTCTTTGGATTCCATATCTGATTTTGTTAACAATATCCTTCCAATTTAATTCAATAACATCCATAATATTGGGTGTAAATAGTATCCCTAAAATTTTCATTTCATTGACATTAGTAAATCGAGTTGATATAGTTTGACCCTTTGGAGTTAGGGCCATGGAAGTAGTTTTCGTAAAATTAATGACAGAGTTTGACGCACTTCCGAGTACTTGTAGCACTTCTTGAATACGAGGAGGATCTGTTGTTTCTTTGCATAAAATAATCACATCGTCGGCATAGGCATATACCGGTGGTGTAGACA
Organism: Periplaneta americana; assembly: GCF_040183065.1. Classification (NCBI taxonomy): domain Eukaryota; kingdom Metazoa; phylum Arthropoda; class Insecta; order Blattodea; family Blattidae; genus Periplaneta; species Periplaneta americana. The sequence continues at coordinate 173,941,029 of NC_091124.1, forward strand.
TCATCTGTCTGTTACTACACAAGGAAAAAGTCAGCATCCTCAGCAGCGGTTCTAATGCACATGTAAATAATATCGTGACATTGGACAGCCCTGACGCACGGATCTTTGTAAGACGATTGGTTTCGTAAAATACCCGTTTATTTGTACTCGTGAATGCGCATTCTGATATAATTGTTTGAAGGTATTGATAAGTTTTATAGGCATATTTAATTGCATACAAACAGGAATGACGGATATTATCAAAGGCATGCTCAAGATCTATGTTAAGTAACCCAGCAACCTCATTATCTCCTTTTTGCAATAACAAATCCCTAATAGCAGAGAGGATATTGGTGATCTTTCTTCCTGGCACTGCACACGTTTGCCCTGTGTCTATAATTTGAGGAAGGAGAGTTTTTACTCTATTTGCAAAAATCTTCATTAGAATTTTGTAGTCGGCATTTAGAAGTGTAATCGGTCTATACAACTTACTTACAAATGGCTTTTAAGGAACCCGAAGGTTCATTGCCGCCCTCACATAAGCCCGCCAGCGGTCCCTATCCTGTGCAAGATTAATCCAGTCTCTATCATCATACCCCATCTCCCTCAAATCCATTTTAATATTATCCTCCCATCTACGTCTCGGCCTCCCTAAAGATCTTTTTCCCTCCGGTCTCCCAACTAACACTCTATATGCATTTCTGGATTCGCCCATACGTGCTACATGCCCTGCCCATCTCAAACGTCTGGATTTAATGTTCCTAATTATGTCAGGCGAAGAATACAATACGTGCAGTTCTGTGTTGTGTAATTTTCTCCATTCTCCTGTAACTTCACCCCGCTTAGCCCCAAATATTTTCCTAAGCACCTTATTCTCAAACACCCTTAACCTATGTTCCTCTCTCAGAGTGAGAGTCCAAGTTTCACAACCATACAGAACAACCGGTAATATAACTGTTTTATAAATTCTAACTTTCAGATTTTTGGACAGCAGACTGGATGATAAGAGCTTCGCAACCGAATAATAATACGCATTTCCCATATTTATTCTGCGTTTAATTTCCTCTCGAGTGTCATTTATATTTGTTACTGTTGCTCCAAGATATTTGAATTTTCCCACCTCTTCGAAGGATAAATCTCCAATTTTTATATTTCCATTTCGTGCAATATTCTGGTCACGAGACATAATCATATACTTTGTCTTTTCGGGATTTACTTCCAAACCGATCGCTTTACTTGCTTCCAGTAAAATTTCCGTGTTTTCCCTAATCGTTTGTGTATTTTCTCCTAACATATTCACGTCATCCGCATAGACAAGAAGCTGATGTAACCCGTTCAATTCCAAACCCTGCCTGTTATCCTGAACTTTCCTAATGGCATATTATAGAGCGAAGTTAAAAAGTAAAGGTGATAGTGCATCTCCCTGCTTTAGCCCGCAGTGAATTGGAAAAGCAGATAGAAACTGACCTATACGGACTCTGCTGTATGTTTCACTGAGACACATTTTAATTAATCGAACTAGTTTCTTGGGAATACCAAATTCAATAAGAATATCATATAATACTTCCCTCTTAACCGAGTCATATGCCTTTTTGAAATATATGAATAACTGATGTACTGTATCCTTATACTCCCATTTTTTTCTCCATTATCTGTCGACTACAAAAAATCTTATCAGTAGTCGATCTATTACGCCGAAAACCGCACTGATGATCCCCAATAATTTCAACTGTCTATAATCTTTAATTAATCTGGAATATTGCTTTTTTGGAATAAGAATTACAATTCCCTCAGAAAAACTTGTACAATCTAATTGACTCTTAAATACTTCATTAAAACATGTGTAAAAGTTGCTCTTTTACGAAGTCCCAATAAGCCTTGTAAAAATTATAGGTAATTCCATCTGGACCTGGAGCTGATTTGGAACTTGCAGAAAATATCGCTCCTCTAATTTCCTCTTCAGTAATGGGTTGTTCTAATCGTTGTTGATCATCAAGGGATATGGCTCGTCGCAAATATTGAAGTACGTTATGTTGATCTTGCTCACAGTGTTCTATCAGGCGAAATCTTGATTGAAAATGTTTGAAAGCTTCTTCCAATATTAAGGGGGGTACCTGTAATATTTTGGTTATCGGATGTTTTTAAATGATGAATAAATTTTGTTCGACCTTTATTTTTTTCTGTAGCAATATGAAAAAGAGCGGCTTTTTCTTCAGCAATGATAGAACCTTTTGTACTTCGTATTAAGGAACCTTGCAATACACGCTCTTGAAGTATGTAGAGTCTCCTCTTAGCAGCTTGCATGTGTTTAAAAACATATTTTGTGCGAGATCGTGCGTATTTGCTTGTTTTCCGCACACAACCAATACGCGGTAAGTGTAAAATACCACATTCAGTATTCCCAACGTAACACACATAACAATTTCCCTCTTCTTACCGCTTAAGCGCGACATTCATTTTACTGTTTTAGGCTTTTAACATATTATTTTTAGAGACGTTTAACATAGTAATAATTATAAATTGGAAACTTACCACTGCAATTTCACCTAAATTGCACTGTTAATTATTGTTTTTAAATATTTGCAAAAATTAAGTAAACTCTACTACTCCACGAAACTTATTGCATTCCTGATACAAGTAACATTAAGGAAGCCGTGAAAAAATCAACAAGATTCCAGATGCCGATGTTATTACTGCAATATGTTATATAAATAATATTGTTAAAATATTAAAATGAAAAATAAATCATTAGATAACCTTACCGTTTGTTTTTAAGTTCGCATTTATAGACTGGGGGAAAAAAAAGACAGACGTATATCACGGCCTGCTGGAATATAGTAAACACAGAAAACATTTTATAGCAACAATGTTGAAGAAAGATATTTTGGTGTTCCGAAGTTGGCGTCATTAAACAGAAACCAACATGGAGATTTCATTGCAACTAATTAGAAATTCGTCTTTGAGGTATGTAATAAACGATCTTCGCACAAAATAATGTACGATACACGAGCGGTATGTTTGTTTTCATGTTCTCGGAAATTAAAAAAGCTCAACTACGTTTCGCTTTTTCAATCTTTTCCTCGACCATGAAAACGTCAACATACCGCTCTTGTAACGTATATTACTATTTTGAACGTCTAATGAATTTAGTTTGCAATATTTGCTGCACAAGCCACTTGTAACTTAAATATTTATTTGAGTTATTAAACATTCTAGTATGCTGATTTCCTTCTAAAAATTTTAATTCAAGGCCGAGAAAGGGACCAGACAGGAACTCTACGAACTGATCAGTTCTCACCCCCTCCACGACTGCTGACTGACCACCCATCCTCTCCGAATAAGCATTACCACACCCAAGAGTCGGAAGATTCCGCACGCAGACCTTCAACTGTTACGAAGTCCTTTCTAATCCTTTTACGTAACGTCCAGATATATTAATTATATCTCGCACTTAAGTAATCAGGCGTTGCCCGGAAGAACACTTTACACGACATTCTTCCTTGAAATCTCAACCCTGGGGTCCATCGCCCTCCAATTCGTTGTGTCAGTCCCCGAGGTCTCCCAGTCCGTATATGGTCTGCCTGTCTCTTCCTTCTGGTCCAGCTACTAATTTACGAGAAGAGGCACGGATGTCTCATCTTCCGGAACTGGATGACGGAAGCGGCGGTTCTTCCCTCTACCAATCACCGCACTTCCGATGCTCTGCGGCCGTCGCCGTGCAGTTTACCTAAGCTGTGACGCTATTATCTTCTACATAGAAGAGCGGTTTTCAAAGAAAAGGAACAGCTCAGATAGTACACACCTAGAAGCTACTTCCAGGACCACCGCCTTATGGCATAGTGCCAAGTGCTGCTAATTGCTAATTCAGTGTTAAATGAGTAGATCCCCGACTCCAAAGGCCTGACAATAACTTTCAGATAAACGGATAATTTATACAGTTCAAAAATCCCAAACCTTGTTAGTAATAGGCTTTTAATAATTTTTAACACCTATTAACTGTCATGAGACAGCAAAATTAAAGATTCTTAGGTAATATACTTTTTATGTGTGCGTGACGAATTTCGAAGTACTGTTAACAGGAATTTCCTTGGACTAACCACATATCACAAAAACCTCGTACAGAGACATCACGAAATGGAGAACAAAACTGTTAGGGAGAATATCTAAGGCTGGTATTGAATAGTCGACACTTTATATATCACCACTTTGCAAAGTGACACTTTTGACGAAAGTGGCTCTTTCATATTAGTGGTATTCATAGACGACTGAAGAAGTGCACTTCACAAAGTGTCCCTTCACGCCAGCAAAATGTAGAGTTACAATTTGGTTGGTAACAGAAGTCCCACAATGCCTTTCAAAACAAGTGAACAAACAATAACAAATTAATGTGTAACCTACAAATTACAATGCTTATGATTTGAGTTGGGAGCCTAATTGATCGCGCGAGAACAAAAATATATATTTAAAGTTGTTTTATTTCAGTTTCTAGTTTTTGTTTCCTGTAGTTTAGATTATTTCAGTCAGTTCAGATATATAATATTTCATTAAATAAGTAGTGATACTGCTGGTGGAATTAGGTTAGGTTTTGTACAGTACATAGCTGATCCGTTGATTTATATAGTTATAGTTAGATTAGGTTTTGTACATATCTTTTTCACTGATTTATATCGTTAAGTTGGGTTTGTATGTATCCGTTCCACTGATTTATATAGTTAGGTTACATTTTGTATATATTTTCTATTGGTTTATATAGTTAGGTTAAGTTGGACTGAGTAGGTTAAAAAACAAAACAAAAACCTCGTACCGAGACACGAAATGGAAAACAAAACTGTTAGAGAGAATACCTAATTCACTTCTTCTCTAGTTACAAATATTTTCTCACGATCTGTCGATATGGATATATGGACAACTAAATATAAAAAAAACTGTTGTAGTCTACTTCCCCTTCCTGAATTACCCCTAATTGAAGAGAGGCTGGCAACCGATAATAAAAAATGGTACCTTTTGGTGCCCAGTGGTAACCGAATATATTAAAATCCTCAGTTTCTCTCTAAAATATTGGTTAAAGATAAAAGTAAAGACATGAAAGTGCCTTCAATAAGCATGTAGAGTATCCTTCTCTTCGTAACTTTATGAGAAAGAAGTGGTATTGTATTGTATTTATTAACATTCCATAGTATTCATACATTGCTTTACAGCTAGAATATGGAACAAGTCAAAAAAATTAATACTATTATAAAGTCTAATTTATAGTGACAGTCTAGATGAAATATATACAGACGAGATTTACAATATAGTCTACTAGTACAACACAAAGTTTTAGTATCAATTTCATGAAGCGTTATTGAATGTCATGAATTCACCTACAGAATAGAAGGCGTGAGAAATTAGGTACTTCTTTAATTTGGCCCTAAATAATTTTATGTTTTGAGTTTCATTTTTTATATCGATAGGGAGGCTATTAAAAATGTTTACTGCCATAACGCACTTCTTTTTGATAGCACGATAGAATTGCCGATGGAGTATGAAAGTCATTTTTTTGACGTGTATTTATGCTATGAACTGTTGAATTTGTTACAAAGTTTTCACGATTACGTACGAGGAAGATTATTAATGAAAAGATATACTGACAAGCCATGGGCATTATTTGTAGTTTTTTAAAATAGTCCTATACGATTCCCTAGATTTGGCACCTACCTAATTACTCTTTTTGTAATGGAAATATATTGTTACTATCTGTGGAATTTCCCCAGAATATTATTCCAAAACTCATTACCAAGTGGAAGTATGCAAAGTATATTGTTTTTAAGGTATATATTTACTATCTTTTGCATAGATCTAATAATAAAACAAGCTGAATTTAGTTTGGGAGTAATTTATTTAATATGATTTTTCCAATTTAACACATTATCGATTTTTAAGCCAAGAAATTTGGTTGTTGTTGTTTCTAATAGGGATCGATTGTTAATTATTGCGCTAGAAATTTGCGAGGTTGAATTTGGACAAGATTTAAATTGAATTATGTTAGTTTTGTTACAATTTAATACCAATTTATTGACTGGTAGTTTTAACCTCAAGACATGAGGCTGAAGGTATATGAGAACTGTTCTAGAAATTGAAGAGAGAGAAAAATGCCTTGCCTTTGTCTACGAAAGAACCTGCTCTTCCACTGAACAATTATAGTGACGGAACTAATTCGGCTTTAATAATTTGCTCAGAATCGTGTAACTTGAAATTAGAAAGCACTATGCTCCTACCGTTATGCCATCAATTCTGAATCACTACCCTGTGAGTAAAAGTCTGGTTTGGCTCTCCGAGCGGGCACTATGACACATTCTCCGACACGTATTACTTACTATTTCATATCCGATCCGACACTTACTGTAGAATGAAACAGATTAATGCCCGGTTTCTGGTACACCTCAGTTAACTGTCAGTTACTTAACTGCACTTATAAATTTAACTGCACTGTTAACTTTCATGAGTTACCGAAAAGTTAAATGTAGATTTATCAGATCTTGTAACTAACAGTTGAGGTAACTTCAACTTCAGTATCTCTTGTTGTCCATAGATGTCTCCACTAGCATTTTGTTAGTGATTTTTTAGTTATTTATAGTTATTTTTATTTGTAGAAGTTTTCAGTAGTAATATGGAAGTGAGCTCTATACTAGTAGGAGTAGGCTTTTTAATATTAAGGAACCGTGTGATAAACGATAATATACATGAACACTTCCATCTCAATCGTAATATGATTAAAAAAGCAATAATTGTTGGTATTTGACGTGATCATCGAGGTAAATAATACTAATAGAGAGAGGGCTAGATGTAATTTCTGCTACAAAACTGCAACCGTAGATAGCTGTGGTGTTTTTGGCACCCACATTGGTATTGTAAAATATGTTACATTCGTCCATGTGAATGCTATCATGTGTTCAAATGGACTTTTCGAAGGCCGAAATACCATTGGCATTGGTAGAGCACCCAAGAATAAAACATTCCTTGATTGACGACATAGAATCTGAAGTTTATAATGAAAATTAAGCGTAAGATATTCGAAATTGTCTTTACAAACACACATTATTAACCTAATATGTCATAGATAGTAGAACATTTACCGTAAGTTACGTAAATAAAACGCCAAAATTTTTTAAGCTATACCGATAATATAGTAAATTAATTAATTCCGGTTTTTGTTATTATTTAACATCAGTTATTATAGTTTACGAAGCAGTAATGCAGTAGCGCCGCATGGCGGTATTTGTTCGAATCAGTACTAACAGCCAGGTAACTACAGGCCGAGGCACAGTTACCAGTTGAAACACAGATAACTGTAAAGATAACATAACTGTTGTTTCGAAAACTCGTTTCAAACATATCAACGCATTAAATTTTAGATAACTCTGTATGTAAAGGTAACTGTCTTCCCAGAAACCGGGCATAAGAGAAAACAATAGGCCTAAAACAATTTAAAAGCACTGATCCTACAGCCACGTTTTGCTCCACTGTCTTACTTCCTCAATAAAGCCGCGTCTATGGCTCAGCATAAACGCGCTGATCTTCCATCCAGAAGTCCTGAGCTCGATTCCCGGTCTGGTCGTCATGGAATTTATAGTGGACAAAACACACGTTGGAGCCAGAGCAACTGACACTAGACTGGAATGTCCCGAGTTTCCGTTCGGTTTGATGGCGGGATTTTTTTCGCCATTGTTGCTCCGAGGTGCATTCAGCCTTGCTTACTTACTTACTTACTTACTTACTTACTTACTTACTTACTTACTTACTTACTTACTTACTTACTGGCTTTTAAGGAACCCGGAGGTTCATTTCCGCCCTCACATAAGCCGCCATTGCTCCCTATCCTGAGCAAGATTAATCCAGTCTCTACCATCATATCTCACTTCCCTCAAATCCATTTTTATATTATCCTCCCACCTACGTTTCGGCCTCCCCAAAAGTCTTTTCCCCTCCGGTCTCCCAACTAACACTCTATATGAATTTCTGGATTCACCCATATGTGCTACATGCTCTGCCCATCTCAAACGTCTGGGTTTAATATTCCTAATTATGTCAGGTAAAGAATACAATAGTGCAGTTCTGCGTTGTGTAACTTTTTCCATTCTCCTGTAACTTCATCCCTCTTAGCCCCAAATATTTTCCTAAGCACCTTATTCCCGAATAACCCTTAACCTCTGTTCCTCTCTCAATGTGAGAGTCCAAATTTCACAACCATACAGAACAACCGGTAATATAACTGTTTTATAAATTCTAACTTTCAGCTTTCTTTAGAGCAAACTGGATGGTAAAAGCTACATAACCGAATAATAACACTAACTCTACCAACACTCTACACCACCCTCTCACTGTATCTATCATCAGAAATATCTAAATAGGCTGCGGTGAAGCCTTGGGGATAATATGGGCCTTTTTTTCTTACTTGGTTATTTAACAACGCTGTATCAACTACTGTAATTTAGCTTTTAATGGGATTGGTGATGAGCGAGATGATATTTGGCGAAATGAGGCCCAGAATTAGCCATAGGTTAACTGACATTTGCCTTACGGTTAGGGAAAACCTCGGTAAAACTCATCCAGGTAATCAACCCAAGCGGGAATCGATCTCGCGCCTGAACAGTTATATTACCGGTTGTTCTGCATGGTTGTGAAACTTGGACTCTCACTTTGAGAGAGGAACAGAGGCTAAGGGTATTCGAGAATATGGTGCTTAGGAAAATATTTGGGGCTAAGAGGGATGAAGTTACAGGAGAATGGAGAAAGTTACACAACGTAGAATGCACGCATTGTATTCTTCACCCTACATAATTAGAAATATTAAATCCACATATTTGAGATGGGCAGGGCATGTAGCACGTATGGGTGAATCCAGAAATGTATACATAATTCAATATCAGCTTCTTGTAGTGTGGATGCGATTGCATCATACTATCATATCACAAAGGACAGGAGATGAATGATTTTGCAAAGAAGCAGACATTGTCGGAGAACTTTTCTGAATAGAAAACTCCCTCTGCTTTGTTTCGTACACAGTGCTCACCCATGTGATTTAGTGACTCGCTTCTTCAGTCTGAATCAGGTTACTGTGACAAAGCGACCGGAACATGAAACCGCATAAATCCAACTACAAAAAGGATGTACAAGGAATAGCATGATCTTCTATTTATGGCTAAAGTAGTAGAATGACTTACTAACAAGATCACATGTTGAACATGAGTGATAACAAACCTTCAACCTTCTTTAGGAATGTGAAATCATCCTCTCCACGGGTTCCGTCTTGCGTGTTTACTCGACGCTGCATAAAGAGGAACGACTTCATACAGGAAAACGTGTTCAGATAACGATCAAATTATCTGTAGTAATGTCACGAGAGGTCTGAGATTTATCTGAGAAATCTCAGACCTCAAGTGACATTTATTAGGACTATTTCATGAATAAAATAAAAATGTGCTGAGGTGCACTCGTTATGAGTGACTAGTTGGCCGGGATCCGACGGATCCGGCGTGGCTTAGTGGATAAAGCATCAGCACGTAGAGCTGAAAACCCGGGTTCAAATCCCGGCGCCGGAAAGAATGTTTCTTCGTTCCATTACTCTTTCATCGTATGATGACGCAGAATATCTGCATGGAAATATCATATGTACTTCGGTACATTAAAATAATATATATGATATGCGTAAATCACTTAGTGATTTAAGACGGCGCTTATTCCGTCGGATCCCGGCCAACTAGTCACTCATAACGAGTGCACCTCAGCACATGTGTGGACTTCAGTCCTACGTCCATAGACATCTATGATGTAGTGCAGAGGGCGGCCATTAGAGGGAACCCAAGAGTTGGAACTTAAACTGAGACGATTCTGTCCGACGCCGGAGTGGGTATCCGGTGTGGCTTAGTGGATAAAGCATCAGCACGTAGAGGTGAAAACCCGGGTTCAAATCCCGGCGCCAGAGAGAATTTTTCTCCGTTCCATTACTCTTTCATCGTATGATGACGCAGAATATCTGCATGGAAATATCATATGTACTTCGGTACATTAAAATAATATATAAGATATGCGTAAATCACTTCGTGATTTAAGATGGCGCTTATTCCGTCTGATCCCGGCCAACTAGTCACTCATAACGAGTGCACCTCAGCACATGTGTGGACTTCAGTCCTATGTCCATAGACATCTATGACGTAGTGCAGAGGGCGGCCACTAGAGGGAACCCAAGAGTTGGAACTTAAACTGAGACGATTCTGTCCGACGCCGGGGTGGGTATCCGGTGTGGCTTAGTGGATAAAGCATCAGCACGTAGAGCTGAAAACCCGGGTTCAAATCCCGGCGCCGGAGAGAATTTTTCTCCCTTCCATTACTCTTTGATCATTAATAGGAGTACCAACATTTATTTATTTTCTTTAGTTAATAAGTTAAAGATTATCCAAACTCTAATAACCTTGATTTATTAAAGAAACGGAAATGAATTTTTTTCTGTTAACACTAGCTTAATTAATTAATACTAATATAAAATTAAATGAATTAAATTAATTTTAATTAAGTGTTTTAAAATATAAATATACTGGTATTAAAATATATTAATAATAATAATAATAATAATAATAATAATAATAATAATAATAATAATAATTTATTTAATCTGACAGGATTAAGGCCATAAGGCCTTCTCTTCCATCCTACCAGATAGCACATATAAATACAAAAAAGAAATACAAACACTGATGAAGATGATACAACTTAAGTTAAAGCCCTATAGAGGGTCAACAGAGTCAAAAGTACATTATAGTGCTCTCATCGAGCTAATACAACGAAAAGAAAGAAAACAGAGATAGCAATGATGTTATTGATAACTGACAATAATAATAATAATAATAATAATAATAATAATAATAATAATAATAATAGCAATAATAATAATAACAATAATAATAAATACATTACATATTAATTGTCAATTTTACAACAGCATAGTTACAATATTTACTATATGTCATGGGTTAAGGTGAAGTTGCGCAACCCGACATGTGTTCAACAAACAATTCCACGAACTAGAATGTGATTTTTAAATTTAAATTTGAATTTTGATATTGTCCGACAGTCTCTGACGTGGTCAGGGAGAGAATTCCAGAGGCGTGGAATAGATATGCTGAAAGATGATGAGTAGAAGGATGTTCTGTGCAGAGGAATAGAGAGAAGGTACATGTTCCGGGTTCGATGTAGTGAAAGGTAAACAAAACGAGATGCTAGGTAAGAGGGTGTGGAGGTGTGGATTATTTTAAATAGTAATAAGAGAGAGTTGAAGAATCTTCTTTCTTTAAGTGGACTCCAAGACAACAATTCTAGTGACGGTGTTACATGATCGAATTTTCTAATGTTACAAACGAAACGAACGCAGATATTGTGAACACGCTGTAGTCTATGGGCAAGATCAGTATTTAGATTCGTGAATAAAGAATCGCAATAATCGAAGTGGGGCATCACTAAAGTTTGGATCAGGTTCTTTTTAAGGCTGAGAGGTAAAACATTGGTTAAGTGTTTGAGGGAATGAATTATGGAAAAAGTTTTCTTACATATGTAGGTCACTTGACTTTGAAAATTTAAATTTGAATCTAAATATACCCCTACATTTTTTACTGTCTTACTATATGTAATTGTAGTATTATTTATTTTTGTATTTGATACAGTGGCTAGATCTATTTTGTTTAATGCTCGTTGGTGGCCCATTATTATAGCTTGTGATTTGTCTGGGTTTAGTCTGAGTCCAAATTTTTGCGCCCATTGAGCTACAGATGCTAGATCTTCATTAATTCTGGTCACAGAGTCATTGATTGTACAAGTTCGGGAATGAATGTAAAGTTGTAAGTCGTCAGCGTATAGTTGGTGTTTTGAATATTTTAAGATCTTTGTTACGTCGTTTATATAAAGCGTAAAAAGTAATGGCCCAAGAACCGAGCCCTGAGGGATTCCGGCCTTGACGGTACGCCAATTGGAAGAATGACCACCGGCTGATACACATTGTTGGCGTTCGCGAAGGTAGGAATCGAACCAAGCAACGGCACTGTTAGAAAGATTGTAGTTGTTTAGTTTGCATAAAAGGAGATCCGTGTCAACTGTGTCGAAAGCTTTGCTGAAGTCTAGTAATGTCAGTAGTGTTAGTTCTCCTCTGTCGCTGGCTTCTCGAGTGTCTTCAATCACTTTTAAAAGGGCAGTAGTAGTATTATGTCCTGCAGATTGGTAGTCGTCAAGTAAGCAATGCTCATTGAGGTAGTCAGTCAGTTGCTTATGTACTACGCGCTCCAGTGCTTTTGACAGAGCTGGTAAGATGATTACAAAAATGATAAATTTGCTTTCGAAGGGAACAAGAGTAAGATGGTCATCGAAACAGTTCTGACTTTAAAAAGTGGTCCCCGCTTCAAAAAAAGTTTGAGAAACGCTGGTACATACTATAGGCAACGCTGCTTAAGCGCGAATGGCTCGTGTTCCGGGCGGCTATAAGCCCGACCTCAGAAGGGGTGCAGATGCACGAGTATGAGAAACGAGTGGGAATTCCTATCACCTATTAGGTGACAGAGCAATTCTCACCTAATTGCTTCCCACACGCAGTTTAACGCTTCTGCCTGTGGAAAGTCCACACTAGACGCGCACGCACTAGAATAGAAGTGAGTGAGGAATCCGATCATCTATCGGGTTGCCACACCTTTATGGACTGGATGGAAACAGTGTTGCCAATTCAGCGGTTTTCCCGCTAAATCTAGCTTTTTTTGTATAACCATCTCGCGGGTAATGTTATATTATCCCGCTTAGCGGAAATACTAGTGGTTTTTAATCTTTAAAATTTCTGAAATGAAATTCATATTAGCATTATAAGCGGCTTTCATAATTACGTTTAATTCGTTCAGTGTGTGTTCTGTGAAATAATGGATGTGTTAATGTAGTGATAATTCCATATTATATATGTTACCGTTAAAACCCGAAATCCGTCAAAACCAGTTTCAGATAGTAAAAACTAGTTTAAGCAAATAGATAGAAAGTGAGTTTTCGTATAATCTAGAATAAATGTCAGGTTAGGTTAGGTTTGGTTTGTTTAGGTTTTTGTTAGGTAAAAGCCTAAAAAAAAAAAAAAAAAAAAAAAAAAAAAAAAAAAAAAAAAAAAAAAAAAAAAAAACTTTACAAACCAAACCTAACCTATCATTCATTCTAGATCTTACGAAAATTCGCTTTCTATCTATCTATATTTTAAAATTACTTTTTACTAGTTGAAACTGGTTTTGTCGGATTTTGAGTTTTAACGGTAACATATATAGTCCAATAAGAATTTAAATATGTTGTGTCGTGATAAAAGTGTTCAAAATTGCTTTATAGTGCTACATTGGGAACGAAAAAAGTGTGCAATATTCTTACATTGGCCGGTGGATGCTCTATCTTGACAATTATTATTATTATTATTATTATTATTATTATTATTATTATTATTATTATTATTATTGAATAATAAGTATACATTAAAATCTAGAGATATTTGCTATAAAATCGCGGGTTTTCGAAAGTCATATAGCGGGATTATACGAACAACTGTTGGCAACACTGGATGGAAACGAGTTGTGTCGCTGTTGCACAGGACTGCAAACCAATCGCCACTCAGAAGACAACTGAAGATAATGTATTGTGAAATGCTATGTGCTTCGATTTGTTTTAAGCGGTTTTTCACGTGCAGTGACTGTACATCTGAAGTCGTATGTCGTTAGTGACTCGCTCATACGCTTCCATTCATATTTTTCACTGGCCAAGGAGGATTGTATTTTTAAATAGCACGAGAAAAAATTCGGCGAGTGCGACGCAGATGATGCTGAACAGAGGACGTACTGTATCTTATACAGAAATGAAAATTAGTATATGTAAAATACTGTACTGCTATGTGAAAAAAATATATATATTTTTACGATTTAAAAAAATATTTACATTTTTTTTCCCCCAAAATTCATTTCGCTGTGTAGTGATGAAGAGTTTCCCACATACAGTGACTCAAAAACTATCCAACATTCTGTGATGAAATTTTTTGTGTGTATTTATACATGTCATATCTACAATACGATACAAGATCACTTCTCTAACTTTATTAGATTGTCTGATAAAAAATAAATTCATTTTAAAAAATGGTCAACTATCAGTATTTTCTTCAATAAAAAAATAGTATTTATTAAGGAATGTACTTGAAAGGACATGATACTGTAAACATTAGTTTCAGCAATAAAATAAGTTGCAGTGTCCAGTCGATCAGTCCTAGTGAAATGGAAAAGTACATGAGAGCGGAATATGCAGACCTGATTTTCGAATATGGATGAGCCAAGCAGTAGACAAGCTCACAGATTGAGTCGGGCAAGTACCCACGTAGGAGACATCCGGCCCATACCATTTTTCCACGACTGTTCCAAAAGTTAAGGGAAGGAGGTGATTACAATTCCATTTCCACACAACTATTTTTGCTTACAACTTTCGACTCACTCATTTCCGGACCAGGGTTCCTTACCTCAAATTGATACATGTGCCCTTCGCCATCATCCCTGAAAGTTTGTAACACCACCTCGGAAACACCTCTATAGATACACCGTTACTTAAATGAGCACAATACTCTATATTATTCTCAAACGGTAATTATTATTTGAAGAGTCCACTGCAAGAATGATGGATGTCATTTGGAATACATTTTGCAGGAGAAGCGATTAAAAGTTTGAAATGCTTAGCGCTCAAAGCTTAACTGTGATTTTCCGATCATTACTGGACAATGCCTATCAGTGTTAATGCCATAGATATAACTCTGTATGTACATTCTATATGTCTTAAGCTATGCATTGACAGTCTTGGTTCATTTTCGACAAAAAAGTGACATCCATCATTCTTGCAGTGGACTCTTTATTTTGAGTGATATGCACAAACTTGTACAAATATAGGGAAACTAAACTTTTAATAGCTTCCACACAAAATGTAGAATAAGAAAATAGGCCTATGCCTAATTTATACAACACTTTTTGAGTCTCCATCTATTTTCATGAGTGGCATGTACTAATACTTGCATCAGATTCGACAAACATACGTCGAAACTCGGACGATGACATTGCGTTTCAAAGACGATAAAAGCTTTGCAATAACTTCCTTTCAAAGAGAAGTAAAGTCCCTATTCCTTAAAACAACTCGTGAAAGAAAAGAATTCAAGAAAAAATTACAGGAAATTTCTCACCCAATCAAAGTTAAATTTTACGATAGTCATTATCGTTATCAATCATCTCACCTTCGGGGAATATTGAATTCTATTTCACCGATGATCGCGTCTTCTACTGTATATTAAAATTTTTAGACTGCTAAGCTAGCAGGAGTCTAGCCATGCCTTACAAGTGCTGCCTTGTTGGTATCACTTGTGAGGTTCAGACCTGTCTTCGGACAGTTGACTAAACAACAATAATTCTGTGATTGAGGTTCTGGCTGATATGTATTATCAGGCAGTACATCTCACTTGACGATATGCCTCAGAGGAAGAACAATAACTTGTTTATACAGAGACATCATTTTATTTTTACTAACATGTTTAATATTAACCTGTCTATACCTTTAGAGAACCGGAAACACCGCTTGCTCCCCCCTCCAAGACTGGAGTTCGATGATACTGGCGTAAAACACAAATCACTCTACTAGGTATAGGAAGAAAGAAAAGTAGTTCATCCATTTACGTAAACTAGGAAATATCGCGATTTTGAGTTTGATAATTTTCATTAGGTTTTTCTTTAATCAAAGTACAGTACTGTATTAAGAATAAGTGTTTTTACTCACGAAGTGAGTTATCCATGCGAACGTATTCATTATGCAGTGTGTATTATACTGTCTACAGCACATTAGCGTATAATATAGAGAAAGAAGTTAAATTGAAAAATAATCATAATATGAATATTTAAACACAATTTTGAAAATGATGACCGTTCATTTCGATACAGGCTTCAGTTCTTTTGTGCATATTATCGCACTATAGACTATTACATCTAATTCCAATTGCCAGTTTCGTCCTTCGTACTAGTAACTCATGTTGAAATAATTCTGTACCTACTCTACGTACTGTAAATTTAATCTTCACTTCTGCCCGACCCGAAAATATAAAATTACTCAGACATGCTATCTACTGTCCGTCCAAGTGGTTATGCCGCAGGATTGTAGAAAGGGAGGAAATCACGTGACAGTTAATTACTTAACGAGGCCCTTTTATTTAAGTTAAATTAAACAGCTGTATAATATTACGTAAACGTCCAATTCCTAAGAGAAATTAATGTTTTCAGAAAAGAGCTAAGACAGCCCAGCTATTACAGAGGGGCGAGCAGAAGCAGGTGGGGGAAATCGGGATGCGACGTAGGCAAACGGACAGTACCTGTGCGAAAATATGATTCAATATTGAAAGCTCTTTCGTCACTGGAAAACTCGAACATATTTCTGGAACGTACTATACTCAGTAACTCAGTACTGCTTACTATCTGCGGTCTTGGTTCTGTGTGGAGTTGGAACTTCCTTAGTAGAAGGGGTGGAAGTGAAGTACATTCAAAAACTCAGGTACAATAAAAATTGAAGTAAAAATAAAATGATGTCCCTGTATATCAGATAAATTCCTTTCATATATCATATAAATTCCTTAGAAAGAATCCAGTATAGGGCAGCTAAATTTGTTAAAGGTAAAAGAGAAGATGGAAACGATACGATAAAAGAACTTAAATGGGAAACTTTGGAAAACAGACGTAGGAAAACTAGAATAACATCATTGTACAGAGCACTTCTAGGTCAGAAAGCATGGGTAGACATAACGGCTCGGTTAGAAAAGCCAACGTACTAAGGCAGGAACGATCATGATTTTAAAATCAAATGTTGTAGGAAACAAAAAACGGATGTAGGTAAATTCTCATTTTTAAATAGAACTATAAATGATTGGAATGACCTACCTGCAGCGGTCTTTGAGGGCTGTCCTTCCTTAAGGAGATTTAAGAATAACTTAAAAAGTTGTGTATAAAGTGAAAATTAAAATTAAGGTGACATTTAACATTTAATTTTTTAAGGTGACATGTATTTATTTAGCCTGACGAGTTACTTCCTTGGGTGGAATTGTAAATTATTTAAAAATAGCGTGTAAGAGGGCCTTAGACTAGAAATGTTTAGCTTAAATGTAGTTCTGTTTATAAGTATGCATAAGGGTGTAATTATTTGACTTATTTGAATTGTTGTGTCAGTGAATCGAGGTGAGCCAGTGAAGTTATGGTTTTACAGTGCAGTGAATAGTTCCGATCAGTGATAATTTATAGCGTCAATGAAATGTGTTCTATAGTGTCAGTGAAATGTGTCCTGAAGTGTCAGTGAAATGTGTCATAGTACCACTACAGTGAGTGAGATGAGAGTAAAGTGAAAACTATTGAAACTTATGTAGGGCCTATGCATATGTAGGTTGCATTGTAAAATTAGGTATTTTATGTTTTATTATTAATTGTAATTATTGTCTTAAATTGCATTGTGTATTCTTATTGTATTGTGTATATAATTGTATTGCGTATTGTATAAATTGTATTGTGTATTAAACTATATAATTGTACCGTGTTTGCAATTTTATTGTGTATTGTTTATATTGTGTATATCACTGCCACCGGGTGCTTGCCCACTTGCAGTGTAAATACATACATACATACATACATACATACATACATACATACATACATACGTACGTACGTAAGTACATACATACTGTACATACACACTGTACATACGTACTGTATATACATACATACATACCATACATACATACCATACATACATACATACATACATACATACATACATACATACATACATACATACGTACGTACATACATACTGTACATACGTACTGTATATACATACATACTTACTATACATACATACATACTATACATACATACATACATATTACATACATACTATACATACTTACTATACATACATACATACATACATACATACATACATACATACATACATACATACTGTACATACTTACTATACATACATACATACTTACTATACATACTGTACATACATACATACATACCATACATACTATACATACTTACTATACATACATACATACTGTACATACATACATACATACATACATACATACTGTACATACATACAGTACATACTTACTATACATACATACATACTTACTTACTATACATACTGTACATACATACATACATACATACATACATACATACTTACTATACATACATACATAGTTACTTACTTACTGTACATACATACATACATACATACATACAGTCGAGCTGGTTGGCAAGTTGGTATAGCGCTGGCCTTCTATGCCCAAGGTTGCGGGTTCGATCCCGGGCCAGGTCGATGGCATTTAAGTGTGCTTAAATGTGACAGGCTCATGTCAGTAGATTTACTGGCATGTAAAAGAACTCCTGCGGGACAAAATTCCGGCACATCCGGCGACGCTGATATAACCTCTGCAGTTGCGAGCGTCGTTAAATAAAACATAACATTTTTTACATACATACATACATCTGAAGTCTGACTAGTGTAATATGTAACTAGTTGGCGCTGTATGCAATGGAGGGGGAAAGGAACTGGCCACCCTACCCCATTATCTCCTGACCTAGTTGCCTCATAAGTGGTGCCTTCTTGGTAACACTTGTGAGGTTCAGACCTGTCTTCGGACAGTTGACTAAATAGAACCCTAATCATTTTTAGTCGGTTATTTAATGACGTTTTATCAACTACTACGTTATTCAGCGTCGATGGAATCGGTAACAGCGAAATGGTATTTGGTGATATGGTGGTCGAGGATTCTTTATTAGATTACCTGTCATTCACATTACGATTTGGGAAAACTTCTGAAAAAATCCAACTAGACAATCAACTCAAAGAGGAATCGAATTCACGCCCGAGCGCAGCTCCGTATCAGCAGGCAAGTGCGCCTACCGTCTGAGATACGCCGTTTGCTTATTCAACCTTCTACAGTTCACAAACCATCATCTGATTGATGGACTGAGTTAGGATTTTCATACGTACGCAGCTTGTACACTGAAGGGGAAAAGGTGAAATGAAGGAAGAAAATTTAGAAGAAAATATTATGATCTTTCGTGATCAGTGCATTTCATATATGGAATTATGTAAGGGGAGTTTTGACGATGAGCAGCTTTCTTGGATTCAAATAGGTTCAGGTTATGAATTACATTGGAGCAGTGTTGAGAAATCAGCCGAGTTTCTAATCCTACCGTTAACACTTACAAAAATTTTAATGAAATGTTGCCCATGAATCTTACGCTTAAGACAAAGAATATGTGGAGAAGGGGAAAGAAAAAGAAAGATCCTCTAACACAGAACTGAAAAGTGTAAATCTGTGAGTTGAAGTTTCGAACAAAATACTGTAAATGAAAGTGAAGATAAATTTTACAATTTTGAGAAAACTTCAGAATGTGTGTACTGTACTGTCTCCCAGAACTTCTGCACCTGTTTTCTTTGATGAAAATCATTTGGATACCTTAAAGGAATAGTCGCCAAGTATATAAAGTAAACTCATTGATTCACGCTGAAGTTAATTCAGACTAGAGTTTCCATGAGTGGATTTCTATGACTTCATCAAAGAAAACATTTCTAAAGCAAGTACATTCTTTCCAGGAGTATGAGAACGATTTGTGAATGGCATAGATCAGTGTTCCGCAAACTTTTTCTACTCACGGCACACCCTAGACGGCCTAGACTCAACACGGCACACCAAAATGTTAATCCCGTCAAAAATATATGATGTGACTCTCTTAATATAATTATGTAATAGAATCAAGTTAATAATTATTATCATTATTATTATTATTATCATTATTATCATTATTATTATTATCATTATTATTATTATTATTATTATTATTATTATTATAAAAGAAAAATCGACTCAATCTGCACGTTTCAAAATGATACAAAATTTCAAATTTAAATCGTAGTGAAAGCTAAATTCAAATATCTCTCCACCCAAAGAACCATGTAGAACAACCATCTTTGAGTGTTTCATAAAATGCTATGCAAATTACAGAAAAAAAATGAAACGTAAAATTTGAGCCAACCTGCCTCCCTCTCCCCTATACATGTACAATAGACGACTTGGATATAATAATAATAATAATAATAATAATTATTATTATTATTATTATTATTATTATGTATTTGTTAATGAGTCAAGGGGCCACAAAAATGACTGCGAGATATACCTATGTTGTACGTTTAGACAACAGTTCAAAGGCTGAAGTTGGAACCTCATAAGTGATACCAATGTAGCATCACTCATGAGGTAACTAAGTCAGGAAATAATGGGGTAGGGTGGCCAGTTCTTTCCCCCACCATTGCATACATCGTTGACTGTTCACTAGTCAGACTTCAGATGTATACAGACAATTCTTCTTCCTCTGACATAACGTCAAGTGAGATGTACTGCCTGATCACAGAGATTGCGAGATTTCCATCGAATTTTGCGATGTTAATAGGGTCTATATAAGACAGAAATAGATTCTCACTTATCTGCAGTGAATCAAACCTGGATCCACTGAATTTGTAGGTAGAACCGCTATGCCTTGAGCCAGAGCTTCACCATTCAATGACTCCACATTTTCGCAGTGCTAGGCCCGGTTTCTTCAACCTTTGTTAAAATGCACCTAACATATCTTTAATTAACTGTAAGTTAAAAGTATAAATTGCTATTAAAAATATTGCGTTTCTTCAACTTTACATTTCACATTTTAACAGTCTGTTTGTTAACACTCTGTTACGACCAGAGATTCTAGAATTTAATCGTAACCTGTAACCAAGTATAGGCTCAATTCTGTTTTCTGAACTCTGACAGTTGCGATTCTCACTTATTTCCATTGTTTGATTCAGAGAGGATAGAAGTCTTTCTATTCTCTCAGGTTTGACTTATGCTTCTTTCCATCGTCTGTATCACAGTGGCACGGAGCGGCGTATTGTCATGTTGGTATTGCTGTTGTGAAATGGAAAACACTGGAACAAAATGAAATCATGGGACTAATTTCGCAGTATAAACCAATTATTAAGAATAAACAAACGGATCTACGTTGAAAGCGAAAAGTGAGGCTTGGCAGAAAATAGCCTATACCTTTGTATGAACTTCTGGTCTGTCAAATCACAGAAATCATCCGCTCTGTTATGTATTCATGGATATCATTTTCTAAATAATCAAGGTATGAAAGTTCAGCATCTAAGGCACCAGACATATTGAATACTTCTATGCTAACAGAGAGTTAAATGATTTAACTGCATAAAATTGAGTAGTTAAATTAACATGGGTTTTAACAGCCTGTTGGTACTAACAGTAGTTGAAGAAATGCTTGAACTGTTAAGTTTACAGTTAACTGTTATAATTTAACAAAGGTTGAACAAACTGGACCCTACTGTAGTTGACATTGCGACATTGTACTCGTCAAAACATCGCCGAGAGAAGGCATCGATACCGCACAGGAAGGCTGAGAGCTGTGTTCAAATCGCTAACATTCCTTCTCCTAGCCGCATGCCCTTCTCTCACCTCACAGATACAAACAGCCGCAGCAGTTGAAGGAACGTCGTGGGAACGGCAGGTTCCCCGAAAAGCGTCACGCACTAATCCATAATTTCAAATTCGCGATACTTGGACCGGGAATCACAGGAGACTCCCCAGTGCGTCAGGATCCACCTGACGTAACACGGGTGAGGGGACGTTACAAAACGTCCTACCTCCCTCCTCCGGATCACACTTCCTCCCCCCACCTGAACATAAAAACCAGCATCCGCGGTGGCCTCTAATCATTTGCCAATCCGAGTGAGTGGAGTGCGTGCTTCGCTTCGATCTGACTGACTGACGGTGAGTACGCGTACGGCGTGATCCTATCACACTGCCTTGCTTACGCTTATTTGTTACTTTCACTTTCTGGTCAAAATAAATAACGTTTGAATCACCTGGTTGCAGCGGTATGTCAGGTTTCTATTGTTATTACTAGGACCGGATTTTTCTGAAATGCATATGCGCATATGCAAATGCATATTTCGAGGGTTAGTGCATGTTTAGGCATTTATTTATTTACTAGCCGTACCCGTGAGCTCCTCTGCACCCGTTAGAAATAAATATAAAGTAATTACATAATTAAAATAGGACGTTTGATCCAGGGAACATTCGTGTTTGATAGAAGGATAAATCGTTTAATATGTTACTTAATTTAAATTGCATCCAAATAATTAAAATGCGATCATTTTGGTCCAGAGACACTCATTTGGTGCAATGACAATTCATTTAAACTGTTTCTTAATTTTTATTACATGCAACCATAGTTTAATGAAGATTGACATCATTTAGATTTAATGTGTATATTTTATTTTACTTGTTATAGGTTTCCATTGAATTATGGTAATAACTTAATTTTAACCCTTGTTTTCTACGTATTCAGTAAATGGCGCTTGACCCACTATGGTTGTGAACCCTTCAAATAACTTAAATTATATTATATTATATTATATTATATTATATTATATTATATTATATTATATTATATTATATCAGAAGTTACTGTAAAAACATTATAGCATTATGTCCATCTCGAGAAACTACACTTTCCAATGGTGAAATAATAATTAATTATACAAATCGGTTAATTTAGCTTCTGATATTACTTCATACAAACACAGAAACATTCTCTGTAGGCTATCTTTCATAGTTTTCGATTGTTGCTGTCCAAGGACCCTTATAGACGAAGTCATTTGTTTTTTAATGCATTACACGGCCTTAGATGGCAGTTATTTTAATTTTAAAACTCATTTATCTCATTAAATATCAGTCCTATCAAAATTTTTCAAGGAATAAAACTTATCGCAAATTATTTTTAAAGGAACTTTTGTTATGTAACATTTTTCACAAAAATCAATAATAAGCGAGATATTTCGATTTATTTAATTCGGGCCCCCTTATAACCCCCCTTTTAAATAATGTATTTTGAATTCCATATAGCCTAAAATCTAAGTTACAACGAACTTAATTTATATTCCAATTTTCATCGAAATCCGTTCAGCCATTATCGCGTGAAAAGGTAAAAACATACAGTTAGACAGACAGACAGACATACAAACAAAAATTTCAAAAAAGCGATTTTCGGTTTCAGGGTGGTTAATTATATATGTTAGGACCAATTATTTTTGGAAAGTCGAAAAATACTAGAAAAATTTCGGCTACAGATTTATTATTAGTATAGATGTATAATAAATCATCTGACATTTCTAAAAGAACTGTAAATCTATTAATGAATTTGTATGTTGGACATCCCTTGGCACCACAATAGCCTTCCTATTTCAAGTGAAATGTTAACGGGACCATACTTCCAGTCTCACAATACATGCAGATAGATGGACGTTGCAGACCTTTTTCACAAAAGGAATTTCTTACATTCCTTTCTCAATGCAGTATCATCTCAAAGTTTGTGTCGACAGGACCGCAGGTGTTCATCTGTTCACTTGTTTTTCCATCTACTAATAGTTTATGCGGTGTTCTCTCAGATTAAACTAAAAATGCCTAAAGATAAGTCCACTAAATCCTTTTAATTAAACAGTGGATTTCAGGCAATAGTGACTATTCAAGTGACGGCGATGTAGTGTATTGTCAAGTATGTGAGAAGACTGTGAAATGCGAGAACTAGAACAGCATTCGAAAACAACTGAACATCTCTGGTCAAAACAAAAGAGTAAGAACACGCAACAGGTACTTTTAACTCAGGCGAAATCACGGTCTGAAGTTAGTACATTTTCCGCTGATCTTTGTAAAGCTTTTGTATGCAGAACATTCCGCTGCATAAATTAAATAATCCACATCTACGATCATTTCTTCAAAAATATTGTCTTAATCAGAGGACACCGGATGAATCCACTCTTAGGAAAAATTATTTACTTTCGCTACATGCTTCTATCCTAGATTCAATACGGTCTAATACAGGAGGGAACTGCGTATGGATTTTGGTTGATGAATCAACAGATTCGTGTGGCAGATACATAGCGAGCTTCATAGTGGGTAAATTATGTCCAAAAGAAGCCAGCAAAACTCACTTACTTTCATGCAAAGTGTTGGGAAAAACCAACCATAGTACAGTTGCAAGATATGGTTCGTGGATATTGTTTTGTTTTAGTGCATATTTTCAACATTTTTAGTGCATATTTGCATGCACATTTTAGGTATTTTCAGTGCATATATATCCGGGCCCTAGTTATTTCTTATAATTTTAGCATTTTAACTTCAGCAAAAGGTAGCTGATGATGGTGATTAAGTAGTTACGTTAAGTAGTTAAGTAGAATTTGGGTTGTACTATTTTATTCTTAATTATGTTAGGGTCGTTGTGATAGCCATATTGTTACAATGTTCGTTAAATTTGTAAATGAAACTTCTGCGATATTCATGAACTTCTCCAAGTGTACCTGTGCAGTAAAATATCTTAAATATATAGGCCTAGGTCTAGTACTACAATACTTGTGATAAAAGTATATTAAAAGTTATCTTTGCCTACACATTTCTGTTGAAGTCTCATAAAAGACATAGTTCTGATATGATCTATGAAATTGTTTTCAAATTCAACGTAAGTACATTATAAATATGTATTAATAACAAGGCCTCCTAGTCAGTCTTTAACTGAAATAATTTTACCACAATTTGCATCTTTTTGCCTACTTCAGATCCAGTTTCGTTAATAAAAATTCAAAACCAGCAGCACAAATTTATAAAAATACTAGTGGCTTGTGCAGCAAATACTGCTGCAAACTAAGTTCGTTAGACGTTCAAATAAAAATTTTTCAGATATATTTTCAATGAAGAATACTTGTCTTTTTGATAGTTATTTGCTTCCACAATAATGAAACATACTCCCTCTGAATGTATTTTTTTATGCCAAAATACTTTTTCTTGAACCTATCCAACTTCAGTTTTTGAGTTTCAACGCGAAAACGCAAGTATCAATGTCAGGACGATAGCAGTAGCTATTTCAGGTCATTGTGGATTGTAGGCAAAAGTTAAAAAAAATGTCAGGTTTGCTAAGCTTTCGAACAATAGCATTTTCGTATAGCTGCTGCATGTAGAATTTGAAATGTAGAGCGTAAAATCATTTTATCCTACTAAGAGATCTTGCTGAAATGATCTGGAGACTACCGGTACAAAATTTTCTAGGCCTCTTATTTTATCAGTAAGTAATACCTTTTGATCTTTCCTTAGGAACTGTAATTTTTGCATTCTCTCGAGCCAATACTGAAGACAATGACACATATCAATATCTACACTACACCTCCATTAAGTATATGAAAAAGACCCAACCCCACTGGGTTAATAAGTATAAAAGTATTTGATTTTTAATAACAATATTATTATCTTACTTAAGTTTTGTAGTTACATATAGCAGCCACTCAGTAAATTATAGAAATGAAGATCTAAATTAAGATATTCTCTACATTTACTTACATAACCACAAAACGTTTCACTTTCATATCATCAATATTATGTACAATTAATGAAAAATAGATGCATCATGATATTAACTATTATAATATTTAATTTCTAATGGTAATAATGCCATCAAACCACCTCAAGTTTCGTAGATTTGAATATCCAATACACAGCTGTACTCAGAAAATTATACACTGCAGAATCAGTTTTTAATAACAAATTGAATTGAGCTCTAAATATGTCAGCAATCCTGCAGGTCATGGCCTTCGTGTAATAGCCTATTGTTTATTGTAGTGTGTGTTTTGATCTGAAATTCAATCAAGTCGGCCATGATTCGATTAAATTAGTTCTAAAAAGTGACAACAGATGGATTTTGGAAAATAGGAAAATTATGTAGGAAAATTGACATTTCACTGAAAACTACTACTTTTCCGAAAAACTTTGGATGCCAGGCATGAAAATGAGGGGTCACTCATTAAAATCCGTTCAGCCGTTTTCCCGTAATTTCTATTACCAGTTCAAATTATATATATATATATATATATATATATATATATATATATATATATATATAGATTACGAGCGCCTATTGAACCATCAACTAGCACTGTACATGTAGAAAACTTCCAACTCTATTTAGTAATTTTATCCGTCTTTGTACAATCTTCATTTGTCACATTTTTGGAGCAGCATTTCTCATACTGCAGAGAAAAACAACTGGTGCACATTATACTGTTTATGTTCCTAACGCCTTATTTTATCACAGAAAATTAAAGCTGAGAAATCATTGTCTATTAATACTGCTAATGAATATAATCGTTAATTAATGTTGTTTATATAATTGTCAATTAACGTTTGTGTGAATTCATCATTAGGGGCGGCAGCGCGTGGATGCGTTGAGAACTTTAACGCTGGTAATTAACTTATGTAACACTTTTCAACTTTTCTGTTACCAAGTTTATTAATATATTACGTGTATCAGAAAGTTATGTGTCTTGAGACTCACAGGAGGAGGAATTCTGAACTCAAATTGATTAAAAACGCTTGAATATTCATCATAAATCTCTATGGTTTTGCCAAAGGTCAAATCCCGGACTTACTGATGATAATAAATCGGAAAATAATACGCATTTGTCACTTTCTCAGAATTGTTATGGATCGTGAACACGGAGATTTCTAGTGACAACAATTTTCCGATTTCAGTTTCTCGACTAAATACTGTTATTTTTCTACTAAAATTCTTTAAATTCTGAATGAAAAGAATGCAATTAAAATACAACAGAACAGAAAAAAGTCGTAGAAATTATATAAATGTTTCGCAATCAGAGATAACAAGAAACGTAAATCTTCTTAAAACCTTCTACACTTATTTTTAGAATATCATAACGTGAAAAATAAATCGTCCTTTTTAATAGAGGTAGAGAAACACAATGAATAAGTAAATCCAAGTATTTGTGAAAAAGTTTATATCAAAAATATACCATACCCAGAAATAAATCGACGAAGAAATTAAAAAAAAAATACTCTGATGAAGCTTACCAGTTTTTGGTTTAAAATACACAGGCCTACACCAATTTTATAGATATAATCTTTCATTTTGACAGCATAGATAAAGAACGCTCCGGTATTAGGTACCCTATAAATTATTATTATGAACTGTAATTTATTAGTAAATAATTTCAAACATTGTTAAATATAACGTCTTTCATCGATAGCCTATTTTATTTAAACTACCATGCTCGGAAAATAATGCTTCATGTTGTATACTACATATTAAGGGAAGAGGATAGTATTTTTTGGTGAAAAAATGAGTAAATTTTCAAAAAAAAAAATTCTTTAAAATACTCTGTGATATGTGTGGAATGCATAGCATAATATTTTGTGGGTATTTGTGCCCTTATCGGATGTTGAGTCGCCATTTTTAAACTTCCTGTGTTATGGATTTTTAAATCACTCGCCCACTTTTATTGTTGTTTCCGGTAAATTAAATTTTCAAAACATTTTTGTTCTTTAAAATACCCTTTGATATGTGTGGCATGCATTGCATAACATTTTATAGGTATTTGTGCCCTTATCGGATGTTGAGACGTCATTTTTAAACTTCCTGCGCTATAGATTTTTAAATCACACGCCCGCTTTTATCGGTTTCCAGTAACTTCATTTTTTTTTTGCTACATTGCCAGACAAAAATGGATATCATTTCTGAACTATTAAAGATACATGCATGAAATTTAGAACACACATTCTTTAGACTATTAGGAAACTTTTCTCTGTAACAGAATTTTGTTAATTAATTTCATTTTAAAAATACGTCCGTTTGTTTGCAAGAAAGGAAATCAGAAAATTGTTATTAAATTTTAATTGTTTATTTTACAAACATAGGTACTAATATCAAAATTCTGTTACAGACAGTTTGTAGAACATGCTTTTGCAAATACATTGCAAAAAACTGTTTGAATCTATCTTTAAAAACGGTTTAGATATACCGGCTTTAGTACAATCCTGCATTGGGTATTTTTTTTTTTCAAATTTGGGCCCCAAAATAATTTTTTTTTTTTTCAAAATATTTTTATTTGGTTGAGTTGCCACAGCTATGAGCTCTCTACATACAAAAAAAATAATATTTTACACCAAATAGGAAAAAAGTTTAAAAAAATACCATCCTCTCCCCTTAATTTAAGACGAAAAATATGACTGAATATTTCCGTTGTTATTTTGTATGACCAACTCTCTACAGAGATCTACATATTCATACTATAGGTTATATTTGAATCAATAGATACTATCACAACCAACTTGAAGTATTATTCATTATGGTCCTCCTTGTTCCTGAACTCTTAGATCCGTGCCTTTAGAACAGTACATTCAACCTGCTGGAGTCATTGTCCTGCAAGTCAACGCGATTTGTTCATACATCTGGTATTCAGGTATTTATGTTTTCCGTAAAAAAAGAACTTGGAATTACTCGTTTATAATGTTACTTAAATGCATTCATAATTATCTATCCTTTCTTGGTGAAACTGCCTAATGCCCGTATGTATGTACAGTCTTCGAAAAAGTTTTGTCGCATAGATACTTTATAAGTCCCAGAAAGAAGTCAGTGCGCATGTTCAGAGGACGTGAGACCTGGGTCACAAGAAAAGTGCTTTCCATACTACATTCCTTAAACAGCATTCGAAAATTCCTTCCGCTATCACTCAAGAAAATACTAGTGGAAACACTAGTAATGCCCCACTTCGATTATTGTGATTTTCTACTGACTGACCTCAATGTCAACCAGTCGCAAAAATTACAGTGTTCATAATTCTTGTGTTCGCTTCGTCTGCGATGTCCGTCGCGCTGACCACATTACCCCATCCTTCCAAACTCTAAACTGGCTACGCCTTAACGAACGTAGAAATTTCATTCTCTTGTTCTCCTTTTCCAAGTCCTTCACACTTCTACACCTACCTACCTACCTTGCCTCCCGTTTCAGTTACCTGTCATCATACCATAATCTCTTCACACGCACGCAAAATAGCCGCATACTAGCCATACCAACACATAAGACATCATCGTATTCATCATCATACACAATCTCGCTCTCGCGCTTGTGGAATACTCTACCCAGTGACATCAGAGACTGTCGGAATTTAGTAGCGTTCAAAAGCAAGCTTATTAAGCATTTTCTTACTACGTAGAGTAGGTTTAATTTGTACTCAATCAGTAAAAGAAATGCTTCTCTCTTCTTAACTTTTACAATAAACTGTCTAGCTTTTATTAATCAGTTAATCTTTTAGTACTTTGATTTTTATTGTATCTGTAAATTTAATATTGTAACTTTTTAAACTAAACAACAATGTAACTTTATTATCTCAACAATAATTCCTTTCTACAATTCACATTAAACGCTCTCGGCAACAATGGGATTTGCTCTCCACACACGTAACACAGTATTCGTTAGTGCACTCCACAGACGACGACAATGACAATTCACTAGGACTATCACGAACAACAATGAACTGTTAATCTTAACTAATATTTACAAAGCACTATTTACAAATCAGAACTGTCAGTTCTCAGTTCACAGTTCTTCTAGCTCAGTCACTCGAGTTCACAGTATCTCGAACCACAGACCTTCAGAGACAGTCCACTGTACTCGAACTCAGGTCCCTCCAACTGCGGTCCACTGCACTCGAACTCAGGTCCCTCCAACTGCGGTCCACTGCACTCGAACTCAGGCCTTCGGATGCTGACACAGTTGCGGACGCACATTCGAGTCGAACTCCGGTACTGGATTGCTTGCTCTGGCTTACTCACTGAATGGCTAAATAAACTGAAAAACTGCCCAAGTTCGCTCGCGTTTCTTCTTTTACAGCAAAATCATAGTTGCGAGAAATTTCTACGGGTGTGCAGAGATAGCTCTCTCGAATTATCTGGATATCTCCACTTCGACGGACTTCTGGAAGAGTCGGGAGGGTCCGTCCCCCCTTCACTCCGCACGCAGCAGTTGCGCGCGCACCCTCCCCTCGTCGCGTTGACGTAATACACCCCCTCTGCCCTTCAGCATGCAGATGCTCCCCGTACCAGCGTTTCGTCTGCCGCGCGCCCTGTCGGACGCGTGTTCAAACCCCGTTACAGCTGTCACAATATTAATTGTAATTATAATTGTAATTGAATTCTTAATATTGTAGTTGTAATCCCCTGGTAGAGGAGAAGAGAAGGCCTGATGGCCTTATCTCTACCAGGTTAAATAAATAAATAATAATAATAATAATAATAATAATAATAATAATAATAATAATAATAATACTTGAGGTAATAAAATTAGTTTTGTTTCGTTGTAGGCCTATGTCTGATCATGCGCAATGCCTCCTTTCTGAGACTTATAAACTATCTGTGCGACAAAACTTTTTCTAAGACTGTACTATATTAAGTGAAACACTGCTGTCTCATTCTGTGTTATGTAATTACAAATTTTAAGTAACCGACATTCGATATAAAAAATTAACTTGTTTATAATATGACTAAATGGAACTATAATCGACCTCCCTTTCTCGGTGAAACTTTTATATTAATGTTCGTATGTATGTGTTAACTGAAACACTGCTTTCTTACTTTGTGTTATGTAATTACAGATTTTAAGTACCCGAATTTCGATATAAATTAAGCTAATTAAAACACACATAACTTATGTTTATTAAAACCGCATAGTGATACGATAGTCTCAGTTGCATTGCATTTATTTTCGTCACACACTTCATAGCACATGACCCAAGTGACAGTAGCCACTCTGTTGTACGTGCTTGATGCCTTTCTATTGGCACACATGTAACGAGTGACAACACTAACGGATGCTACTCTTACCCAATTCATCAACGTTGTATGGCTTAGTATGCGGAAACGTTGATTAAAGGAATTATCTTCTTTACATGAGGCACAATGAGTCAACGGATAACGAACTAAAGTTCATTTCCAATACAATGGTCTTCGAAATAACACGATTTTTAAACAAAATTGATAGGCTATAGTGAAACCTGCATTAAGTAAACACCAGACTTCCTTTAGAAAAGTGGTCGTTGACACAGGTGGTTAATAACTTCTTCTTTTCTTCTTCTTCTTCTTCTTCTTCTTCTTCTTCGCCTTCTCTCATGGATTTAGGACTTTGACTTGTTCTCATGAAGATAATGTATCTGTTCAGCTGGTTAAAGGGCGTCAAAAATGCCCCACTTCCCTAGATTTTTATAATCTAGTAAGAGGAATGGTATTCTGTTAGGTTCCTTCTTTTGGATATGCTGGTACTAGTTATTCTGTAGTTCATCTATTCTTTATTTGAGACTAAATATTTTGAGATCTTTTCAAATATATTCATTTTTTTTTTTATCTGGAAGTGTTACTCTCGCTACTGAACATAGAAACTTCCTCTCTGTCTTTCGTTATTAACTTAAGATGAAATGTTGTATTGTATTGTATTGTACTGTATTTATTAACATTCCATGGTATTCATACATGCTTACAGCTTGAATATGGAACAAGTCAAAAAACTTAATATTATTATAAAATCTTAATTTATAGTCACAGTCTAGATGAAATATATACAGACCAGATTTACAATATAGTCTACTAGTACAACACAAAGTTTTAGTATCAATTTCATAAAGCGTTATTGAATGGCATGAATTCACCTACAGAATAGGAGGCGTGAGAAATTAGGTACTTCTTTAATTTGGCCCTAAATAATCTTATGTTTTGAGTTTCATTTTTTATATCGATAGGGAGGCTATTAAAATTTTTACTGCCATATAACGCACTCCTTTTTGATAGCACGATAGACTTGCCGATGGAGTATGAAAGTCATTTTTTGACGTGTATTTATGCTATGAACTGTTGAATTAGTTACAAAGTTTTCACGATTACATACGAGGAAGATTATTAATGAAAAGATATACTGACAAGCCATGGGCATTATTTGTAGTTTTTTGAAAATAGTCCTACACGATTCCCTAGATTTAGCACCTACTATTATTCTAATTACTCTTTTTTGTAATAGAAATATATTGTTACTATCTGTGGAATTTTCCCAGAATATTATTCCAAAACTCATTACCGAGTGGAAGTATGCAAAGTATATTGTTTTTAAGGTATTGATATTTACTATCTTTTACATAGATCTAATAGCAAAACAAGCTGAATTTAGTTTGGGGGTAATTTCTTTAATATTATTTTTCCAATTTAACACATTATCGATTTTTAAGCCAAGAAATTTGGTTGTTGTTGTGTCTAATAGGGATCTATTATTAATTATTACGCTAGAAATTTGCGAGGTTGAATTTGGACAGGATTCAAATTGAATTATGTTAGTTTTGTTACAATTTAATTCTAATTTATTGACTGAGAACCAGTCACATATTTTGAAGAGAATTTCCTCTGTTGAAGTTTGGAATGTGTTGGAGTTATTGGCTGTAATTACTATACTTGTGTCATCTGCAAATAATATAGGATGACCTACATCTTTTATAAACACTAGAAAAAGTAGGGGACCTAATATTGATCCTTGAGGAATTCCATTATTAGTAGTTCCCCATGTCGAGGCAGATTTCATAGTTGTATTGATTTCAACTTTCTGTTTCCTATCTATGAGATATGAGTGAAACCATTGGTGTGCAACACCTTTAATTCCATAATAATCGAATTTATCTAGCAGGATTTTATGATTTATACAGTCAAATGCTTTGGATAAATCACAGAAAATTCCTCCAACTTGTAATGTAATGTGGAAAGAGATTTTATTTCATCGCGCAATTACTTACAGAGCAGTAATCATATTCACAAAATATAATGAAGTGTAATTATATTTTGAAGACTATTACACTTTTACTACGTCACACTACTTTTGACCAATAAAACGGTACGAAAGGACGTCTTTCAACCAATCATGGCTGCTTATCGCACAATTTTATCGCGTCCCTAGCATTTGTTTAATTTTATCGCGTCCCTAGCATTTGTTTATTTTTATCACTACACTAGCATTTGTTTCTTTGTTTGCCAACATTTCAAACTGCACTGGTCTGGACGTCAAAAAACAGAAAATTACAAGCCACTCCAGTCAATGCACAGCACTTTCAAATATTACTCGCTTTGGCATTCAGGAACAAGAATTAATAAAGATCACTGGTCATATATGAGGAGCACCATTCGGAAATCCTGAATAAGTTGAGGAATACACCATGTACATCAACGAGTTCCACTTCTTTTACGCACACGTCCAATATAACATCAACTGAACCACCAATCACTAAAACATTCAAATTTGAAAATTGTACATTCAATAATTGTTCCTTTTAAAATTATTCATGTTTATTTTTCATTTCATCATCGTCAATTAAAACTTCTCTAACACTTATTTATATTATTTAGGTTATGTTATAGCTTCTGCTATATGATATTACGGATAGTCACGTATCAGATATTGTTTAATAAACTAAGATTTATTGAAAATCATCTGTCAAGTGACGTTGATTACTGGGATCCGGATAATTGAAGTGGAATGCAACTGTTTTAATAAAAATGAAACTGAATCAACAAAGCCTTCTTGACTAGTAACCGTCCACAGAGTTCAATGAAGATTCCATAGTTGGCACAACTGATAACAAGAAAACAGCTAATCATAGCACACCACTGCCATCTAGCGTAAAATTTGTAATGTTGAGATGGTATAATAATACATTTGAAGACAGTTGTATTTTCGTATGTCAATTAATATTTTATTGTATTGGAATACTTCATTACTTCTAATCTTTATATACTTTCTTCCAATCGTGTTATAGTTAATTAAATCCTACTCGAGTTTTGATTTTCTCTAGATAAATCAAAACCTCTAGTGAGATTACTGTTGACTATTACACTCTTACTACGTCATACTACTTTTGACCAATAAAACGGTACGAAAGGCTGCTTATCAACCAATCATGGCTGCTTATCGCACAATTTTATCGCGTCCCTAGCATTTGTTTCTTTGTTTGCCAACATTTGAAACTGCGCTGGTCTGGACGTCAAAAAAAAAAAAATATATATATATATATATATATATATATATATATATATATATATATAATTACAAACCACTCCAGTCGATGCACAGCAGTTTCAAATATGACTCGCATTGGCATTCAAGAACAAGAATTAATAAAAATCACTGATCATACCTATGCATATTCTGAAATCCGATTTACAAATAAATGAAGAGCACCATTCGGAAATCCTGAATAAGTTGAATACACCATGTAGGCCTAAATCAACGAGTTCCACTTCTATTACGCACACGTCCAATATAACATCAATTGAACCACCAACCACATTAAAATTTGAAAATTGTACATTCAATAATTATTCCTTTTAAAATTATTCATGTTTATTTTTTATGTCATCGTCGTTAATTAAAACTTTTCTAGCACTTGTGTATATTAGTTAGGTTATGTTATAGTTTCTGCTATATGATATTATGGATAGTCACGTATCAGAGATTGTTTAATATTAAGATTTATTGAATAGTAATCATTACAGTGTCTGTGTAAAGACACTACTGTCATCTAGCATGCATCTAGCGTAATATTTGTAATGTTGAGATGGTACAATAATACATTTGAAGACAGTTGTATTTTCGTAAGTCAATTAATATTTTATTGTATTGGAGTACTTCGTTACTTCTAATCTTTATATACTTTCTTCTAATCGTGTAATGGTCAATTAAATCCCACTCGAGTTTTGATTTTCTCTAGATAAATCAAAACGTCTAGTGAGATTACTTTTGATAAAATTCTTCAGTGTAGTCTGTTTCATATTTCTACTTTATTGCCATAATATTTATTTTCAATTTTTTCCGCTAACAGGCAGTACATTGAAAACGCGAACTTACAAGCCACAATATCCTTCATATTAGTATGCAGTTCCTCGGCTTCTTGTGTCATACGACCCTGATTCGTTGTCGCGGGAAAAGTTACAAATTCATCTGTTTGTGGTTAATGCATGTTCGGTATCCTCTATCCTCTGTACAGTTGCAGTAGTTACAGAACAAGGTATAAAGTGGTTGCATAAATCAATGACGTACAAACAGGAACAGTGACGTAACTACAACTGGTCCAGTGACATTTCTTAGAAATAATTTCGACAGTTATACTTGATGCGGTGAGATTTTAGATTTTTTTTTTCCTTGAATAAATAAAATACAGTTTTATGATAGTGAAATAGAAATATACCCTATGTAATAGGCCAATAGTATATGAAAGTTGCCTGGCCACTGACTGCGGGTTCAAGGTAACCGCTGGAATGGGGGAATTTTTACACTGGCTTTATAGAAAATTAAATCTCTTTAAGGAGGCAGTTTATTAAGACAAGTGCTGAGTGGGAAGTGTTCATTTCGACAGGCTTAAATTTACTTTAATGAAGGAGGCTAACTACGAGCAGCACCGATTTTCATCCTTACTTATATCACAGTCTAGTATGTGGGCTATTCCATCTCAAATCGACCGAAATATAGAGAAAATTGACCTTGCAATTTCTAAATACAATGAAACTTTTTCTGTTCGTAGACAACTGTGATACAATGCTTTGTGCAAAGTTTGAGGCATCAGAACTTCATAGAGTTTAAATTAAAAATATTTTAATTTATCGTATTTTCATAAAATTAGCAACTTTAAACTGTTGTGGCTCCGAAACCCTTTCACCCAATGATAAAAATCCTGGTTTATTTTGATGCTGAGAAGTTAAAGTTTATATTGACATGTAAACAGTTTTTCTTACTTTTTATGGAAATGGAGAAATTTAGATTTTTCTTAATTAAGACACCTTTGCCCACGAAAAAATATTTTTAAAATATATGGTTAGATTCCGCAATGAAAGTACAAATAAACATATTTTTACTGGTGCAACGTTGATAAGAAAGTATTGAAAAATCAAATAAAGAAAATAAATAGTACGCGCGTGAACTAACCAGCTGACTGTGAGGCGGGAGCTAGCAGAGACAAGCAAGGCCAGGAGACAAACACGTGACGTATCGCCTAGTAGCGCATAGCTGGGCTAGTTTTATCACAGGTTTCAATAAACACAGGAGTAAAATGACGCCCAACGCTCGCTTATCTTCATCTCGGCCAGTGCGTGCGGTACTGCGCCGTTCAAGTCCAGGCGTGTGAAAATAATTTATTTAATACCCCCGAAACTTATTGCCGTGACACTAAGCAAACAATGCCGAATCCCTCTTAATAATGCAAGGTTTTTTCTCAATATTTTTTTACATTTTTACAAATTGGCAAAAAGCCTAAAAGTAAGTAAAATCAGATTATCTGCATCTCTGTATACAATAAAAATAAGGATTACTTCTTATCATAACCTACCAAATGTCAGCTTCAAAATGAGCTCTCGTTCAATGTTCTGCAGTAAATGGTTCCAGCGTTCTGAGCGCTGAAAGAGGCTTGTTTTTCTAAAATACACTAAATTTGTCGCTCAACAATACGAAAACCGTTTCACTTTCGATAGTATATTT
This sequence comes from Periplaneta americana, assembly GCF_040183065.1. NCBI lineage: Eukaryota > Metazoa > Arthropoda > Insecta > Blattodea > Blattidae > Periplaneta > Periplaneta americana. The sequence goes on from NC_091124.1 coordinate 173,977,562, forward strand.
TTGAAAATGCACTCTCCTCAGCACCTTGTATAAATAGGGAAAAAATTAGAGTATAAAAAAATGCGAGGTTTTTTTACTGATCGATTTCATATGGAATAGCCCATATACAGTCACGAAGCTTGAATTGTTGAGGGTACTAGGAACAATAGACTGTGCCGGTACTATTTTGCATTGTCTGTTATGAAATGATAGTAGCGATCCTAGTGGTTAGCAACTATCTATGGATGCCTATTCCCTTCGTATTGAGCTTCGTGACTGTATATACTAGACTGTGCTTATACCTAGAAGAACGCTGAATGATTGCGTTACACTCTCTGCTTCCTGCATTGTCCTCTCGTTGTTGCACAAACTCTAACATTTAATTACACAAACGATTGGATTTATAATGGTCTGTCGTAGTTTTCAACTTGGTCCTTTCACTTCTTGCGGAATAAGTATTTCATGACTCATAGGATAAATGGCATAATAAGCTGTAGAAATACGTGCTTGTTTTAAAATTATAGATTATTTCTTACTGAAAGGATGAGAGGATATTAAGTTTGACATATTTTACATTTTATACCGTTTCATCAACGTCATCATCATCGTCATCATCATCGTCATCATCATCATTTTCATCGTCGTTGTCGTTGTCCAAGAAATGGACTCTTTGGCCAACCATCCTCAATCTTGTATTAATTTAATTTTTCTGGTAATTTCAGAAAAACGATCAAGATGGTCATTCAGCATAACTGACCTCTGAAATTTAGGTAAAATTACGAATTAAGATAGCCTAAGCAAATTCCATTAACAAAAGACTTCTTACAATGTTAATATTTTCGAATAAAACTGGGCATCATTTCAACTACTTACTTACTTACTGGCTTTTAAGGAACCCGGAGATTCATTGCCGCCCTCACATAAGCCCGCCATTGGTCCCTATCCTGAGCAAGATTAATCCAGTCCCTACCATCATATACCACCTCCCTCAAATCCATTATAATATTATCTTCCCATCTACGTCTCGGCCTTCCCAAAGGTCTTTTTCCCTCTGGCCTCCCAACTAACACTCTATATGCATTTCTGGATTCGCCCATACGTGATATATGCCCAGCCCATCTCAAACGTCTGGATTTAATGTTCCTAATTATGTCAGGTGCAGCTCTGCGTTGTGTAACTTTCTCCATTCTCCTGTAACTTCATCCCTCTTAGCCCCAAATATTTTCCTAAGAACCTTATTCTCAAAAACCCTCAATCTCTGTTCCTCTCTCAAAGTGAGAGTCCAAGTTTCACAACCATACAGAACAACTGGTAATATAACTGTTTTATAAATTCTAACTTTCAGATTTTTTGACAGCAGACTAGATGACAAATGCTTCTCAACCGAATAATAACACGCATTTATCATATTTATTGTGTGTTTAATTTCCTCCCGAGTGTCATTTACATTTGCTGCTGTTGCTCCAAGATATTTGAATTCTTCCACCTCTTCGAAGGATAAATCTCCAACTTTTATAGTTCCATTTCGTACAATATTCTGATCACGAGACGTAATCATATACTTAGTCTTTTCGGGATTTACTTCCAACCGTATTGCTTTACTTGCTTCAAGTAGAATTTCCGCGTTTTCCCTAATCGTTTGTGGATTTTCTCCTAAAATATTCACGTCATCTGCATAGGCAAGAAGCTGATGTAACCCGTTCACTTCCAAACTCTCTGTGTTATCCTGAACTTTCCTAATGGCATATTCTAGACCGAAGTTAAAAAGTAAAGGTGATAGTGCATCTCCCTGCTTTAGCCCGCAGTGAATTGGAAAAGCATCAGATAGAAACTGGCCTATTGTAACATTCATTACTCAACTCCATGCTTCTTGAAAGCTATGGTTATGGTTTCGAATATCACTTAGAATACGAATGTTCGTTCAACAGAAACCCTGTATTGTGTTGTCTTAAATGAACGTCCCGAATGTACCAGCACTATTTCATGAAAACAGCTCCAAATATGTCTATTGTTACTGCTTCCTTAGTGTATGGTTAGCTGCTATTAACAAGATCAATTTCAAGATTTCAGCGTGAGGAATGATGTTCATCCTACCTCGTGATCAGAAAATTCGGAGACACGATTGGTGGCGAATTCCGGATAAAGTAAAGTCTAATTAGATCATGTTTTGAATCAATGTAACGTCAATTTTTTATATTTATCTCTTTTACAACATTTATCTTCCTAACTATTAACATTAGTATGACACCTACCAACTCCGATATTATCATTGTTTTATCCTCCATCACACACTGATAACTAGACAATGGATGCGGGATGACTTGTCGTTGAATATAGGTGCACATTTACTACATGTTACAATTTTTTAATTCAGACCATTGGCTGAACAGGTTTTAAACATAAACAGGCGACGTCAACATGCTACTGTATCTCCGTACAGTCAGAATGAAATGAAAAATGACGCACCGTAGCACATACCTCGTCATCATAATGCTATTCATTTAGCGACAGACGATAAGGTTAAGCAGTAACGATATGGAGGAATTGTTGATAAAGATGAGAGACCGGAAGTCCTCGGCACGAACCTACTCACAGTTTGTCTCCACTATCGATATAACAAAATCTTCCTGGAACTTCTATTTCATTCAACTCTCTTTAAATTATCACAACTCCTGCTAAAAATAATTTTAACACCAAACCTGAATCTACTTACGTAAGCGTACCTCTAACGCGTAGTATCTGTAGATCAGTTAATTAAGCGAAAACAAAATAGAAAAAGTCCAGCACAATAAACTAATACGAACTTGTTTCATTAATCATCTACTTGTGAGTTTCAAAATTTCTCATAACACTGAGAGAGACAGCCGAGAGGGGGTAAGAGACTTGACCTTGAATCCTTGATGACATTCTAGCCTGAGACTTGTAGAACGTTATGCAAAGCCGCATCGCCTGTTGTTATTATTATACACGGAGTTATTACTGTTTTTGCTCTTCCTCTTTGTCTATTATGTCAGCGTTATGCAAGTCCAGACCTTCTTATAGCAAGATGTCGCAATAAGACTCAGGTATTCAGCGCAATTTGCTAAGCAACAGCTGTCTTCGAAGGCACATTAATACTCAGAGCACGTACTGAAGAATGATGCATTTTGTAACAAAAACTAATGCACGTTATTACATGTTGTAAAATATGCTGTCGGTACAGTTTTAGAATTACATATTTTATTTCCGAACACAGCAATATATCTATAAGTATTCTTACAGACGAGAGAAGTAGTTATTCTTGGGCTTCGAGTCTTGTCTTCCTGGCTCATTAGTGACATCGGGTGTACCACCCGATGTCACAAATGTGAAGAGTGGCAAAGACTGGCGTAGAATATGATAGCAAAAAAAAAAATGTTGTGTCATGCATATTTTACTCTTATTCTGAAGTTTATGCAATTTAGCTTTCCTCGCAAGTCCAGAAATGTTGCTAATGACTAGACTTCGAAGTTGAGGTCACAGTCGGGGCGATACAGGCTAAGAGATAGCGGAGTGTTGTATGTATGTACAGGGACATCACTTTATTTTTACCAACATTTTTAACATTAACCTGGCTAAACTCGGAAACACTGTTACCCTTTCCAATACAGGAGTTTGGTTTTACTAGTGCAGTATGTAAACAAATCATTTTACTAGCTATAGGAGGAGAGAAAAGTAGTGTATCCATTTATGTTACGATTTTCAGTTTGTTTATTACTTTCACGGTATTTTAACAAAATACAGTAGAGTAGTAACAGTTTTTTTTTTTTTTTCACAAACTCAACTCTTCAGGCGGTTGTATTCATTATATAATGGCTACTTTATTCAGCATATTACCGTACTTTCGATAACTCTAATCTTCACTTCTGGTCAGTCCACACAGATAAAGTCATTCAGTCATGTTACACACCGTACCTGTGCGAAATAAGCAGGGGCGGGTGTTTATGGAGATCGCGAAAATCAAGACTTAATAGATATACAATAGATTTTTACTAATCTTTACGAATTAAGTGATTCTGATTAATAATATGCGGATAAAACAATCGCGATAAATCGCGAAATAGAGTTCTAATAGCGAAATATGAACACATTCGCGAATTATTATTGTGTCGTTCTATAGCGAATTTCATATTCTGAGTTCTTTTTTCGGACTATTTTTTCTTTTGAATTTGTTATAATATCGTAGAAGGCTGCATTACATGGTATTTCAGGTGTTCTGATTACATTAGTGAACAAAAAAGACGGAGAATTCAACATTTCACTAATAATTTGAAAGTGTTAATTTGAGGGCTGCAAGTTTTTTTTTGTGCGAGATCGTGCGTATTTGCTTGTTTTCCGCACAGAACCAATACGCGGTAAGTGTGAAATACCACATTCAGTATTCCCAACATAACATACACATAACAATTTCCCTCTTCTTACCGCTTAAGCGCGACATTCATTTTACTGCTTTAGGCTTTTACCATATTATTTTTAGAGACGTTTAACATAGTAATAATTATAAATTGGAAACTTACCACTGCAATTTCACCTAAATTGCAACGTTAATTATTGTTTTTAAATGTTCGCAAAAATTAAGTAAATTCTACTACTCCACGAAACTTATTGCATTCCTGATACAAGTAAAGAAGCCGTGAAAAAATCAACAAGATTGCAGATGCCGATGTTATTACTGCAATATGTTATATAAATAATATTGTTAAAATATTAAAATGAAAAATAAATCATTACATAACCTTACCGTTTGTTTTAAGTTCGCATTTATAGACTGAGGGGGGGGGGGAAGACAGACATATCACGGCCTGCTGGAGTATAGTAAACACAGAAAACATTTTATAGCAACAATGTTGAAGAAAGATATTTTGGTTTTCCGAAGTTGCCGTCATTAAACAGAAACCAACATGGAGATTTCATTGCAAATAATTAGAAATTCGTCTTTCAGGTATGTAATAAACGATCTTCGCACAAAATAATGTACGATACACGAGCGGTATGTTTGTTTTCATGTTCTCGGAAATTAAAAAGCTCAACTACGTTTCGCTTTTTCAATCTTTTCCTCGACCATGAAAACGTCAACATACCGCTCTTGTAACGTATATTACTATTTCGTGTTTAATGCATGTGTGTTAAATACAGTCTCAATCCAACAAATATTGTCTATTGGCCATACCGCACCTTTACCAGAATCCAACGAACTTTTAATATTAATTATTTGGAAAGTAATATTCATACTGAGTTAATACTTCAATTTCAAAATAATTGTATTTTTCAAAATTTCCATTAATACCCGCCAAGAGTACAAATCAGTCTCCGCCGACACAAATATTAAAAAACACAAATGATAAAGTTAATCTGCATAAATACCTGCCCCTGGAAATAAGCTTCAATAACAAGTTATAGGCTCTTTCTTCTATAGAAAACGCAACCATATTTCTGAAACACACTATACACTGCAGTGTTTACTTCACTGCTAGCAGACTTCGAATGCAATAGCGGCCGTAAGTTTGTGTGTCTGACGGGAGCAGGAACATTAGTAAAAGGGGTGGGAGTCAAGTACATTTAGAAACGAAGGTACAATAAAAATGCAAGTAAAAATAAAGTGATGTCCCTGTATTTATTTACACTGCAAGTGGGCAAGCACCCGGTGGCAGTGGTATACACAATATAAACAATACACAATACAATTATACAATATAAATACAATTATACAACACACAATACAATAAGAATACACAATACAATTTAACACAATAATTACAATAATAATAATAATAATAATAATAATAATAATACATAAAATAACCTAATTAATATATGAACCTAATTTTACAATACAACTTACATATATATAGGCCCTGCATAAGTTTCACATTGGTATTGATAATAGTCTTTCACTTTACTCTCATCTCACTCACTGTAGTGGCACTATGACGCATTTCACTGACACTTTAGGACACATTTCACTGACACTATAAAACACATTTCATTGACGCTATAAATTATCACTGATCGGAACTATTCACTGCACTGTAAAACCATAACTTCACTGACTCACCTCGCTTCACTGATACAACAGTTCAAATAAGTCAAATAATTACACCCTTATGCATACTTATAAACAGAACTACATTTAAGCTAAACATTTCTAGTCTAAGACCTTCTTACACGCTATTTTTAAATAATTTACAATTCAAACCAAGGAAGTAACTCGTCAGACTAAATAAATACACGTCACCTTAAAAAATTAAATGTTAAATGTCACTTTAATTTTAATTTACATTTTGTACATAACGTTTTAAGTTATTCTTGAATCTCCTTAAGGAAGGACAGCCCTCAAAGACCGCTGCAGGTAGATCATTCCAGTCATTTATAGTTCTATTTAAAAATGAGAATTTACCTACATCCGTTTTCTGTTTCCTACATTTGATTTTAAAATCATGATCGTTCCTACCATAGTACGTTGGCTTTGTGTGGAGGTGAGAAACAGGCTAGGGTTCGTTTACTTTTTCCATCTTCTATCCATGTACTGTCTGTCTAGATGTGATTGACAAAGGTTTCGTACGTATTAACACTGAACCTGGGACATTTGGACAACGTGAAGTAATTGCGATATCGAAAACGAAATGCAATTGGAAGACATTTTTAAATGCACATTATTAACTTTTTCCCATAATAAAATAAAATAAACCTTACTAAAAGAGACAAAATGCATCACAACTGCTGACATAAATATACGGCCTTAATTATGGATTAAAAATTTATAACATGATTTTGAAATGTATATATACATATATGTTATATGTAATTACATATAGGGGAGAGTTGGGTAGTATCGGACATCGGGTAATATCGGACAGTGCGTTTCTTTCATCTACCACCAGATGGTAGTACCTGAATAACATGGTTACGTTTCTGTATGCGACATCACAGAAACGTAACCATGTCATTCAGGTACTATCATCTGGTGGTAGATGAAAGAAACTCACTGTCCGATATTACCCGATGTCCGATACTACCCAACTCTCCCCTACTATAAATCGTTAAGAAAATTATAACATGTATAAACTCAAATTAAAAATGAAAGATATATTTAGAATACGTAATTGAATATATTTTAAATAAATATTTTCTGATTTGGTGATACTTTATTTTAATTTATTTTATTCTCAGTTTACTCCATTTTATTATAAGGTTAACATATAGGCCTAAAGCTTTCATTTTGGCTTCTTACTGATATTAAAGTCTTACTAAATACAATATTTCAGTTATCTTCATTTTAAATGTAATACTATCTTTCTTTCTTACTCAATTTTCCCACCCAACACGAGTTTTACTCATACGTGAGTTATATTTATAGCACATAGAATATAACATTTTTTTCTCAATGTTTATCTAAATGTTTTGTCTTTTATAATAATAATAATATATTATAATAATATTATTATTATTATTATTATTATTATTATTAAAAATTGTTTAAAATTACCATTTTAAACAGTATTGCCCTCTATAACTTTGTATAGGCCTAAGAAAATGTTAGGCTATGTTTCTACATCTGAGAGACAGTAAAACAATGTATGTATTCTGGTCAACATAATACACTCAGGGACAAAAAAAACCGGACACTTTAATATTTGCTGGTATTTTGCAAAATATTATCTTCTCATACAATATTATGGTAGCCATCTGTTGTTATGGAGACGTGTATACATTGTTGATTGTTTTTTGTTTTATAAACAAACCAAATATTCCAATTTTGCTTTCGTAGTCTCAGCTATAACAATTTTGTCTTAACCATTTTGTGCTTCATTATCGTTATCATTCGTTATTTCTTTATTTTTACATTTTGTGAGTTTAAGTGGGGTTGTAACATTTGTCTTAAAACAAGATGCGACCTGAAGATGTGACTCGAGCTGTAGTCCTTTACGATAATGGACGCAGTGTACGTTACATTGCAAATGTTATGAATACGGCTAGAAGCACAACCCATGATAACCCATGATGCCATAAAACGGTATAGAGAGACCCTAGAATATCCCAGAAGACCAGGTTCGGGTCGTCCAAGAGCTACAAATCCAAATGAAGACAGATATATGGTGTTGTGAGTTCTTAGGGAGTGCAACCTGCCAGCTACTAGTGTAGCCCAGCAATTTGTTAACATGCATGGACGCCCAATTTCGGCCAAAACAGTTAGAAGGAGGTTGAAAGAAAGTGGACTGATATCAAGCAGACCTGCAACTGGTCCCAGATTTCTCAGGATGCATCGAGTTGAATGACTGCGTTTTGCAATGATCACAGGGATTGGAGAAATGGACAGTGGAGCTGTGTTCTGTTCACCGATGAGTCCCGTTTCAATCTGTGCTCACCTGATGGACGTGAAAGAGTTTGGAGAAGGAGGGGAGAACAATTTTCACAGTGTTGCATTTCCGAAAATGTGCCGTATGGAGGTGGTGGAGTGATGGTTTGGGCAGGAGTGTGTACGGATGCTCGTACAGAGTTGGTTTTTGTTGAAAATGGAAGACTAACAGCTGATAGGTATATAAATGAATGTTTGGCTGATCATGTTGTGCCATTTGGCCAATTTGTAGGCGATAATTTTGTTTTAATGCATGATAATGCACGGCCGCATATTGTCCATGCGGTCGGAGATTATCTCCAAGAAGTGGGAATCCATGTTCCTCCATGGCCAGCAAGGAGTCCAGACATGAACCCAATTGAACACGTGTGGGACATGCTGGGACGGCGTGTTAAGAACAGACACAGAGACCAGAATCATTACAAGAGTTGAGGCGAGCACTTGGCGAAGAATGGGAACTTATTCCTCAAGAAGACATTGCTAACCAAATTGAGAGCATGCCAAGACGTATGGATGCAGTTATTCAAGCCAGAGAGGGTAATACCCGTTACTAAAAAGAGTTTTTAATGTTTAAGGCACCATAAAATGAAAAAAACAGTTAGACCAAACGATGCCATAGTTATACGCCCTTTGCAATTTTTTGTAAATTTTCTCATCAGAGATTTTTATTTTTTTCAAATGTTGTCGTATAAGGTGCTAAATGGAACATTATTTTGTTTAAATGGGTTTTGTTTCATTTTGAAATAATTGGCAACAAAATACAAGCAAATATAGAAGTGTCCGGTTTTTTTTGTCCCTGAGTGTATTTAGTACGTTTGTCCTTCAGGTGAAAGTTTATTTCCTTATTTATTTGCTCGGCTTATATTGCAAAATCTCCAATTAATACGGTGTATGTGAGAGTGTGTGTGTGTGTATGATGGAAGAGGACTACCTCTCCAGCAGCTCTGTAAACACAGCTTTATCGTGAGTGCACGTAACTTCAGAGTTTATATGCTCAACTTCGTAGTCTACTAATGACCAGTTAACTTTTTAGTAAAAACGGCTATATTTCACGTCCTTTATCGCAGTATGAAGTGAGTTTGAGATACAGAATATAAGCAAAATCCATCCAATAGTTTGCAAGAAATTGCTGCATACAGACACTATTGAGTGAGGTGGTGACAAACACATGGAATGTTATAATCCACTTTTTCAACATCATGCACTGGTACGAAAAGCTTGAACTGCATTCTTTGCGTCGTCAGAATACTCTCTCTCTCAAGTGGAGTTGGACATCTGGTTCTTCTGTTAATAATGACGCTGATCCTAATGATACATATAGCATGGTGATAGGATAAAAAAATTCTCCTACAAACTTCACTTCTACAGCATACTTTTAGAAACAACAACACTCCAAGTGGCAGATGAAGAGGTCTTAATGAAGTCCAGTAGAGAAGAAAACTGATTTTGAAACGTTCCGAAGTGCTCATAGTAATACCACAGTCTGTTGTTGATGTTTATTGACTTTACTGGCTTTGAGCCAGAAGCCGTTTTAGGGTCTTATACGCGCAGGGTGCCCTCTCCAGCCATTGTACATAAATAACAATAAATATATATTTACATACTGTATATGACACTATTTCTGGCATAAGTGCCAGTAGGTGTGTGAGTGCAGTGATTGGATTTTTATTTATTTTATTTTATTTTTTACTTTATTTTTTTTTTGTTTTAATTATTTTGGTGTCGGCCTAATTTGTTAATTTGGAATGCTTAAGGAATGGTGAACGGGACAAGAGTTCGGGGTAAAAGATATCAGTTGATAGACAGCATTAAAGTATTATATGGGGAGATTAAGAGGAAAGCAAGAAAGGGAAATGCTGGGTTTGCAGTTAAAGACCTGCTCTTGGGCAGAACACTGTGCATACATACATACATTTTTTTTTATTTTATTATTATTATTTTTTTTTAAGTTTCCCCTTCCGGTGGCAGAAGCGTCTGAATCGTTATGGAGACTTTCATGGTGTGGTGTTATTTTATTGATCTGCCTCTCTGTTGCTGTCGTGTGTCCTCTCAGACAGTATTCAAATTTCCAACAGTGTTTGCGGTTTTGTTTGTGTGTTTTAGTTTGGTGGTGGGGGCTGGTGGTAGTTGTAGAGGAGTTTCTCCAGTGTTGTTCTGTTGTTTGTGTTCGGTGGATTTGCGAAGATGTGTTGTGTATATACGCGATTTACTGCCGAATGTGTGTATTTCCTGTTTATGTTGTTTAGGTGTGTGAAGAGTGGCTTTGTTTTTGTCGTAGTGTAAACTGTGTTGTTTCTGGTGCGTCTGTGTAGGTGGAAGATTTGGCGGAGAATTCTTCTTTCGCGTGCTTCAAATTTCAATTGGGTCGTTGGAGGGGCTTGTGCGAGGAAAATGGAGGGATATATGCATAGGGATCTAACCAATGCTTTGTATAGGTGGAGGAGTGTTTCGGTTATACAACCGGGTCGATTGATGCCACTTAGGTAGCTTATTGCTCTGGTGGCTGCGTTATATTTCCTCCAGGTTTCTTTAGCTACTTTGGTCCAGGAGAGTTTGGAGGTGAGGGGTATTCCTAGATATGTGAGATTTCGCTGGAGTACCACAGTCTAGTATATACAGTCACGAAGCTCAATACATAGTAAATATGCATCCATAGATAGTTGCTAACCACTAGGATCGCTAATATCGCCTCATTACAGACAATGCGAAATAGTACCGGCACAGTCTATTGTTCCTAGCACCCTCATAACTCAAGCTTTCTTAACTGTATATACTAAACTGTGGTAATACGTAGGATAGTCTCAAATTACACTAGAATGCAGTAAGCCTCTTTACAAAATGACAGATACAGCACTCATGCGATTTTTCTTTCATATGAAAAGGCCAGATGACATACTTTTCATTCGGCAGATCTCGACATCCATCTTCGATATCTCGGGAAAATGATGTGCTCCTATTTCAGCTTCCTCGTCATAATACTCAAGAGGCCCAGCCTTTAGATGTTTCTATCTTCAAATCATTTCAGACAGCTAAATCATGAAGCAGTTCTTAGGTGGCTTCGAGATAATCGTGGAGAAAAGGTGACACAGTTTACAGTTTGAACTGTCTGGTGAAGCACATGGCAAATGTTTAACAATAAAAAACACATTCAGGAAGTTTAAATGTTAGGTAATTTATGCTCTATTTTTTTTTCAATTTCATTTGAAGATGCGTTACTTTCTTTCATTAATTTCAATAAACTTGTAATTTGCATTTATTATATTATTCATATTAAATACTGTTCAATATGTTCAATATTAAAAGCTTTCCTTCATACTGTTCCCTGCAGTTAAAGAGGTGCGATTTAAGAAACCGCAGGTGCTATTTAAGAAACTAGTTGCCTAAATGGCACCACTGACAAGTGTTTTGAAAATGTCATTCTACTTCAAAAATATTAAATCAAATTCAAGGATTCTTTTTTACTTGAAAGGTAAATGTTCTGGGAATGTATTTCTGTAAAGGAATGCAGAAAATAAAAATTGTATTGTTCAATAAAAATTGTAAATGCTAAAGTGGTGCGATATACGCAACCTTACCCTAATACCACAGTCTAGTACAGGGACATCATTTTATTTTTACTAACATTTTTAATATCAACCTTTCTATACCTTTAGAGAACCGGAAACACCGCTTGCTCCCCCCTCCAAGACTGGAGTTCGATGATACTGGCGTAAAACACAAATCACTCTACTAGGTATAGGAAGAAAGAAAAGTAGTTCATCCATTTACGTAAACTAGGAAATATCGCGATTTTGAGTTTGATCATTTTCATTAGGTTTTTCTTTAATCAAAGTACAGTACTGTATTAAGAATAAGTGTTTTTACTCACGAAGTGAGTTATCCATGCGAACGTATTCATTATGCAGTGTATATTATACTGTCTACAGCACATTGGCGTACAATATAGAGAAAGAAGTTGAATTGAAAAATAATCATAATATGAATATTTAAACACAATTTTGAAAATGGTGGCCGTTCATTTCGATACAGGCTTAAGTTCTTTTGTGCATATTATCGCACTATAGACTGTTGCATCTAATCCCAATTGCCAGTTTCGTCCTTCGTACTAGTAACTCATGTTGAAATAATTCTGTACCTACTCTAAGTACTATACATTCAATCTCCACTTCTGCCCGACCCGAAAATATAAAATTACTCAGACATGCTATCTACTGTCCGTCCAAGTGGTTATGCCGCAGGATTGTAGAAAGGGAGGAAATCACGTGACAGTTAATTACTTAACAAGGCCCTTTTATTTAAGTTAAATTAAACAGCTATAAAATATTACGTAAACGTCCTATTCCTAAGAGAAATTAATGTTTTCAGAAAAGAGCTAAGACAGCCCAGCTTTTACAGAGGGGCGAGCAGAAGCAGGTGGGGGAAATCGGGATGGGACGTAGGCAAACGGACAGTACCTGTTCGAAAATATGATTCAATATTGAAAGCTCTTTCGTCACTGGAAAACGCGAAAATATTTCTGGAACGTACTATACTCAGTAACTTAGTACTGCTTACTATCTGCGGTCTTGGTTCTGTGTGGAGTTGGAACTTCATTAGTAGAAGAGGTGGGAGTGAAGTACATTCAAAAACTCAGGTACAATAAAAATTGAAGTAAAAATAAAACGATGTCCCTGTATATACAGTTACGAAGCTTGAGTTGTGAGGGTGATAGAGACAATAGACTGTGCCGGTATTATTTCGCATTGTCTGTAATGAGGCGATATTAGAGACCCTAGTGGTTAGCAACTGTCTATGGACGCATATTTACTACGTATTGAGCTTCGTGACTGTATATACTAGACTAAGGTAATACGTAGGATAGTCTCAAATTATACTAGAATGTAGTAAGCCTCTATACAAAGTGACAGATACAGCACGCATGTGAATTTTGGTTCATATGAAAAGGCAGATGACATACTTTTGATTCGGCAGATTTCGACATCCATCTTCGATTTCTCTACATTCTCTAATACGAGGCGTGTTCTTAAAGTAAGTTCCATTTTCAATTATAGACGTCGCATCGCTGCAATCGTTATTTTGCGCATGCGTGTTTTCTTCTTCAGTCCTCAGGCAAGCTGTGCATGCAGTTTCAGCAGTGTTGCCAACTGGACGGAATTACCGTCAAAAGTGACGGAATTTCAATGTAGCGGACGGGAAAAGAATGGCTTTGACGGGTGACGGATTTTCTGGCGGAAATTACGATTTACATCGTCCTTTGACTTTTTTAGCTGCTGTCATTTGTAATATTGTTAGTTTTTGGGGGAGCGTAGGCCAACAAAGCACATCAGCTGCAGAAGTAGGGGCAGATGATGTGGATGAATTATTATTATTTTAATCAAGATTGTTAACAAAGTTGTCTTAATATTTGAAGAGTCCACTGCAAGAATGATGGATGTCACTTTCTTGTCGAAAATGAACCAAGACTGTCAATGCATAGCTTAAGACATATAGCATGTACATAGAGAGTTATATGGCATTAACACTGATAGTCATTGTCCAGTAATGATCGGAAAATCACAGTTAAGCTTTGAGCGCTAAGCATTTCAAACTTTCAATTGCTTCTCCTGCAAAATGTATTCCGAATGACATCCATCATTCTTGCAGTGGACTCTTCATTTGCTTTTATTTGTATATAGATATATTGAGTGGGTCTTACTTTTTTTAAATTTTGACGGATTCTAACGGATTTCCAGGTGATAGACTGACGGCAATACAATTTATGTGTTGGCAACACTGAGTTTCAGAGCTTCAGTTCGTGTGTGTGGTTAGTTGTGATCAGTTGAAATGATTAAAGTGATCGAGCACCCCGCCGACTGTGAGATGCGGTCTGTTATCCGTTTTTTGAATGCGAGAACCATCAAACCAGCTGACATTCATCATCAACTTTGTGAGGTGTATGGTGATGATGCCATTAGTGATGGAATGGTCATGAGATGGGTTAGGAAGTTCAACGAGGGCCGCATCTCTGTGCATGACGAGCAGCATACCGGTCGGCCATCTTTGATCAATGACGATATGGTGCGTGCTGTCGATGACAAAATTTATGAGGACAGGAGGTTCACAACTTCTTCGCTTTCCTTGAATTTTCCACAAATGTTGCGGAGTGGTTCGCAGGCGGGTGAATTCTACAATGAGGGGATAGAAAGACTTGTGCCACGACTCGATAAATGCCTCAATAATGGTGGAGATTATGGTGAGAAGTAATTCAAGTGTGGGGAATACAATGCTACAAAAATGGTTTGTAAATATTTTCCCGTTTACTTTCTACACCCTTTTGGAACTTACTTTAAGAACACGCCTCGTACTTCTCTCGCTGTTTCCTTAGTTAATCATTTAACGTCCCTTCTCAATTACAAACTGGTAACGGATAACAAAATTATGATGCAGTGATAAAGTCAAACTGAAATAAATATGGCGTTGAGACTTCCAAGAACTCAAGAAGTTACTTCCCCAAAATCTTTCAAAATTATTTTTAGTAATATTCCTAGTAATTGAAACTCAATATTGAACGTTCCTTTTCAAGTAAAGAGGCTATTAAAAATGAGATTAAGACACAAGAGTGATGGAACAAGATAAAGAGAGCTCTTGTGTTTGAGACTAATAAAGCATGTTTACATGTTTTTTACTTGTGGCGTGCATAATCTTTCGATACAACCTGTTTGGCAGCTAGAATAACTGCTACATATTACACTGGCTTTACGTTTCTGGTTAGCAGGCTATAACAAAAGCCATGAAATGTTTAACAGCAACTTTAGTACAACAACTTGTCAGAAGGAAAACGAAATCTTTATTAATAAAATCCAAATTTAAATAACTTACATGTGGGATAGGAAGATAAAACTGGCTTATTTTAAGATAATTTCTGATAAAAAAAATGTAACTGGTACGTTGTCTACGCTCGAAAAGTGAACACTAATTGTGATGAAAATTATTGCAAGAGAGAAAATTACTACACTCTTAATGATTATAAGGGTCCTTTCTTTCTTTTTCCTTCAGAATAACCTAACCGAAAGACCATCACCTCATTTAATCATTTAACTCTAAGCCTGAGGCACATAACGATTCATCGTGAATATTTAAATTAACATGACTATTACACTTTTACTACGTCATAATACTTTTGACCAATAAAACGGTACGAAAGGATGTCTTTCAATCAATCATGGCTGCTTAGCGCACGATTTTATCGCGTCCCTAGCATTTGTTTAATTTTATCGCGTCCCTAGCACTTGTTTATTTTTATCACTACCTTAGCATTTGTTTCTTTGTTTCCCAACATTTCAAACTACACTAATCTGGATGTCAAAAAAAAAAAAAAAAAAACAGAAAATTACAAACCACTCCAGTCGATGCACAGCAGTTTCAAATATGACTCGCATTGGCATTCAAGAACAAGAATTCATATAGATCACTGGTCATAGCTATGCATCTTCCCTGAATCCCTATTTACAAATAAATGAAGAGCAGCATTCGGACATCCTGAATAAGTTGAGGAATAAACCATGTACATCAACGCGTTCCACTTCTTTCACACACACGTCCAATATAACATCAACTGAACCACCAACCACTAAAACATTCAAATTTGAAAATTATACTTTCAATAATTCCTTTTAAAATTATTCATGTTTATTTTTTATGTCATCATCGTTAATTAAAACTGTTCTTGCTTATTTCATCACCCCTAATTAAAACTTTTCTAACTCTTATTTATATTATTTAGGTTATGTTACAGCTTCTGATATAAGATATTATGGATAGTCACGTATCAGACATTGTTTAATACTAAGATTTATTGAAAATCATCTGTCAAGTGACATTGATTACTGGGATCCGAATAATTTAATAAAAATGAAACTGAATCAACAAAGCCTTCTTGGCGCAACTGATAACAAGAAAAGAGCTAATCATAACACACTACTGCCATCTAGCGTAATATTTGTAATGTTGAGATGGTACAATAATACATTTGAAGATAGTTCTATTTTCATAAGTCAATTAATATTTTATTGTATTTGAGTACTTCGTTACTTCTAATCTTTATATACTTTCTTCTAATCGTGTAATAGTCAATTAAATCCCATTCGAGTTTTGATTTTCTTTAGATAAATCAAAACCTATAGTGAGATTACTGTTGATAATAATAATAATAATAATAATAATAATAATAATAATAATAGCAATAGTAGTAGTAGTAGTAGTAGTAGTAGTAGTAGTAGTAGTAGTAGTAATCTTGCTCTGAAATTGTATTTTAGAACAGATCTTTGTAAGAGAAATAGGCTTTAACCGAAGGAAAGCATTCCAATAGTCATTTGATAGAGGATAGATGAAAGATTATATACCTACATACTTTATAAATACAAATAGAAGTAGGCCTACCTAGCAAGGGAAATGCAAGACGCAATGCATGTCAACTAAATTGGCATTACGAAATATATTACAGTGTAAACGAGGACACAATAATCTAATAATGATTAACATAGCATTACAAAGTTTTACAATACTATACGAAACCACTAACACACTTTAAGGAGGCCCAAGTGCGAAACGTCACGTCTGCTCATAAAAAACGTTGATTTCTGTGAATAACCTTCAGTTATTTCTCGCCGCAAAATGTCCTCTCTGTTCTCACATAATTACTCTCGAAGAGAGAGGAGGGGGAATCCTAAGACAGAGCACTGACCTCCCCTCTCTTTGCGACTCTTAATTCTGTCCCGTGCAATTCCGATATTATCCGATCTATAATAAAACTGGCCGACAGGTCTGCAGCCGTCCCTGAAAAATGTGAAAGTGGTAAAATCAGAGAATGTGCCTGTCACTCGGATGAGTAACGCGTTGCCGAGTTCACTGGTAGGGAACTGCCCGTCACCCTGTCGTGCAGCGGCCAAGTATGGGCTGAGCACAGATCGATTATCATTTATTAACTTTCCTTTTAAACCGCAGATTGTGGTACGCTGTAAAATTTAATTACCGCCTTAAATATTTAATAATACTAGTCTACACGAATAAAGGGAAAAAATTAAGTACTTAGCCTACTAGAACAGTAATCAACGGGAGGCGGAGGGGAATTGTACGAGTAATTGGCGACACAACTTTAAGAACTAAATCACAAGGCATATGTAGATGTATTGTGTCCTCTAGTTATTGCTTTAATGTGTTCTTTGTATCGAGTTTGAAATGATCTGCCTGACTGTCCAATGTACATATGGCGAACACATAACTAATGCCAACCACACATACAATAACATAAATACAGACATGGAAATCCTACACATACAACCCAAGAACCAAAAACTCAACACACTAGAACAATACGAAATATACGGACACATTAAGGCCCAATTGTATAAAACTCCCTGACTAAAGATCGATTTTGATCGAAGATCGGAAAGTGAACCGAGTTCAGACACTTCTTCTATTGTATAAAACTTTTCTGCGATGAAATTACCTTGGTTCAAATGCAATCTAAGTTCACGTGAAAAGGACTTGGCAACATCGCATAAACAGGTGAAGTATGTGATGCGCGGGCCATGTTGTACAGGTTTGTTCAGTGTAGCCAATTTAGCGACTTTAACTCTTTTTCAACGACAATTTCTTTTAACTTTTATATTGCTTAAATAGGGATATAGCGACCTTTTTAGCGCCTCATAGTGACAAAATTTAATCTTTCTTTGTTGATAATAAGAACTCTACTACGTTTCCAACTACTTTTTGGCGACTTTCCGTACACTCTGTTGGAGACACTGGTTTATTTTGTGCGTTGTAAATAATGGCGGACAATAAGAAGAAGATTGACCGTTCTCCAAATTGTTATGTTATGGTGTTTGATACTGCTAAACATAACAAAGCTTTATAAAACGACAATTTTCGTTTAGTAATACAGTTAATTGAAAATTTATGAATGTACCTATGATATCCATGAATAATTAATGGTTGTTATAAACATAATATAATTATAGGTTATGTTATTTGATACTGCTGAACACGATAAATCCTTATAAAATATAAGAATGTTTGTGTGTTAAGACAAGAAATTGAAAAAAAAATATATATAAATGTATCTACCATAGTCTATATATTTATAATAATGGTTATTCTTTTTGCACAATCTTCCACTCGTATACTCAAACAGAAAAGAAATAACTGAACTTGGATCATCTAACTTAATCGGAGAAATTTCTTCAGTCAAAGTTGACTTTAGTTTAAGACAAATTAATCTCAGATTAGACTTTATACAACATAAAATTCCAAGTTCAGCTAGAACGAGGATCAATTTAACCTCTGATCTAAGATTAAATGGTTTATACAATCGGCCCTAAAACACATCCTAATCAAATAATCAACACACAGATCAATTTCAGAACACACACACTATTTGACACAACTCTTCATCACACGAACGCACACACACAACAGGCAGCGAAGTGGAGATGACGCCGAGACACAGAAGGCTATGAGGATGGTGTGAAGTAGTACCGAAAGAGCTGTAAGCCGCACATGCTTACATAATTAACACGAGTAAGATCGCCATTTAATCAATTATTTATATTCAAGTGTTAAAAGTAGTGTACGAAAGATTCAACATGAATAAATTAAAATTGCATATGCTAAAAGGTTTAGTCTGTCTGATTTGGAGAAAATCTTACTGAGTTTCCTTATGTGTTTTTGTACAATGATATTGAAATTTAGTTGATGGATGTTCTGTCAGTAATAACTAGACTTCGTTGAATTGCCACACGCAGCACGCAATCAGGTTGCCGATGTACGGTAGTATAGAGGAGGTGAGCGACCTCCCGGTCTCGTAGTATAAGCAGTTCATGTTAAGAGATGTAACCGGTCCAAATAGATAGAGCAGCTACAGCTAATGTATACCTATGTAAGCACTTGTTTTTGCATTACTGTGGTTGGAATAGTCAAAGTTTAATATTTGTTCAGTGCAGACAAGAATTCAATCAAACATACTACAATGAGAGTGTTGCTGTTACAAACAATTGCCCCTGCAATACCCTTACCCCGCAGCCAGTCTTGACCCGTTGGGGAACGTGGTTGGATGCTGTTAATTATTATGCAGAACATTACAGCAAAATAATGGAGGTAATTGATGCATTGGATAGCACAGACAGTTCCGCTATTGCAGCTGTAAAATCATTGGCTTCTGAACAGCTATTGGAAGATATTCTGTTCATTGATTCTAATTTGAAAATCGTGTCCAAAAGCATCATCGTGTTAGAATCGTCTAAACCACAACTCTCAGAAGCCCTTAATATAGTGGATAAAGTATCACAAATCGTTATCCAAAATAACAATTCACTAATTTCAGAAAAAGTGAAATGTAAGTTGAGAAACATTATTGCTAAAAATTCTGCCTATTCACAACTTCGTATTATAAATGACAAGACGTCTGAAGTTGGTGTACTGAAAAATAGCGACTTTCCCTTCTTCAAATATACACGTATTACATCGTGTGATGTTGAACGTACATTTTCCCAAAATAAAAACTGTTTAAGTGACCATCGGAGGAGGTTACTTTGCAATCGCTCAAAATGTACGTAACTCTTCACTGCAATGCACATATTCAAGAATGATGTATCTAACATTAAATTTTAAGAGATAATATATCTCACTATAAAATAATTGTGTATTTACATATTTTGACATTTCCTAATTCAATGACCATGCATTATATTTCTTGAATGCAGGATACAGGTTTTATTGTAACCGCAGTATACTGCTCAGTGTTTACATCAGAGGCATACTCCATCCGTTGCACGCCCCCTTCTCATACAGTCCATACCGCGTGCGCAGTAAACCTTACGATTCCCGTGGCAATTCCACGAAGTCTGGTAATAACATTATTACGACTAACATTACTTTAATGTAGGCTGTGTAAGAGTGCAAGGAGCAAGATTCTGCGAAACTTACAAGCGACGCTTTTACGAAATTATGGCGCAACGTAGACACTTCATTCAAAAAATAAACACGATGGATGATTAATAAATTTCACTTGAACTTAAAAATCATAACATGTCAATTTACTTTCCTTTCAAATTCGTCAATTATTTCATTATGAATAGAGTTATGTAAACTAAAGTGAGCTTTGAAGTTTTGTTAACATCGAAAAGAAAATCATGCACGTTCTTGGTATCCTCTGTACACAACAAAAACCGCAGAGTAGTTTTGCTATTCAGCTCCCAGGTGGCCGTGTTGACAGTTTTTCTTGGAAATCGTTCATGCTGCAAGACAGGGGATTCACTCACCCAGCAGGTGTGAATGTTCCATTAACGGGTTAAGACAATGACAGAGCGTTACGGATCCGTTCCGCTTGGGCTAGATCCCTGCTTGCTTTAGTCTCATTTTAATGCGTCGTTGCTGGACGGATCTGAATCCATTCTTGTAATATGATACACACAAAGGAGCCCTTCAGTGGGTAAACCTAACGCCCACTTATTCTCTTATTCGTGTTTTATTAAATACAGTAAAACCTCCAATCAGCGGTCCCCTTAATAAACGGCCATTTATCTTATGCCGCAGTGACGTCAGACCTCAGCGAAGCATCAAACTTACCCCCTACCTTCCCCTTCCCCCACTCCATGAAAATACTGCGCGTGTACGTGGCGGATTATACTGGATTGCTGTACTTCGGAGCTTCATTAATGATACAATGTCTTTCGCAGAATCATATGAATCGAGAGGATATCACACTTACAAGAAAGGCGGTTCTTTCATTTCTCATGTTTAGGATCAGTTACAAATATTCAGGACGCGAACTTAAATATGTACATTCTTAAAATAGATCACCTGTTATACGAGTTCAAAGAACACAGATTCAGTGATTTCCAAAGGATGGAGAAAGATTTCAATATTTTTGCCACTCCTTTTCATGTTTAAATTGAAAATGTTATCCCAGAATTGCAGTTAGAGGTACTGGATTTGTAGAATGATGGCTTCTTGAAAGCAGAATGTGAAGGTCTACTGGGGGCTAAAATTGTTCAAAAGATGTCCAGTACTACATATCCACTACTTAGTTTGCTTCGAAAATAATGAGTACCGTCATTTCCCGTAATTATGGTCCTGGAACATAACTACTGTCCACGATACAACTATTCAAATGTTGTACTCCATAACGTAGTACCTCGTTTATCTATATTCTTGCTGTACTGTAGTTTGAATTCAAGTCACTGCAGCTATCTACGAACGGTCTATGTTACTTCCACAATGAATGGTTGTATCGTGGATCATAGTTGTGTTCCAGGACCATAGTTATGGGAAATGACGGTATGTATTCATCAACCTACCAGCGCGAACAGCTGTTTTCTAAAATGAAATTTATAAAGTCCAGCTACAGATCTCGCTTAAGCGATGCTCATCTCTTTGCGCAACAGAAAATAGCATGCACAGATAAATCCCAATTTCGAAGAAATTGCTTTGAAAAATGATTAATGAAATATCACGTGAATGGACTATTCTAATTACATGTAGTAGGTAGGCGTGTAGTGGCGAAACTGTCTGTAAATCCGTCACTGCACTGTAGAGTGCAACCCCTCCCACAGTATGTAGTTGCCATTTAAATCCTGTCTTGTGGGTTGCGTTCATTTTTGCCCACCACTGATCTTGTGGAATCAGTTTAATTTCTCATAAGTAAGTGTAAATATCATCTCATTTCAGCGGTCACCTCTTGACTTCTGCCAGCGCCTTTACCTGACGGCCGGCCACAAACTGCTCCGATTTCTGTAGTTACACTAGGATGGGAAGGTCCATTTTCGTGTGGAGAATCAAATTCTGGACACAAGTTCTGTAGAGCGAAAAAAATCATTTGAGTCATGACATATTTCAACTCTTAAAATTTTATCCATTTGAATGGTGAATTTGCAAAACGACTTAAGTCCACATTTTGGGAGTTTTGAGTTGAGAGCATGATTATTTTGCTGTGTGCAAGAGTCATCGTTTAGTACCAGAATGACTAATCCACGACTTTTGTATAGTTTTTATTAGCAGCAGAATATTTCGTTAAGGGGTAAAACGCCTTTAGTCGTGGACTTAAGTTGTATTTACTGTCAAGTACTGAAGAAACTTAAATAATACGTAATTTTAATCATACACTCAGCTGACAAATTGTTTTTTGTCTGTTGCCATTGGTAATTCTTTCCGAACTTATCTCACGTTTACCATTCCTTCCAGTGCATCCTCCAGTAGGAAGTTCTATTCAGCCAGTGACACAACCAATTCCCTTTCTACTTCTTGATCATTTTCAGCATTATTTTTTCTCCACACTTTCCAACACAGTGGTTTATCCCCTATCAATGAAACCAAAATTCAAGATATTCGTACAATGCTTAAGTACATTCGTGATGAAGAAGATGTGCATACATTTTACGAAAACATTATAGCATGGGAGACAACAAAGAATAGAAAGATGAAACTAAGCTGTGGTCTCGTTATAACACTCCTAAGAGTTGTCTGTGCTCTTGTGATTAACAAATTATTCAAAATAAAGTTGTTCAACAATTGCAATAAGGTTATTTTATGATTTTGGTATAAATACATTTAGTTAAACATGTTATGCGTCAGTAGCCTAATAATTATAATGCAGGATTGAAGTTATTTGCAGAACAACTTAAGTCCTAAAGATAATTAAATTGTTTACTACCTGAAGAAGAATACGAAAGTATGAATTCTTATAATAAAACTATTTCTCTTAGATATAAAAAATTATATTGTAATAATATATGGTTCAGCGAGGTTAAAAACAGTTTTCTTTAATTTTCTCAAAACTACTTCTAGGGACTTAAATCGTTTTGCAAATTCACCACTCAATCCCAATAACAGTGACTGTGGTAGTGTTTTATATATATTTTTTTGTCATGAAAGTATACAAGTAATTTTTTCCAAATGCTTACTGGTTTCGTCTTCTGAATTATTATTATTTAGAATATGATATGTGTTTACCAAAAGGCATAGAATAATTTACACTTTGTTCCACTTGAAAAAGACGATAATGAGTACTTCTATAAACAGTGAATTTAGGAAGAATACCTACTTATGTATGACGCTTGTATAAATTCTTCTTCTTAAGAATACACCAGTAAGAAGTTACAAGGAGTTGGAAGACATTTCCCCCTGCAACACAAAGTGAATACCGGAAGCTCTGTTGAATTCTCACTGTCGTCTATATTTGGTACTCACACGTTACAATAATTCACGAAAGTGAAATATCTTGCTTTCAGGAAGCCCGTCCTTGCGGAAATACGAGATTAAATGAACTAGTATACCGGAAAGTCAAATTGCGTGGTAACGTGTTATCTTTTCGGATTTCCTTAAATTCTCCAAGAAAACAACTAGAACAATACCTTCGCGACGACCAAAACCACTTCCTTCAGAACATCTTCCTATACTCTGTTGACAAACATCTCACATTATTTCAACGGTATTTGAATACGTGATGTATCTGTCATCCATATAGTATTTTAGGTTTCAGACATAAAGTGGAAGTTGAGTGCTAAATATGATTCTGGAGTCGTGGACTCGAATACTTCATAGGACAAGAATATCCGTCCGTTATGCTGTCTCAGGTTAGAAGTAGTACTGGGAATCACTTCTTTGAAAACCGAAAATGGAAAAGATAAAATTAAAAACTGGCTGAACAAAAAACGAAACTTCTACACCATACCTGCACAAACAGCGCTCAACGAGCGCGCGCGGGAGAGCCATGTTTACCGCACGCCAAAACGGAGAGGAAGATACATCAGAATGACACAGACTTGATATAAGTAGAGGAGAGGGAAACGACCACTCAGTTATCTAGTGGAGTGCAGTGTGTAGGCCTATTCTCAGTAACTGTTTCACGTTGCTTACCTACTGCTACAGTACAGTATGGAGGAATCTAAAAGACGGAACATAACATTTAACATTTAACGATTTACAGCTCGAACTTATTGATCTTCAATGTGACCTAAGGGCTAAAGATCGTTTGAATAATACTACTAGCCTGGTTGAGTTTTACAAGACTAAACATTAGGAATAATATCCACGACTACTCAGGCTGGCTGTGAAAATGATTGCTATGTTTGGCTCAACATTTATATTTGTGAGCAACTGTTTTCTATAATCAACATTAATAAAGGCAGACATCGAACATCTGTAACTGATGTTTCATTACGATCAGTAGGCTACTGTTCCTTTCAGCTGCCAACAGCATAAAACCTCGTTTTGATGTACTGATAAAGAAAAATATAACAAAATGATATTGTGCATTTAAGAAGCTATAGAATTTCTATTATTTCTGTAGACCTAAAATAAATATTTCTTTATTAATTAATAATAGTCCCCAAGATAGTTTTGCAAACACTGAACGGGAATTCATTTCATAAACACTCGTAATAGTACTTCCTTTTGTGTAGCCTATATTTTGTACGAAATCACCCCTTATTCCAGTCCACCTTTATACAGAGCGCAGCTAATATCTGCATTCCGCTCATGAGCTGTGAGCCGGCTCGGAGAGCGCAAACCTTGTGCAGGCCTGGTCTAGATGGTGCACCGTTTTGAACATCGTCTCACTGCGTAAATATATTAATTAATATTAGCAACTAATCTTGCATTCATTGCTTGAATGCGTAAAGTTGAAAGAGCAGTTTAACCGTGTTTATGCATCTTAATGGATTCATGCTCGTCAATTTACGGAGAAACAGTTGGCGACACCGACTAAACAAAAGAACGACCATGCGATAAATTGATAGCGATAAATCTAGCTGCAAAAATTATCGCGATGTTTGACTGTGATTGGTTGGAATTCAAAATTTAATTACACTTCATTGGTCGAAAATGGAATGACGTCACATAAACTCCAGTTAAAGCAGGGGATCGGACCTAATTCGCGAGATGATCAGCATTTCCTGTATTACTGAGCTACCTGAGTGACACAGCCACACCCTGCCGTGAATCAAATCCGAGTCCGTTGGATTTGTAATCTAGTACGCTATCAAATAAAGAACACACGGGAAAGTAATTGTCACAACAGACGACTATGACGATGATATCATGGCGTTGACTTACTGAATTTAGCTGAAAAAGATATGAGAGTCTCACAAGTAACTCTGCATATCATATGCAATTTTCCTGGGAAATCCGGGCAATCATTCAATTTTTGTTTCTTTCGTAAACCCCTTCACAAAGAGGAAATACATCATGAAGGGAAGTGAGACTGAACACTACAGCGGAAACTTGGCGCCGATGCATGAAGTGACCTGACTGCAACCTCCGGCTGCCTTGACCCTGGCACGTTGGGTAATTCCACAGCTTGCGGTTAATAAACAGGAGAGACAACGTTACGCAGCAACGCAGGTGTCCTCGATTCGCAACCTCTGTTCCTTGCTTTGCAGTCGGACTGATGTTCTTCAGTCAGACACGAATGTTGCTGTTTCTTTCAAAACATAACTGACGTTGCCTATTAATGTAGTCTCAAAATCACAACAGCAGGCATGTCAATTGATGTCCACAGGAGCAAGCGCGCGCTTTAGAGCCCAGGAGAGCCTGAGCCCTTTACAACGGAAAGGAAAGAGACAGACGAAAGAGATGGTATATGCAGCTTGGTCGAGCTATATTCAGGAATGGTCAGCACTGATTCAATAAATAAATGGAAGAGAACTTATTAAAACTGTATCCATGTTAATTTTTTAATTTGCCTGAGAAGTATAAGTGCATTATAATAATGTAAGTTTTAATTTTAATGCTCATTTTTTCACAAGTTTGATTTTTTTATTCAAAAGAAATATTTTCTCAACTCTTCGTATAGAAAAGTAAAATTTTTAGGTATAGGCCTATTTATTTAGTAGCCTTACAGAATGTTTTCGTAAATCTAATATATCGTATATACGTATTACTGAACATGGTGTATTGAAAATTTTGAAAATATTCGCATGGAAATTGTTTGTAAGGAAATGAATTAACAAAGCAACTACTGTTACAGCATAAGCAAAAGATACGTGTCCATGTGTTGTAAAAATGTCAGCTCTATAGCTTCAGCACATTTCGAGAAAATAATTTAATATTCTGATGATAGGAAGTTGCTCACAAATATCACCTTAAAAGCATAATGCGATAAGAGTTTTGTTATGGAATATTAGTTACACTTAAAACAGATACAGTACCTAGGTACCTTTGCTTTGTACTGTAATATTGTTTTGATTAGTTTATTGATTACTTTTGTTAAGGCTAAAGATACCATCAATATCAATTCCAACTTATCATGTCATACTCAATCTCCTTCTTTGGAATATCACTTTCTTTATGAATGATTTGTTTCATCCACTTAATACAGTATAATATTATACTACTATGGAATTTAAGTGAATATTCCTTCTTAACTCTTTATTATGTTATTAAGATTTAAAACACAAGTGCAATATTAAGAAATCAGTGTTAGTACTTTTGTTTTACAGACAATATAGATAATATTAAACAGAAAGAAGCCATATAAAAATAACGACATAAAATTTCACGTTCCGTTTGAAGTTTGTGCACCACTGTTTTCTTAATCCAACAGGTTGCTTATTCATATACACAACCCTTCCTCTTTCCATACTTAGCGCTTGCTGTCCGCGCACGACGTCAAGGTCAGAAAAATACGCTTGCTTTGACATCACTGGGCTAGGATTTTGATGAAATTGCATCTTTTTACTAGTAAGCCAGAAACATAGCTGCTTTAGTATTTATATGTTATGTGATAAACTGGGTGTTTTAAGACATATTTGTTAGAGAATGTTTTGCCTGTTTCAACTCATAAGAGCATCTTTTGTTTTACTCGGTCATTTTTAGGCATTTTCATTTGATTTTGGCCATAAATCCCCTTTATTAATGTAAAATAATGTCTATTTCCTTTGATATTTTCTTTACATATTTTGTCAATTAATATTCATTATTTTGTATAATATTTTAATCGTTTTTATACACAAATATTGCCATTTTGACGTAGTACACTCCATGTAATGGATCAGTCCAACCACCCCTTCAATATAGACTCCTCTATACCTGCTAATTCCGGATAAGAGTGGCCTTGTGGTAGACTACACGGAAACTAAAAGTAAAGTAAATCCATGGTGCTACAGCCCATGAAGGGCCAAGACCGACCAGCCGACTCCTGACCTAATTCCACATGTCGACGCAGAGGTGAACGATCATACATGGAAACTACATCAGATAAAATAATTAATTAAAGTGTACTACTTAGAAAAAATTACGTAAAATTTAATTTAATTACTAGTCTAAATATTAAGTAGTACAAAACCTCTTTTCCTACTAAGACAATTATGCAAGATCAATTTTTAGGGCATTTTTGGAAGATTTTTAGATCATAAATGCATTGTTTTAGGACATTTTTTCATGATTTATAGGTCATCAAAATCGTAGCCCTACTGATTATTATTTGATTAATCAAAGTAATCCTAGGCTTTGGAGTCTTCATCTGCCCCTCTATTGTATATCCCCAATAGGAGGGGTGCCTCTTCCACCAAATTTGTCATACCGAATTAATATTCTCCGCCAATTTGCTGTTGAGGTCTTCACCCGTATCCCTGGGCAAGGGTTTCGTGTTATACCCCACGAGACTGGGTTCTTGGCAGAACTTAGTCACTGAGACTCGGTTTTAAAATTGTATAAAATAATGGCAGTACCTGTATTGACTTATGGAGCAGAGACTTGGGCCATGAACAGAAGTGATAAAAGAATAATAGAGACAGCTGAAATGATATTCTTAAGATATGTCGCTGGCTGTACTCTTAGAGATAACATTAGAAGTGAAGATATAAGAGCACACCTGAATATTTTTTGTTTGAATAAGAGAATTGAAGAAAATCAAGTTCAGTGGAAGGAACATATATCCCGGATGTCGGATGAAAAATTAATAAAGGGTGCGTCAGAAAGAACGGATGGATTTCAAACTATCGATACGCAACGAGGAGAGAGATATAGTGAGGGGGACCACGACTGTTGGGTCAGCCATAGAATGCAGTTTCAGTTGAGAATATGGTGTTGGTCTGGTGTACAACGTGCTTTCATCGTAGAGACATTTTTGAAAAATGAAGAGTCTGTGATCGCCACTCAGGACTCATTTCGACATCGGATGTCACGCTAGGATTCCAACTCGGAATACAATTTTGCGGTGGGTTGCTTCATTTCGTATCACAGGTTCAACATTAAAGAAGAAATCACCTGGACGAAATTCTATTGCACTGAGATTATCCGAGGCTACGGTAAGATCTCGCGCCCTGCGACTTCTTTCTTTGGGACCATTTGAAGGCGTAAGTTTGTAAACATCGGTCACATACACTGGACGAACTGAAGACAGCGATTCGTGAAGAAATCGTGGCAATTGCACCAGTTTTGACTGTGAAAGTGATGGCGAACATCAGAAAACGCCTCGATGCCTGTATTGAAAGCCAAGGACATCATATGGATAATGTTGTTTTCCATAAATAAACTGCATGTATTGGTGAATATGTTGATAACAATAAATTTTTGATTTGATGAATCTTTACAATTTTCTTGCCATGTGAAATCCATCCGTTCTTTCTGACGCACCCTGTATAACAGGTTCTGCAATATCGCCCAACAGGGGTGCGTGATATTGGCAGACCTAGGCGTCGTTGGGAAGACAACTTCTGAGACGAAACAGGCCAAATGGCCTATCTTGTTGTTGATGATGATAATGATCAAAGTAATCTCAAGCTCTTGTCACATTCTGTTAAAAGCTACATAGCTGCAGGTCTATTGTCGAATATCGACATGGGAATCCCAACGTATCTCCGTCATTGTATGTCAAGTTGAGAAAGCTCTAATTGATGTTTAACTGAACTCCCGACAAAAGTAGGAAAATCCAAGACAGAAAGTAACTTTTTATCTGTGATCAGTCAACTCACCACACAGGCTTCCAAGATCACGTGCTGCCTTCAGAGGTTATGTTAACGAAACTTGAACTTCAATTGTTTTAAAAACCGTTAATTCAAATGTCATAGTTTTTATAGCATAACAAAACAACATAAAATGTAGGCCTACTGCGGTATGTTTCCCATTCGTTTCTTCTTTTAATAAATGGGCCAACTTTACGCGACACACAAAACAGCCTACTTGAACGCATTATACACAAGTCACATAAACATGTGTCATAATCTCAGTATTTTCAGGGCTACACTAATTTTAAGTTATTAATAAAGAGTACATTATGCAACGAGCCTATAATGATAGTAATTAAGAAGCGAGTATGGATGTTTATGAAACGAGCGCAAGCGAGTTTCATAATATTCATACGAGCTTCTTAATTACCATTATAGGCGAGTTTCATACGACTTTTTATGCTCGACCATGTTTCTAACTTGAAATTATTCAGATGTATACATTTTATTTGTATCTGACAAGATCGGAAGTGACCTTGTTCTAGGTCGTGAATTGTGAGATGTGCGCAGACGCGAAAGTATTGATTTTTTTCCGAGGAACAATAATGTCATTGACCTTGGTGTAATCCCGTTAAACTTGGTATAACCTTGATTATTGAATTCGACATTGAAAAACGAGATGACAAATTGAATTTATTTGAATATTATTTACAATTAACGCTAATTATTATAGTAACAGAACATAACCTTCTGCGACAGTATTGGATTTCCAGCCTCCGTGACTTTTCGCTAATTCTCTTTCGATTGCATATCCGAGAATAATCGATACTTGCGGTTTTATAACGGTACAAAGCTGACTTGTCATTGGCTGAACATCTGTAAGCTGAGTTGTCATAGGCTGAAAACACCTGACCTTTAATGAGTAGGTGTACTCTAATGACATGCATTAAAGGACTGCTACCAGGTGTATAATTACTACATTTTCGGCATGGTCGAGCATAAATACCATTTTCTATAGTTTTAAGGGTAAAAGAATATTACAAATAGAGAATGAACTATTCAGAATTATCATTTCTTTAATTGGCTAGTGTTCTGAAACTAAAAATGTGTTGTTAATTGCTTTGTACAGATTTCGTTTTTTTTTTTTGTTTTTGTTTTTGTTTTTGTTTTTTTTTTTTAATTTCTAGCTACAAATTACACAATTCTTATGCACTTTACCACAACAATTATTACAAAGCATACGACTTTAGGAATTTGATTCTTTACAGTTTAATTCTGCATTCTAATGTAACAGTGTTAGAGAACTTACAAGAATGGAGTGATTTGTAACAATTTTTGTGATAAGTGCGTAAGAAAAATGTAATTTTGTAGTTAAAAAACGAAAAAAAACATCTGTACGAGATAAGTATGGAATTCACAACACTTTTTTAGCTTCAGAATACTAGCTAATTAAAGAAATGATACTCCTGAATAGTTCATTCTTTATATGTAATATTCTTTTACCCTTAAAACTAAAGAATATTGGTATTTTACAAACAGTATAACTCTGAAAATATTGAGAATATGAGCCATGTTTATATGAAATCTTTTGCTCAAAATATCTTTGAAAATATGCTCCGTAAATGGCACTAACTCCTCGTAAATCACCCTGTATATTAGACAATTCATAGTAATAATTAATTAGACGTTAGTCAAATAATACCTAACGAGTTTTGATGAAAGTTAGGACTATTATTATGACCCATTGTGCTTTACATTCACAAGAATAAGAGGCAACCAAGAGAAAAGTATAGGGACATCACTTTATTTTTACTAACATTTTTAACATTAACCTGGCTATACTCGGAAACACTGTTACCCCCCCCCTTCCATTACAGGAGTTTGGAGTTGCTAGTGCAATATGTAAACAAATCATTTTACTAGCTATAGGAGGACAGAAAAGTAGTGTATCCATTTATGTTACAGGGAAATATAGTATTACGATTTTCAGTTTGGTCATTACTTTACAGTATTTTATCAAAAAACAGTAGAATAGTAACAATTTTTTTTCACAAACTCAAGTCTTCAGGCGGTTATATACATTATGTAATGTCTACTTTATTCAGCATATTACTAACCTAATTTATTCCTGAGAATTTTGTGAGCACTTCCGTAAGAAACTCCAATTTCTACAGCTAACTTCTTGACCGACTTATTAGGACCTCGCTGCATCCTTCCTCTATCATCTTCTACAGCATCTTCTGACACCTTTGTTGGCCATCTTACACTTTTCTTCCTTTCTGTACACTCTGTTGCTCTAAATGTATCTACTAGATTAATGACATTTCTACGAAAATATTCCGTAATGACATAATCAGGAAACTGTGAAAAAAAAAAAAAACAAGAAAAACTGTTGTTCACATTCGGTTACATTGTAATTCCAGTTTCCATCATCGTCCTGCATACCTACAAACAGTAAAACAAAGCTCTTGTTTAAATAATGCTGTTAAGTACCGTACCATATTATAGGGTGCCATACTTTCGGTAACTCTAATGTTCACTTGTGCTCAGTCCACACAGATAAATTCAGTTATGCTACACACCATACCTGTGTGAAAATAAACTTCAATAATATAAGCTCTTTCTTCTATAGAAAACGCAACATATTTCTGAAACACACTGTACTCTGTACTGTTTACTTCACTGCTAGCAACAGCGGCCGTAAGTTTGTGTGACTGACGTTAGCAAGGACATTAGTGAAAGGGGTAGGAGTCAAGTACATTTAGAAACGCAGGTACAATAAAAATTGAAATAAAAATAAAATGATGTCCCTGTATAAACTTGCATAAGTTGATTAGTTTAATCCTTTTTTAAATGCCCAGAAGGCACAGTAGTATTAATGTAATTAAAAGGGCACGTCAGCATCTTCGTCTATTTTCTCTCGTGAACTAATATAAAAAAAAAAAACAGAGGAACCAAAGTAATCCCCAATATAAATGATACTATACACACATTCAAAGTATACAGAAAACCAACAACAACAACACACATACACAACACATCCAACCACCCCACACAACACAAACAAGCTGCATTCCGAACAATGGTACACAGACTACTCAACATACCAATGAACCAACAGGATTACAACGAAGAACTAAACACAATCAAATACATAGCACAAGAAAACGGATACAACCCTAACATAATAAGTAAGACAAAACATAATCACAAAAAACATAAGAATACAACACAAACACAAGAACAAAAAAAAATACATCACACTAATATACGAAAACAAAAACACGCACAAAATTGCAACCTCATTCAAGAAATTAAATTACAACATCGCATACAGAACAAATAACACTCTACAAAAACATCAACACACAAACAAACAAATACAACCACACAGGCGTATACAAACTCAAATGTAACACCTCCAACAACTTCTACATAGGACAGACAGGCAGATCATTTCAAACACGTTACAAAGAACACATCACAGCCATAACAAAATTACAAAACACCTCCACATATGCAGAACACATCAAAAATGCTAACCACAGCCACAGAGACATCAACACAAACATGGAAATACTACACATCCAACCAAAAAGACAGAAACTAAACACACTAGAACTATATGAAATATGCAGACATACGAAAACATACCCCAACGAAATTCTCAACACACAACTCAATTTCAGAACACACAGACTCTTTGACTGTACATTATACCACACGAACACACCCTCACAGGAAACAAAACAAGAGGCGCCAAGACCAACAATGACCAGTTCTGAGGATGACCCATAAATAGGTCAAAACATGTAATCGAGGTACGTTAGAATTTAACACACGAAAGTCTTATCATACATATTCCGAAATAAATATGTGATCCCATTCAATTGAGAACATTTCAAAGGATATTTGAAGAAGTTGTAACATTACAATGATCCGTGAAATGTAGTCCGCACGAAGTCGAATCTCCAACTCAGACAACAAATTCAAATGGTGACGAAAAATCCATGCATTACTCGGGATTCTAACCCACAACCATAGCGTCCAAGCACCGGTCAAAGCTACACCTAAATCCAGTGGCGTAGCGTCAATGTAAGCTAGAAAGCTCAGCTTCCCCAGTTAAAAACTCCATAATAAACTGCAGTTTATGAGCAAAGTTATTTATTAATTTTAATACAATTTATATGTACGCCTTAAATGCTGTGATGCGGCAGCTCAGGATGATTTGTGATGCAGCAGTAAACATGAAGCCTGCACACACCAGCTTCCAATCCCCTCCACAGACTCGTCTCTTTCACACATTCTTCTATGTAACGCACCCCGCAGATTTTCCATCCCTTTCTAACTAGACTACCCTGGTCGCAAGGTTCGCAAGAAGCTAGCTTTAGCATTGGAAAGAATTAGCTTCCGAGTTATTCCTTTCGTGAGTTGTGTTCAGTTTGAAATATTAGTGTGCACTGTAGCTGATATAATAAATATGAGTGAAATAACAGTTCCTGACACCAATTTATGCAGTCAAAAATAATTTTCTGATAAAGATTTTAACGTTGATTTTTTTACTTGGTTATTTAACGACGCTGTATCAACTACGAGGTTATTTAGCGTCGATGAGATTGGTGATATCAAGATGGTATTTGGCGAGATGAGGCCGAGGATTCGCCATAGATTACCTGACATTTGCCTTACGTTTGGGGAAAACCTCGGAAGAAACCCAACCAGGTAATCAGCCCAAGCGGGAATCAAACCCGCGCCCGAACGCAACTCCGGATCGGCAGGCAAGCGCCTTAGCCGACAGAGCTACACCGGTGGCTTTTAACGTTGATTGATGTAATTTTACTAACACTGTATCTATTGACCGTTAATATTGTGGTTTTTCTAAATATGACAGGGAGTGAGCTAATGTTAAATTATACATATATGTGTGTATTTGATAGAGACATGTATAAATCAAATCATATCTTACTACCATTTGAGGTCATGCCTTATTGGTGTTACTTACGAGGTTCCAACCAATCTTCGGACTGCTGACTTGACTACTATTTATTTTAAGACTATATTTTTGCAATACGTTTCCTCATACATGAAAGTCAACTTGAGTTAGCTTTCCCTGCTCAAAATTTCGTGCTACGCCACTGCCTAAATCACTGCGAACAGTATGAACATTGACAATTTCAATAAAGCTTATGCGGAAGTTCTCGATAAAATGCAATCAATGAACTCAACCTTCATAATAGCCCAATCCTTGACGTTTTTTGTGTAACTAAATAAATGTTTGCCTCTTAATGGCTCATGACCTTTGAGCGGCGAACGATTCCATTGTACCCATGCACACTTCTAAATATGTGCTGCAGTGACGGTCAATGAAAAAATATCGATTTCAGTACTTGAACACGTAACTTCCGGTATTAGCGCAGTAAATTACTTCGAGCTATAGCTTCTGTCACGGACTCTGGCTCAATCGTCAATTTTAGAGGCTTCTCAAATTCCAGTTATTAATATATTTTTTACTTGGTTATTTAACGAAACTGTATCAACTGCTAGATTATTTAGGGTCGATGGGACTGGCGATTTGATGGTATTTGGCGAGTTGAGGCCGAAGACTCGCCATAGATTACCCGAATTTCGCCTTATGGTTGGGGAAAACCTCGGAAAAAAGCCAACCAGGAGATAATCAGCCCAAGCGGGAATCGAACCCATGCTCGAACACAACTCCGGTTTAATGTATTATTACGTCAAGTCATCTAGAATTAACTACTTGCCACTAAATCAGAAGGTCTTTGGTTCAGATCTGGATGGGGACGAAAAACGTCAAGGGTTTATACAATTTTTATAATATCTTTCTTCTCGTTCCTCCCGAATTACGTTTTCTCCTACTTTTTGGACATTCATTTGAATTTCATTCTTTCACCATAGTTTGAATTTGCCTAGAGTTCTGTGCTCATGCGGTTTTCACGAATAATGTAACGGATCTTCTTCTTTCTGACAAGTATTAGTCCTTACGGGCTAAATTAAAGACCTGAATTTTCGCACTACCTTCTCATGGGGCGACCCAATGATATTTTACCACAAGGACAGCAATGCATAATTTTATTTCTTCAGAGATGCGTGTATGAATCATTCATCCTCTTTACGTGTTCTTGACAATTGCTCTGGTATTTACAGATTATCCTAGTTTTTATTAAATGACCTCGTCCCTTCCGTTGGTGACTACAATATATTTTTTTTTCTCTGCACATAAGCTTCTAAGTTCTGTTTGTAACGTAAAACCTTTAAGCGGAAGCCTATACCAATAAAACTGTCCCATTTTTTTGTAATACGATGACGTCACTCGCGGTACGAAACAGAAGCATAAGCCTGAGTGGTGTACCACGCGGTCCGTCCCGCTCTTTTCTCTGTTTCAGGGATGTCGAACAGCGCTCTCGAGCTGTGAACTTCAGAGCCTTCACTCCTCCCTTACCGTGCAACGGTTGAACACAGGTAGCAGGCAGTCCGGCCGAATGATCGTAAACAAAAGCGAAACTGCTAATGCGGCGGCTGGTAACATTTATACATCTTACTAATTGATTACGAGCTCGTTTTAGATTTTTTCATTCTTGCTATCAATTGTCCCTCCAAGTTATTTTCCATTTCTGATATGCGTTCTGCAATGACATTACGAGACAAACGTATAGATTTAATAGTAATATACGTTGCAAGAGCGGTATGTTGACGTTTTCATGTTCGAGGAAAAAGATTGAAAAAGCGAAACGTAGTTGAGCTTTTTTAATTTCCGAGAACATGAAAACAAACATACCGCTCGTGTATCGTACATTATTTTGTGCGAAGATCGTTTATTACATACCTGAAAGACGAATTTCTAATTAGTTGCAATGAAATCTCCATGTTGGTTTCTGTTTAATGACGGCAACTTCGGAAAACCAAAATATCTTTCTTCAACATTGTTTCTATAAAATGTTTTCTGTGTTTGCTATACTCCAGCAGGCCGTGATATACGTCTGCCTCCCCCCCCCCCCAGTCTATAAATGCGAACTTAAAACAGACGGTAAGGTTATGTAATGATTTATTTTTCATTTTAATATTTTAACAATATTATTTATATAACATATTGCAGTAATAACATCGGCATCTGGAATCTTGTTGATTTTTTCACGGCTTCCTTAATGTTACTTGTATCAGGAATGCAATAAGTTTCGTGGAGTAGTAGATTTTACTTAATTTTTTCAAATATTTAAAAACAATAATTAACATTGCAATTTAGGTGAAATTGCAGTGGTGTGTGTTTGTGTTAGTGGGGTTTAAAAAGGGCGCGTCAGCATCTATGGCTATTTGCGCCCTTATCTAAAATTCTTTACACAACAGAAACTATACAATAATCAGAATGCTTAAAGAACTAAAAAACGTTGTCACGATTAAAACGAGGTACACAAATGCAGTTTCAACAGGGTGATGCATAAAACATTATAAAAAACTGACCTTAACTAATATTTAAAAAGAGATAAAATAACAATACAAATGCTACCATAAATAAATTATCTGGCTTATTTCTAAAATAAGTTTCCAATTTAGGCTATAATTATTACTATGTTAAACGTCTCTAAAAATAATATGTTAAAAGCCTAAAGCAGTAAAATGAATGTCGCGCTTAAGCGGTAAGAAGAGGGAAATTGTTATGTGTGTTACGTTGGGAATACTGAATGTGGTATTTCACACTTACCGCGAATTGGTTCTGTGCGGAAAACAAGCAAATACGCACGATCTCGCACAAAATCATTAACGTGTTCCAGACATATCTCTTTTGCAA
Organism: Periplaneta americana; assembly: GCF_040183065.1. Taxonomy (NCBI): domain Eukaryota; kingdom Metazoa; phylum Arthropoda; class Insecta; order Blattodea; family Blattidae; genus Periplaneta; species Periplaneta americana. Next base: position 174,014,640 of record NC_091124.1, read on the forward strand.
CAGCTATGAGACAGTCTTTCACAAATTCTCCGTCAGTGAATAGCTTTGAAGCCGTTGCAATAATTTCACAAATTTTGTAGCTAGCACGAACCAAGGTTTTCTACTAACAACCGATGATATGGTGATGATGATGATGATGATGATGAAGAAGAAGGTTTTCTGAATTCAATCTTGATGTTAATTCCTCTGCAGCCTTTTCGCGAGTGGAACCGGATAACTTTTCTGGTCCGTAAGCTTCAGCATGACGTGTAGAATTAAAATGCATTTTAATATTATGAGGCTTTGGTATCCAAGTTCCTTTCTACATATTAAGCAATGTGCATTTCCGTCCTTTAAGATAAAGAAATTCTATCTGTCCACTCACTATTGAATCGTCGTTCCATATCCATACCAGCCGCCAGAGTTGGTAAACACACTGCGTACAGAACACTGCTACAGCGAGCTGACTGTCGTTTCAGCTCAGCTACGGTAAGAAACAGTATTAATCGTTTCACAGTTTGAGAGCGCTGTTCGACATCCCTGCTCTATTTAATATGCCTCGAAGTTTTCCATCGTCCTACATGAGGTTTCCCTTTGGTTTTCCTAAAACGCTAAAACAAATGAATCGGGGATTGCAGAAACAGCACAGGTCATGAAAACTAAGTTTTTCAGTAGACACAAAAAACGGTATTATTAATGGTAGCCATTACTTCTATCATCGTTTATTATAGGCCTATTACATATCGGTGTGATATTTTATTTTACATATTATAGCGTATTCTGTTTTAATGCATTCCTTATTTCATTTCAATAATTATTACCTGGATTTCAGAATATGAAATCACAATAATTACATCATTCAATTTTTTTTATTTATGTAGAATGACATTTTCCAATTATGAAGCAATTAGATAAAAACATATATACTGTACATATAAATAAAAAACATATATAAATATAAATAATCGTAGTAAAGATATAGAAATCGAGTGAGACCGAGCAAGGACGTAGACTTGTTTCATTAATGTTGAAATTCATTATATATGACCCAAATTCCCTACTCCATTTCTGACAGAAATTCATTGGCAATATTATTATATTTACATAATAAACAAGTTTGCAACGCGGAAATAAAGTTAAACCTAGGTCAAAGCGCCAGGTTTAATGAATAGTTATGTAATCTTAAGAGAAAGGATTATTGCAAAAAGTTTAATTGCAAGTCGCCAATCGCTCCGACCTTCACAACTTCACTGTTAAGCTTTTGACCGTCATATTTTTTGTCTCAAGTCGTTCGCTGTTGTTTTGATCCGTGTTGTATCTTCATTTTCTCACTTCATATTCACCTGAGAGTTTCTTCTAAAATACAAACAGTAAATACAATTAAAATGTATTAATGTCATCATGGTTTCTTTCGTTTGACATGTTCCAGCCATTTGTCCCCTTACTTAAACGGTAATTGAATTTTAATGTTAAACTCTATTTATATTGCTTTTTGTATAATCTCAATAGTAGATTATATTCTTTAAAAAATTTATACTAATGAAATAAATACAACGAAGGTATAAAATAAAAAGTTACAGTGACTTCTTAATTTACACAAAGGTTACGTATCGCGTAATGTAAAAAGTAGGCCTGTACTTTGAAAGGCACTACATCTATTGTGGGGTCCAGACTGACTTCCGAAGAAGTTATATCTGTAATGTATTGTCCAGCACGGTATGGCATAGTTGCGCCCCGCGGTCAATTGGGAGGCCTAGGCATGGCATAGTTGCGCCCCGAAGAAACCAGGTAGCAGAATGGACATGGCATAGTTGCGCCCCGATGAAATCAGGTAGCAGATGGGACATGGCACAATTGCGCCCCGAAGAAATCAGGTAGCAGGATGGACATAGCATAGTTACGCCCCGAAGAAATCAGGTAGCAGGATGGACATGGCATAGTTGCGCCCCGAAGAAATCAGGTAGCAGATGGGACATGGCATAGTTGCGCCCCGAAGAAATCAGGTAGCAGATGGGACATGGCATAGTTGCGCCCCGAAGAAATCAGGTAGCAGATGGGACATGGCATAGTTGCGCCCCGAAGAAATCAGGTAGCAGATGGGACATGGCATAGTTGCGCCCCGAAGAAATCAGGTAGCAGATGGGACATGGCATAGTTGCGCCCCGAAGAAATCAGGTAGCAGATGGGACATGGCATAGTTGCGCCCCGAAGAAATCAGGTAGCAGATGGGACATGGCATAGTTGCGCCCCGAAGAAATCAGGTAGCAGATGGGACATGGCACAATTGCGCCCCGAAGAAATCAGGTAGCAGGATGGACATGGCATAGTTGCGCCCCGAAGAAATCAGGTAGCAGATGGGACATGGCACAGTTGCGCCCCGAAGAAATCAGGTAGCAGGATGGACATGGCATAGTTGCGCCCCGAAGAAATCAGGTAGCAGATGGGACATGGCACAGTTGCGCTCCGAAGAAATCAGGTAACAGAATGGACATGGCATAGTTGCGCCCCGATGAGCATAGTACACACGAAAGTGATTGTCATAAAATAAATAAATTACTTAAAAATATTACAGTGATAGCTGCATTGAAATCAGGTAGGCCTAGCGTATGATCAATTTTTCTATTTAAAATAACACTTTTTTATTGATCACACACAATAAATGAACTGCATTTTTTGTTTCTACATCGATATCTTAACCCTACGGTACAGGGTTTCGAAAATTGAAACTTAGAGCCATTATTAATTATTAACTCTTCACCCTTTTCACTAAACTTTACATACATTTTAAATTAACCTCACTATACGCCACAGACGGTGTGAAAATCACTAATAAAATGTTAAGAATGCTAAAGCCCCATATTCCAACGGCTCACTCATTTGAATATGTCAGTTAATAAAGTACTGCCAACTTCATGGTGTTCATTTTAACGGTAGGCTATTGATAATGACTGCATAAACAGTAGAAAAACAGTTAATAAAGTACTGCCAACTTCATGGTGTTCATTTTAACGGTATTGATAATGAATATAAATCGAATAAGAAATTAATAAGGTTGGTAGATTACGAGGCTCGAGTGTCCGTAGTGTCTTTTTCTCTACCTATTTCATCGGGGCGCAACTATGCCATGACCTTTTCTCTACCTGAAGGGAACGGGGCGCAACTATGCCATGCCTTTTTCTCTACCTGATGGGAACGGGGCGCAACTATGCCCACGAAACAGGGACCCTTTTTTATATGCTGCATTTTACCCGACCGTGGGGCGCAACTATGCCCTGCCCGTCCAGCATCGTGATGAATTTCGAGAACTACGATTGGAAGCAAAATCCGGTTTCGAAAACCAGTTATAACATATGGGGGAATCATCATACTAACAACACTTTACCCACGTTCTGGTTGGATGATCTTACACCTCTGCCGAGGAATGTGGATTTTCAGCAGTCGGCAGGTCCGCCTAGGTTCTGCATGGGCTTGCGCGCCAAGTATACAAAAATTAATGTAGGACTACAAGTCGCGAGATTTCATTGCCGAAATTTGAACACTGAATCATCTCTATTGCAGGCGAGCAGCTGCTTGTCTGTATGTCTATAAGAGTATTTCAGCTTAAGAGTGTAATCAAGATGTAGGCCTATGTATGTATGTATGTATGTATGTATGTATGTATGTATGTATGTATGTATGTATGTATGTATGTATGTATGTATGTATGTATGTATATTCATAGTGTTCTGCCCATGGGCAGGTCTTTCACTGCAAACTCAGCATTCTCCAGTCCTCCCTATTTTCTGCTTTCCTCTTTATCTCCACATATGATCCACATATCTTAATATCATCTATCATCTGATATCTTCTTCTGCCCCGAACTCTTCTCCCGTTCACCATTCCTTCCATGCATCCTTCAGTAGACAGTGTCTTCTCAGTGAGTGACCCAACCAATTCGTTTTTTTCTCTCTTTCTGATCAGTTTCAGCATTATTCTTTCTTCACTCACTCTTTCCAACACAACTTCATTTTTTATTCTGTCTGTCCACTTCACACGCTACATTCTTTTCCATATCCGCATTTCAAATGCGTCTATCCCAGGGGGCGCCACACACACACGCGCACACACACACACACACACACACACACACACACACACACACATATATATATATATATATATATATATATATATATATATATATATATATATATATATACAGGGACATAATTTTATTTTTACTTCAATTTTTATTATACCTGAGTTTTTGAATGTACTTCACTCCCACCCTTTCTACTAAGGAAGTTCCAACTCCACACAGAACCAAGACCGCAGATAGTAAGCAGTACTGAGTTACTGAGTATAGTACGTTCCAGAAATATGTTCGCGTTTTCCAGTGACGAAAGAGCTTTCAATATTGAATCATATTTTCGCACAGGTACTGTCCGTTTGCCTACGTCGCATCCCGATTTCCCCACCTGCTTCTGCTCGCCCCTCTGTAAAAGCTGGGCTGTCTTAGCTCTTTTCTGAAAACATTAATTTCTCTTAGGAATTGGACGTTTACGCAATATTATACGGCTGTTTAATTTAACTTAAATAAAAGGGCCTCGTTAAGTAATTAACTGTCACGTGATTTCCTCCCTTTCTACAATCCTGCGGCATAACCACTTGGACGGACAGTAGATAGCATGTCTGAGTAATTTTATATTTTCGGCTCGGGCAGAAGTGAAGATTGAATTTACAGTACGTAGAGTAGGTACAGAATTATTTCAACATGAGTTACTAGTACGAAGGACGAAACTGGCAATTGGAATTAGATGCAATAGTCTATAGTGCGATAATATGCACAAAAGAACTGAAGCCTGTATCGAAATGAACGGCCACCATTTTCAAAATTGTGTTTAAATATTCATATTATGATTATTTTTCAATTTAACTTCTTTCTCTATATTGTACGCTAATGTGCTGTAGACAGTATACACTGCATAATGAATACGTTCGCATGGATAACTCACTTCGTGAGTAAAAACACTTATTCTTAATACAGTACTGTACTTTGATTGAAGAAAAACCTAATGAAAATTATCAAACTCAAAATCGCGATATTTCCTAGTTTACGTAAATGGATTAACTACTTTTCTTCCTTCCTATACCTAGTAGAGTGATTTGTGTTTTACGCCAGTATCATCGAACTCCAGTCGTGGAGGGGGGAGCAAGCGTTGTTTCCGGTTCTCTAAAGGTATAGACAGGTTAATATTAAAAATGTTAGTAAAAATAAAATGATGTCCCTGTATATACTTCTCGTGGTACTTTCATTTATACTATTTTAAATTTGAGTAATCTAAGTACACATAAGGTAATATGTTTCTGTAAACCAATTAAATCCAAATAGTATTTTCGTAATTTCCACTACCTACTCAGTCAGCCGGACTTGAGTGAATGACCCTGACCCTTATAGAGGATTCCACGTTAAGAAAAAAAACATTTGTTTTATGGGCCTTGTACAAGCTATATGATAGGTAGGCGTTTCTACGGCAACTGGTTATTTGATGGAATAGCCCCATATGCTCAATGCTTCTTTCTTAACGTGAAATCCTCTATAGCACGTTCAGAAAATGATGAAAAAGCAGTAAGTCTATTTGTAATGTGCATACACAATTACTGTAATCTCTCACAGACTCTGAATAATCTCTATCCCTAGTTTAAAATATCTGTGAAACAAAAAATTGTTAATTTATTATAAAGGTCTATTTCAAATCACACTATTCGCTATTGTTTTCACTGCCGTCTCGGTTTGAAAACACTGCATAGAAAATATTAGAGATTACCTCGCTAATTTTTTTTTTCGTTGGTTGTGGTGCTTATATAAGTACCCAAGGAAAAGATATGAATTCCATGCAGAGAAATAGAGAATTCTAAAATAATGATGATCACGGGGGAAAAAAGAGAGAGAGAGAGAGAGAGAGACAGAGAGACACAGAGACAGAGACACATAGACAGAGACACAGAGAGACAGAGAGACACAGAGACAGAGACACATAGACAGAGACAGAGACACACAGAGAGACAGAGACACAGAGAGACACAGAGAGAGACAGAGACAGAGACACAGAGAGACACAGAGACAGAGACAGAGACACAGAGAGACACAGAGACAGAGACACAGAGAGACACAGAGACAGAGACAGAGAGACAGAGAGACAGAGAGACAGAGAGAGAGAGTGTGTGTGTGTGAGATTTAGAGAAATACTACATATTTATTTTGCAGACATTACACAGGACAATTATTGCAAACAATCAACATAGCCTTTGTCCATCTCAAATTATATTCACGTTATTTACCAAGAAATAGAACCACGATCTTCAGTTTGGAAAGTTGATGCATTACTGAATAGTCCATATGCATGCTGACAGTGCGTTTAAGTGTATAAATATTCGCTAAATTCTACAAAGTCCAACTCTTCTTTATGAAGCATAGCTACAACTGCATAGCAACTATAGAGCGTTCGAAGTTCAGAAAATACTATTGGACATATAGTATGAATAGGCGTCTTCGTAACAGACATCCCCCTGGTAGTAATATAACTACAGTAAGTTATTTATACATTTTTTAACGTATATAAAATAACACAAGTACATCTAAATACCTTTAAGCATTGCTTCAAATAAGCGCTTTATATTAATAAATATACATAGATTACTTTATTTCGATTTCCAATAGCCAAATAAATAGAATATAGATTTACTTATGTTATTTTGTATACGTTAAAAAATACTTAAATTATTTAAGTTATATTACAAAGTATTTTCTAAACTCCGAAAGCACTATAGCATGTATACATTGTACATAGGCTTAATCTGTTTCTCCTGCTATTCTTAAAATACGAGTAGATTGTATGATGTTTATGTTGACTATTACACTTTTACTACGTCATACTAGTTTTTACCAATAAAACGGCACGAAAGGACGTGTTTCAACCAATCACGGCTGTTTATCGCTACAATTTTATCACTTCCCTAGCATTTGTTTATTTTTATCACTTCCCTAGCATTTGTTTCTTTGTTTGCCAACGTTTCAAACTGCAAATGCTTTACGGTACTATAAAACATGCTTTGGGATCGTCATATGTTTCCCGCATAGATAGTCGACTGAAAATGGCGGCTCCGTTCAAACGTTTTGGTGAAGCTAACATTAGTGAAATGGAATTTTAGTAAGTCAATTAATATCCATTTTATTGTATTAGAGTACTTTATTTCTTCTAATCTTTATATACTTTCTTCTGTTTTTATCACCTCCCTACAATTTGTTTCTTTATTTGCCAACATTTGAAACTGAAAATTCTTTACAGTACTATAAAACATGTTTTGCGAACGTCATTTGTTTACCGCATATAATTATATAGTCAAGTGAAAATGGCGGCTTCTTTCAAACGTTTTGGTGAAGCTAACATTAGTGAAATAGAATTTTAATAAGTCAATATTTTATTGTATTAGAGTACTTTATTTCTTCTAATCTTTATACTTACTTACTGGCTTTCAAGGAACCCGGAGGTTTTACTACGATATCACAACATCTACCCTTAAGTACTAAATACGATAACATATCACTGATAAATTCGACCTTTTTTACTGCTGATTTTATTCTTTTATGAATAAAGAATCCTGTTCCTTATAAAATTGGTGATTATCGTTTCCTTCCCCATAATACAACAAGTAATCTCCTATTTGTGTTATGCCGTTCCCATCTAACCTAAGCTCCTGTACTCCCACGAAGTCTATTCTATATCTAGCTACTTCTTTTGCTACTAATGTTACCCCTCCTGTTCTGTATAGACTTGTAACATTCCAAGTACCAAATCTCAAAACTTTATTCCTTTGCTGTGGTCGTGCCAGAGAACAGTCCCATTCCGAGGCTTATTTGAAGGTTTCGTAACAAGCTGTTTTTTACGGTGATGGCTTGTTAGCCCTTCGCCCAACCCCCAAGCTGGAGGACCACCCCTTATCGGCTGTCCGCGATTGTTTATTCAATATATTCACAGCTACCCTCCATACAGTATATGGAGGCCGTCTCCTCGATCCGCAACCTGAGAACGCGCCATGCTTATATACTTTCTTAAATTAGACTCGAGCTTTGATTTTCTCTAGTGAGATTACTGATGGTAATAATGTAGAATTGATGCAATCATGAAATAGGAAACCAATCTCCGCTCGGTGCACATGAATCTGCAATACTTATTAGAACAGAGAACAGGCTGAGGGTCATCTCTTTCATTTGCTTAGCAATTAAGATAGCTCAGGGTTGGCAACCTCAGGCTTGTTCATTCTCAACTCTCATTGCTTCTGGAAGTTGTTACCGAGGCGAACAACGTTTCCAAAGTGGTTGAAGTGCACCGTTTTTTGTGAAACTAGAGGAAATCCCCTTTCACCGCGGCTTCCCAAGGCGCGCAAAGAGGTTCATTTTGGGCGACTCTTGCGCCCCGTTTGTGCTGCGCAGGAGAGAAGCTCGCCCAAGCTAACGGATGACGCCGCGCTTCTTGGGCCCTAGCGGATGCCCCTCGTTAACGGCCCCCCCGCGGCGCCGCATCCTGAGTGGCGAGGCGGTGTTGCCGCTCTGTGCTCCTCGGGGACGTAGCCTTCGGGGCCGGCGTCCCGAGCCTTGGTCGGAGGCTGACGAGTGGGCGATTGTAGCTGCATTTGACATTTCGATCACTAACGCTGACACTGCTTATAATTTCCATTATCATTATTTGTATGAGTATTGTTATTATTTTATCCGATCTTGACGACCCCAGCGGGTGCCAAAATTCGTCCAAGGACTGGTGTCCCGGATTCGAACTATGTCTAGTTATGAGTAGAGAGAGCATTTGGTGTACGTAAACCGTTGAGTTAACTGCTACACGTACTATATCGTAATGTATTAGGGAGCAAGGAAGGGAGGGGGTGAATGTCATCGTGTCACTACAGTCCATGAGGATTTACTTGTCTAGTCCCTTTTAGAAAGAGAGAGAATGCTCACCATCTCTCTCTACCCTCATTTATGATGGTCGACACTCCTTCAAACGACCACGAGTTACCAGTGGCGGCATTCTCTTCCTCTTCAAATTCTGACTCCACTCCGCCAGAAAGTTCGTCCATGTCCGTGTCGTCCAAATTGATTACGAACGAATAATAAATTTCCATCTAAAAGTCCATCCTTCGCCCAATAAAATTTTTCAACCTTTTCTACGTGTTTACAGGCCTTCCTCTAAGTTTCTTCCGTCACTTTTGCAAGTGCGCTCATTTTTAACCTGTTACACACGTTTTTTAAGAATCCTATTCGGGGGTTTCTTTCCTGGAGATCGCAGCACGCTTCCAATTCCGCTTCCTTTTGTTTTTTTTTTTTTTTGTTTTTGTTTTGTTTTGTTTTTTTTTTTTTTTCTATTTTAATCCTGTTAACACCACGAGATGATATATCTGTCGCTGCAGCAGTTCTTTCGATAAAACTCGGCACAGATATTGTTTGTTTTCCGCATTTCAGTGCCTCATATTCTCCAGTAAAGAATTTATATGCCTTAATAACCATGTTCATACCGTCCGACTTCAAGGCTTCCCCGCGTTTTCCCATATTGCCTACCATTATTATTAAATACAAGAGCACAACACTCATTACAATATTTAAGGTAACAGTGAAACCATGCATCTCCGAAAACATTTTAATTTGTGAATTATATTATATTAAATTGGTACAACAAGATACAAACTCGTCCACACCTGTGGAGTAACGGTCAGCGCGTCTGGCCGCGAAATCAGGTGACCGGGTTCGAATCCCGGTCGGGGAAAGTTACCTGGTTGAGGTTTTTTCCGAGGTTTTCCCTCAACCCAAAACGAGCAAATGCTGGGTAACTTTCGGTGGTGGACCCCGGACTCATTTCACCGGTATTATCACCTTCATTTCATTCAGACGCTAAATAACCTGAGCTGTTGATACAGCGTCGTAAAATAACCCAATAAAAAAAAGACACAAACTCACTTCACTATTCACAAAATACTCAAACAACCCCGAAACGCCACTGAGAGATCCACTAATTGGGTTTGCAAAAGTGTGAAGGGAGAAGGGAGGAGAAAGGGAATTCCAAGAATTGTACAAAAGGAAACCTCTTGCCCGTCACATCTGGTGGCAATTGGTAGACAAGGACCTCAGACAAGGACAGTAGAAATCACGCCAACTTAATCCTCATGCACTGTACAATAACGACGACTGGAGTACAGTTCCTGCAGCAAATTATTTATCTTTATTATTCAGTAATTTACTTTATAATATTAAATAACCTATTTTTATATTGTGCATTTAATTACAACATACATAGTTCTGTGTTACATGATATTAATGCACATAAGAACAATATATATTGTATATAAATACAACAACATAGAAAACATAGTATTTTACTTTGTACTATTTTGCTCTTCTTCATGACTGTATTTGTACAGTGCACAACTGATTAAGCTTTCAGAGGTGAATTTGGTACGATATTCCGTGAAGCAGCTTTTATACTGATTGTGAGAAAAACTTCTTTCCACATCTCATGATGTGATCGGGGCGAACTTGAAATATGCGATGTTACTATTTCCCTTCGTTTCGTTCCTTGATAGTTTGTCCCTCATATCACACATAACGGAATAGCCTGTATTTTTTGCTGGGACATTTTCCAACCTTTGTTGCACTCTTTCACCAATCCCCCCCCCCTCCGTTACCTGTTTCAGGAAATTCAAATACCCCAGAAAATGCACAAGTATTCAAAACTATCTCAGACAGCACGTGTATCATCAGAGAGCTCAGCGCCTACAATGACTGTACCTTGTAGCCTAGATCATACATACTAGGTTCAAAAAGTTCCCGGAATTTGCTAGTATCATAGAAACAACGTACCTTAAACACTATTCTACAGCATTCCCTTCAAAATAGTTGCCTTCCGCAACAACACACTTTTGCCAACGCGTGTAGAGTTCCTGGAAGCAGGCCTGGAAGCCATTTTGTGAAACCCGTCTTAGTGCTCTCGTCGCGTTTGCGATAACTCTTCAGCATTGAATCTCCGTCCTTTCAGATGACTTTTCAGACGGGGAAACAGAAAGTAATCAGGTGGTGAGAGATCAGGAGAGTATGGTGGGTGATCCAAAGCAGTTATGTTGTGCCTGGCAAGAAAATTCTTTACAATAATTGCGCGATGAGCAGGTGCATTGTCATGCATGAGGAACCAGTTGTTTTCTACCCACTTTTCTGGACGTTTCCTTCTCACTGCGTCCCGGAGGCGACGGAGGATTTCTACGTACAATTCTTTCGTTACAGAACGACCTTCTGGAATGAACTTATGGTGGATGAGACCCTGAGAGTCGAAGAAAACTTCCAACATAACTTTGCCTTTGGAAGTGACCCTAGGAAATTTTTGCTTCCGAGGAGATGTTTCGATTTCCACTCAGATGACTGTCGTTTAGGGACTGGGTCGTACAAGTTGCACCAAGTTTCATCACCAGCAATAATTTTGTTTAAGAAATCACCATCTTCATCAGCCATACTGATCATGTCCCCAGCAAGAGTCATTCTTGTTTCTTTCTGTTCTGCCGACAACATTTTCGGAACTAACTTCTGAGACACGTAATGCATGTTGAGATGCTTGTGAAGAACATTGTGTACACTTCCGACCGATATTCCGACCTCTGCTGCTATCTCTTTTATGGTTTTACGTCGGTCGTCGGTCACAACATTACGCACACGCTGAGCGATTGCTTCATTTGTTGCAGTTGTTGGTCGGCCGCTGCGTACGTCATCTTTGATGCTATCGCGGCCACCAGAAAAGCGTTTATGCCAGGCATACACTTGAGTTTTTTTTTCATTGCTGCTTCGCCATATGCTTCTTCCAACAATCTTAATGTCTCTGCAGGAGTTTTGTGTAACAAAACACAGAACTTGATGTTTGTACGTTGCTCTGTGGACATAATTACAAAATGCGACGAACAAACAAAACACTATGATAAACAATTGCCTACAACTCAAAACCAACAATCGCCATTATCAACAGACTTTAAGGAAATGACATCATGAATGTTACCAACAAAACAAATGTATAATATCCCTTGTTATATATTAATACGAAAAATGGTAGTAAAATTCCGGGAACTTTTTGAACCCAGTAGTATATGTAACAGATATGTCGGGCTTATGGGCTTTGAGGTTAACAACTTTTGTCAGGTTTACTACGCTGCCATCTAGTTGTTACATAAGGAGCGACGTCATAATTCCCATTTGAATTGCATTAGCGACTGTGCTGCCATCTCGTGTTCGTTTACGGCGGACGGGTGGCGATCCTGGCGGTTGTTTTCTTCAAAGTGCTGCCGATTTTAACGTAGCGAGGAGTTATCTGTTACATATATGATCTAGGCTTGTAGGTAAGACCCCTTCCCCCACCTCGTGACGTAATCAAAGCTCTCGGTATAGTAAACTTGTGTCCACTGATAACGTACCCCATCTGCTCTCTTTAGTTATGAGTCTATATGAATGAGAATGTGACCTAGGCCTATCCATAGCCAGGAACATTTTTATCTTGAACGTGACGGACTGTGTCGTTCCGAAACCTTTAGCTATAGCCTTATAGAATTTTAATTGCGTTTCCTTCCTTGTTCTATTTCCTAAAACTCTTCTGATTGTACGAGGGGGATCCAGGAAATAACGACCGTTCGCGCATACCCGCCGCGCAGCTGACTCCCCTTCCTTGTTTGAAGGTCAACTGGCTTCCTTAACATGTGTTCTCATAATGTTGTGAGTACTGGTTGCAACAAGTCGCCATTGTGCATTTTGTGTTACTTCAAAATGAACGACGTGATTGATAATCCCGCCGACTGTGAGGTGAGGAGTGTGATTCGATTTTTGAATGCCCGACATTTGAAACCTGCAGAAATTTACCGGCAATTGAAAGAAGTGTATGGTGATACTGTAATGAATGAAAGAAATGTGAGAAAATGGTGCGAAATGTTCAACAATGGGCGAACAAATGTCCACGATGAAACTCGACCCGGACGCCCATCACTCATCACAGAAGACCTGAAGACTAAAGTGAACGACAGATCTTGCAAGACAGGCGCACATCACTCGACGAATTGCATATTGCCTTTCCTGACATTTCTCGTTCTTTGCTTGGTGAAATTGTGTCGCAACATCTTCGCTACCACAAAATCTGTGCCCGCCCGCACACTGCTGCTTCAACTCGAGAATTGCTGGATCAATTCGGTTGGGAAATCTTTGATCATCCGCCCTATAGTCCAGACCTTGCTCCTAGCGATTTTCACCTTTTCACTAAGCTGAAAGACTTTCTGGGTGGTACGCGTTTTGGAAGTGATGAAGAGTTGAAGAAGACAGTGAACACCTGGATTAATGAACTGGCGGCAGAGGAGTATAACACGGGAATTCTAAAGCTAGTGAACAGATACGACAAATGTTTAAATGTAGGTGGTGATTATGTAGAGAAGTAAAGGAAGCTTCAGTTATGTAACAGACTTTGTTTTTTCAAATAAATATTTTTTTTAATTATTACAACAAAACGGTCGTTATTTCCTGGATCCCCCTCGTACCACACATATATTGGTACTTGGAAAGTTTTATTTGTACATGTCTATCATAGCTATAGGATATATCATTTCCCAAATAATTAAAGTGTGACACTTGTTTAAGAGTAATGTCATCTACAACAATTTCTGATCTTACAGCGTCCTTCCCTTTGAATGCCATTATTTCGGTTTTAGATTTTGATATCTCAAAATTATAAGCTTTTGCTACTGTATTTAGCTTATATACACAATAATGCAGTTCTTCCTCAGACATTGCGATAAGAGCCCGGTTATGTTAATTACAAATATAAATAATATATTCTCGGCAATACAAAGGAAAATATATTCACTAAGCAACATAGTTATTTTAAGTTTAATGAGTCTGACAATAGGCCTATTAGGTTTGGACATTCAATATTCCACTGTAAGAAATGGACACATCTATATTTGTGCAGTCTTTTACCAAGTAATACGTTACATCATACCGACATTATAAAAAATCTAATTCCTTGCAGCCTACATGTCTAGTAGTACAGGTTTATAATACCCATTGGGGTAAGAGCGGAACGGGCTAATGACGCCTTCTTTTGAAGATGATGAAGATAAACGAGGAAATAAATAAACAGATTGTAGCTCTAATTTAATGAAATGCAGCCTAACACGTTCAAGTCTGTAATAGCCCCAAACCGGTCCTGAAGTAATGTAGTCAACTGCCGTCAAGAGCATCGAAATACCACGCGGACAATGACGTAATAATTACTTAGTCTGTGTTTGTTTTCTCTATGAACTCTTTCGTTATGTTCTAACACTCATGCATTAACTACAGTACTAATTACTGCATATGATCATATTTTATTCATGTGAAAACATCATATGTAACAGCCATAGGTTAGGGCGTTATACTGGTGACAGACTACAGTCGCTAATCACGATCAGCATTATCGGGATTACCGAAAATGTGGTGACACACTAGGTCACGCTTAGTCCCGTCACAGTCTACTATATACAGTCGCGAAGCTTGAGGTGTTTTTTTTGCAAATCTCGTGATAAAGCGCTCCAAGCGGTTAGCAACTAGAAACAATAGACTGTCCATGGTCGACTTTGGACTGTGTCGTACTTCTATCGAGTGCTAGCTCGTTGCGTATTTCACATTGATGCTTGTGAAATGTTCGTTATTGGTTGTAATGAAAATGTTAATGGCTAAAATATAATAATTGGAATAATAATATGGGACAAGGAGGAGACGTTTGTAGTGCTATAAATTGTAGCAACAGTAAGAGAACGAGGCCAGAGTTATCCTTTTTCCGATTTCCGAAAGATTCAGAAAGGTTCCTGGGTTTCCACAAGAATGCTGTGCAGAAACAAAACTGTTAATTTTGAAGTTCTTTGTGACTGTTAGAATACATCATATCCTTAAATTTCACAATGAAATGTTTCAGTCTAACCGAAAGGACATTAGATACCGGTTAAAGTTCTGTCACTTAGGCTGCTAAATTTCCAGAGAAAGATTAGGTCTAATTTTTTTTTCATATGATATATTTTTAATTGTTGCTATTAATTTTGTTATTATTTTTATGTGTTATTTTACTAAAGACGTAGAAAAATTAAGTTTGTTTTAATGAAATTTATTGATCACATTTTATTTTCAATTCTGGTGGGATTATTATTGCTTAGGCCTACTTTTTTTTGTCAAAGGACATGTTTTTAATTATAGCTGTTAATTTTGTTGTTATTTTTATTTGTTGCTTTACTAGAGACGTAGAAAAAGTCTGTTACAATAAAATTTATTGATCACGTTTTATTTCCAATTCTGGTGTGATTATTATGGCTTAGCCTCATCCCACTTTGTTAACTACGTAAGCCTACACTACAAGTACCGGTACACGTTAAGTTACTGCATTAATTCATATTTCCATTATTATTGTTGTAAAGGGAAATGCAAATTAATATTTATTGGTTTCATAGTTAATTATCGCTATAATCTTGAATGAGTGAAGCTATTATAGTAAATTTCAGTTCGTTTTGCACAAACAAAAATTATATTAACTTATTTCTTGCAGGTATCTTTAAGTTTATGGTGGAATTTAATATACTTCGTTAAAATAATAAATTAACTTTATGCATTTAATATTTCAATAATAGAAGGAAGGTGTTAATTTTTCCAAAAGAACACGACAACGAAAGTGTAACATATTTTGTCGTCTGCTAGGAAAGAGATCTGCGATGATGAGGCGATAGTAGCGATGCTAGTGGTGGGCAACTACCCATGTTTGCATGTTTACTACATATTGAGCTTCGCGACTGTATATAGTAGACTGTGGTCCCGTGTGGTCAACAGCTGAATTACCATAGAGGAAACAATTTTCTCTATGTACATCTTATATCTTTGTTTCCTTTTTTGGACAACACATAAAGTTCATACTTTCTTTTAATATTTGTTCATTGTTTTTTTTTCTTTTTTGTTGTTTCTTGCAGTGTGATATGGGAATTTATTTGTTAAAATTGTTCTACGCTTTACAATATAAACTGATACAATTTATGTCATTACTATTTATATTATTTTGAAAAGAGATTTTATAACTTATAAAATCTATATCATGCCAAAAATTTATATTATTTTGTAATAAAACATATTTTTAAAATCAACCCTAACCTCAACGATAGCGTCGTAATGGAGACTGAAATTGAAAATCTGAAAAAGAAGCCAGTTCCAGTTTGTAATCCATTATTTATTGAAATGAAACAACTTTTAGCAATCTTCTATTGCTCTCTCTCTCTCTTTCTATATATATATATATATATATATATATATATATATATATATATATGTATACATATATGTATATATATATATATATATATATATATATACATATACGAATAATTCGTCTGTCATTTATTAATATATTTCTTTTTACTTTTCTCACATCTGCATTAAATTTCTCCACTACGTCTAATAGGAGCCAAATCAATTTTCTAGCAATTCATTTTCGTTTCTATTTCATGTAACACAATGGAAGGGGTAACAAAATTCCACAGCAGAAGCTATCACGACTTCCTAAATAATATAAATCAAGGTAATTCGAAACCAAAGATTACTAAAATGTTACTTTCGTCCACTGGGCCGTGCCTTAGCGCAGTTATCTTGTTCTGGAAACAGGATTTAGCTCCTGATCGCGATCGAGACGGTGACACACTACAAACCCGATCGTGATTAGGGACTGTAGTCTGTCACCAGTATTAGGCTAACTCTTTATGCAAAGAAAAATGGCAATGACAATGAAATAAGCGGAATGGAAGTAGAAAGAATTAAAAGGTACGCAATCGCGCGGTCTTGCTAGGAAAGTTGGGGCTGAGAGAAAATGTCTATGTGAGCTCCAAGCCTATGGGATGTACAGGGACATCATTTTATTTTTACTTGCATTTTTATTGTACCTGCATTTCTGAATGTACTTCACTCCCGCCCCTTCACTAATGTCCTTGCTTCTGTCAGACACACAAACTTACGGCCGCTGTTGCATTCGAAGTCTTCAAGCAGTGAAGTAAACACTGCAGTGTATAGTGTGTTTCAGAAATATGGTTGCGTTTTCTATAGAAGAAAGAGCCTATATTAATAATATCGTACTAAAAAATTATATTCAAGAAACGATAAATTCAATTTCATAGAATATGCTTCAAAATGTTTTTAATAATATGCGTACTGAATTGAAGCCTGCATTGTAATGAACGGCAACCATTTTCAGCAACTTGTTTAAAAATTCAGATTAGCTTATTTTGAATTGAGGTGGCTAGGTGACATTTGTAATAACATGAGTTAAGTGCATCCAGTGTAAGCTAAAGCATCTAAAATTTTAGTGGAAAAGGGATATTTTAATCGCATCACACATTAAAATTTAAATAAAAATTTCACCGATTTTACGAAAACTTAAATATTTAAACCCCATTTTCTCAAAAGTAACTTAAGTGCACTTACAGCCCTTTACTTATGACCCCCTCAATTTAAATGCACTCTCTATATTGTATGTTAACACCAATAATTGATATGCTAAATAAAGTAGACATTACATAACGAACATAGCCGCCTGAAAAGTTGAGTTTTTGAAAAAAAAAATGTTACTACTCTACTGTATTTTGATAAATTCCGTAAAAGTGATAATCAAACTGAAAATCGTAATATCGTATTTCCCTACAACATAAATGGATACACTACTTTTCTCTCCTCCTATACCTAGTAAAATTATTTGTTTACATATTGCACTAGTAACACCAAACTCCTGTAATGGAAGGGGGCAACAGTGTTTCCGAGTATAGCCAGGTTAATGTTAAAAATGTTGGTAAAAATAAAGTGATGTCCCTGTACTTGTCTCACTGTTATTTTATACTGTTGCGTTATAGGAACATAAGAGAATTTTGAAAGGGAAAAGCCAAAAATGGGCGTACTCTAATAGCAATCTCATGAGAAAGAGGAATGTCACTAGGACGACTGAACAACAGCAAGGCAGATTCGCCGAAGATGTTAAAAGCCTGGCCAATGCGAGTGGAGAGAGGGGGGGGGGGCGCAGTCTTCGCTAGGCAAGGAATCCGAATCCTTTGCACAGGGCGAATAAGCAGTGTTGCCGATTCAGCGGTTTTCCCGCTAAATCTAGCTTTTTTTGGATAACCGTCTCGCGGGTAAAATTATATTATCCCACTTAGCGGGAATACTAGCGGTTTTTAATCTTTAAAATTTCTGAAATGAAATTCATATTAGCATTATAAGCGGCTTTTATAATTACGTTTAATTCGTTCAGTGTGTGTTCTGTGAAATAATGGATGTGTTAATGTAGTGATAATTCCATATTATATATGTTACGGTTAAAACCCGAAATCCGTCATAACCAGTTTCAGCTAGTAAAAACTAGTTTAAGCAAATAAAGATAGAAAGTCAGTTTTCGTATGATCTAGAATCAATGTCAGGTTAGGTTTCATTTGTTTAGGTTTTTGTTTGGTAAAAGCCTAAAAAAAACCTCTACAAACCAAACCTAATCTATATATTATTTTAATATACCGAAGTACATATGATATTTCCATGCAGATATTCTGCGTCATCATACGATGAAAGAGTAATGGAACGGAAAAAAACTCTCTCCGGCACCGGGATTTGAACTCGGGTTTTTCAGCTCTACGTGCTGATGCTTTATCCACTAATCCACACCGGGACCCACCCCGACGTCGGACAGAATCGTCTCAGTTTAAGTTCCAACTCTTGGGTTCTCTCTAGTGGCCGCCCTCTGCACTACGTCATAGATGTCTATGAACGTAGAGGGAACTCAAGAGTTGGAACTTAAACTGAGACGGTTCTGTCCGACGCCGGGGTGGGTATCCGGTGTGGCTTAGTGGATAAAGCATCAGCACGTAGAGCTGAAAAACCCGGGTTCAAATCCCGGCGCCGGAGAGAGTTTTTCTCCGTTCCATTACTCTTTCATCGTAAACCTAACCTGTCATTGATTTTAGATCTTACGAAAATTCGTTATATATCTATATTTTAAAATTACTTTTTACTAGTTGAAACTGGTTTTATCGGATTTTGGGTTTTAACAGTAACATATATAGTGCAATAAGAATTTAATTATGTTGTGTCTGTGATAAAAGTGTCCAAAATTGCTTTATAGCGCCACATTGGAAATGATAAAAGTGTGCTATATTCGTTACATTGGCGGGTGGATGCTCTATCTTGACCATTATTATTATTATTATTATTATTATTATTATTATTATTATTATTATTATTACTATTACTATTACTATTACTATTATTATTATTATTATTATTATTATTATTATTATTATTATTGAATAATAAGTATACATTAAAATCTAGAGATATTTGCTAGAAAATCGGGGTTTTCGAAAGTCATCTAGCGGGATTATACGAACAACTGTTGGCAACACTGCATAAGCTCGCCTAGAATACCCAAGCACTGCCATCGTGATCTAATACAGGCCGTAAGGCAGACCACGTGACTCGCTTAACAGCTGATCGCGAAAGGCGGTCTTTCAACCATATGAATTAGTTGCAGTGCATGAAGAATAACATATATTTCTCTGAAATGCAGTGTAATTGCGTCAGTAAAATTTTAAACAGTGATTGTGAGACACTTGAGACACAATTTACTTGCAATTTAAGGTATAATATTATTTTTGGTGTGAAAATTACGTTGTTGCAGGCAAAGTTCGTATGTGTAATACCTGCCTTTATTTCGATTAAATATTGCGCCCTTATGTGGTTAAGTGAAATTTTGGTCTTATAAACAGTAGGCTAAATTTGTGTAATAATATATACGTGAAAGTGAAACATTGACTGGCATGTAAAGTAAGTTGTGATTAGGCCTAAGTGCAGCGTTACCGATGTTATTCTTGTCTAATCCATTATTGTTAGTTTAACGTATTTGTCTTATTAAACTTAAATTATTGCGCCCTTTTTATTTGTGAATAACCTACATTATACGAGTAAATAATACGAAGTTTGATAATATACACAATTTGAACTAAAAACGAGATACATATAGTATATTACGAAAAATTATACCCTTTAATTTTCATTACTGTTACAGTATCTAGAATTATAATTAGTTGAAATAAAGCCCTCATGCTTCATTACGAAATTCTTGCACATTCATTTATGCACGTTTCAACAATTTTCAGTTGCATCGCACGCATATTTTAATGTGTTGAAGTTATAGGTTATGTTTATTCTATCAGTACTTGCCTTATTTCCATATTCGCAATTATGCATTATAATTAAGCATAACGCTACGTATAACTTATAAATGCAATTTGTCTACACTTCAATTGTATTTATTCGTTTCAGACGGTACTCCAGTCTGAAGTCTGATTAGTTTAATATGTTACTACGGCTAAACTAGCGCTGAGGTAGTTCCCTTCGTATTCATACATCGTGCATATACAAATTAGTTCGGTTCGTTCAGGATTTTAATATGCCTTGCTTATAGGATCAAATGCATCTCCACAAAAAATAAATTCAACTGTTTTCAGTTCAGAAATTACCGGAACTATACCTCAGCGCTACTAAGTAATATAACGTATGTACATTTCATAGGAGGGACTGTGGTGAATTTTCTACCTATAAGTAAGGACGGTAACCGTGTTCTGAAGTTTATCCTAAAAATATATTCTTCTTTATTAAATCTCAAAACCGTTTTCGTTCTCAACTTAAGCCTAAAATGTTGACGCAGATAGGTTATGTTAACATGGTAAATTCTCTTCACATAAAAATAACACAGTTTTATTTATTATTCCTGCCACATTATGCAACACATAAATGGAACTTATGCACATATTACATTGAATAAAAATTTAATTGTATTATTTATTTGTTCCGTACTTTACTGGGTTGTAATGAATTGTATTTATCTAACCTACCAGATTAACACACAACTGTACATACACTAATTTCATAGGAGGGACTGTGGTAAATTTTGTACCTACAAGTAAGGAAGGTAGACGTGCTAAATTAAAATCACAATATAAATAATTCTTCTTTATTAAATCTCAAAATAGCTTCCATTCAAACTTAAAATGTTGATGCAACCAGGTTATGTTACCATGTAAAACTCCGTTCACATTAAAATAACACAGTTTTGTAATTATTTCTGCAACATATTATGCAATAAGAAGTGTGAAGGGGTCTTATACACACATTACACTAAATAAAATTGAGCGCCGACACGCTATAAAGTAATATATTTCACTCAGCTCCGTATACTCAAATAGAAAAGCCCGACTCATCGAGTGACGTCACACAACCTGCATTACGGCCTGGTCTAGATCACGATAGCAGTGACCCAAGGCATCACGATAAAACCAAGGCTCCTATTGTCGAAGGCTTTAATTTGGAAAATGCCGAAGTTTATGTGGGAGATTATATAGGTCCGTGGCCCATTTATTTCGGGGCTCAACTCGACATTTGTCTTAGCGTCTTAGGAAAACCACATGAAGGATGAGGGGCGAGTCTATTAGCTTTGATATGATCCTAATAAACCATGGTACGTTGAAGGTAAGCCAATGACGGAAGTAGTAAACTAAATAAATTGTCTCGGTGTTTACCGCCGGATTTCCCATCATGCTATCTCGTAAATATCGTTTAGAATGATCACTTCAGTACGGGCAATTAAGTGTTGATTAAAAGTCAATGTAAATGAAGTACACAATTAAATGCATTAAATACGTCCTCACTTTTCAAGTCTGTTTTCTTTTGTATAATTAAGATAGTCTTTTCACTGTTTTCCTACTACTACAGCCTCGTGTTCAAAGATCTGACAAACAATTGAAATGTGGTTTCGCCGCATCAAGGCCTTCTGGATGTGCTTTCTAAAACATCGTAAGTAATAAGTAGTTCCGTACAACACATATTAATCACATTAAGACTACGAGAGCTCCGGTTTTAGTCACGTTTAGATTACATACGTGATGACCATTTCTTCTGAAGGGCTCTTTGCATAATTTATTGCTATAGAACAATCCCAAGAACAGTCGGTAAATACAGGATGCAAACTGAGTGAGTTCACGCTTGGTGGATAAGATCGGTAGGACATTAATCATTACGTCACTATCTTCAGTACATAACAGTTTACTATTACGAAGTACTGAGGAAATGAATCGCCCCATGCAGAAAGGGCTTCAGTCCATTAGACCTGGTTTTGAGAAAACTAAGGAAAACAGTGTGTACTTTGTATTCCTTTCTGCATAGAACTCTGAGCCTGACGCTTCAGTTTCTGTCTTTCCAAGCATTGGACTGAATGCCTTTCTGCACAGGCTGATGGAACCATCCATAAAGAAATGATTTCCATCGATGTCTCGATTTTTTTTTTTTTTTTTTCAAAATTTGTGACTGAAGCCCTTTCTGCATGGAGCGATTCAAATATGTTCCGCTACAAAATCGATTTGAGATTGTATACTAAGTTACATACCATTTTGGCGAAAAAGTGGTTGACATAGGCCAGCCGTGGTGAGGACATGACTGGCGAGACATTGTGGCTCGCAGTGATAGCTGTGCATTTCGCCTGCTTCTAACCTCCGCCAACCCCCACCCTCTCACTCACTACAGTCAAACTCCGTTCCATTTGTATTTGTCTCTGACCTGCGAGTGGCATATGTCTCTCTCGAAACCATGTACGAAAGTTCCAAGTAGGATGTGGGGACGCATTTTTTTCCTGTCAATATGATGAGAATATTAAATGTATGATTTGTTCACAGGTAATACGAGGAAAACGGTCGTATAACATAAAACGGCATTATACTACATGTTACTGATGAAACATTAAAATGTTAAGTGTTATTGTTGTTATCATCATCATCATCATCATCATCTCTGTACGTCGACTCTTTTTCAGCAGATGTACGAATAATGCGGTTAGCTCTTCAATTTGAACTCACTGATTTACTATGTGATGTCAAATGAAAGCTAGGTGTAAGGACTTGACAAATGTTGAACTTTCAAATCTTTGCCAAAAAATAAATATCCGAAGCTTCGTTCTTTCGCTTGCTCTGTTGAAGCCATGAAAATTCTTACCGGAGCCAAGAGGAAGATAAAAGAGACGATCTATTTTACGCTACCCGATTAAAATATAACCAGACAGAGACAAAAAATAAAGCAAAAGGTTAGATAATTGGGATTGTATTCTTTGGGTATTTATTGTACAGCGCAATGGAAAAGTCTGCAAGAACTACTTAGTTCAATTTATTGTATTACTATTACTTTACAATACATTCAACAAGACTACTTTGTGCGAGATCGTGCGTATTTGCTTGTTTTCCGCACAGGACCAATACGCGGTAAGTGTGAAATACCACTTTCAGTATTCCCAACGTAACACACATAACAATTTCCCTCTTCTTACCGCTTAAGCGCGACATTCATTTTACTGCTTTAGGCTTTTAACATATTATTTTTGGAGACGTTTAACATAGTAATAATTATAAATTGGAAACTTACCACTGCAATTTCACCTAAATTGCAATGTTAATTATTGTTTTTAAATATTTGCAAAAATTAAGTAAACTCTACAACTCCACTAAAGTTACTGGATTCGTCATGCAAGTAACATTAAGGAAGCCGTGAAAAAATCAACGAGATTCCAGATGCCGATGTTATTACTGCAATATGTTATATAAATAATATTGTTAAAATATTAAAATGAAAAATAAATCATTACATAACCTTACCGTTTGTTTTAAGTTCGCATTTATAGACTGGGAGAAAAAAGACAGACGTATATCACGGCCTGCTGGAGTATAGTAAACACAGAAAACATTTTATAGCAACAATGTTGAAGAAAGATATTTTGGTGTTCCGAAGTTGCCGTCATTAAACAGAAACCAACATGGCGATTTCATTGCAAATAATTAGAAATTCATCTTTCAGGTATGTAATAAACGATCTTCGCACAAAATAATGTACGATACACGAGCGGTATGTTTGTTTTCATGTTCTCGGAAATTAAAAAAGCTCAACTACGTTTCGCTTTTTCAATTTTTTCCTCCACCATGAAAACGTCAACATACCGCTCTTGTAACGTATATTACTATTACAACGTCCATAAACATCACTGTTTAACATACAGGACATTGCTTATACACACACGTAGTATCACTTTATGTTCACTCATTAGCAAGTTTCTGTCTGCCATCTCCGCTCCTCGAGCAATATCTCGAACGGATAAATAGAGAACTCTGGGTAATGTACCCAACAAGTAGTTCTCATGTTCACCACCTACGACGTTGGGCGCTGATCGTCTTATTTCAGCCTCCCTGCCGCCAGATGGTGCTGACCGCAGTTTCGCATCCTATTATATATTTATCCATGGTGAATGTTTTTAGTTCGCTTAGTAATATCGTTGTAGCCTCTCCCCCCCCCCCAAGTGCAACGAAACAATAAGTGATGTCGTGGACTCGCCAGATAAGCGCACTATTATTACTAGCCATCGCTACTATCACTATGTATGCATTTCCACAAGGCTTGCAGCAGCTAAAGAATGCTTTGAAGTAGGCTGATACCTGTCAGTGTTTCAAGCTTCTGTGATGTATGCAGTGTTAAATCAACGTTTTTAAGGCAAGCGGATTGTATCTAGTATCAAATTGTAGATCTTATTCTCTCTTACATAACAGACCTCTCTGCAAAAATTTGAATAAGTTAATAAATTACTGTTTATTTATTTATTTACATCGGCTTGCGAAACGGCCGCTTTTCATACACTCTGTAATTTAATTGCAGATCTTCGTTTTGCGGGGAAGAGGGCCTAACCGGACTGAAACCCTCACATTTTTCAATAGATATTTCAAAATTATATTAGATCTAAAGTATGAAGAAACAATCACCATTGGTGTTACGAGTGCGACACTGAAAGAAAAATGTTTGACTGTTTCTACCGGCAAGACCAATATAACGACACCTAAGAATGAAAATCTCGTATGTCTAATTTTCTAAATTTTACAGGAGAGCAAAAAATCGACATACAAGGTTTTCACATTTAAATAGATGGCTCGTAAATCGGAAATTCTATATGATTTCGACATACAAGTTTTTCACATTCAAATAGATGGCTCGTAAGTCGGATTTTCTATAATGACTAGAGATACGCGCTTTTCATTTTAAAATTAAATCATAAAGAGATACGTGGTTTTCAATTTTTCCCTTTTTTCATGAAAAAAATTTTAAATGAAAGTTTTGCAATTGTAGACCATAAGAGCACGGGATTTCCTATAAATTTGAGTGAAAATCGCATTTTCGAAAAAAAAATCGACTTATGAGGTTTTCATTCTTAGATGTCGATAAGTAGAGTAACAAATCCTTTATATTTCTGCTGACAGGTTATTTTAAATTGAACTGTGATTGTCAAAGAAATTATGAAGCTGCCGTTTTCAATACAGTAACAGTTGATTCATTCTGCAATGACGGAGAATGACTTTTGCTTTATAACAACTGTTGGGAAGTCTGAATTTGGTGTTAAATTTTACTGTATTAAACAATAATTACTGTTTTTAAGGGGAGAGGATGGTACTGTTTAAAACTTTTTTCCTATTTGGTGTAAAATATTAATTTTTTATGTAGAGAGCTCATAGCTGTGGCAACTCAACCAAATAAAAATATTTTGAAAAAAAAAATTACTTGGGGCCCAAATTTGAAAAAAATATACCCAATGCAGGATTGTACTAAAACCGATATATCTAAACCGTTTTTTAAGATAGTTTCAAACAGTTTTTTGCAATGCATTTACAAAAGCATATTCTACAAACTGTCTGTAACAGAATTTTGATATTAGTCCGTACGTTTGTAAAATAAACAATTAAAATTTAATCACAATTTTCTGATTTCCTTTCTTGCAAACAAACGGACGTATTTTTAAAATGAAATTAATTAACAAAATTCTGTTACAGAGAAAAGTTTCCTAATAGTCTAAAGAATGTGTGTTCTAAATTTCATGCATGTATCTTTAATAGTTCAGAAATTATATCCATTTTTATCTGGCAATGTAGCAAAAAAAAAAAATGAAGTTACTGGAAACCGATAAAAGCGGGCGAGTGATTTAAAAATCCATAGCGCAGAAAGTTTAAAAATGACGTCTCAACATCCGATAAGGGCACAAATACCCACAAAATGTTATGCAATGCATTCCACACATATCAAAAGGGTATTTTAAAGATTTTTTTTTATTTAATTTACCGGAAACAACAATAAAAGTGGGCGAGTGATTTGAAAATCCATAACGCAGGAAGTTTAAAAATGGCGACTCAACATCCGATAAGGGCACAAATACCCACAAAATGTTATGCTATGCATTCCACATATATCACAGAGTATTTTAAAGATTTTTTTTTTAATTTACTCATTTTTCACCAAAAAAATATCATCCTCTCCCCTTAAAGATATTGTACAGTATCTAGGTCATGGGCAAATTTGTCAAGTGATGTTCTCAAAACTAGTCCTCTTCCCATCTTAAATTCCTTGCTACTCCACTGTGCAATATAATTTATTGCACTTCAAACTTAGAGTTTATCTGGTGATTTATTTATCGAGATGCTGTGGTAAGTATACTTTGCGCATTTGTTTTTAGAAATTACAACATTTTTTACTAATTCATAAAATGACAAAGTAAAATTAGATTTTAGCTGCGAGTGGAAAATTTAGCTCCCGAGGCCAAGCCGAAGTCGATAATTTCTACGAACGCACAATAGTAATATATACAGCATAAGAGAATAAAATCTGTTTACTTTCGTGTGTTATGCATTATTTTATCCATTACTATAGTCCCGACGCTCTAATTTCCGGCAGCCAATCGCGTTGCAGGTCGGCTACATTTAAACGTATGCGTCTTGTGATTCGCTGATGAAGACGTTATTCATTTCTTAAGGCTCGATAAATACTTAATATAATCGCCCGCCATTTTGGCTCTTTCGTTGGCGTTAGCAGAAAGCACACTAAGACGTTATTTGCCGCTCAATTATTTACTGAATTACAGTGCGTTTGATTTATTATCATAGGCGCTACGACATGATAATGTTTAACGGTGTGGCAAATAGATTCTTCCTCGTATGGTAGCTCGGCAATGAAAGAACAAAAATGGCGAACGATACTACGTACCTAGACTTTATAGAGACTTCACTTTCTAAGACGTAAGTAAAGAGGAGGAGCACGCCGGGAATAACAGCGTCGCGACTATAGTACAGTACGTAAATTTCATTATTGGTTTCTAAATTTAATTTTAAATTTTAAGTCTATTATTTGTAATGTGTTACATTAAATTAATGAATGTGTGGATTTTATTGTTGCTAATGTGTTGGTTGTCATGGAGAGAGTGATTAAAAAATTTAATCAACTGCTGTGAGTTGAAAACTTTTAATTCACTGCTGTGAATAAAGCCATTAAATAGCTTGCTAAGGAAGATGAAAGAAAAATGTTATGTTTTATTTAACGACGCTCGCAACTGCAGAGGTTATATCAGCGTCGCCGGATGTGCCGGAATTTTGTCCCGCAGGAGTTCTTTTACATGCCAGTAAATCTACTGACATGAGCCTGTCGCATTTAAGCACACTTAAATGCCATCGACCTGGCCCGGGATCGAACCCGCAACCTTGGGCATAGAAGGTCAGCGCTATACCAACTTGCCAACCAGGTCGACAAGATGAAAGAAAGATCAGTTTAGATAGCAGATATGGATAAATTCCGTTTACTCTCGAATGGTATACAATTTCTTTCCCAATACTTGCATTTAAACCAGAATATACAGGGTGTTTCAGAAATAGAGGGCATAATTTTATTTCGTATTCCCCATATGTAGACAATACAAGAAGTTCATTACAATCCACTGAGAAACGTTATGGTTAAGTGCAAATTTAGGATGTGTGTTAAAAGTATTTGACAACGACAAAACTGTTTGTATTACAGGACTGTGAGTAGTCATGGGTTCGATTCCCACATTGTCAATCCTGCGCGGCGACCCGCGCCCCCTGGACAGCGAGGCGTCGCTGCACAGACTGCTGGAGCGCGCGGCGGGCGCCTCGGCGCAGCAGACGGCGCTGCTGTTCCACAACTACAGCACGAACTTCGGCGCGCTGGACGCCGCCGCCAGCCGCCTGGCCCGCGCCCTGGTGAGGCGCGCGCGCAACGTGGGCGCTCGCCCCAACAGCGACGGGGACTTCCTGGTGGCCGTGTGCATGGAGCCCAGCGAGCGCCTCGTGGTGGCGCTGCTCGCCGTGTGGAAGGCTGGCGCCGCCTACCTGCCGCTGGACCCCGCCTTTCCCCCCGCCCGCGTGGCCCACATCCTGGGCGAGGCGCGCCCCGTGCTCGTCCTTGCCGAGAAGGGTAAGTCAAGTCCGCCGACATCACCGGCCGGTCGTGAAAACAACGCATTATCCGATAGAATTCCTTGTGGGCGCCACGAAACTCGTGCTAAACCATAGACAAATAGGCTACAGCAAGGTACCGAACAGTACCAAATGAAAAAGTGACAGTAGTAAAGTGCAGTTACGCGTAGTAGTAAATGAAATACTGGAAGATGAATAATAACACTTGACAACAGTGGTGATTCGCTGTATAATTTAGCTATAGATTGTAGCTATAAATAATTTATATCTACAAATTTTACATTCTGAAGACGGCTGACCATTCATTGTCGATACCAGGCAAATAAATAAGTGGTCACTTTGAATACAAGTTAGGTGTATGGCTATCATACACCTAACTTCGCTTGGTACGGAGAGCACTGCGAGACAAAGCAGTTCAGTCTATAATCTTTTCCCTGTAAGAAAAATCCTAATATAAACAATAGCACGTGACTGAATTGAGGCTTCATTGGCCGCTGTTTGGCGCCATAGATTCTCAGTACGTGTTCCCGCCTACTGTTGTACATTCTGTTTCATGTTAAACATTTCCCGTTACTCGTCAAGTAGGCCTAACCTCACTACTATGCATTCATTTGTTTAGGAAACATTTACTTTATAATTACTGTAATTAAATCTCACAGAACTTATTATATACAGTTAAGACTATTTGTTTTTCTCCGCTTTTGAGACGGTTTGTGTTTAATAACCAAACACACCGAGGATGCAGAAGCCATACTTCAGTACCACGTGATCCTATTCTTGAATACGCAGTACCTATCTAAGATAATAGCTCGACCATTACCATCCTAAATATCCTGACTTAAACATAACAATTTGGTGTCAGAATTTTAAACATAACATAGCCGTGACCGGTAGTACCTGCCACGATAAATTAGTGCCCAACAACACGTGCTTACGTGAACAACTGCGAGCACAAATGACGCCAGGTAGTTACAAGAACAGAAGAAACTTTTTTTTATTTATTGTTCTTATTTTGATAATTATACTTTATTGTACTTTTGGCAGATTAAGAATATTTTCATTTTATTTATTTTTTACAAATTCATAATCTTAACAAAATTAGACCAAAGGAAATTAAATCTCTACCAAACAAGTAACCTAAATTACTCGGTATTACTGTTTGTATTCATCCGCGTTCATAGTGCATAACAGAATATAAAAGTAGCTTTTCTTATACATATCGTTTTACATATGAGTGAAGTTAAATGTTTCATTGTATTTAACAACTAGAATTCATTTTTTTTTTATTTTCAAATAAAACAAGATGATAGTTTCCAAATACGGACTATATTTTCCTGCGTCGTGTGAGTGTTTCTACTGTGAGCCAATCACGGGTATGACAGCCACGTGCTTGTGTTTACATTAGGATTTTTCTTACAGCGAAAACAGTATACATGGAGGTAGTGTCCCCGCAGGCCCTACTGTATGTATATTCCTCTGTGTAAGTAAGGAATACTACTAATGTAACTCGGATTTAATAGCAATAATAACAAAGTATTTATTTAAAGGCAGCTTATATGTAATTAAAGATTACTTTTACAATATGTAAAACGCATCTAGGTACTTTAGGGCCATATTCATAGACATTCTTAGCGCGGGCTTCCGGTGGATGATCAGTGAACTAACGTTTTTCGTATTCATAAACCAGTGTTAGCGATATGTATGATATGAATCCTGTACAAGTAATCAGCCGATAGCCGGGGTACTTTGGCACGCTTGTAGCGCGGTCTAGCGAAATGTCTATGCATAGCACCCTTAAGTCTTATTAAAGGCTAGAATTAACAATTTTATTGAAGAAAAACATAAATCTAAGTACAAACTTAAAATAAAACCAATTATACTGACTACTTGCTTCACGAGTGTCTACATACTCGTACATTTTAAGTATTTCAAATGAAAAAATTATCCTTCTACCTGATAAAATATGTTTTCTTCTTTTCTAATAAAGTACTCACTACTAAATTCTTCTACGAAAGCACTCCTCCTAGGGCCCATGAAATTATTCACCGCTTTCATCATATTATTGTTTAACAACATTACGAAACAAAAACTGTCATAAGCGCCATGACCGACAGGATCATATTGGCTGTCTGCGCATGCGCGACTTGGTTAATAAAAATCTAAACTAACCAAACCTAACCTTGGTATTATATGCAAGAGGTGTAACAGGAGCTACTGGCGTGGCTCAGTCGGTTAAGGCGCTTGCCTGTCGGTCTGAAATTGCGCTCGGTCGCGGGTTCGATCCCCGCTTGGGCTGATTATCTGGTTGGGTTTTTTCCGAGGTTTTCACCGTAAGGTGAATGCCAGGTAATCTATGGCGAATCCTCGGCCTCATCTCGCCGAATACCATCTCGCTATCACCAATCTCATCGACGCTAAATAACCTAGTAATTGATACAGCGTCGTTAAATAACCAACTAAAAAAATGTGTAACCGGAGAAAGAAGGGATTTGATCTGGAATATACACACGAAAATAAATTTATGCTCGACCATGGCGAAACGTAGTAATTATACACCTGGTAGCAGACCTTTAATGCACGTCATTAAAGTACACCTACTCATTAAAGGTCAGGTCTTTCAGCC
Source organism: Periplaneta americana (assembly GCF_040183065.1). NCBI lineage: Eukaryota > Metazoa > Arthropoda > Insecta > Blattodea > Blattidae > Periplaneta > Periplaneta americana. Next base: position 174,045,661 of record NC_091124.1, read on the forward strand.
AATGACGACTCAGGTTACAACTGTTCAGCCAATGACAGGTCAGCTTTCTACCGTTATAAAACCGCAAGTATCGATTATTCTTGGATATGCAATCGGAAGAGAATTAGCGAAAAGTCACGGAGGCTGGAAATCCAATACTGTCGCAGAAGGTTATGTTCTGTTACTATAATAATTAGCGTTAATTGTAAATAATATTCAAATAAATTCAATTTGTCATCTCGTTTTTCAATGTCTAATTTAATTTCAATGTTATCTCTGTAGGTTCTTATGGCCTAGCAAGGTCAATGTGGACATCTGTTCCTCGGAAAAAATCAATACTTTCGCGTCTGCGCACATCTCACAACATACGGGACATTGTAAAAAATTAATAATATCAAGTTAGAAATATGGTCGAGCATAAAAAGTCGTATGAAACTCGCCTATAATGGTAATTAAGAAGCTCGTTTCATAAATATCCATACTCACTTGTTAATTACCTTCATTATAGGCTCGTTGCATAATGTACTATAATGTAAGGATTACGCTGCTACTGCATGAAAGGTCCGCGCATGCGCCAAAGCAAAACTGTTCCTGTCGCGAGATCCTCACCTCAGCCATGTAATCTACTCGCAATATTTACGCATATACATCTTGTCGCTAACAGTGGTGCAATCTCTCAGTAACGTTCAGAACGAAGCAGGTAGGTAGAAAAAAAAAACAAATTTCTCATTCTAACGACGCCACAGATCAACGTCATTTCCTTATGTTGACGACATTGTGTATTTAGTTCAATTTGGTCGTAACCGTAACGGCACGGTTCAAAGCAACCGTAGAAAATTCTCCAGTGAAGGTTACTTATGTTCCGGCCACTATATGAACTTGCTAAAATACCATGAAAATGCCTTGAATTTATAGTATTGATTATTAGAAATTGATATGATCACTAGGAGAGCTGTATGGCGACCCAACCCGCCCTAAATAAGTATCTTACTTACCGTATACATACGAGAATCGTCGTGCGTGAATTAAGAATACGGCCATATTTCCTTAATGTGACAGTGGGTTTCAGTGTCACCAACATAGTAATAATACTACATACCTATCAAACCTAACCTCTCACATAATACTACACACCTAATCAAACCTAACCTAACCTGTCACATAATACTACACACCTGTAGTCACATTACTCACGTTTGGTATAATTTCGTTTACATGTATTACCAACCCTGCTACTCGTGTCATGGGCCATCTAGTGGAAGTGGATCGTATTTCATCATAATGCCAGGAAGAAAATATGGCGACTTTCATAATAATTACGTTTAAATGTGTTAATGTAGTGATAATTCCATATTATATACATATATATATATATATATAAAATGATCGGAAAATCACAGTTAAGGTCTGAGCGCTAAGCATTTCAAACTTTCAATCGCTTCTCCTGCAAAATGTATTCCAAATGACATCCATCATTGAACTCTTCATATATATATATATATATATATATATATATATATATATATATATATATATATATATATATATAGGCCTATACACACAGTACAATAAGAATTGAAATGTATTGTGGCTGTGATAAAAGTGTTGAAATTGGTTTATAGCGACAAATTGTTAGTGATAAAAATGTGCAGTATTCCTTCAGTGGCCGGTCAATACTCTACCTTGTCCCAATTTCACGAACGATATCCGTATAGGTTAATGTTAATAGTGTTCTATTACTTCAAAACATCACATTGACAATTCAAAAGTACGAATGAAGACGCGAATTAGATACGAGGTGAGCACTAAAATGACATTATCTAGCACTAAAATAATATATTATCTATATATATATTTGTGTATCAATCCTTCACATACCCGCAAAGATGATATTCATTGTATTTACAATACAGCCAGGGCTTACTCCCGTTGCTCCCCAAGATACCTTCGCCATAAATCTTCTATATTATTCCTGAGCTGTCAAACACCAACATAATGCATAACAAACATAGATAAAACTATCAGAGTTAACAGTAATGCCTACGAGATATGAGTAGTTCAAAAGTGGCATATGTGAACAGCTGTCGTTTTCTAGAGCTGAGACGAGATGTTATGGCACCAACATGCTCGAAGTTTTAAATTGCCGGCCAGCAGGGTAGAGGAGTGGGGGTTGTTCGGGTTACGGTTCTCAAGCTCAGAGCGCCAGGCATATCCGTTTCATCTCTTTCTAAAAACATTGTCTTACCTTAGTATCACCACTTTCCTACTCAAGAGTCCGAAGTTACCTAATGAAATTACGCCCGCTATTCCATCTTTATATTCTTATTCTCCGTCCGAATCAGACGACTGATCTGTGCTGGAATCAGATGTCCCTAAGTTTATGGAAATATTCTACAAAATACTGTCCATCACGTGCTCAATTTCAATGTAATTGTTCTCTACTTTCTTGACATAATCATACACTGATATCCATTCTTGGAAGAAGCGATTGCAGAGTCGGCATCTGCTTATGCGTAGCGTAGAAATTATAGATGAGTCTTCTTATGACTTCCTCATCAAAACTGTCTACAGCTGCAACAATTTTCTTCTTCGGCTGTGATTTTTCCGGACTGGAGAAGATCTGCTGTTCCTGCCTCAATATTTTTCCCTTCTTTCCTGATTCTTGCCAAGGTTCGCTTTGAAATACCAGTGGCAGCCAGTACTCTTTCACACACGCTTTTCAATGGAGTTGGTATTCCGTTTACAGTCTCTTCTGACATGAATTTCCATACATTGTATGCTATTTCATGTCCTTGACTATGAACTACTCTATGATTTCACACCTTAGACAATGCCATAATGAGGGCGCTCAGAAGGACAATGTTTTCAGTATTAGCAATAGCGGTAGTAGCAGAACGATCTGAACACTCGGAATGCTAGTAACCAACTAACCCAACACCCCTCCAGTTGAGTGCGAGGGCGAGTCCAAGCAAACGAACTAAAATGCGTCCCTCGCGCCGGTGCCATGACTTCTCGTCCGGGCTCTAAGCAGTTATAATACCATACGCCCGTTCCGGTATTGTGCGCTTAAGACAAATTCTCATAGTTTTAGGTTGTGCGTAACATGTAGGACGTCAAAGTCAAAACAGATCTGGATGTAGTCACACAATCAATGAGATTAAAAAAAAATCCCACTTTTTTTTATACCGAAACGTGTGTGAACATCGAGTTCAACGATAAAGTTTTACGTATCGTTCACTTAAATTGTATGTAACATCCAATGACTTTGCTTAAGCGTTGGAGAATTTTTTTTTGCTTCGCCTGTTTGCGTACGCACATATTACAGAATATTTCCATAGACATAACCTCTACATTGAACACAGTATAACTGGTTCTATGATTTTGGAAGAAAAATACCAATTTCGTGTTGAATAAAATCTCCAACTGTGTCTTTTTACTCTATTGAATAAAATACCTACCCGTTTTAATGATAAACTTAAAAATGGATAACATTTCTACGGTATATACTCGTCATAATGCAACATGTTACATTGACCAATACATTAAGAGCTAGTCAGAAATGTATACAATTTTAAATACTGGAGTTGTACTTACAAAAACTTATATGTATACTGACCTTGGTAAATTTAAAGATACGATGGAAAGGTATGATGTCATTGATGACGTCAGAAGGTACAGAGGTGTGAAAATTATTAGAATAATCTTAATTTTAAAGGTTTTTTAATAGTTCCGTCACAAATATTCATTGAATTGATGAATATTGGTATATAATATTACTTTACTGATGTAGGATATATTTACTACTAACAATGCCGGAAAGCATTGTTGTACATTGGTATTTTTCTTATTTTACAATTGTTATGGGAATTCAGAAATTATTATATTATGTTGGCGGAATTGGAAACATCAAAAATTAATTAAGAAATGCTTTAAACAAATTGTTCTTTGCGTTTACATTGTTGTGAAGGTTCAAATGAACGTATACATCTGTTTTGTGGATATAATTTTTTATGTTTCCAATTCCGCCTACATAATATAATAATTTCTGGATTCCCATAACAATTGTAAAATAAGAAAAATACCAATGTACAACAATGCTTTCCGGCATTGTTAGTAGTAAATATATCCTACATCAGTATAGTAATATATACCAATATTCATCAATTCAATTAATACTTGTGAAGGAACTATAAAAAAAACCTTTAAAATTAAGATTATTCTAATAATTTTCACACCTCTGTAGTTATAAGTTATATACTGCCATGTTTTTTTTTTTAATTCACGATTTGGTTATATAGTACAGATTTAATGCGATTAAATTAAGTGTATATAATATTTAATACTCACCATTCTGTTTATTCATCATTCACTTCGATTATTCGAGTAGTATAAGCTTTTGAACTTCATTTCTGCTTGTCGTATCTTGGGTACACTTTGGCGATGTCTTGTAAGAAACACATACTCGTACAGTAACTGTACTTAAGTTACTTTCCCTACTAGTTATTAGTAAAGACATTTCATGAAGGCAACAATATAATAAGAACGATGTTCTGCTAAATTAAAAATTTACACTCTTCAAACCAAGTATTTTTTGACGATCGTTTGCGAGTTTTAACTTTCAATTGATTTTCACAATACACACAATTCTTTGGTTCTTCTGATGGAAGTAGGTTACATTCTCTATAAAACTGAACACTTTTTGCTACACTTTCTAGTGACGATATAATGTGAATCCACGTTAAAGTCTGTCGTATATTTTCTCGCATTGCACTTTACTACTACCACTGGTTTCCATACTTGAAATAATGTCTGGTAATAACAGTATTAGATTCTCTACAAAACTGAACACTTTTTTTACACTTTCCAGTGACGAAACAATATATATCCACGTTAAAGTCTGTCGTATATTTTCCTCGCGTTGAACTACTCGTATTATACTGGCATTTGCTGCCATAGTCGAATTTATAACCTGTCAACGTATTTAGTACTACGTATATGTTACGCTATCTGTTGTTTTTTTTACAGAATATTATCATAGAAATACTGGTGTTCAGTTCAAAATGTGTCTTGGCTCGCTGTATGCCGTCATGTGGCTAGCTGATGAGCCTAGAGAATTCAATCTTCCTACACTTCCGCAGCTCAGGTGTATAATCTAAGAGGCAGACAAGTTGGCTAGCAAGTACGGCGTTCATTCTGAAGAGTACGTGCCGATACGTACGGTAACGCCAGTAGTGGCAGGAATGTGAACTGTTTGGAAATAGTACTGTCGGGATATGGGGAGAGAGTTAAGACGATTACTTACGTATTTGTTGACATTAACTTCGACGGTCAACATGGACACGGAGCATTTGATTTGTGTTGTGGAATGTTACCGTACGCAACCGATGATAACAAATACCCTGCGTACGACTTGCCGGCGCAAAACACAGTTCGAAAGAGGTTATGGTAGCACACAGACCGTACAGACCGCCATCTGTTGCTACGACGTTCAAGTTATACCGTACACGTTCTCAAGTTCAGATTGAAGAACGCCTTAAATAATAGGCAACTTCTCTAACATATAAACTGAAACTCGCTTCAAATCGGTGACCCAACAACAGTGACGTCATGACACACTTTGAAATGAACACCCAGTAGTCGTTACAATTCTACAGATAGATGATTTTTATCGGTGATTTGTAACTTGTCTTCTTGACTTAATGGGTAAGGTGTTGGACAAATAATGAAAATAATGAAATAATGAGAATAATGAGATGTGAAGGTTCCTGGATCGAATCCCAACGTCGGCAGTGGTAACAACAGACACCATCATGCCCGTACAGCAATTGCCAACCTGCAAACAATTTACTGATGAAAAGTACAAGAGGAGATTCATTGTGTGTCTGAAGATGATTCTCATAGAAAAGTCGATATAATTGCCATCAATACAAGAACCCAGAAAGCGATGGTCTTAGACCCTACGATTTGCTTTGAATGAGACACGAATCAAGCACTGAAGATAAATGATGACAAGAGAGTTAAATATGTACATTGTCTTCCATACCTCAGTGAAAAATATGGCATTTCGCTTTACAACTGGGATGTTACAGGCTTACTATTTGGAGCGAGGGGTTGTTTACCAAAATTTACATGTAATATCCTTAAATCCTTTAAAATTCCCTTTTATGAGGTTCAGAAGATTGTAATGGAAATTCTGAAGGCCTCTCTTCAAATTCTACACTATTATTTATATGTTAACACGTAAATTTTTGTTTTAATGTACAAATCGAATCATTATGTTGCTCGTTTCATTTCCCTTTATCTTTTATGTTTGTTAATTCCGGATCCCAGTGGTCAACCTCACTTGAGGACGGATGATTTGAAATAAATCTTAGTAGTAATTGTAGATATGTAAGATATGTAAGCTAAAGATGAAGAAGAGAGAAGAGAAAGATAGAAGTACCGGGAAGTAATGAAGAGAAAGAGAGGTGATAATAAAATAATTTTAATTGAGTACTTATATTTCGGTAGTAGTGACATCATCAATGACATCATACCTTTCCATCGTATCTTTAAAATTACCCTGACCTTTTACGATATTGAAAAATCATTGCCGTTGTCACTGAAGTTGCCCACTTCACTATATTCATGAACAAAACCGCACAAAATGAACTTCCCATTAAATCGCTTAAGCTCAAAGTTCGTAGGTTGCTGCTTGTATTGGACACTACGGAATGAAAGCAGATTAATCGATAGTTATTGACATTCGATTACTTCTGAGTACATGGTCACGAAGCTCGATACGTAAGGAATATTCATCCAATGACAGTTGAACTTCAGTTGCTACCCACTAGGATCGCTACTATCGCACAGTCTATTGGTTCTAGTACTCTCAGTTGCTAACCGCTTGAAGCATTGTATCGCGAGAAATGCAAAAAATCACCTCAAGCTTCTTGACTGTATGTAGGCTACTAAACTGTGGTAAAACGTCAGTTCAACTAACCTGCGCTTGGAGTAGTTTGGAACTGTCTCTGTATGACGATTGTTTCATTTTAAGAATAAGAATTACTGATTAGTTCTTATCTTAACGTGGAAAAAGTTACTGTATTTAAAAACAAATTTTTATTTGCCCAATCTTTTAACTCTAAAGCAATTCTAAACCTTAAAAAGGATGCTTGTTTCGTCTGCAAAGTATGTTTCACAATACTTCGCAACACCGGCTTTGTTCACCAAAAATTCTATCACAACCTGTCCGGAAATCGAACCTGGGTCCCCTAGGGCGCTAGTGTTCGAGGAACAGTCGCGGCTTAATTATATGTACTTATACTTTACGTAATTGTTACAAAATTAGATCACTTACTTGTCAAAGACATTTTATGTGTGAGTGAACCATTCTTAAAATATCCAGTTTCGTAAGTAAAAAATAAAATTAGAAATGACTGCAGTATAGGACCTACATACATACAGCTATATCACATAAATTTGTACCCAATTAATTACATATATATACTTAAACCGTGCAATGTATAAAGTGAAATCGAATACTGTACCTTATTTTTGATATTGTAAATACAATAAAGGATTTTTATTTGCAATTTCTAAAATTGAAGTCCATCTTATTTCGTTGCATTTTTAATGGTTTCATTTGCTTATGTTGGAGTAGGCTGTTTTCTTTTTTCAATAACAGTTCAAGAAAACTAAAAACAGCACTATCATTCACAACATGACAAAAGGAACTAAACTATTGTGTATTGTATTGTGTTTATAAACATTCCATGATATTCATACATTGCTTCACAGCTAGAATATGGAACAAGTCAAAAAACTTAATACTATTATAAAGGCTTAATTTATAGTCACAGTCTAGATGAAATATATACAGACGAGATTTACAATATAGTCTGCTAGTACAACACAAAGTTTTAGTATCAATTTCATGAAGCGTTACTGAATGTCATGAATTCACCTACAGAATAGAAGGCGTGAGAAATTAGATACTTCTTTAATTTGGCCCTAAATAATCTTATGTTTTGAGTTTCATTTTTTATATCCATAGGGAGGCTAATAAAAATTTTTACTGCCATATAACGCACTCCTTTTTGATGGCATGATAGACTTGCCGATGGAGTATAAAAGTCATTTTTTGACGTGTATTTATGCTATGAACTGTTGAATTAGTTACAAAGTTTTCACGATTACATAAGAGGAAGATTATTAATGAAAAGATATACTGACAAGCCATGGGCATTATTTGTAGTGTTTTGAAAAGAGTCCTATAAGATTCCCTAGATTTGGCACCTACTATTATTCTAATTACTCTTTTTTGTAATAGGAATATACTGTTACTATCTGTGGAATTTCCCCAGAATATTATTCCAAAACTCATTACCGAGTGGAAGTATGCAAAGTATATTGTTTTTAAGGTTAACTATCTTTTGCACAGATCTAATAGCAAAACATGCTGAATTTAGTTTGGGGGTAATTTCTTTAATATGATTTTTCCAATTTAACACATTATCGATTTTTAAGCCAAGAAATTTGGTTGCTGTTGTTGTTTCTAATAGGGATCTATTGTTAATTATTGCGCTACAAATTTGCGAGGTTGAATTTGGACAGGATTTAAACTGAATCATTTTAGTTTTGTTACAGTTTTAATACTAATTTATTGACTGAGAACCAGTCACATATTTTGAAGAGAATTTCCTCTGTTGAAGATTGGAATGTGTTGGAGTTATTGGCTGTAATTATTGTACTTGTGTCATCTGCAAATAATATGGGATGACCTACATCTTTTATTATGGGGGCAAGATCATTTGAAACGCTTAAGGTGTTTAATGAAAAAAAAAAAAACAGTGTATAGCCTATTTCTGACATTCATTTTTTCCCCTCTGTCTTTTCAGAAGACCCTGAGCTGTTCAGCGACGCCGCTCTGTACGAGGATTTGCGCCGTGAGGCCGCGGATTTGTCCTCCGAGCCCTTGCCCGACGCCGAGACGCTGCCGGGCTGCGCCCCGACGTTGGCGTTGGTGTTGTACACTTCCGGCAGCACGGGCGTGCCCAAGGGCGTGCGTCTACCTCACGCGGTAGTCCTGAACAGACTTCGCTGGCAGTGGCGCACGTTCCCGTACGGCCCTCAGGAGCGCGTCTGCGTCTTCAAGACGGCCCTCACGTTCGTGGACTCGGTGGGCGAGTTATGGGGGCCCCTGCTGCAGGAGCGCAGCGTGCTCGTCGTCCCTCGCGAGGTCACCAAGGACCCCGAACGTCTGCTGCGCGTGCTCGAAGATCACCAGGTGAGCAGCCTACTATAAACTGCTGTGAAATTCTGTGCATGCACCAAGTGCGGAAAGACGGGTACAGTACACAGGTGGTCTACTGGAGAGAGAAGTTAATGTTTTTCTTTAAAAAAACAAGACTGATCGTAGTTCGATTATTCAGACTGACCCCTGTATTTACTGTCTTACTAATAAAAACTCTATATACACAGACGTTTAACTGTCTTATACTTATACAATGAGTAGCTCGTTTATACATCGTGTGTAAATTCCTTACTAATAATCACTACATACGTCGTGTATAACAGTATAACTTTTACACAGCTACGTCATAGTTTCGTCATTACTTCGTTACGAAATGTAATAGAATATCTGACATTCTCTATTGCATCCGGTAGAGCGCTCTAGTGTGGCGTGTTAAGTATCGATAGTACAACTGGCTCTAGTCGATTACCACGCTATATTTTGGTCAAAGAGTACAAGCTACAGCAATATCACAGTCTACTATATACAGTCGCGAAGCTCAATATGTAGTAAAAATGCAAACATGGGTAGTTGCCCACCACTAGGATCGCTACTATCGCCTCATCATCACAGATATCTCCTAGCAGATGACAAAATATGTTACACTTTCGTTGTCGTGTTCTTTTGGAAAAATTAGCACTTTCTTCCATTATTGAAATTTTAAATGGATAAAGTTCATTTATTATTTTAATGAAGTGTATTAAATTCCACCATAAACTCGAAGATACCTGCAAGAAATAGGTTAATATTATTTTTGTTTGTGCAAAACGAACTGAAATTTACTATAATCGCTTCACTCATTCAAGATTATAGCGATAATGAACTATGAAACCAATAAATATTAATTTGCATTTCCCTTTACAACAATAATATAATAACAATAATAATGGAAATATGAATTAATGGGAGTAACTTACGTGTACCGGTACTTGTAGTAGTTAACAAAGTGGGATGAGGTTAAGCAATAATAATCACACCAGAATTGGAAATAAAACGTGATTAATAAATTTTATTGTAACAGACTTACTTTTTCTACGTCTCTAGTGAAGTAACAAATAAAAATAACAACAAAATTAACAGCTATAATTAAAAACATATCCTTTGAAAAAAAAGTAGGCCTAAGTTGTCTGAAAGTGTACAATTATTCAAGGAATCAGCTGATACAGACGTAGAATTAGTGCAAAGCTTTTGTTTCTCAGCTGCAGGTAATAACAGAACAGGTTTATTTGAAACATCAAATAAAGTTGGAACTGCATTCCAGATCAATTTATTTTTGTTTTCATTCATAAATTGTGTGTTTTCGAAATGAAGAGAGCAAAACTTTATATTATTATAAAGATATGCTTCATTCTTTGTCATTAGATCTTCCCTCCTGCTGTTTATTAACCACTTTTTGCATCTAATAAGTAAAATAAGAAATAGATGTTAGGATTTTTCTTCACGAGCATCAATGTGAAAAACGCAACGACCTAGCACTCGATGGAAATGCGACTCAGTCCACTCTAAATCCAAAGTCGACCGTGGACAGTCTATTGTTTCTAGTTGCTAACCACTTGGAGCGCTTTATCGCGAGATTTGCAAAAAAACACCTCAAGCTTCGCGACTGTATATAGTAGACTGTGGCAATATTATTCTAATTATTCTGTGCTCTTTGGTTTGTTCTTCTATGGTTACAAGGCAACCATCTTCATAATATGACAGTCGATACGAGCAGCTGTTAGAGGGGCGGCCATTTTTTCTCTATATACGACACTTAAACAAGGGGTTTCGTGTATATAACTACTGCAAAGCAATTCCCATTGTACAGTTACAGCCTGTTTATATATCCATTGCTTATGCATGGTTTATTAGTAAAGTTTTCTATCTCAACTCTGCATAAGTCTCGTATAAAAACTATACACGGTTTATTAGTAAGACCGTTAGTACATATAATTATGAAACATCCTGTATATCAGCCAGTTCATTATTTTCTCCGTCACTCTACGACAGTGATGTCAAAGCAAGCGCATTTTTCTGACCTTGACGTCGTGCGCGGGCAGCAAGCGCTAAGTATGGAAAGAGGAAGGGTTGTGTATATGAATAAGCAGCCTGTTGGATTAAGAAAGCAGTGGTGCACAAACTTCAAACAGAAATTGAAATGTTATGTCGTTATTTTTATATGGCTTCTTTTTGTTTTAAATTATCTATATTGTCTGTAAAACAAAAGTACTAATACCAATTTCTTAATATTGCAGTTGTGTTTTAAATGTTAATAACAGGAATATTCATATAAATTCCATAGTAGTTCAATTATACTGTACTAAATGGATGAAACACATCATTCATAAGGAAAGTGATATTCCAAAGAAAGAGATTGAGTATGACATGATAAGTTGGAATTTATATTGATGGTACCTTTAGCCTTATAAAAGTAATCAATAAACTAATCAAAACAATATTACAGTACAAAGCAAAGTTACCTAGTTGCTGTATATGTTTTAAGAGTAATTAATATTCCATAACAAAACTTATCGCATTATGCTTTTAACAGCGTCTAGTATATACAGTCGCGAAGCTCAATACGTAGTAAATATGCAAACATTAGGTAGTTGCTCACCACTAGAATCGCTAATATCGCCTCATTACAGGCAATGCAAAATAGTACCGCCACAGTCTATTGTTTCTAGCACCCTCAAAACTCAAGGTTCATGACTGTATATAGTAGACTGTGCTTTTAAGGTGATATTGGTGAGCAACTTCCTAACATCAGAATATTAAATTATTTTCTCGAAATGTGCTGAAGCTACAGAGCTGACATTTTTACAACACATGGGCACGTATCTTTTGCTTATGATGTAACAGTAGTTGCTTTGTTAATTAATTTCCTTACAAACAATTTCCATGCGAATATTTTCAAAATTTTCAATACACTATCACAGTCTAGTATATACAGTCGCGAAGCTCAATACGTAGTAAATATGCAAACATTAGATAGTTGCTCACCACTAGATCGCTAATATCGCCTCATTACAGGCAATGCAAAATAGTACCGTCACAGTCTATTGTTTCTAGCACCCTCAAAACTCAAGCTTCGTGACTAAATATAGTAGACTGTGACACTATCTTCAGCAATAAGTACGTATTTACGGTGTATTAGATTTACGAAAACATTCTGTAATGCTACTAAATAAATAGGGCTATATCTGAAAATTGCGATTTTTTCTATAAAAAAAAAGGTTGAGAAAATATTTCTTTTGAAAAAAAATCAAACTTGTGAAAAATGAGCATTAAAATTAAAGTTACATTCTTATAATGCAATTATACTTCTCAGATAAATCTAAAAATTAACATGGATACAGTTTTAATAAGTTCTCTTCCCTTTATCTATTGAATCAGTGCTGGCCATCCCTGAATATAGCTCGACCAAGCGGCATATACTACCTCTTTCGTCTGTCTCTTTCCTTTCCGCTGTAAAGCGTAACTCCAGGCAAGTGCCTTAGACGACTGAGCTATGCCGGTGGCTTTCTGTTATATTAAACTTGCAATAAAGATGTCTTTAAAGATAATTTGAAAAAAAGAACACTGATTTACATCAATGTCTCACTCTGTACCACCAATTCTTGAGTGATGTATCAAACAATGTAAACTTTTGAAAAACGTGGAACATGAAAATCATTACAAATAATGAAATATAACTTTGATTTAAAATTCAAAGATCGGCAGGGGTGGGGGGGAGGACAAATGTGGCCAATATGTGACTTTAAAATAATAATGTCTCACTGTGCACCACCCTACCTTACTCATTACATTCCTACAAAATTGAGGTTGTGGTTTAAATAGCCCAAGAAGTGAGATGGGGAAACCCCACATCCTTGTTGCAGATTGAGCGACTGGTGCTGGTACCCTCGCTCCTACGTTCTCTGTTGCTTGCCCTGGGACTCGAATCGCGGAACAAGGGCATGTTGAGCCGCCTCAAGACGTGGGTATGCAGTGGAGAACCACTCTCTGCTCAGTTAGCTCGTGAGTTCTTCACTTATTTTGAGTCAGGCGACCACATCCTCTGCAACTTCTACGGCAGCACTGAAGTGATGGGCGACGTCACATACCACGTGGTGCGCTCCGCTGCCGAGCTCAAGGATAGCACCAAGGTGCCCATCGGCCGACCCCTGGACAACACCGCCATCTACCTGCTGGACGACAACTTCCGCCCTGTAGTTTCAGGTGAAGCGGGAGAGCTGTACGTCTCGGGGCTAAACTTGGCACAAGGATATGTGAAGGGTCGGGATCCTGAAAGATTCCTGGCCAACCCTTTGACCGTGGACCCAGGTGAGTAGTCAGATGTGCATCAGATTTTCATATTCCTTTCTGATTAACTATTTGTCGACTCCTACAGAACAGGTTCCCCATTTTCCTTTTCTACCTTTCCTGATGATGGAGGATTATTCTTAACATTAATAACATGTTTGCTGAAAGGAGTTTGCTAAATACCACCGTCATCATTACAATTTATTTTATGCTCGACCATGCCGAAATGTAGTAATTATACACCTGGTAGCAGTCCTTTAATGCATGTCATTAAAGTACATCTACTCATTAAAGGTCTGGTCTTTCAGCCAATGACGACTCAGGTTACAACTATTCAGCCAATGACAGGTCAGCTTTCTACCGTTATAAAACCGCAAGTATCGATTATTCTCGGATATGCAATCGAAAGAGAATTAGCGAAAAGTCACGGAGGCTGGAAATCCAATACTGTCGCAGAAGGTTATGTTCTGTTACTATAATAATTAGCGTTAATTGTAAATAATATTCAAATAAATTCAATTTGTCATCTTGTTTTTCAATGTCTAATTTAATTTCAATGTTATCTCTGTAGGTTCTTATGGCCTAGCAAGGTCAATGTGAACATCTGTTCCTCGAAAAAAAATCAATACTTTCGCGTCTGCGCACATCTCACAACATAATAAAAAATTAATAATATCAAGTTAGAAATATGGTCGAGCATAAAAAGTCGTATGAAACTCGCCTATAATGGTAATTAAGAAGCTCGTATAAAAATTATGAAACTCGCTTGCGCTCGTTTCATAAATATCCATACTCACTTCTTAATTACCTTCATTATAGGCTCGTTGCATAATGTACTATTAAGGATTGAGCCATTTTTGCCCTTAAATCTTCACATTTGTGAGAATTTTATTGTGAATCAACATTAAGCATTCGCAAGTGGTGATACTCTTTATCCACGTGGTTTGGATGGCACAAGATCGCCACTGTTGAAGACAAACACAAACACAAAACAAGGAATATACATTCACTCGAAGGGAAATACATAATTAATATCTATTTCCGTACCAAGAATCTAATCTAGGTCCGTGAAATATTTAGTCAGAAATGTCACTATACCCAAAAACTTTCAAGAAGGGCTCACTGTAGAGTATTTTGTATTTTATACAAAATATTAGAACAATGAAATTTTTAGATTATCTTTCCCTTTAGTATTTGACAGTTCTTGAAAAATAATAGCATTCAACTTACTTTTTTATATTATTATTATTATTATTATTATTATTATTATTATTATTATTATTATTATTGTATGACTTGAGGCTTTCCCGGCGTTTGATATAGAATAACTCTTCTCGGGTTCTCAGCCAGGTGAGTTGGAGATTAGATTCCAAGCTTTCGACGGCTAGCTCTGCCATCTTCTTCATAACTCACCTGGCTGAGAACCCGAGAAGAGTTATTATTATTATTATTATTATTATTATTATTATTATTATTATTATTATTATTATTATTATTCAAGTAAGAAGTTGGTGAATATACCTCCATCTTAATTACACACTTTTAACACTAGTATCTGTTAAATTTGTTAAATACAACAACAGTTTCATCACTAATACAAGAAAGCTTTTTAATAGTGAGTTTCATAATTTTCATACGAGCGTCTTAATTACCATTATAGGCAAGTTTCATACGACTTTTTATGCTCGACCATATTTCTAACTTGAAATTATTCATAAGTATTCATGTTATTCTTATCTGACTGGGGAGCGGAACTGACCTTGTGCAATATCTCGTAAATTGTGAGATGTGCGCAGACGCGAAAGTATTGATTTTTTCCGAGAAACAAATGTCATTGACCTTGATATAATCTAGAGAGTAAAATAAACATTAATCTTAATATAACCTTGAAATTGATTTAGACATTGAAAAACGAGATGACAAATTGAATTTATTTGAATATTACTTACAATTAACGCTAATTATTATAGTAACAGAACATAACCTTCTGCGACAGTATTGGATTTCCAGCCTCCATGACGTTTCGCTAGTTGTCTTTCAATTGCATATCCGAAAATAATCGATACTTGCACTTTCATATTGCTACAATGGTGTTTTCTGATTGGTGGAACACCTGAACGTTAATGAATAAGTGTACTTTAATGGGGTCCATTAAAGGGCTGCTACCAGGTATATAATTACTACATTTCGGCATGGTCGAGCATAAAAGTTCTTTATTTAACAAATCATTAGTGAGAAGCTGGATTAATTTTACAACTCAAAGAGCTGTTGGTATTCATGCTTGCAGAGCACTCCAGACTGTACCGGACTGGAGACTTCGCACGTTTCGTCAAGGGAACATTGGTGTACGAGGGACGTACAGATTCACAGGTCAAGATCAGAGGCCACCGTGTGGACTTGGCGGAAGTGGAGCGCGCTGTCGCAGGCTTGCCAGGAGTGGACAAATGCGTAGTGCTGTGTTACAAGCCAGGAGAACTTGAGCAGGTGAAACTACAAAACTGAAAACATAACTACATCCATTTTAGCACAGTATTCAAATTTACTGAAAATGTGTCTGAAGTCTATGGGGAATAGTTTTACCACCATTGCATGTGGATCATTGCAAGAAAATTTCTGGCCCCAATGTTGGCTAATCTGGAGGCAGACACGCTATCACAGAGCTTTCCTTTATCATTTTAAAAATTTCACTAATTGTTACCTTATTTACTTGGGTTCAGAACGAGATTTATAATAAAAAAATTATTTTAGCTTACTAATTAATTTTGAAGCATTCTCAATATTTTTAAGGTTCAAAGTGTCAAATACAATACCAAGAAATATTCTAGCACTGAGTTGTTGTGCCAAAATATACTAAACCATGTGCCCTTTTTTTCAGGCACTGCTTGCCTACGTCACAACATGCAAAGATTCATCCATGTCGTCACAGCAATTGGAAGCAGTACTGCACAAGAATCTTGCAGCCTACATGCTACCTCAGGTATTTTACAGTTGATAATGGAGTGGATTATACTGTATATTAACCAATCGTTATAACAAACGGATACACTAGATATTCTGCAGCTTCCCTGTTATTCTCATTACTGTAATTATATCATTACTTATTTACTATCGTCATGTTCAAATAATGTTACAGAAGTCTTATACAGTGAAACCTGTCTAAAGCGGTCATCTGAAGTTACCTTGTAAAATGGCCGTTTTATCAGGTGGCCGCTGGATTAAGGTTGCGGTTTTTTATGACTCAGCATGAAAATACTGAATTTCACTGACTTTTTAGGACTGTGCACGTACAACAATCATGCATATTAATGTCAGCCTCTTCCATTCTTGCAACTAGCCTTTTCAAAACTCGCTTGCGGTACCTCAGTTTAAATGACTGGATAATACCTTGATCAAGGTACTGGAGGTGTGATGTATTTTGGGGAAGAAACACCAATTTCACGGATCACATTGCGATTTTGTCGTTTAATCTTAGAATTAAAATCGCATAGCTAATTCTTAAACAATGATGATGTCATCCAAGCTTTATTGTTGGCAGTCCACTTCACCTCCAATAAGCCCACATCAACATTTTTCAAACATCTCGGTTTCAATGATTTCCCTATCATTAAGAGTGGTTCCTTTTCTCCTGCAGCATTAAAACAAAAGAGTAGGGTTATTCTGTCTTTTGCCAACTTCCTCCCTTTACACTCTTTTTTTCTTAAAACTTAAGTTTTGTTAGGGAGGGCCCTGAAGAAAAACCTGTTTCGTCAACATTGTAAATGTCTCTGAGTTCATATTCCACAAGAATTGAAGGCAGTCTATTTTTTCCATTCTTCAATAACATTGGTTGCAATGTCACCTCCTTCACCAGACACAGAACGAAATGCAATGTTATGCCGTTTTCTAAAGCACTCTAACCACCCATTACTAGCAACAAAATTTCTTACATTGAGTTCTTTGGAAATTTCATGGGCTTTCTCTTGAATCATAGGCCCGCTTATTGCCAATTTCTTCACCCTCGCACACTTGAACCATTCGTAAACGAAATCATTCACTTTACTAAACACAGATTCTCTCTTCCTCCCATTCTTTTAATATTTCATCTTTATTCTAAATTATACCGTTTATTTGTGTCCTTCCACATTTGAATATTTCTGCAATTTTTCTCGCAGATGTTCCCTTCTCACTTCCTTCAATCATTTTTCGTCTCACCTCTAAACTTAACATCACTCTAAATTTATTGTTAGACATGATTTCTCTCTCAAACTAACTTCACAGTTCCTCTGAATCAAGTGAATGAAAAGAAGAAAAATTCGTAAAAGCCGGTCCATATAGAGAAAGATAGAAAGAGGAGAAAAAAAATATAAATAATTTCAATGGTTAACTTAACTACCTAAATCATACTGTGACATTTTCGATAGAAAAAGTCCGAGTTTCAATCCTTAAGAAACGAGTAAGAATTTATAGCTGTGCAGGGTCTGAGTGGAAAGTGACAAAAGAGTCATAAAACTGTAACCAACTAACCCCAAAGATATGGAGGGTGTACTGTTGTACACTTAGCTATTGCTTCCTGGCCTCTAACCATCGAAAAAATAGGTTAGACAGTATCCATTAAAAGATTTTTTGTTGAACAGTGACCGTTATAGTCAGGTTCCAATCCAAATAGACCCCGGCCGCTGGCCGGCGCATGAGGTGGCCGCTAAATGAAGAGACAATTTGTATTGATGTTATGGAAAATCCAGAGAAAATTGGCCTTTTGGCCAGGTGGTCGTTTAAATGAAGTGACCGCAAAGGCAGGTTTCACTGTATTTGCCTTCACCAATTAACTTTCTTTTTTCTTTAATATATCACATCACATTATATTGTACATGTTTATTGTATTCAGGACCCTTGTGGTCACTCAAATTCTTTGAGCTGATGTCTGTAAATTTAGAAATTTATTACAAAACGATAGCCTCATTACCAAAGTTCCAGATTCTCTCATCAGGAACCCAGGACAGGTGATGACACTGAGTACCTTAATGTAACTACATTTTAGAATTAATTCAATTTGCAATACAACTGATTTTATGTACTTCAACTATTTATATAGGGCCTAAACTTTTAATTTTGTTACATTTCCTAGATTATGAAATTTCATTTGAATTATTGATAAAGTTTGAAAAAGTGATGTCATATTACAGTGTGATCTATACAGAAAAAATGCATGAACAGTACTTAAATCTATTAATAATAAATCAACTTCCAAAGGCATCCTGTTTACATGTCCTAGCCATCTCAGTCTTTGAGCCTTCATAAATTTTACATCTTGACCTCCTATCAGGTTAAGAAGTTCATTGTTGGAGCGTATCCTCCATTCTTGATGATCACTGACTGGGCCAAAGATTCTACGCAGAATCTTCCGTTCTATAAACTTTAATCTTTGTCATCCTCCATAACAACTGATTTTTAGACAGTGGAAGATTAGCGTAATAAGCCCGATTTCCAGCCTGTATTCTGTCGTTGACACAACCACTCACATCGCAGTTATTATTAAAAATAACTCCAAGGTATCTGAATTGGGATTCACCTTCAAATATATACTCCTGGATGGTAATATTCTTAGCAGTGGCGTAGCGTCAATGTAAGCTAAAAAGCTCAGCTTCCCCAGTTAATAATAATTTCATAATAAACCTGCAATCTATGGACAAAATTATTTATTAATTTTAATAGAATTTATATTTACGCGTTAAATATTGTGATGCGGCAGCTCAGGATGATTTGTGATGCAGCAGTAAACAAGAAGCCTGCACACACCAGCTTCCAAGCAGACCGGTTTCTTCTGTGTAATCCACCCCGCAGATTTTCCAGCCCTTTTAAACTACCCTAGTCGCAAGGCTCGAAAAGAAGCTAGCTTTAACATTTAAAATAAGTAGTTTCCGAGTTATCCCTTTTCGTCAGTTGTGTTCAGTTGAAGTGTTAGTGTGCATTGTGGCTGATATAATAAATAATGAGCGAAATAACAGTTCCTGACACCAATTTACTTGAATTTTTTAGGACAATTCTAGACTATTATCAAGATTGACTTACGAACAAAAGTGTGACCTAAAAAACAAATGACCGACTCCCTTGCTGTCAATGAAGGACACAACCAAAAGACAGACGCATACTTACGTACTGTATCTATTGACCGTTAATATTGTGATTCCTCTAACTATAACAGGGAGTCAGCTAGTGTTATACTATACGTGTCTATTTGATGTGTAAACCGTGAAATCATGTTTTACTACCCACCATTTGAGGTCATGCCTTATTGGTGTTACTTACGTGGTTTCAACCAAACTTCGACTGCTGACTTGACATTGACTACTATTTATTTTAAGACTATATTTTTGTAATACGTTTTCTCATATTGCATGAAAGACAACTTGAATTAGCTTCCCCTGCTCAAAATTTCATGCTACGCCACTGATTCTTAGGGGTCCTTCTCAACTTAGTTAAATACTTAAGTAACCTATTCTAATCTCAGTCCTCCAATGCTCAATCTTAATCACAAACAACCGTCATGAATTCTTGTGCAGGTGTTTGTAGTGGACAGCATCCCATTGCTCGTGAATGGCAAGACAGACCGACAGGCCTTGCTTCGACGCTACGAGTCATACTCCACCTCCAGAAACAGTGAGTCAGAGGGACCAGAGCTGGACTACACAGGGGTGCCAGCCAACCGTCTAGACGCTGCTCGTGTTCTATTTGAGACTGTGGCTGAAGTTCTGGGCGGAGGTACCCGCTCCAAAGTGGGTCTGGAAGCGAACTTTTATGAACTGGGAGGCAACTCACTTAATTCCGTATTCACCGTGACCAAACTGAGGCAGCTGGGCTACACTATCGGCATCACGGACTTCATCTCGTCTGTGAACTTGCAGCAAGTGCTGGAGAGGATGCAAAGCAATGACGACACTACAGCAACTGTGCATGAGAAGC
The DNA here is from genome assembly GCF_040183065.1 of Periplaneta americana. Taxonomy (NCBI): domain Eukaryota; kingdom Metazoa; phylum Arthropoda; class Insecta; order Blattodea; family Blattidae; genus Periplaneta; species Periplaneta americana. Next base: position 174,066,137 of record NC_091124.1, read on the forward strand.
GGGAGAGTAAGAGATACAGTGCAGAGATGCTCCAGGACCAGCATAAGCAGTCTGTGAACCAGTGAGTATCTGCAGATAATGTCACTTGGCACTAATCACAATAGCCTCAAACCACCAGCATAGCTTGGTCGGGTGAGGCGCTTCCTGCCGATCTAGAGTTGCAATCAAGCGTGATTTCGATTCCCGTTTGGGCTGATTAACTGGTTGAGTTTTTTCCCAAGTTTTCCCCAATGTAAGACGAATGTCAGGTAATCTATGGCGAATCCTCGTTCTCATCTCGCCAAATTCTATCTCACTAACACCAATCTCATCAAAATTTGAAAGGCATGTTAGTCCGACAAGTTAACAAGTAAATGAAGATAAATATCATAGGTCCTTCAATAACTGTCTATTTTTAACCTAATGCGTAGTACAAAAAATTACATTAGGTTATACACATAATAGTACATTATGCAACGAGCCTATAATGATAGTAATTAAGACGCGAGGATGTTTATGAAACGAGCGCAAGCGAGTTTCATAATTTTCATATGAGCGTCTTAATTACCATTATAGGCAAGTTTCATACGACTTTTTATGCTCGAACATATTTCTAACTTGAAATTATCCATAAGTTTTCATGTTATTGTCATGTAACTGAGATGTGAGATGTACGCAGACGCGAAAGTATTGATTTTTTCCGGGCAACGAATGTCGACGACCTTGATATAATCTGGAAAGTAGATAAACATTAACTTGATATAACCTTGAAATTGAATTCGACATTGGAAAACGAGATGACAAATTGAATTTATTTGAATATTATATACAATTAACGCTAATTATTATAGTAACAGAACATAACCTTCTGCGACAGTATTGGATTTCCAGCCTGCGTGACGTTTCCCTCATTGTCTTTCAATTGCATATCCGAGAATAATCGAAAACCTGAACTTTAATGAATAGGTGTACTTTAATGACATGCATTAAAGGACTGCTACCAGGTGTATAATTACTACATTTCGGCATGGTCGAGCATAAAAACATATATACGACTAGCGCTTTCGCTATTAAGATAGCATCTTCAGGTCTGGTTAGCATATTATGAAGCTTTTTACATAAAGACATAGATGGAATGCAACATAATGAAATGTAATAAAATACACGACGTGAGAAAAATTACAATGTTAAGATAACTGTGCAAACAAAAGGCAAAGTAAAATAATGACTTGAAAAACAGGCAAATGGTTGTAATAATTCAAACCTCTATAAAGTCCAGATATTAAATTATAAAAACAATGCCTTGAGATAAAAATCTGCAAAACATGTGCGCAGCTTATAAACTGTAACAGAGACGGCTAAAAGAGTAAAAAGTTGCAACAGTCATCACGACGTATAGAATGGCAGCGTGTAGTGAATCCGTAAGAATCAATAAGAGATGTTTTAATAAAGGAACCTATGCGCTAGTCATATATGTGTTTTTATGTGTATAACCTAATGTAATTTTTTCTACTATGCATTAGGTCAAAAATAGACAGTTATTGAAGGACCTATGATATTTATCTTCATTTACCAATCTCATCAACGCTAAATAACCGAGTAGTTGATACAGTGTCATTAAATAACTAACTAAAAAAATAGCCTCAGAAACAACTAAAAAATCACAAAATAATTTCGATGGCTTGATTTCAATGCCATGTTATGCAATATTTGTCTCTCCATTTATTTCATTTTCCTCTACATCTCAGTATAGTGTACTGTATGTGGCTACAAATCAATCAGATCTGAGCGTTCTTTATTCTTGGCAGGAAAATGGAGATTCATCTTCTAATGACGGATATAGGCTTTATTTTTCTTGTCTTATTGTTCCTATGTTGTTTCCAGCTGTGATCTCATTCCAACTGACACATGGCTATGAATTCCTGCTATTTGTGAATGTTATGTTTGAGCATATTTTACAGACATAATGTACTGAAAGAGTTCAATCCTTCAAAGACAAAGTAATATGGTAGCAGTGTCGGATGTGATGGCAACAACAAATGATTTTATTTCTTGCTGTCTTTCAGTTATATAATTACAATTTTTAGAAATTGCATCTTATGATGTACTGTTTCTGTAGACCAAAGTGTGGACTGTGGAAGAGACACTTTATCTACCGAATTTCATTTTAAGGGGAGAGGATGGTATTTTTTTTAACTTTTTTCCTGTTTGGTGTATAATTTCAATTTTTTGTATGTAGAGAGCCCATAGCTGTAGCAATTCAACCAAATATAAATATTTTGAAAAAAAAAAATTATTTGGGGGCCAAAATTTGAAAAAAATATACCCAATAAAGGATTATACTAAAACCGATATATCTAAACCGTTTTTAAAGATAGATTCAAATGGTTTTTTGCAATGTATTTGCAAAAGCATGTTCTACAAACTATCTGTAACAGAATTTTGATATTAGTCCCTATGTTTGTAAAATAAACAATTAAAATTTAATAACAACGTATTTTTAAAATGAAATCAATTAACAAAATTCTGTTTCAGAGAAAAGTTTCCTAATAGTCTAAAGAATGTGTGTTCTAAATTTCATGCATGTATCTTTAATAGTTCAGAAATTATATCCATTTTTGTCTGGCAATGTAGCAAAATAAATGAAGTTACTGGAAACCGATAAATGTGGGCGTGTGATTTAAAAATCCATAGCGCAGGAAGTTTAAAAATGACGTCTCAACATCCGATAAGGGCACAAATACCCACAAAGTGTTATGCAATGCATTCCACACATATCAAAGAGTATTTTAAAGAGATTTTTTTTTTAATTTAATTTACCGGAAACAACAATAAAAGTTGGCGAGTGATTTAAAAATCCATAACGCAGGAAGTTTAAAAATGGCGACTCAACATGCGATAAGGTCACAAATACCCACAAAATGTTATGCTATGCATTCCACACATATCACAGAGTGTTTTAAAGATTTTTTTTTTAATTTACTCATTTTTCACCAAAAAATACCATCCTCTCCCCTTAACTGGTATTTTAATTATTTTATTCCAAGTTTTATATAAGTGAACTTATAAAAGCAGAACTGAAAACGTAAAATGTTTCTTTGAACAGTCTACTTTACGAAAGTATCTTGGCATATTACACCTCGCAATGCACTCATACAATTCTATACTTTCCAGCATGATCACGGAGAGCTTTTATGAGAAGGCAGACTTGGAACAGTGGCTCAAGCCAGATATACATCGCGAGGACTACAAGGATCTTACTGACAAGCTCTGGGAGCCTCTCGTTCAGAAAAACCTCAGCTTCATTGTTAAGGACAAGCAGGGTGTGCCTGTGGGAGTTGCACTGAACTTTGATGCACATGATGAGCCTGCAGTAGAGATCACAAGCAAGCTGCTTATTGTGTTCGATTTCCTGGAGTTCTTGGAGGGTCCCATAAGGTATGTTATGATGTTATTAAATTGTAACAATCTCCATTTAGTACTTTATTTGATGATGATAATAAGGCCGTGGTAAAATAACATTAACAGGAGAAAGTGAGAACATTTGTATGCCATCTAACAGGAACTGCTACAAATTAACTACTTATTTTGCATTTATAGAAAACAAGTTTTTAATTCAAATGTCTACAAGAAAATTTACTCCAAAACATCTTCTTCTTATTTGGTATTACAGCCCAGGTGGGCCTTAACCTCCTCTATGACTCTCTTCCATCCTTCTCTATCCATCGCCAACTCCCTCCAATTCCTTATTCCTAGTCTATTCACATCCACTCGTACACAGTTCCACCATCTTGTTCTCGGTCTTCCTCTTAATCTGGTTCCATCTGGGTTGTTATTGAAGACAATCTTCACTTTCCTTGTTGTTTCCATCCTTGTGACGTGTCCCAACCATCTCAGTCTTTGACATCTTATGTGTGCCTCCAAATCCGATTCCTTGTACAGTTCGTATATCTCATTATTATATCTGGCTCTCCATCCATCCACTGTTTCAATTGCTCCGAAAATCCTTCTTAAGATTTTCCTCTCAAATACTGCTAGTTGTTTGCATGTATTTTTATTCAGAACCCATGTTTCTGTACCATATGTTATAATGGGTCTTATTAGGGTTTTGTAAATCTTGATTTTGATTTCTCTAGATATTATTTTATTTTTAACAATTGGTAAAAGTGAATAATATGCCCTGTTAGCCAGATTTATTCTTCTTTGTACCTCATTCCTTAGGTCATTATTTGCTGTCAATATTGATCCGAGATATGTAAATTCTTTTACTTTTTCAAACTTGTATGTTCCCATTTTAACTTCCTTCACGTGATCATTTTGTCTTTTGGTGACTGACATAAATTTAGATTTCTTTGTATTTATTTTGAATCCCAGCTTCTGAGTTTCCTTATCCAACGCTATCAAGGCTTCTTCAACGTCTTGTATCCTTCTTCCGGTGATGATGACATCATCCGCATAGCCTAAAATCTGTTGTCTTATTAAAAATAGTTCCATTAATTTGGACTTCTGATTTTATTATTGCAATGTGTAGGGCTATATTAAACAAGAGAGGTGCCTTGCCTGGTTCCTTTCTCCAATTTAAAATTTTCAGTTGTGATCTTTCCTAATTTCACTGTTGCCTTTGGTTCAGATGACACAATTCTGCATACATTTATCAGTTTTCTTGGAAAACCGAGTTGATGCATGTGTCCCCATATTGTCCTAAGTATTAGATTATCATATGCAGATTCAAAATCTAAAAAGAGGCAGTGTAAATCGATGTTCTGTTCCCAGCATTTTTCTGTCTCTTGTCTCATTATGAATAGCTGGCCCACCGTCGATCTTCCCGGTCTGAATCCGCACTGATAGTCCCCTACTATTTCTTCCATATATGGTAACATTTTTTTATATAGGATGTTAGTCAAAATTTTATAAACTGTACACACTCCAAAACATACTTGTTCAAAAAAACAGTTTACCTAAGAATGTTTTTTTCATCACCTAAAATCCTATAAACTGTGCTTAAACTAGAAAAGGTTAAAAGAAAATACCGTATTTAAATTGAACTGTCACAAGGTTCACTGGACTGAAGGAATGTCAACTGTTACAGGGACAACAAGTTGCCCCAAGGCAAGGGTCAGGTTCTACACAGCTTCATGATGGCCACCCACCCTTCACTGAACTACCAGCAAAACGTCGAGGTCATTCAGTTCATGGAAGCTGAAGTGCTCACGATAGCACACAGCAGGGGCTTTGCAGGCATCTTCACTACCAACACCAATCCCCTAACACAGGTGAGAAGTGAAGCCTTAAACATTAGTACATGTTAAAGCGATAAGAAATTAATTTACTCGTATGATAATCTTCAAGCAAATTTATCATTCTGAATATTACTATTCTTATAGAGATCCAGAAACAAAATTTGCTTAGGGAAGTTCGTTTGATGGTAACTTTTGTGACCATCTTCCACAATCATTCATGAACCACAAAACTTAATTAAATAAATGACACTGTTTTTGGAGATACCATCTTTGGCTAGAGCATACCCTATAATACGAAGGCTTTATCAACCCTTATGCGATTTCAGGCAAATTTTACAAAAATGTATTGAGATCAGTGGCGGCTCCTGCATATTTCTTAAGAGGAGGAAAGAAGTTAACAGCGCAAAAGACACCTTCTTGAGAGAAACAAGCTACAAATTAGCCTATATACATACATGTAAGACCAGGTAGTGTTAGGGTTGGCCTTCCCTTTTGTAGAGCAGTAATCTGTTATTGTAAACTGAGTTTCCTAAATTGTCCAAAATATAATATGTTTTCACTTCCATTCATTGTTGAATAATTGCACAAATTAACAATTACAACGAAATTCACAACATCGCAGCATTTTTCACGCACACTACAGCATCACACGTGTTGGAAGAGACCAGCTACTAACTCGTAACAAGAACCGTTTTACGGAAATGGGAATGAGAAATAATCTGTTAGGAAAGCGAGAACATTGCATCCACCCACGTGGTCTGTGTTGCCACATGTACATTTTACAAGTTCAGTATCAAATACTTTTGAAGAATATCAAGTCTTGTAAAGTCATACTACCATTATTGTTCAAAGCTGCCGATGGCCGATTAATTTTTTTATGTTAAAAATAATGTAGTCTGCAGTACCTTCAATTTCAAATATATTTGTACAAAACTGACAACTTGGCTGTTGTCCTGTCTAGTAGACAATGAATGGAAGTGAATTTCAGAGAAAAGGATCTGCAATACTAACTTAGAACTACTTCCTCTTTGTTTTATATAAATCTAACTTCAACTTTCAGATATCCTCGAAAGTTTCAAACATAGCTTATATAAAGTGCAATGAATATATTTTGATTTCTAATTAAAAAAAAAAAGTTTATATGATGTCTTTCATAGCTTTACGTTAAAACTGTTTTTATTGTGTCTCCTCCTTCTGGTTGAATGCAACATCATTAGATGGCAGCGGTAGTGAGCTTGCTGCACGACCAGTCGGTTTCTATATTTCCCCCCCATGCGCTGATTCAGAGGAGGATCTCCTCCCTATCCGTTCATTTACTCACTTTAAAACTCTGCTTCTTTCTCTGGCTGCTAGCGCGCTGTTGTCTATGTGTGTTAACTGCAGTAAAGGAGGAAAGGATTGACTTTCCTCCACACAAACAATCTCGCATCCTTCTCACAGTTTTCTAGCAGCACATGAGTGTGCGTGGTTTAAAACTCGATTAACCGAGGTTTTCTTATAGCTGTGAACTTAAAAATTATCGAATCTTCCTCGAATTTCAAGGCACATATTTTATTTGGTATTTACTTTCAAAAGAAGAAAAATGTGAGGAGGACGTTCCTCCCTTCCCTCCCCCGAGGAACCGCCACTGATTGAGATCTTATCTCGTCAATGATCTTCGTTTGCCGTGTGCGTGTTCTCCAAGTCCTCATGTTTACCACACTTCACTTCTCTGTGCTTACATCCTCCCGACGTCGCAGCTGCAGAGATTGAGTCGCGATTTTTTATTATAGTCCTTAATCTCGATGATGTGATTCCTAATGAACCAGAGAGTTGTTTCTGATTAAGAGTACTGTTTTTATCGTACTTTCGTAAGATTTCCAATTTTTCCGACATAGAAAGCGATTTTCGTTTAACACTCATTGTAATCACACTCACAGACACTTCAATACACTAAGGACAACAAAGTGACCAGCAAACATTTCCAGAATTTTATTACGCCCAAGTGAGGAATGTTGTTTGAGAGAGAGGGTTGGCAAGAGGGTGGGGTATTGTAACTGTATGTAGCTTTAAGCACGCAGGTAAAGAGTCGAATAAGAGAGCGTAACAAGAGGATGGTGTATTGTACAGTATGAAGGTTTAACTGCGCAGGTAAAGAGTCGAATACTTTTCAGGTTAATGGCACCAATGAGTTCAATATCCAAAATGTTTCACTGCTGTTACATGCTGAAAAATACATCGAAAACATTCCACAAAAATAGCGTATTATGCGGAACTAGAGTACAACAAACAGGTATTTTATCATCATCATCCTGTCAAGTACTAGTCCCAAAAGAACTGTTACGGCCTGAAAAAGCGATTTTCTTGCCATCTTTTCATAGGTCGACCAAGTGGCCGTTTCCCATTTGGACGATACTTCATTATTGCCTTAGGGATCCGGATGAAACCATTCTTGAGACGTGTGCCTTCCAGTTTAACTGATATCTGGAGATATAGTCTAGTATTGATGACACATTAAATTCTTGAAGGATATCTTCATTTTTCTTTTGATTCCATTTAGTGTAGCCAGCTGTTCGGTGCATGAATCTCATCTCGCAAGCTGTTAGTCTGCTTTCATCTTTTGTCCTTATAGTCCACGCTTCACTCCCATAACATAAGACTGGTCGAGCTATTATTTGATAAAGAGAGTACGAGTTGATTTTTGTACTAATGAAGGTTTTAAAACTCTATTAATGATGCCCATTGATTTGTTGAATTTTACAATTTTCTCTGATAAATCCAAATTTTCAACAAAAGAAAGTTTATATCCTAAATAATGAAACTCATTAACTCTTTCCAAAATTGTGTTATTTAAATCAATTTTGCTTGGTATTGGGTATTTACCACAAAAGGTCATTATTTTTATTATTTCAATGTACCGAAGTACATATGATATTTCCATGCAGATATTCTGCGTCATCATACGATGAAAGAGTAATGGAATGGAGAAAAATTCTCTCCGGCGCCGGGATTTGAACCTGGGTTTTCAGCTCTACGTGCTGATGCTTTATTCACTAAGCCACACTGGATACAACCCCGGCGTCGGACAGAATTGTCTCTGATTGAGTTCCAACTCTTGGGTTCCCTCTAGTGGCCGCCCTCTGCACTACGTCATAGATGTCTATGAACATAGGACCGAAGTCCACACATGTGCTGAGGTGCACTCATGAGTGACTAGTTAGCCGGGATCCGACGGAATAAGCGCCGTCTTAAATCACGAAGTGATTTACGCATATCATATATATTATTATAATGTACCGAAGTACATATGATATTTCCATGCAGATATTCTCCGTTCCATTACTCTTTCATCGTATGATGACGCAGAATATCTGCATGGAAATATCATATGTACTTCGGTACATTGAAATAATATATGATATGCGTAAATCACGAAGTGATTTAAGACGGCGCTTATTCCGTCGGATCCCGGCCAACTAGTGCACCTCAGCACATGTGTGGACTTCGGTCCTATGCTCACAGACATCTATGACGTAATGCAGAGGGCGGCCACTACAGGGAACCCAAGAATTGTAACTCAATCAGAGACAATTCTGTCCGACGCCGGGGTTGTATCCGGTGTGGCTTAGTGGATAAAGCATCAGCACGTAGAGCTGAAAACCCGGGTTCAAATCCTGGGGCCGGAGAGAATTTTTCTCCGTTCCATTACTCTTTCGTCATCATTTTTGTTTTGTTAATGGATATTTCCATTGAATATTTTTGAGCTATTAAATGCACGTATTTTATAAAGGCATTATGTATGAAATGTGCAGGGACCGGACAAAAAAAAGCGCATATTACATGGGATAGCATAATAAGTGGGCCTGTCTTAAAGAGGTTTTACTGTATTAAAGTAATCCTGTCATTCAAATTAAGAATTCAACAATTAAGTACTTAATGAATACTGACGAGTTGTATCTGTTCACAGCAACTGGGAACTGATATATACGACTACAAGGTATTCAATGACTACCAGGTGAATCTGTATGAGGCCCCAGATGGATCCAAGCCCTTCAGTGAGGCACCCGACAGCCAAAGAGCAGTCTGCTCCTGGAGACCCATTTAAGTACGTTCACCCAGATGCAGATGATCTAGTCTAAGAGGAAGGAGCAGTTGTGGCAACTTACTAAACGACACCTTTGTATCCTATTAAAATAATAGTGCTAATTTTAGTTTTTAAGTGCAATTGTAAGTATTTATATATTTTGTACAAATTTAAGCTATTGTATACAGTATGTGTCATGGTCAATAAAATGTAAAAACCTGTCATGATTGTGTATATTATTTATATATTATTTTAATGTACCGAAGTACATATGATATTTCCATGCAGATATTCTGCGTCATCATACAATGAAAGAGTAATGGAATGGAGAAAAATTCTCTCCGGTGCCGGGATTTGAACCCGGGTTTTCAGCTCTACATGCTAACGCTTTATCAACTAAGCCACACCGGATTCCACACCGGCGTCGGAAGAATCGTCTCAGTTTTAAGTTCCAACTCTTGGGTTCCCTCTAGTGGCCGCCCTCTGCACTACGTCATAGATGTCTATGAACCTAGGACCGAAGTCCACACATGTGCTGGGGTGCACTCGTTATGAGTGACTAGTTGGCCGGGATCCGACGGAATAAGCGCCGTCTTAAATCACGAAGTGATTTACGCATATCATATATATTATTATAATGTACCGAAGTACATATGATATTTCCAAGCAGATATTCTGTGTCATCATACGATGAAAGAGTAATGGAACGGAGAAAAATTCTCTCTGGCGCCAGAGAGAATTTTTCTCCGTTCCATTACTCTTTCATCGTGTCATGATTGTGTTAAAGCCACATTTCAATCCCCTGTAAAATATATTCAAAACTAAAATATTCAAAGTATTCTGAATAGTGGTAATTCACCTCTTCCTTTTTTCATATAAGCCTACTTGTAACTTTACCATATGCTGGAACTGTAACAGAAATACAAAGAACAGGGATGTCAAAACGCCTGCACTGCTGCTCTCAAGAATCCACACATTTTCTTATGAGCAATGTTTGTACTTTATCTTGCTAAAAACTGAACCTTATTGGATTTATATTGCTTAATAGTGAGGGTCACGTAACAGTAGTTCCTAAAAGGCTAATTTGGCCGTCTCTTCAGTGTTGCCAACTAATATCAGATATCACCAAATAGGGTAAAATCACAATGCTATGTACTGAAATAATAATAATAATAATAATAATAATAATAATAATAATAATAGTCTTAACAATAACAATGTCTTACTTATTTACCACATCTCATCTTTATGTTGCGAGGTGTTTCCTAAATGATTCAATAATTTATTTATGAAATATTATATTTTCCTCCTGGACTTCTCGTATATTATGTTGGAAATTAGAATTAGTATGATCTAATAATGCAATTTATTTTGTCAGCCAACATGAAATTTATTGCTTTCACTAAAGAGTTTACGATTCATGATACCTAACCTAAAATAGTAATATACATTACAAGAGCGGTATGTTGAAGTTTTCATGGTCGAGGAAAAGACTGAAAAAGCGAAACGTAGTTGAGCTTTTTTAATTTCCGAGAACATGAAACAAACATACCGCTCGTGTATCGTACATTATTTTGTGCGAAGATCGTTTATTACATACCTGAAAGACGAATTTCTAATTAGTTGCAATGAAATCTCCATGTTGGTTTCTGTTTAATGACGGCAACTTCGGAAAACCAAAATATCTTTCTTCAACATTGTTGCTATAAAATGTTTTCTGTGTTTACTATACTCCAGCAGGCCGTGATATGCTTCTGTCTTTCCCCCCCCCCCCCAGTCTATAAATGCGAACTTAAAACAAACGGTAAGGTTATGTAATGATTTATTTTTCATTTTAATATTTTAACAATATTATTTCTATAACATATTGCAGTAATAACATCCGCATCTGGAATCTTGTTGATTTTTTCACGGCTTCCTTAATGTTACTTGTATCAGGAATGCAATAAGTTTCGTGGAGTAGTAGATTTTACTTAATTTTTGCAAATATTTAAAAACAATAATTAACATTGCAATTTAGGTGAAATTGCAGTGGTAAGTTTCCAATTTATAATTATTACTATGTTAAACGTCTCTAAAAATAATAAGTTAAAAGCCTAAAGCAGTAAAATGAATGTCGCGCTTAAGCTGTAAGAAGAGGGAAATTGTTATGTGTGTTATGTTGGGAATACTGAATGTGGTATTTCACACTTACCGCGTATTGGTTCTGTGCGGAAAACAAGCAAATAAGCACGATCTCGCACAAATGTATTTACTTACTTGAATTTCCATCAGTTTGATTTACTGTAAACCGAAATAATTGCTGCCACCATAACAAAAAATAACTGTCAGTTGTAGTATTTGTCAGTACCCGAAATTCGAAACGAAGTTGGTAAAAGAAAATTCAATCTGAGAGCTAGAAAATCACTATAATCTACTAGCATATTTAGTAATAGTGGAAAAATGGTTAGGTTTCACCCTTGGGGTATTAAGTAAGCTGATCCAGACTATAGCAGAGTACCTATGTAACACAGCCACGTTAACATCCCTGAGATAGAACATAAAATCACTGTTAAAAAGAAGAACTTCTAGAACATGCTCAAAGAGAGTAACAATGTCTATCAGGTCATTTATATATTTTAAAACTCTTTTTATCCTTCATATCCATAAAAACAGTAATTGAAAGCAGATATAAAGACAAACAGAACAAATAACTACCCAACAAAGCCAAGGATAAAAAGTGGAATATCATTATTAATAAACCAGAAACCATCCCTCAAGCACCTCGCAAAACTGCAGTAGAAGAATTCAGACTTATCACACGACTGTTTAGCGAAGCATTTAAACAAAATAGGGATTTTTCTATATACCCCCAAACTGCCCTCTATGTGATCAAGAAGAAATGACTGAAGACCATCTTCAAACCTGTAATGCCCTACCTGCCGGATCCATAATAGAAAAATGCTGGAGAGCAAGAGCACTAATGGCTTCACTGTCAAGGGCCAATCATTAGACAACATTTTTTACAAAATCTCTTTTTTTTTTTTTTTTTTCATGGGTGTGGGAAAGTGTTGTTGTTTTCTAATGCCAGGCGTTTGACAATAAAGTCATTTGACCTCTTGCACTCCAATATTTTTCAAAGATATTATCATGACCAGCCACTGAAGCACAGATTTTGAGGTGTTCCGAATCAATTTCTTGGTTTGAGTTGCATAATGGGCAGTTAGGGGACTGATATATTCCAATTCTATGTAGGTGTTTGGCCAAACAGTATGGCCTGTTGCCAATCTAAATGCAGCTACAGACGATTTTTGTGGTAAATCGGGAATTAACTGTGGATTATGATGCAGAGAGTTCCATTTTTTCCCTTGAGATTGTGTTATCAAATTTTGTTTGTTGAAGTCTAAGTATGTAGATTTAATAAATCTTTTCGCAGAGTAATACGTAGATTTAGTAACAGGTCTGTAAGTAGCAGTGCTGCCCTTCTTTGCTAAAGCATCCGCATTCTTGTTTCCCAGGATTCCACAATGGGATGGTATCCATTGGAATACAATTCTTTTATTGAGTGATATTAATTGAGAGAGCATTTTAGTTATTTCTGCTGTTTGAGATGAAGGTGTGTGTTTAGAGACTATTGATAGAATAGCTGCTTTGGAGTCTGACAATATAACTGCATTCTTGAATTTATTGATGTGACATAGAAGATTCCTCAGACTTTCACTTATTGCAATGATTTCTCCATCAAAACTTTTTGTTCCATTCCCAAGAGATCTATAAAGTGAGAAGAGACAGCATGTAACACCTGCACCGGCAACTTGTTCTCTGGAGATCAAGGATCCATCGGTAGACGAGGGACAAATAACTGCCCACACTTATTGCATCTTGAAATACATATTCAACCAACATGCACTGGACATGTATTATTATAATTTTCTCAGAGATAACTATAATCTTCAAAGAATACAAAATTATTATGAACTAAAATTTACACATACATTAAGAAAAGACAGTTTAAAAACTAATATATTCTAACTATTCTGAATAGTAGTAAAACTTTCACACAATGGAAACAATTAGTTTTTCAAAATCTGAAAAATTGAAAAATTATCTCATATTTTTTAATGGAGAGAGAGAGGGGGGCAGAGGGAGAGGGGAAGGGGGAGAGAGGAAGAGATGGAGGGAGAGGGGGAGGATGAGGGGAGGGGAGGGGGAGAGAGGGGGTGGGAGGGGGAGAGAGAGGGGGAGAGAGAGGGAGGGAGATATATATATATCCAGAATAAAAGCACTACAGAATAATTTTGAAAGACAGGAATTGTTTAGTAAAAAATTCAGAGAAATGCAAACACAACAGTATCATCAATGGCCAAAATATAAATGGTAATGTAATATTTGGATTGAATCCTTAAGAATATTCAACAACATTTTTTTAATTTCAAAAAATCGGAGTCCGAGTGCTTTTAAAATATCACATGTGAATTTAGGAAGTGTGCCACGTGCACCAAACAAAAGACCAGAAATACTCCACTGACTAGTGGGAATGTTATACAGGGTGTCCGGGACAAAATTTACCAATAAGAAAGTTTAATAACTCACCAAATAATTGATGGATGAAAATGCTGTTTGCAGGAATTGACAAAGGGACTTCCAAAGTTTCGAATGACCACTAATAAACTTCTATGTGTGCACCTCTTGTAGCACGACAGATGTCCAGGCGATATTCAAGTTCTTGCCATGTGTTTCGTAACATCTCTGGAGTGACAGTTGCACAAGCAGCGACAATTCTCCGACGCAGATCCTCCAAATCTGCCACTACAGTCTTGTACACAATGTCTTTTATGTATCCCCAAAAAAAGAAGTCCAGTGGGGTTAGGTCTGGGGATCTGGGAGGCCATGCTGTAGGTCCACCTCGACCAATTCATCGCTGAGGAAAGCATTCATTCAAGTGATCTGTAACATGTAATGCATAATGAGGCGGAGCTCCGTCTTGTTGGAAAACATATCCCTGTGCAATTTGAGGAATGGAGTAGTTTTGCAGCATATCAAGATACACATTTCCATTGATAGTGTTTTCCACAAAAAAGAACGGTCCAATCACAGTTTCATGTGTAAGTCCGCACCAAACATTAATCTTAGAGCTGTCTCTTTCCAATTTCCTCACTACATGCGGATTTTCTGATCCCCAGATGCGACAATTATGCCTGTTGACGATCCCACAGACGTGGAAGGTGGATTCATCACTAAACACGACCTTCTGCAGATATCCATTTTCAATATCAATTTTCAACAGCATGTTACTAGCGAAATCATATCGTGCAGGCAAGTCGTTTGGTTTGAACTTTTGAACCAATTGAATCTTGTATGAATGCAGACGTAACCTCTTGTGCAGAACATCGTGGATAGTTGACTTTGGAATTGCAAGTTCCCTGCTGGCACGGCGAACAGACTTACACGGGCTCCGTTGGAATTCTGTCGACTTGCGCTTCTGTCACTTTCTTCACGCGTGGTGTTTTCTCTACAAGAGAACCGGTCTCAAAAAGCTTTCTATGCCAAGTTGTTGTTGTGTGCCTATCTGGTGGTTGCTTCTCAGGCCACTGTTGTCTAAATCTTCTCTCCACTATCTTCGGATACTTGAATTCGGCAAGCCAATAGCAGCATTGAACTTTTTGTTGCACTGTGAACGCCATTTTAATTACAGCTATGTCAACAACAATGACCAAATGTTGCCAACATCACACATAAAACTTAAAATGTCCCTCTTTCATTTGCCGCAAATTTCATTTTCCTATCTCCATTATTACGAGAGTTATTAAACTTTCTTATTGGTAAATTTTGTTCCGGACACAATGTATTTCTCACTTAGATAAGGGATGCAGGACTCATAGATGGATTTCTTCTGCTCATCAACGTGTTGTGCCTGCAGGGCATCCCTCTCAAACCAGATTGTAGGATCAAGAACTAATCCCTTAGATTGAGTCCTGTGGATGGCTACAATATTTGCTCTTCTGTTCGAATCTAAGGATGAAATGCAGTGGATCTCCTCCTGCAGACAAACTGTGACAGAAGGAAATTCTTGGGAGGAGGAGCTAATAAGAAAAACCAGTAGGACTTGGTGAAAGCAACAACTTTATTTCTGTCAAAATAAAAATAAATTTAACAAGAAAGACAAAGAACTTGACTGGAAATACAAAACTAATTGGGCATTGCTTACCCTTCTGTAATTGGAAAGACTTGTAGACCTCGCACAATAAATGCTCTGTTCACATATATACACTCACCGCCATGTGCGAGGCATACATTGCGTCAGGATGAGCCATTCTCAAACTACTGGAATGCCAACTCCCTCATCCTGTCTGACTGAAGCAAATGAGAAAGGAATCAAATGGCAGATTTCAAGTGGGAGAACTCGCAGAGGTATCGAGCATCATTCCTCTGCAATCTATACCTCAGACGTCCTCTCTCTGATGAACAGCCAAAAAGGAGATCATGAAGTCAAACACGGAGTCTGGGTTTGTACTGTATTTACGCACGTACACACCAGTAACATTACACAGAACATGCCCTCGATTCTGCAGAAGATGAGGGGAGTTCAACAGAATTCAGAGCAAACTCCAATCTCCCAAAAGCTGCTTGAAGAACAGGAAGATAATCTGAATTATCTTCAAAGTTAAACATCCTTATTGTTTAAGCATTACACTGTCTCATAAATGATGCTTACGGTTACATGCAGCCAGTTGATAAGTAAGCTTTGTACAATTATCTGAGGCCGTTAAAATATACATTTAGGTGAGACTGGATTGTCCATGTCTGCCACCCAACAAGTGGTGAAGAAGAGCGAGCTGGCTTTAGACAAACATGGGAAAGTTTCTAAGTACGTGAATGCAGCTCATCCTGGCACCGAGCTCATGCAATTAAAGAGACGCGTTTGCACTATGTCGCTGTGGCAGGGGTGGGGGTGGGAGCAGGTGCGGGTGCAGGTGCAGGGGCAGCAGCTGTCGGATCTTCGGTCCTACGTAGCTTCTTGATGCGCTTCCACTCGCCGGTGTTGTAGTTCATCTGGAAGTGTGTCTCCACAGTTGTGGTCAGGTACGTTTCATCTGCCTGCATCACGCTCTCCTGATTCTCACTCAGTTTTATCGTCACTATGTTGCCGAGATGAGGACAAGGATTATCTGCAACACACCACAAACCTCTTCACCCACTGATCGCCATCCTGTTGTATACGGACAACAGAACGATATTTTGGGTACATTATTTGAGAAGTATCCACCATAGAGAGGAGAAGTTTCAGGTATGCATGCATAAATTACAAGCACTATCAGTTACAAGTTATGAAGACTAGTGGCCGTGTGCAACATTCTCGATCATCTAGCCCATTTATTAGCAATCACGGAAACATGGTTAATTCTTGACAATGATCAAGTTACAGATGCGGTGCACCGACATTTTCCCTTGATCAACTCAGTACCATCAGCTGACGGTACGCTCGCTTGAGAAGAATCATCTGAGTGCTAGGTTACCGCATATAAAACAGCGAACGAACGCACTCTGTGAATTATTGCTTCGTTTTTGTTTGTCGGAGTGCTTTCAAACATCCTCGCAGTTTTCAAATAACAAGTTTTAATAATCATGGAAGAAAAAAAGAAAAGAGCACCGAACTTCTCACAGTTCGAAGTGGGAATTCCTTTAGAACTTGTCAGCAATTATGCATTCATATTACAGAATAAAAGTACTGATGGAAGTTCTCTAAGAGAAAAGCAGGCTACCTGGTTGGATGAAGCTCACAATTCATATGAGTTATACGTGTTTACATAATTCCACATAATTTGTAACGTAATTTATACAGTGGTTATTTCATGTTATTGATAATAATTGGGAAAATTTCAGTATACGGTTAACTCACTTACAATTATCTTGAAATAGGCTACTAAAAAGAGCAGATTTGTATGTGTTTGTCGAATGCTCATCATCTTGCTTACGAAAAGACACGTTTCAGTGCCAATAATTTATTTGGGAAAATTTCAGTATACGGATACCTCGCTAACAATTATTTTAAAATTAAAAAAAAAAAAAAAAAAAAAAGCAATTCGTCTGTGTATGTCGAATACGCATCATCATGCATACGAAAAGGAAGTTTTTAGTGTCAATTTATTTTGTTTGCACAAGGTTGGAATTTTGGAGTAAGAGGGAAAGGAAAGTATCCTTGTTCTGAAATTTATCCATTTATTTTGTGTTCACAAGGTTGGAATTTTGGAGTAAGAGGGAAAGGAAGGTATCCGTGTAATTTCTCTTAATTCAAGCGTAAATAGCCTAATTGTCCAAAACATCGTGTAGGTCCTAATAGTTTCAAACGGCAAATCTATAGCTAATAAGTGATAATCTCGTATTCTACAAAATGGTCATTTAGTTTTGCTATATTATTACCGGCATAGAATAGGGCCTAACTAATTTATTATTATGTTAATAAAATTGGACAATTAGGCCTAAATAATATTTTGTCCTCAAGTAAAGTCCCGATCTTCCAAAGCAGAAACATATATAAAACATTAGTCTATTTTGAGAAAAAACATTTTTATTATTCATCTACAAACTTACTCTTTCTACAATAACACCAATGCTGTTATTTCCGCAGTGATTTGCGTGTTCAAGATACATCATTTCATCTTCAATTCCATCAAGCACGTCAAATTGTGCCGCCATTTTGGTTTTCTCGACTTGACCATATTCAATTCAAGATAATCGGTCCCACACCCGTGATCAAATTTGATCATCATCAACTCGCTTGTTTAACTTTGATCAAGATTGATACTCCGCAAATTAGCGTTGAAGATGGTCAAGTGCCGACTTAACCATGGTCAAATTTTAATCGAGAATGGTGCACACGGGCACAGGTGAGAGAAAGAAAACATCCCTGCAACAAAGAATATGCATATCCTACACCAAATAATAAATACTGTATTTTTAGACACCTAGGAACAAAACACTAAATTAACTCGCTTGTTTAACTTTGATCAAGATTGATACTCCGCAAATTAGCATTGAAGATGGTCAAGTGCCGACTTAACCATGGTCAAATTTTAATCGAGAATGGTGCACACGGGCACAGGTGAGAGAAAGAAAACATCCCTGCAACAAAGAATATGCATATCCTACACCAAATAATAAATATTGTATTTTTAGACACCTAGGAACAAAACACTAAATTAACTCGCTTGTTTAACTTTGATCAAGATTGATACTCCGCAAATTAGCGTTGAAGATGGTCAAGTGCCGACTTAACCGTGGTCAAATTTTAATCGAGAATGGTGCACACGGGCATAGGTGAGAGAAAGAAAACATCCCTACAACAAAGAATATGCATATCCTACACCAAATAATAAATACTGTATTTTTAGAGACCTAGGAACAAAACACTAAATTAACTCGCTTGTTTAACTTCGATCAAGATTGATACTCCGCAAATTAGCATTGAAGATAGTCAAGTGCCGACTTAACCATGGTCAAATTTTAATCGAGAATGGTGCACACGGGCACAGGTGAGAGAAAGAAAACATCCCTGCAACAAAGAATATGCATATCCTACACCAAATAATAAATACTGTATTTTTAGACACCTAGGAACAAAACACTTAATTAACTCGCTTGTTTAACTTTGATCAAGATTAATACTCCGCAAATTAGCGTTGAAGATGGTCAAGTACCGACTTAACCATGGTCAAATTTTAATCGAGAATGGTGCACACGGGCACAGGTGAGAGAAAGAAAACATCCCTGCAACAAAGAATATGCATATCCTACACCAAATAATACTGTATTTTTAGAGACCTAGGAACAAAACACTAAATTAAAACAGAAAAACACAGAATAAAAGTCTGGAAAAATAAAAAAATTTAATTGATGACTGACACAAATCCTCATCCTCATCATTATCCATGCCTTCATCCACTGAAAGGTTCCTTGCATATAGATTTCTATAATACTCGCAATTCATTATTTAGTTCCTAGTCTTTGCCACATCGTTTGTGTAACAAATTCATAACATCAGTTCCTTTTTATTTTTTTAACTTTGTGTGCATATTTATCTATAACTAGGGGATTAAAACACCCCCAAGTCTTTATTCTTCTTTATATCTTGTAAGTTTCTACGTTAGTTTTGTAAACAGGTTCTCCTGTTATTGAGACATTGGTTTTGCAACTTCTTTTTAAGAAAAATCTCTTACACTCATTTGTCTTAAACTGTCATATACTTGTATTCTTCATTACTTCCTTTGCAGCCTTTTTAAAGTCTCCTACTTCACAGACTACTCCCATTTTCAATATACTGCTTGTTCAGTTCAAAGTGTGTCATGGCTCGCTGTATGCCGTCATGTGGCTAGCCGATGAGCCTAAACAATTCAATCTTCCTACACTTCCGCAGAGGTGTATTACCTATGTGCCAGAGAAGTTGCCTAGCAAGTACGGCATTCATTCTGAAGAGTACTTACCGATACGTATGGTAACACCGGTAGTGGCAGGAATGTGAACTGTTTGGAAACACGTACTGAGGTGAGTTTTTTTCTTACTGTCGGGATATGGGGAGAGGGTTAAGACGATTACTTACGTACAGTATTTGTTGACATTAAGTTCGACGGTCAACATGGACACAGAGCATTTGATTTGTGTTGTGGAATGTTGCCATATGCAACCGATGATAACAAATACCCTGCATACGACTTGCCCGCGCAAAACACAGTTCGAAAGAGGTACAGACCGCCACCTGTTGCTACGACGTTCAAGTTTTACTGTACACATTCTCAAGTTCTGATTGAACGCCTTGATTAATAGGCAACTTCTCTGACATAAAAGCTGAAACTCGCTTCAAATCGCTGACTCACAACAGTGACGTCATGATACACTTTGAAATGAACACCCAGTAGTTCCATGCTTTAATATGATGGTTAGATAATGCATAAAATTCACAATAGTGTCGATTTTCCTCATTTCTTTCTCGATATTGCCAAATACACAGTCTGGTGGTATGAATGAATGATCTGCAACTGGAAATACTAACTTAATACTTTCGATGTTTTGTGGGGTATGTTTAACTAATCATGCCAAGCAAGCTGTAAGAACAGTGAATCTGATATCACATGACTACAGTACTGGCATGCTATTGGTAGTTTGGAGATTGTTGAGTCTGCTACGGAAAAGTAAATGAAGCTTGCAGAGTTTGCAGTGAACACTGATTTTCAAACTCTATTTTCAATGAAATGCAGATGAAATTGTCATGAAAGGAATACATCATTTGAAAGAATGGAGTCTGAAGAACACATTGCAATGAAAACATGGGAAATGAAAAAAGTGGAAATTGCAGTTTGCTTTGACACCCTTCATTTAGTTTCACCACGAATGATACTTTAAAACAAAGATATTTGAACTCTCTTTCTAAAAGTATGCCATTTACATATCGTGAATTTTGTTTGTAACAGGGTCCTTCCCACAGAAAATCATTGCCAGTTCCAAATAATCGATTTTTCTGGTTAATTGGAAAATAATTTTATAGATTATTTAAAGACATATTTATACACTCATGCAGAGATGCCACCATACTGCAACTACACAATGCTATTTCCAAACCTACCTAGATCGCTGTCTATCTCGGAAGCTTTAGGAACTGAGGTCGTGACTTAGCAGGTCCACCATTTGTCAAGAGGGCAAGAAATTACATATTACTCATGTAATATGTATTTGTGCACCCAAAAGCAGCACATAACGTCAGCATTTTGTATAACATTACACACAATATGTGTATTCCACATCTGTGTGCATGCAACAGAAGTGTGTAGAGCAAACACAGGTTCTTGTCCACTTTAAAAATGACTGCTTCCAGGTTCAATTCTGGTGACCTAGATGGCTGTTTCTTTGTTTGACCTGTGTGCACACAGAGTCTGATGATACCCAGGGTAACGCAATCAGCTAGTCGGTTGTCACTGTTATTTCATTTCAACATGCTTGGGATAGGAACATGTAAAGTACAACTCAATTTAGGTCAGTGTCCGTGACCATTAAAATTAAAAATATTTGACTCTGATTTAGGCTATATTCATTCCCTATACAACTGTATACGCAAATAGCGTATGCTGGAATAAAGGTATGGTCACACGTCGCTACTTTTGCTGCGCAACTTTTATACTGCAGCTGCGAAAGTTGCGTGTCGTATTCACGCGTAAGCCAAAAGTAGCGCGCTGCATGCTACTTTTCGTGCTGTGCAACCCGAGTGCTGCAAAAGTTGCAACTGGAGGTTGCGAGTCTGTTCACACACAAGGCGCTACTTTTGCAGCCGCAGTCATGCTGCAGGTTTCCATCTCCGTGTTGACTTCTCAATATACATTTTGTGGTTATGTTCGCATTATTAATAAACTCATGCGAAAGTTTACTTATCTATTATTTGCTTTTCTGTCCTAACTAGTATTCATAAATTAGCATTATTTTTACTATAAAGCTTTTTAAAAACGCCTATATACTTAAATGATAACAACCAACAGCATATTCATGTAATCAATGTTGGTAACCCTCCTGTTTGAAACTACACTACAGAAAATTAGAAAAGTGAATTATATCGTCAGCAAATATGCTCAGACTGTGTTGTGCATTTAATAACTTACAAATTTATTTTCATCACATCTAACATTAAAATACATCCAAACAATAAAAGTATCATTGACACATTTGGGTGGCAACAATGGTCGCAACCGCAGCAAAAGTTTCAACAAAACTGATATCAAAAATGCTGCGGCTGCAACCCTGAGAACAGCAGGTTCGGCAGCCGCTACTTTTCGGGTTGCACCGTTGTTCACACGTCGCAGTACGAGAGTTGCGCAGTTTTTTTGTACTGCATCGCTGCAAAAGTAGCGACGTGTGACCGTACCTTAACAATGGTTGATTTGTCAGCATTTCTGGTGCAAAGGATTGCAGTACTCTGGATATCCACGGACTCTGTGCGCACATTGATAATACTGGCATCTAGCGGTGATAGCTTCAAGCACCTCATTAAAAATGTAGGTTGCTACTTCAATTTGTAACTTATTTACCGACTCTCTTTCGTATTTTCATTTTTCATTTCCTTATTTAAAGTTCGTATAACAACAAAATAAAAATTGTTCAATGCATGTCCTATTCATGAAGGGTTAAGAAAAGTATTGCTAGAAAAAAGTGTTCTCTCAACTAGATAACATAATACATGTACACAACTTATCTTCCCCCCCCCCCCCCCCCCGAAGACCCAACACAATTTTAAGTCAGAATAAGTCCAGAAAAAGTCAGGATGAGAAGAAAGATGATTTACAGTAATGTTCATTTACTTCAAGGGCTCTAGCACGGAATTGCGAAATAGAATTTAAAATTACTAAAACTCAAACATAGCAGACATGAGCCTGTACTTACCCCTTGATCCGGCCATGAAACCAAGTATGAGAGCCTTCTCTGGTCGAGTGACTTTGTTGGCTGTTCTGAACATCTCCTGTGCTTCGAGCATCTGCTCCCTCTGTGTACACAAACACCTTACTTTAATTTCAGAAATCTTAGCAACATCGTCAAAATGCATACTACTGTATTAAGTTTAATGTAATTAATACACAAATGTTATATTATACGTTGTTATAATAACTTAAATGTTGTTTTCTAATGACAATAAAGTCATTTGACCTCTTGCACTCCAATATTTTTCAAATATATTATCATGGCCAGCCACTGAAGCACAGATTAAATGTAATATGTGCAATATTCAGTTTTTAATATTCAGCAATTTACTTTTAAACCATCTGCAAAATTAAATGGGCAAATTGTACAACTGCGAATGCTAAGCTCCGCCCACGACCCCTTTCCACTTTTCCCCTACAAGCTCCCAACACACTCTAGCAGGAAAGAGTGGAAATAGGGGTTTAGGGTGGGGGTGACATCTAGCGGAGGAAAGTGGAACAAAAAGAATGAATGTGGCATCTACAAAGCAAAATAGGAACTTCGTCCTGCCACCCTCTGTCCCTCTCTCCAGCCTCTCCTTCTCTGTTCCTTGCTTCATGTCTCTCTCTTTTTTTTCTTATGACTTCGCAGTGGGTAGGATTCGATCCAGGTATGTTCCTAACGAAACGCTCGCACACTTTTTGGTCACGCTTTAGACCTCTCGGCTACCGAAGCTAGTTGGTTGTAGAAGGGAAAATGAATCTATTTATGTTCAAGGGAACTGCCGTAACATGTTGTAGAAATACGATTGGTGCAAGGATTCATAGTGGGAGACAATGATGGAATGGCGTGGGGGATAATGACCGAATAGCGTGGGTAGAAAGTGGCGGGCTTGTGAATTTAGCTTGGTAGGGGTTGACTGCAAGGGTGGCATAAGTGTTAACGCGTGCTGGTAAAGCTTCATTGTGCCCATGTCCAGCTTCGTGTACAGACGGAACCATGTCGTGATGAGCCGTACCGAAGACGTGTACTTTTCCTCAAATTGTGCAGGGAGAATTTGAAGGCGGATACTATAAGGTACTGTGAGGAGCATGGATTACAGCAGACGAGGCTCTGGTGACTATTGTGTTACTTCGAGGACAGTGCAAAGTTAACAGGTGAGTGTTGTTTTATGAAAAACCCACATTACATGCGGCTGTTGTCTAATACCCCCTAATTTGGTTGTGATGTGTTGTTGTCTAATGCGTAATTTGATTGTATTGTGTATTAGTACGTGTTAGTTTAAGGAAAAAAGTATTGTGTTGTAAAATATGAAATACGTGCGAGGCGGTAGACAGTGATCCACCGAAGCGGGGCAGATAGTAGAGAGAGCAGGCGAGCGAGGTTACGAGCGGCGAGAGTGGGGATAACTTCCCCTACTGGCGTTCACTGTTTCACGATTTATCCAATTAAACTATAACAATTTTAATCTTCATGCTGTTATCTACATAGTACGTCTCTGAGACTTTGGAAATGAAAATATAATCAAGAAAATCCTAAGATGCATCTCTGGAGGAGTAGAAGAAGGCAATCAAGGCTGTACAATGATCAAGACATTACTTAGATACAAATGAATGGTCAGGACACGTAATTTGAATGACAGACTGATATTCGACAAAGGAAGTGTTTAAACAAGAAACATGAGGGACATGGAAATCAGCAGACCAAGTTTAAGATGGATAAATGGTATTGAACAGGATCTAAGAAGGCTAGGACCAGCAATTAGCAAAGATAAGCACATGATAGGACCATGTAGAGAAAACCTCTTATGAAAGCCAAGACCCAAAAAGTTGTAGTGCAACTGATGATGATGATGCTGATGCTCTTATCTTCCTCCCATAATGAATGCATAAGAACAGTAGGAGATCATTATAATATAAGTAAAAAAAAAACGCAGTGTGTAACCACTCTTTAACACACAGAAAAAGAAAAATTGTACAGTGATTGCATACAACTATCACTGATGATA
Organism: Periplaneta americana; assembly: GCF_040183065.1. NCBI lineage: Eukaryota > Metazoa > Arthropoda > Insecta > Blattodea > Blattidae > Periplaneta > Periplaneta americana. The sequence continues at coordinate 174,090,840 of NC_091124.1, forward strand.
GCAATGATGATGGAGCTATACATAAGGCTGTGGGATTGAAGGAGTTTTTACAAAACAATGACTTCCATTCTTGTTTTCAGTTTTTTTACAAAAATTTATCTCAACACAGCTCCGTGGTCATGGTTATCATAATGCCCATTGAATCCAAGGTCCACAGGCTCAAACCTGACGGAGGGTGATATATTTTTCAGACAAAAAAATCTGTAGTACAACTTCCTCCATGAAGGAATTAAAGCTGTAGCTTCCATGTTGCTTAATTGACAGTATGTAAAATATCCTAACACATTAATTGAATGTGTTAGCAAAATTATAATGGAAACCTTTCAACTGTAAGTCCGCCAAGTTAGCTCTGTGGTAGCGTGTCTGCCTCCAGACTAGCTGGCCCGGTTCGATTCCCGGCAGAGTCAGAAATTTTCATCTAAAATTCCTATCTTGGGACTAGAAAAGATGCTGGTGCACAACTTCTAATCACTAGATTGTGCACCAATATGCCTGGGTTAAATCCCAAATCTCTCCGCAGTGCATATGAAGAGAAGGCATAGGTCACTGTTGATAGTGATTCCTCCGTCGGATGGGGACGTTAAGCCTGGTGGCCCCCTTGGTGCTATTCGACAGGAGTAGGCTACGTGTTGGCACGGGTTTCCCCTTCTCCCTTCCTCAGCTTCATCATCATCACTCATTCCAGACACTACACTTACACATACACTCACCCTACTACACGACATAACTCTCCACAGATACACATCATGTACAGTGTGGCCCGCCGAAGTGGTATACAACTAGAAAATGGGTCACAGTTCTGCCATATATCTGCAGTATGCGGAACCCGAAACGCGCGCGCGCACACATACACACACACACACCCCACCCCTTTTCAACTGTAACATTTGAGTCTCATTACAAGTAAAATCAATTACTGTTTTCGCTTCAGTTATCATTTCTCATTTGCAATGTTGTTTGAACTGCCATTTTCAGAATAATACATCGTCTTATTTGAAAATGAATGTTGTGCAACTGAAAAGATTTTGAAAATGCATTATAAGTTTTAATCTTGCTGAACTGTATTTATGAAAACGATTTGGTGAATCTCTTTTAACTGAAGAAAAGATCATAGTGACCATTCTAATAACCACTGGAGAAGAATAATGGTACACCTCTATTCTGAAAAGAATGAAAACCTAATTTATGCATTTGACTTTATTTTAAATGCATATTAGTTTGGTGAAATACAAATGAATTAAATATGATTTAACTTCCATATTTAATACGAATATTTATTTTCAGTCAATGACTTTACTATTACTATATGTAAGGAGCGAATCCTTACATTACATGATTTAATATTGTATGAACGTTTTCGTCGGTTTCATACCAACATCATCAGATACAACATTCTATATAGCAATATCATCACTAACAGGTACATATGTCTCTACAAACCAAAATATAATATATATTAATAAGCATACAATGTGATAAAAACATGATAAAAACCAACATAATTAGGACATAAATGTGTCTTTCTTGTGTGAACTACACTCTACTGTCAAATGATTAAAAGCACACGTGTGATTACAATACTTGTACAAATATGTTTGCAGGTCTTCACTGATAAAATAATAAAAAAATAAAATGAAATCTGTATACTATATTGTGTGAAGAGATGCATTACAGTCTTTGAACTATGTTAACTGATTTGTTCGTGCCCGTATTCTTGTTTTCTCATCACTGCCCGTCTTTTCACCTTCTAAATGTATGTACGTCATAATATATAGAATGAGTCTAATTATTCAAAGTCGTTATGGATATCATTTGTATCAGACGATATACTTCAATATTAGGTTGTCTTATAATGTTGATTTGCAGCATATACTTGAACGTCCATTATAAGCGCTGATGCTCTTTAATATACAGACGTGGACAAATTATTAACAAAATTGACGATTTTTATGATAATTCCATTTACAAAATTTGATTTTTCAATTTAGACTACAGCTGACAATTTTGCATATTTCTATAATTACAGTAGATATAAATATGCAAAAATATAGGCTATTCTAAATCGAGGAGTCAAATTTTGTAAACGATATATAATAAAATCTTCAATTTTGCTAATATTTTGTAAATATGCAAAAATGTCAACTGCAGTTTAAAGTGAAGAGTCAAATGTTGTAAAAATATATAATAAAAATATTCAGTTTTGCTAATAATTTGGAAATATCCAAAATGTCACCTGTAGTCCCAATTGAAGAGTCGAATTTTGTAAAAGAATATACAAAAAATCTTCCCTTTTGCTAATAATTTGTAAATATGCAAAAATATCTATTGCCGTCTAAATTGAAGAGTCAAATTTTGTAAAAATATACAATACAAATCTTCCATTTTTCTAATAATTTGGTAATACGCAAAGATGTCAACTGTAGTCTAAATTGAAGAATCATATTTTTTAAAAATATATAATAAAAATCTCCAATTTTGCTAATAATTTGTCCACGTCTGTAGTTAATTTACAGACGGTATCCAAATACTGTAGTATCAGTAAAGACCTGCAAACATATTTGTATAATAAAATAAGTATATATAAATTTTATTATATTACTAGGCATATCTGAAAATAAAAATGAATTGTAAAATATTTGTATAAGTATTGTAATCACTTACTTACTAAATAAACTGTATAATCAAAGCTGTGCCAAAGTGAAAACCGAGATCGAAGGACGACCATTCGGGCTCAGAAGAGGAGTGCGACAAGGAGACCCAATTTCCCCAAAATTATTCACAAGTGTATTGGAAAACATTTTTCGCAAACTGAACTGGAACAGAAATTGTGGAATAAGCATCGACGGCAGCAGACTAAATAATCTAAGGTTTGCTGATGACGTCGTATTGTTCGCCAAATCACCCAGAGAACTGCAGTCAATGCTCCAAGATTTATGCAACGCCAGCAGATCAGCAGGTCTCCTGATGAATATGACCAAGACACAAGTAATGTCGAACGGGCCGGAGTCACCCATAATAATTGATGGTGCAGAACTACAGTACGTATCTGAATACGTATTACCTAGGACAGCTAGTCTCCTTTCACCAGAAGACAGAGAAGGAAATAAAACTAAGGATTTCTCTCGCGTGGAAGGCATTCTGGACTGGAGGGAACACTCAGCAAGAAACTCAGAATAGAAATATTGGAGACCTGCGTAACTCCTGTACTGTTATATGGGTGCCAGACGTGGTCTCTTACTGCCAAACTTCGTAACAGTCTCCAAATATGCCAAAGAAAGATAATGAGAAAGATACTAGGCTTATCACTGAGGGACAGAGTTCCAAACGAAGTGCTACAAAAGATGGCAGCAATTGACGATCCAGTACTGCAAGCCACCAACACCAAATGGAAGTGGGGAGGCCATGTTGCACGACTTAGAGACGGAAGATGGACGCAGAAAGTCACACTATGGGATCCCCGCATTGGCAAGAGATCACCCGGAAGACCAAGACGAAGATGGGCCGACCTCTTCAGTGAACGACTAGGAAGCCATTGGTCAAGCAGAGCAAGACATAGGGAAGACTGGAAAAACATAAGAAGACAAGTGAACAGCGACTAAAACCAGTGCGACAGAAACAAGCGAACAATACCAAACTGTGCAGAATGTGAACCAAGTGAACAATTCCACTCTTATGCATAGTAACTCACCGCGAGAGACAAATAGAGCTCTCCCTCTATAGGAGGAGGCCTTTGCCCTTAACGGGACATTTTTAGGCTAATCATTTAATTTCATTTCACTTACTTACTGGCTTTTAAAGAACCCGGAGGTTCATTGCCGCCCTCACATAAGCCCACCATTGGTCCCTATCCTGAGCAAAATTAATCCATTCTCTATCATCATATCCCACCTCCCTCAAATCCATTTTAATATTATCTTCCCATCTATGTCTCGGCCTCCCTGAAGGTCTTTTTCCCTCCGGCCTCCCAACTAACACTCTATATGCATTTCTGGATTCGCCCATACGTGCTACATGCCCTGCCCATCTCAAACGTCTGGATTTAATGTTCCTAATTATGTCAGGTGAAGAATACAAATTAAGGGTAGATGGTGCGATATCGTAGTTATAAATGCTCATGCCCCTACAGAAGAGAAAGAAGACCATATAAAGGATAGCTTCTATGAGGAATTGGAACAGACTTTTGATCAATTACCTAGATATCACATGAAAATTTTATTGGGGGATTTCAAGGCTAAAATAGGACGGGAGGATATTTTTAAACCGACTATTGGAAAAGAGAGCCTACACATATCTAGTAATGACAATGGAGTTAGGTTAGTCAACTTTGCCACATCAAAAAATTTAATTGTTAAAAGTACAACATTCCCCCATAAGGATATACATTGTAATCACACGTGTGCTTTTTAATCATTTGACAGTAGGGTGTAGTCACACAAGAAAGACACATTTATGTCCTAATTATGTTGGTTTTTATCATGTTTTTATCATATTGTATGCTCATTAATATATAATGTATTTTAGTTTGTAGAGACATATGTACCTGTTAGTGATGATATTGCTATATAAAATGTTGTATCTGATGATGTTGGTATGAAACCGACGAAAACGTTCATACAATATTAAATCATGTAATGTAAGGACTCGCACCTTACATATAGTAATACTAAAGTCATTGACTGAAAATAAATATTCGTATTATATATCACAGACTTTTCTGAAAATTAATTCAAAATGAATTGCAAAATATTCCATATTTAAGTTAAATTACAATTAGTTAATTGTAAATTAGTATCATGTTGGTGAAATTGGCCCTTATTTATTTACTAGGCATCTTATTTAAGTAGCACATATTAACCACATAAAAATAATGACTGATTCTCACCGTGAGGGAAAGACCTTTGCGTTGCAGTGTGTTGTTGGTCCCAGGGGCTGTGCTCACAGGCTGGATCCTGATCTGCGTGACCTGGGGCGCCGGTCGGATCTGGATCACCTGCTTGGTGGGTGTGGCAGTCACAGCCTGTGTCTGCTGCACAGGGGTCGCCACACTCACAGCTGCAGTCTGCAGGAGGGTTGCCGCTGGCTGTGGGGTCACTGGACTCTGCAACAATGCACAATATTGTCGTCAGTGCAATGACAACTTGTCATTTGAGTTGTTTCTGACAGAAATAATCTTAACAAAAATGTAATTTTCTAAATCTCTTTAAAATCAGAAGTGACTCAAGAAAGAAATGTGACAATCTGTTCATTTCATAACTTCCTAAGGTACGGTCACACATCGCTACTTTTGCTGCGCAACTTTTGTACTGCAGCTGCAAAAGTTGCGTGTCGTGTTCACACGTAAGCCAAAAGTAGCGTGCTGCACGCTACTTTTTGTGCTGCGCAACCCGAGTGCTGCAAAAGTTGCAACTGGAGGTTGCAAGTCTGTTCACACACAACACGCTACTTTTGCAGCTGCAGTCATGCTGCAGGTTTCCATCTCCGTGTTGACTTCTCAATATACATTTTGTGGTTATGTTCGCATTATTAATAAACTAATGCGAAAGCTTACTTATCTATTATTTGCTTTTCTGTTCTAACTAGTATTCAGAAATTGGCATTATTTTTACTATAAAGCTTTCAAAAACGTCTATATATTGTCGGACCATCGGATCTATGCCCCTTCAGCGCTGTCGTCGTTCTTGGAAAAGTTAACGCCTCTACTCACCCCATTCTACCCGTTTCTCTCCCACTACGTCAAACAGCAGGCCACGAACCTTGCCAAATAGGGATGTTGCCAAACTTCCGTTAAACAGTGTCATGTCTCTTGAATATTGCTTATAATACTGTAAGGTTAATTATTACTTATTCATAATTTAATTTAAGTAGGTCTAATGACGCTGATTGACTTATGCAAAATGTTGCTTAATAATATTTCTTTCGCCACTCCGTGCTACAGTATTCATGTTGAGTTGACAACACTGGACTGCAAGTGCAAATAAACTGTCCTGCAAGAAGGCTCAAAATTGTGAGTAGTGGGGGAGAGAAAGAGAGAGCGATAGAAAAGAGAGAAATAGGAATACAGGGAGAGAAATGAATTGCCGAGGAATTAAGGTTCAGTTCGCATATCTTACAGGGGGCACAGATCCGATGGTCGAACTATACTTAAATCATAACCAACAGCATATTCACGTAATCAATGTTGGCAACCCTACTGTTTGAAACTAAGCTACAGAAAATTAAAAAAATGAATTATATCGTCAGCAAATATACTCGAACTGTGTTGTGCATTTAGTAACTGTTACAAATATTTTTTTTTTCATCACATCTAACATTAAAATATATCCAAACAGTAAAAGTATCATTGGCACATTTGGGTGGCAACACTGGTCACAACCGCAGCAAAAGTTTCAACAAAACCGATATCAAAAATGCTGCGGCTGCAACCCTGAGAACCCTGTTCACACGTCGCTACTTCTAAGCTGCGCGCAGCATGGAAAAGTAGCGGGCAGCAGGTTCGGCAGCCGCTACTTTTCGGGTTGCACCGTTGTTCACACATAGCAGTACGAGGATTGCGCAGAATTTTGTACTGCAGTGCTGCAAAAGTAGCGATGTGTGACCGTACCTTTAGTTCTTAAAGGGGAACACAACACATGTGAATCGATTATTATTGAAAGGTCACATGTCCACTTTTTTTAAAAATTGAGTTATGACCACCATCATATTCTTCTTCGTGTAGCGCACCATTTACTGAAGAAAAGGCACGAGTATGTGTACTCTACCGAGTGTTACAGTGTAAAGAAGTTTCCATTTAGTATTGAAAGGGCACGTGTCCAGGACATGTGACCTATCAATAACAAACTCTCTTCTTTTCCTATCATTCTTTGCATAATGTACAATATAAAATCACATGATTCCATTCTTTGTGTACAACAGTTACAAAATAGCGAGTAGTTGAATCATTAGGGAACCTGACACACTCCGTGAGATGGGAGAGCTTTGCATACTGACTATAATGCCGGGCGTTCAATAGCAATATATAATTTCTATTTTTCGTAACTGGTTGTGCATAACTCCAGTATCAGAACATCCCACGTGACTCTTAATGTTACAAAGTTAGGCACGAATGCTTAAGAGTTAATACATCAATTTCAAGAAATATTTGCTATATAAGAAAATTGGACCGTCAACAAAATGCACTAAATTCCTCTAAATGTGGATACAGATATGGACCTTCTGGAAGAAAGAGATATTATATATATATATATATATATATATATATATATATATATATATATATATATATATGCATGGAAAGGTCAAGAGCACAAAATTCTAAGATTTGTAGAAAAAGCAAGACTGGCACAAACAATAATAGAATTTTATTTTCAAAGATTCCACAGAACATTTCATTTTTTAAATTCTCTGAAATCATGTAATAAAATGTTCAATACAAGTACCTCTAAAAAAAAAGTTAAAGAAGCACGCAAACTTTACTAAAGAAACTGGCTACACTCAAAATTATAACCAACCCAAAACTCGGACAAGTGACATAAAAACACAGGAATGTTACATGATTATTTTCATGCTTGAAAATTTAAAAATGTAAGCAAATGACTGTTGAGTCTAACCTGCAGGGTGGTGGGTACATAACTGGGGGTACCCGGGGTAGTGGCCACAAGCAATGATGTTTGTCCTTGCACAGTCAGATCGTTTGTTGGAGTACCTGGTGTTGTGGAGACGGCTGCAGGTTGAGCTGGAACATAAATTTTACATAGGACACAACAGGTACATTTTCAGAAGACAATGTGGTTTTAAAAAAATAAGACTAACACATTGATTAAAAACAAAAAAGTAAACTAAAAAATAAATACAACATACTACAGTAAAACACCAGCATAAGGAAATTCTGGGGACTTCTGAAATTACTTCACTATACTGTGCCGTTTAATTTTCGGCACTCTGTGTTTTCTATTGTTTTTCTGTCTTATTCCTTATTTACATTACTTCCTGCTTTTGTTTACTTTTCTTTCTCAATAAATGGCGTTGTCCTATCCGCCATTTTAGGTCTGATTGTTTTTATGTATAAGGAGCGAGTTTATTTTTCACGTGATATTTGTTTCAATTCTCATTGGTGTTCTGTTCAAAATTATTTTCGGTTATTAGCGTCCGCTTCCTGCTGGAACGGTTGACGCGAGATGGGGGAGTTAGAGTTTGTCACTTGACGGGGCAGGTCCACTGTCAGCCATGGGGCTGAGACAATGGAGTGAGTTGGGGTTCGGCGCTCGATGTAAGACATCGACCATCAGCCATGTGGACTGAGACATGGAAGTGAAAGTCTGCTGCTCGACAGATGAGGCCGGAGAATCAGCCATGCGGGCTGAAAGGGCTTTTATGGAATGGAGTCGGAATGTGTAACGCGTAGGCGTGCCCTGGCTTCGGGGACTGTAATTTCATCTTCAGGTTGGCTTGCCGAGCATTAGAAGAGGACTTTCATTATTTGGTGATATTATGGTTTTTTCTTTTATATATATATATATATATATATATATATATATATATATATATCTTGTCATTACTTGAAAGTTCTCGCTGACATTCGTCAGTAGTATATTTTCTACTATTTATTTTCTGTTTCATATTGGGAGTTTATTCTACATTGGTTAATGATAGAATTGTGGAGCAGTTAAATTCATATTCAATTTTGTTAAATACACTAATTCAGTTTTCCTTTGTAATGGTGAATGTCAGATGGGTTTAGATTACTCGGCAAGCCAGTCCCGAAAGATCAGTCTCCTTATGGTTGGGTTATATACTTACTATTTATATTTAGTAATCTTTCTATTTTATGTAATGTTTAATATTTCTAAAATCTTGTTGTTTTTTTCTATATAGTCTATATCTTTGTTATTACCTGAATTTTATATTAATAAATGTTATCAGGTAATTAATTATTTTCGTTGTTAGTGCTTTATTTGTTCTACCTCACCTTTACGAAACAATCAACTTTACTGTACAGTTGATGGCTGGGTTAGCAAGTGGAGGCAAGCCGTTTCAATACTGATGGCCGTGTGCACCATTCTCGATCATCTAGCCCGTTTATCAGCAATCACGGAAACATGGTTAATTCTTGACAATGATCAAGTAACAGATGCGGTGCACCGACATTTTCCCTCGATCAACTCAGTACCGACAGCGAACGAACACACTCTGTCAATTATCGCTTCGCTTTTGTTTGTCGGACTGCTTCAAACATCCTCGTAGTTTTCAAATAATAAGTTTCAATAATCATGGAAGAAAAAAAGAAAAGAGCACCCAACTTCTCACAGTTCGAAGTGGGAATTCTTTCAGATCTCCTCAGCAATTCTGTATCCATATTAGAGAATAAAAGTACTGACGGAAGTTCTCTAAGAGAAAAGCAGGCTACCTGGTTGGATTTAACCTCACAATTCAACATGAGTTATACGTGATTACATAATGCCACATAATTTGTAACGTAATTTATACAGTGGTTATTTCATATTATTGATAATAATTGGGAAAATTTCAGTATACGGATACCTCACTGACAATTATCTTGAAATAGGCTACTAAAAAGAGCAGATTTGTATGTGTTTGTCGAATGCTCATCATCTTGCTTACGAAAAGACACATTTCAGTGTCAATAATTTATTCGGGAAAATTTCAGTATACTAAAAAAAAAAAAAAAAAAAAAAAAACAGTTCGTCTGAGTATGTTGAATACGCATCGTCATGCATACGAAAAGGAAGTTTTTAGTGCCAATTTATTTTGTGTGCACAAGGTTGGAATTTTGGAGTAAGAGGGAAAGGAAAGTATCCTTGTTCTGAATTTTATCCATTTATTTTGTGTTCCACAAGGTTGGAATTTTGGAGTAAGAGGGAAAGGAAGGTATCCGTGTAATTTTTCTTAATTCAAGTGTAAATAGCCTAATTGTCCAAAACGTCATGTAGGTCCTAATAGTTTCAAACGGCAAATCTATAGCTAATAAGTGATAATCTCGCATTCTACAAAATGGTCATTTAGTTTTACTATACTATTACCAGCAAATAGAATAACTACTTTATTACTATGTTAACAAAATTGGACAGTTAGGCCTAAATAATATTTTGTCCTCAAGTAAAGTCCCGACCTTCCAAAGCAGAAACATATATAACACATTAGTCTATTTTGAGGAAAAAAAAAACATTTTTATTATTCATCTACAAACTTATTCTTTCTACAATAACACCAATTCTGTTATTTCCGCAGTGATTTGCGTGTTTAAGATACATCATTTCATCTTCAATTCCATCAAGTACGTCAAATCGTGCCGCCATTTTGGTTTTCTCGACTTGACCATGTTCAATTCAAGATAACTGGTCCCACACCCATGATCAAATTTGATCATCATCAACTCGCTTGTTTAACTTTGATCGAGGTTGATACTCCGCAAATTGGCGTTGAAGATGGTCAAGTGCCGACTTAACCATCGTCAAATTTTAATCGAGAATGGTGCACAGGGGCATGAAATTTCATTACATTGAAATACATTATTTTTCTAAAGTAAAAAGCTTGCTTGTTCATTTACCTCTAATTACGTCGTAAATTTCGCATATTTTGCATGTAGGTCTAGAAAATATATCCTTAAATAAAATAAAAAGCTGAACTTGCATTTCATTTGAAAAGAAAAAAAGTTAAAGAGAGACGCAGGAAAAGTACAAAATTCAAGTTTTATGAAGCACTTTGAAGGACAAGAGGTGTCATATTGTGAGATTAATGAGCTGTGATTGGAGGTGCCATGTTGCGAGATTAGTGAGCTATGATTGGTAGAAGGAAAATAAATGAGTAAAAGGGGACAGCTACATGAAAAAACTACCACAAAGTTCAAAGACCTCTGCATCATAGTACACATATTACATTATCTAGATATTTAATGACCACGTGACCACTATGGAATTGCAATATTTTTCGTTACAAAAGTATATTTTTTCAACAAGTGAACGAAATTTTTATTTCGTCATAATGACTTTTTCATAAAAACGAAATTTATTAAATTGAAATATTTATTATTAAACTATATGGGAAAAGACAGTGAAACAGAAAATAATTTCGTAATACTGAAGATTTAGTTATACTGGTGTTCGTTGCAATGACATTATATTATAACAATATTTAGGAGAAAATGTCGGAAATTTATTTTCAGCTCGATTTTTTTCCTTTTCTCAAAATGTTACTGCCTCTACGAACATCCTGCCTGGGCCAGAGCCAATTTGGCCCATGTGTAAATATGGGCCTGGCTGTCACTATCAGTAAAGGTTCTATTGCTACACACTATGTACGACTAAAAGGCTGCCCAATGCCTTAAGGCTGTAGTTGTTGTTCTTGGGTTAATGCCTAGGCACTTGACAATGAAGTCATTCGCCATCTTGCACTCCAGTCTTTTTGTACGATGTCAACTTCTTTAAGCAATACTGTGTATCTTCTGATGTGTTCCATGTTCATCCCTTCATAAAGAACAAAGCACACAGGCGGATGTATGGAAAATTTCTATCCTGTGCCTAGGTAGTTTTCCAAAAATTCCTGACCTGTTATCAACCTCAATAATAATAATAATAATAATAATAATAATAATAATAATAATAATAACAATAATAATAATAACAATAACAATAACAATAATAATAATAATAATAATAATAATAACAATAATAATAATAATAATAACAATAATAATAATAACAATAATAATAACAATAACAATAATAATAATAATGATAACAATAATAATAATAATAACAATAATAATAATAATAACAATAATAATAACAATAACAATAATAATAATAATAATAATTATAACAATAATAATAATAATAATAATAACAATAATAATAACAACAATAATAATAACAACAACAATAATAATAACAATAATAATAACAATAATAATAATAATAACAATAATAATAATAACAATAATAATAATAATAACAATAATAATAACAATAATAATAATAACAATAATAATAATAATAATTTATTTATTTAAGCTGACAAGATTAAGCCCATAAGGCCTTCTCTTCCATCCTACCAGATAGCACATATAAATACAAAATAGAAATACAAACACTGATGGAAATAATACAAATTAAGTTAAAGCCCTATAAAGAGGGTCAACAGAGTCAAAAGTACACTATAGAGCTCTCATCGAGCTAATACAAGAAAAAAAAAAGAAAGAAAAACAGAGATAGCAATGATGATAGTGATAACTGGTAATAATAATAATAATAATAATAATAATAATAATAATAATAATAATAATAATAAATACATTACATATTAATTGTCAAATTTTACAACAGCATAGTTACAATATTTACTATATGTCATGGGTTAAGGCGAAGTTGCGGAGCCTGACAGTGTTCAACAGTGTTCCATGAACTAGAATGTCATTTTTTAATTTAAATTTGAATTTTGATATTGTACGACAGTCTCTGACATGGTCTGCAAGATAGTTCCAGAGGCGTGGAATAGATATGCTGAGAGATGATGAGTAGAAGGATGTTCTGTGCAGAGAATAGAGAGAAGATACATGTTCCGGGTTCGAGGTAGTGAAAGGTAAACAAAACGAGATGCTAGGTAAAAGGGTGTGGAGGTGTGGATGATTTTAAATAGTAATAAGAGAGAGTTGAAGAATCTTCTTTCTTTAAGTGGACTCCAAGACAACAATTCTAGTGACGGTGTTACAGGATCGAATTTTCTAATGTTACAAACGAAACAAACGCAGATATTGTGAACACGCTGTAGTCTATGGGCAAGATCAGTATTTAGATTCGTGAATAGAGAATCGCAATAATCGAAGTGGGGCATCACTAAAGTTTGGATCAGGTTACTGAAACAGCAGATTTACGTGGCTATAAGGGAATTATCTTGGGGTTAGTCAGTTCCAGGTTTTATCTTTTGTTCCAACCGAATTTTGTTGCATTTGGGCAGATCTGAATTTACTTTTGATCAGTTGTTTCACAGAATAAAGTGGAAGATGGTTGTAAAATTTCAGTGCCTTTTCTAGCCAAATTCTGCTGTTTTATTTCCCTTTATATCACAAAGGAATCCACTGTAAACTAATTTTTTTTTCTGTAGTTTAGTTAAGTAATAATCTATTTTCTTACAATCCTGAATTTTAACCCCTTTTGCATACTGTTGTGAAATTATAGCTTGTATGGCTGCCTTTCAATCTGATAATGTGACAGCGTTTTGAAATTTATTTAACTATACAAGAGGTTTTGCAAAGAAATAATAGCAGTAACTTCTCCTTCAAAATTTGTTATATATTTTCCTACAGAATGGTAAAATGAAAAGAGAAGACATGTTTCTTCAGTTCCTGCTCCTCTTGCATGTGTTATAAGAGATTCATATATACAGGGTGATTGACGAGGAAAAGTAAAAAATTTAGGATACGATATCTTAGGCCATTTTGACTGAAAAAGTTCATATGAACATAGATCCGTTTTCGAACGATGGTGAAGCTAGATGAATTTTTTTGGTAAAACGTCTCGCCCCAATGTGAATCAGACGTTACCATATGCTGCTGACGTGAGACAAGGTCAAGTTTGCAATGAATGACGTAACATTGGAATCTGCATTGTGAGCGACGTAGATAAGAGGAAGAAACCGGGTGGTGGGGCATTACAAATGTCCAATCGCCTGCCCTTGTCTGATGTAATGACACAGAACCCGCAGATAACACAAGTAGCCTACACTATCATCAAATCACAGCAGTTCAGTCAGCTATCTACAGTACAGTAGTTATACAGGTACAGTTATCGGAAGTGTTAAGTTGTGTTTTTCAAGATGTCTTATAAATTTTCGACTACACAATATGCCAATATTGCATATGTTTATGGTTTGTGTGATAGAAGTTCCTTGCGTGCCATCGCTGAATATGAACGACGCTTTCCAAACAGAAAGGTACCATATCGAAGAGTACTTACTGTCTACGGGGTTGGATGAAAGACTTGGTATAGCAAAGGAAGGGGGAAACGAGAGAGGTGCTAATCGACCGTATTTTGGATGCGGCATACATATGTGCAACTCTCCCGAGCGATGAGTGCAATTCACGTCCGAGCGCAATAGTGCATTGTAGCAGAAGGAGGTACCTTTGAAAATGTGCGAAAACACTGACCCCGACATCTAGAATATTAGGTATGTATGCGTACGTGAATATAAACTTTAAATTTGTCCGTTATCTGTCTCTAAATGCGAGTTAGTACAAAGGAATCTCAGAAGTTTTTGTGAAATCAAAGCGCCACATCTCCGTAACCGTTCAAAAACAGACCAATATTCATATGAACTTTTTGACTCAGAATGACTTCAGAATTCACATCCTAAATTTTTTACCTTTCCTCGTGAATCACCCTGTATAAATTTGTAATCACTTCTTATGTGGGTATCTTGCCTCTATTGTTTTTACAGCCAGAAACTTCAGAACTACTTTATCTGCTTCAGATTTTTAACATCGTTCATGAGGACCAAATTGTGTTCTATATGAATGATTTAATGGGTTGCCTTCAATAATAAATTTTCTTTCATTTGAGGAATACTTTTCTGTGTTTTCAATCTATCCACAGTTTGGATATCATCATCATATCCCTCACGTATTAGACCCTGCAGGATCTGTTACGGTATCATGCCAGCACTTGCGTGGTCTTCCCAATTTCCTCTTTCCTCGTGGTACATAAGTAAGAATCTGTTTAGGCCATCGTGTGCGATCCATCTTTTCAACATGTTTTTTCCAATGAAGTCGATATTGTTGAACAAAATTAACTATAGGATCCATTTTTAGTTCCTGCAATATGTCAACATTTTTACGGTGTTCCAGCAAAGAGCATCCTGCTGTTCGTCGCATGAACCTCATTTCAGCTGTCATCAGCCTTTGCTCATCAGCTTTTCTGATTGTCCATGCCTCGCTACCGTAAGTGAGGACCGGTCGAGCTAGTGTTTTATATACCTTTAGCCTTGTATGTTTCTGAACATGGGAGGATTTGAAGACGGTGTTAATTACGCCAGTGATTTCTATAAATTTAGATATTTTGTTTGACATATCTTCATCAGTGATGTAAGAGAGGTTATAAACTAAATAGTTAAATGAATTAACACGTTCAATTAAAGTATTATTTATCATGATTTACTTGGAATTGGGTTCTCTCCCGAAAATGCCATGACTTTCATTTTCTCTTTTGAGATTTCCATATCGAAATCTGAGGCGATTATTTGCAAATTATAAATGGCTCTTTGTAAAGTTTGGATATTATACCAACTATTTCCTATATATGGCAATCTAATTCATTTCTCATACTGTATTAGTGTTTGTTCTTTCAATTCCTCAATTATATTGCGAGTATTCATAGGAATCTGCACAGTAACAATTGGAGTTGTTTTACTGCTCTAGTACTTCATCTTAGGGCTTGATTTTGAAATAAAGTGAGATTATCTAGATAGTTTTTGGGTGATGATATCAATGCAGCCATTTGAGCCTTTGTCTACTTTTTGGCGATTATGATGAAGTATCCTATTCCAAGGTTGGGGCACCCATTGGGTCGAATTCTATTAGCCCCATATGACATGATGTACAAGTATGGAAGTAGGCAGGATGAATGGAGATGAAGATGTTAATGACGAAAAAAATGTACCCAGGGTCCAGTGGTGAAAGTTACCCAGCATTTAAAATGGGACAAACATATCTCCTTCCTGTGTAACAGACTGCGTAAAACAATCCACAAATTTTCCATTCTACATTCTTATTTACCTGTTTATGTTCTGCGTACTGTGTACTTAGCTCTGTTTCAATCAATAATTCAGTATGGTATATTAGGTTGGGGAGGAATGGCAAAATCGACTCTCCATCCTTTAAATTTGCTCCAAAAAAGAATTATCAAAATTTGTCTATATAAACCTTTTGATTACCCAACAAAATTAATTTTTCAGGAATTTGGTGTATCAAATCTAGAACAAATTTATAAACAAACATTCCTGATTTACTTCCATAAAAACCACAATAAATTTAAATTTGATCCTCATGAATACCGTACGAGACAAAACTACAGTTTCTTTCTAAATACTCCCAAATGCCACACAACTGCTGGATTAAAACACAGCAGAAGTTTTGGACCCAAAATATATAATGAATTAATTAGAGCTTACCCTGAGCTAAGTACACTTAACACACATAGATTTAAGAAACAAATCAGATTAATTATTTAATTGTTTAAGCTAATTGAGTTAAAAATTGATACTCTAATATTCATGTACTTTTGTATTTTCTATTTGTATATACACTCTATTATTACATGCTGTATTATTTTACCATTTATTAATGTTATTGTGCTCAATGAACTCTCTTAAGTCGACCTGGTTGGCAAGTTGGTATAGCGCTGGCCTTCTATGCCCAAGGTTGCGGGTTCGATCCCGGGCCAGGTCGATGGCATTTAAGTGTGCTTAAATGCGACAGGCTCATGTCAGTATATTTACTGGCATGTAAAAGAACTCCTGCGGGACAAAATTCCGGCACATCTGGCGACGCTGATATAACCTCTGCAGTTTCGAGCGTCGTTAAATAAAACATAACATTTTTAACTCTCTTAATTTTGTGATATATTTTGTATAACTGATCTGAACTGCGCCCGAGCACGAGCTTCTGCTCTTTTGGGCTGCAATGCCTAATGTAGCTCAAGTGTAAAGTATTAAATAAATAAATAAATAAATAAAAATTTGCTCTTAACAACTTGAGAGAAAATCCTGGCAAAACCTCAATCAGCAACATATCCCAACGAGGATTCGACTCTGGGCCCTCTAGTTTCATAGTCAGAGCAAACCTAGACAAAGTAATAGCATACCTGTAGCGTCCCTGGGTATTGTGATGATAGTAGTGACTGCGTGCTGAGGGGTAGCAGGGCTGTATGACGAAGGAGTGGCCGGTGCTGGTGTTGGGGGATTCATGGCAGTCAGGCCTGCGGCATAATCCGGGGTGCTTTGACTGGCGCCCAGCTGCTGGTTCTGTTGCTGTAGCAGCTGCTGCTGCTGCTGAGCTGCCGCTAACTCTGATGCCTTCTTAGCCTCCTCAAGCTCTGCAACAGACATACTTAACATGACTCATTGCCCAGTAATGTGAAGCTTCGGCCACAAAGGCAACTTCGTACTTTCCATAGGACATGACACTGTCACTGGCATTTCTGTAAGCACTGGACTCGTGAGCACTAGAAGATCTTCTTAACATAACCAGGAAGTATTTTAAAAGTATTTATTTCAGTCACTGACTTCACAGCATATGTTTAAGGTGCTACACCTTTACATTACATATTTAAAAGACGTATGAACGTTTTCGTTGGTCTACGCCAACATCATCAGATACGAAGTACATTTCAGCAATATCAATGCTCTCTACATAATATCTACCGCTATACTGGAGAATTAGCACGGTCACTTTGAACCGTGCCGTTACGTTTAGCACCAAATTTAAGTAAATACACAATGTCACCAACATAAGAACGTGACGTTGGTGTGTGGCGTAGTTGGCGGGAGAAATTTTTTCTCTCTCTGTCTACCTCCTTCGTTCTGAACATTATTGAGAGATAGCACCACTGTTAGCGACAATGTGTATTTGCGTAAATATTGCGAGTAAATTATGACGAGTGCCTTAGATGAGAGGCTCGGGACAGAAACAGTTTTGCTGTAGCGCATGCGCGGACCTCTCATGCAGTGGGAGCGTGATCCTTACTTGAATTTATTTTTGCGTGTACTTGCAGATTAAATGATTGAGATCCCTTCTTGCTCCGGTTACAGGCCTTGCATTTACGAAGGTTATGTTATGTTATGTTAGCTTAGCTTAGATTAGGTTAGGTTAGCTTAAATTAGCTTTCGTTAGGTTAGATTAGTTTTGGTTAGGTTAGCTTAGCTTTGGTTAGGTTAGCTTTGGTTAGGTTAGCTTAGGTTAGGTTAAATTAGCTTTGGTTAGGTTAGATTAGTTTTGGTTAGGTTAGCTTTGGTTAGGTTAGGTTAGGTTAGCTTGATTTGGTTCGTCCATGTAGTAGTTAAAATTATATAATATGACAGTTTTTGATTCGTAATATTGTTAAAAAATAATAGGCCTATAATGAAAGCGGTGAATAATTTCATGGTCCTTAAATTTTTTTTTCGTAAAAGGCTAGGTATTTTTCTATAGGCCAGAAATAAAACAGCAACGCCGTCATAATTACGTACTTTACGCTTTGGCGAACATTAACCGGAAATTTACTTTCCGTCATTTTAATTGTATTCCGTGAAACACATCTTTTTTCCTGTTAATTTCCTTGTGATAACCTAGTTTATTATCTTATTACATCTTCATTTTCATTTAATGCATTCAAAAAACCGCTGTTGTACTACATAAAACCTTGAACTTGACTAATGGAGTGAATTATTTAAGAATATAGTCGCGAATTTGACTACCACCATTTCGATTATATTTTGTTTGATACGGCTCGGTACGGCCCGGTGACTAGTGGCCAGCGAGTAGAGTCGACTATCGATATTGGTCTGCCGTGCGTATTATCCAGTTGTTCCATATCTACAAATACTAAACATATTTAGTGGCATGCAAAATGAGACATATTAAAAACCAACATTGCTGTGATCCACATTGACATTCTATATGACTGCCTTGATTGTCACTTACTTAAAATACATGTATAGATTACAAAAAATATTGATTTACATATATATATATATATATATATATATATAAATGCTAGTCTTCACATATGAGATAATAAAATGACATGATTTAAAAGTGATAAAAATAATAAAATATAAAACTAAGATAAAAATTATGAATGTAAAGAGTTGCAAAATTACAGTAATTACATTTATTATATTTTGTTTCTGTTACACAATAATATATATATTTCCACCGTTCAGAAACGTATGTATCGTGGTTAGTGTCACGTAATTATTTGAATATTTTCCAGTTTATATGGTTTTATAAATGCCAATGTATTATACGTTGGGTTGTTTGATGTTGATTAATGATGTATATTTGATTTTGTCGGTAATGCTGTTCCTCAAATCTGGAAGTAATTGAATTCAATAAGTTGATGACCCAATTTTAACGGATTTAACATTTGATTTGTATGATATGTTAAATGGAAGAAACTTACAAATATTGAATATCATTAGTAGTGATTCATTTATTCAATATTTGATCTTTTTCAGTTAATTCTGATAATTGACTTGCGCCATACCACACGTTCATTACAATTACAGTATTGGACATCGACAATACATTGCCATGTAAGTTTCTTCCATTTAACATATCATACAAATCAAATGTTAAATCCGTTAAAATTGGGTCATCAACTTATTGAATTCAATTACTTCCAGATTTGAGGAACAGCATTACCGACAAAATCAAATATACATCATTAATCAACATCAAACAACCCAACGTATAATACATTGGCATTTATAAAACCATATAAACTGGAAAATATTCAAATAATTACGTGACACAAACCACGATACATATGTTTCTATATATTTCTATATATATATATATATATTATATATATATATATATATATATATATATATATTATTGTGTAACAGAAACAAAATATAATAAATGTAATTACTGTAATTTTGCAACTCTTCACATTCATAATTTTTATCTTAGTTTTATATTTTATTATTTTTATCACTTTTAAATCATGTCATTTTATTATCTCATATGTGAAGACTTGCATTTATATATATATGTAAATCAATATTTTTTGTAATCTATACGTGTATTTTAAGTAAGTGACAATCAAGGCAGTCATATAGAATGTCAATGTGTATCACAGCAATGTTGGTTTTTAATATGTCTCATTTTGCATGCCACTAAATATGTTTTGTATTTGTAGATATTATGTAGAGAGCATTGATATTGCTGAAATGTACTTCGTATCTGATGATGTTGGCGTAGACCAACGAAAACGTTCATACGTCTTTTAAATATGTAATGTAAAGGTGTAGCACCTTAAACATATGCTGTGAAGTCAGTGACTGAAATAAATACTTTTAAAATACAATATAGACTTCTCTGAAAATTAAAAATGAATTGCAAAATAACCAGGAAGGCTTGCCTGTCTACAGTTCACCCCTTTAATTACTAATGTCCACTTGTCGATTATTGTAACAACTAGTTAAAATTGCACGTTAGAATTGCACCTAATCTCTGGTTAAGCATTTATACGGTGCATCGAACTCGATTAGGACTTAAATAGGAGGTTAATCACAGTAATTTCTAACCAGTTTTATTTGAGCAGTTAAAGGGGCTAACCAGCAGAGACAGGCAAACTGTCGATCAGGCTTGCCCATGACTGTTTACGTCTGTGAGCGGGCTTACGTTTCATATCGTTCGCCCGCCTGCAACCTTCCCTCTCAAGCAGGCAGGCAGTGTGGTTGCACGTGACTCCCAAACAGTCCCCAGAGTGATCCGAAAGGACTGTTGGATTCCGCCGACCTGCGTCAGACTGCTGCTTTCAGATGCATGATAAATATGAACCAAGTCATTCAAACTTGACAAGAAGCCTACAGATATATACAAACTACTGAAAACTTAAGTTGTTGTCTTCTGAAACGTACTGTTAATAAAGACAAAGAAAACTATTTCTCGTCAACATAATATCCATTAAATGCCAACAGTTATTATAAATTACTTGCACTTTCCTTTTCATTGTAGTAATATAAATTTAATGCAAACCATTCAAACTTTCAGCTTCATAAATAAAAAGAAATCTGTCCCTCAGAATTTAAATTCCATTCCCTTCCCTTCATCTTAACCAGCGCAGACTGGCTTCCGTGAATGCAAGTCACTCTACCTTTCAATACGAGCAAACAGGTAGGCTTTCTTGGGTCCCACCTGGACTGAACCTATAAAATCGGGCTCAATGGGTTCAGGCTAAAAGTTAACTTGCTTTGTAGCGTCACCGGAACACAAGCCTGACGGCAAGCAGGTACGGGCGTGAGTCTTGTGTGATTTGCCAGTCTCTACTAACCAGTAATTAGTACACCTAATAAAACAAAAAGTCGGCCAGGTCCACAAAGATGATTATACAAAGTGCGGCAAAGGAATCGGATGGTTTTAGAAGGCCTTTTACTGAGCAACATGAGTGGTTATGGATATCGATCAACTGTTGTTTGTTAGCACTTTTGATGCCATTTTGTGTAATCATGGAAGTATGGAGCTCTGAGCATTGTGCTTTCGTCATTGAGACATTTTTCAAGAATGGTGATTCAGTTGAGAAAACCCAGCGTGCCTTTCGTCTCCAATTTAATGTTGGCCAGCACGGAGCGTTCCTGCTCGCAATGCCATATTGAGATGGGTACAAAACTTTCGATTATCAGCATCAGCTTGCAAGAAGAAGCCACCAGGACACGTCCGAAGTGTACAAACGCCAGATAACACTGAGCGAGTAAGAGTGGCTGTTACGAGGAGTCCACATCGATCAGCTAGACGGCAGGCTATAGCACTGTGACTTTCAGAACGTTCTGTGCACCGAATATTGCATTCAGACCTTAAGTTTCATCCATATAAACTTATGATTGTTCAGCACTTGTATGAGGGAGACTATGTCCAACGCAGGACATTTGCCAAGAGAACGGTAGAAATTTTTGGCTGACGAAGTTGTTATGTTCATGAGTGACGAACTATTTAAATGGTTATGTTAATAAGCAGAACTCTAGATACTGGGCCCCCGAAAATCCTAACAAATTACACGAGCGTCTGTTTCACTGTGAGCATATTCCGAATCTCACCGGTGAGCAATCTGATGGCATCATGGTGTTCCGAATTCCGATGACGTCATTGATGCTCCACCGGTGTCGCACCGGTGCCATCAACTTGCAGAGGTGGTGGCAGGCTCCATCAGCCGCCATCAGTGAATCTGATTGGTTCTTGTATAGGGAGGGAATTAGCAGACGAATGACATCGTGCACTGTTGTGTCATGGCGGTGTGTTCTGCTTTAGTTCTGCTGTATTGTTTGTAATGAGCAGAATGTAAAAACAATATGTTAATGGCTTATGAGCGAACATGTCAACGGACCAGTTATTACTACCGGTTCAAGAAATAAATTGTTTATGCTCTCTTTTCTTTGAACGAGATGGCAGTACGGAAATTTCGCAAAATTTTGCTAGCGTAGCACAGATAACCACTTACACAGTAGCCATGACAGCATCGATTCTTCCAGCAGTTTTGTTCCTTATTTTCGTTGCAACGTGACGTCATTGATGCCACCGGACCGGTGAGATTCGGAATAAGCTGTGTGCAAAGGTTACAGTTTAGTGTGCTGTGTCTAGATACTGTGTCATAGGTCTGTTTTTTTTTTTTTTTTTTTTTTTTGAGGAGAATGGGAGCACTGTGACAGTGAATAGTGAACGCTACGTTGAAATGTTGAGAACATTTCTTCAACCGGAACTGCGTAGGCGTCTACGTGGGATTGATAGACAAATTGTATGGTTTCAGCAAGATGGTGTCACAGCTCATATGGCAGAAAATTCAATGACAGTTCTGCACCGCATGTTTCCAAGGCACATCATTTCTCGACATGGCGACATTCCCTGGCCTCCCCACTCGCCTAACCTTAAAGCCAAAGTGTAATAGACCGCTTGAGGCTTCCTTGAAGAGAGAAAAGAAAAAAAGAGCAGGAGGGGAGTAACAAAAAAAAAAATAAATAAAAACAAGTTAGAATGCAGCACACCTTGCATGCGCTTCCTCTTCTTCGCCTGTGCATAGCCAAGGGGCTGCTCGTTGATGTCCAGCAACTTGATGCCGCCGTCCTTCCTGCCTGCTGGTGTTCGTGGCATCGGAGGACGTGACATGGATGGACTGTTCAGAGAAGGAGAACGGAAACCTCCTGCTGGAACCCGACTTGGAATGCCTTTCAAAGGAGCTGTAAGAAGAGATCTGAGTCAGTCTCCTAAATGTTGAAACAGATGCTCATTAATGAATTACGAAACAAATCTCGATACATACTGGTGTCAGTCATTTTCCTAGGCATACCACGTGACCTGACGGGCACAGTTGGAGCAGTGCTCTTCTTTATGTTGCTGGCTGCATCAGCAGATTTCTGTAGCAGCTCCGCCCTTAAGGCTGCTGACTTTGGCTTCCGTTTCAATGTGAAGTGCTTTGTGGGTGGTGGCTGCAACAGTACATTTTGCTTTCACCTTTCAGTTTTCGTAGTGACCATGATATTTAATTCTCCGTCATCAGTAGGGACCGGATTTTTATGTAATTACATATTATATTCCTTTCAACCTAACCGTATATAAATAACAAAGCTTTGCGAATCTTGTAATTACCATTAATATATTAAAATTTTATACTATATATTTTTACATATTTACCCCACATTACATATTATGGCTTGACTTATAACACATGAGTACAGGCTGTTATAAAAGAAACATTACAATGCTTCCATTCCTCAAATGAGGTATAGAAATTCTTATATATTCAGAAATTTAAAATAAATATTATAGTCCAACACATGATCTGAAGACTTAATTCGTCAATTTAGGTACAGAAACTTAATCAGAAACAAAACCAAGAAAAATCTTTTGAATGCAATATTTTCTAATGTTAATAGAAAAAAAAAAAAGAGTTGAGACAAGTTTGGTGGGGGGGGGGGGCAGTGCTCCCACCATAATTCCACCTAAGGTCCTATATATGTCATTTCAAACTTGAATTTTAAATTTCTAACCACCCAGTTCCCCTCAGGATATAATATACCTTAAAATGCAGGTGATCGCTTAAAATGGATAAACTTCACTCTCCTTGGACTTAGAGAGTTGTTTCAGGACTTAAAAGAAAGCTAATTGATTGTTCAACAATTTGGAGTGAGGAAATTAAAAAAAGTAATATTTGATTTATTTAAAAAATAAAAAATCTATTTTAAAAATATTTTATTAGAATTATATATTAGAAAAATCATAAAAATTGTAAATTAACAGATAACAAAATTACATCTCTCCAAATCACTCATTCTTCATCATGCCATGCAAATCTGAAATATTATCTTTAATGGCTACAGAGTTCTTACAGTTTAAAGAATGAAAATTGTAGGAATTTTGTTTATCGGGAAATGACAAAAGAAGTTTCATGTTGCTATTAAACCTTTTACAACTGGCTGCAAAAGGGTATCTGTTGGATACAGGGGGGAGAGGCATTAATCCTTCCCATTGAAGGCTTTAAGGAACCAATCTGGACAAATACCCAATGTCCCATCCCTACCTTCCTGTGGTGCAGCTGTTAGTAAGCATAATTTTACAAGCTGAACTAAAGGGAGGGGCTACTCATCAATTAGCATTGGTCAGCTTGATGAGTTAATGACTGAATTTGGTATAATTTTCCTCTATTCAATACTAATTCCCTCTTTACCCTTTCCTATCCAGTCCTCTGACTGAACTCTTACTTTCTTCGACCCCGATGGCATTAGAGCATTCGAGACCTAGGGGTTCATTTCACTTTCCTTCCTCCTCTTTCTACTTTTCCGTTCCTAGTGCTGACCTGCTATGGCACTAAAATCGTCCTCCAGTGGCTTAAGGAGGGAAAGCTGGTGATCAACAAGATCTCCCAGCTAGGTCCAATGGACCCGTCGACCAACAGCACGTGTGGTCCTCCAGACATTCTGGGGGTTGTGTGTGAATGAAGTAGCCACCAAAACGTTAAAATATGGTGTTCACTTAAATCGGCTACAACTTGCCATTTTATTGGAGTGCAAGAGGTCAAATGACTTTATTGTCAAACGCCTGGCATTAGAAAACAACAACAACATATTATGGCTTGGTATTACATAAATCTACATATTTAGGGGTTTTATACATTTTTACTTCTCTAAAAGAAAAAAAAAAACTTCTGCTGGGGAAGTTTACAATTTGAAATACACAGATTTAAAAAAAAAAACTTTTTACCTACCCAAGAAAGGATATATTTCGAGACGAAACATAACGTCCTTAGTTCCAGGAAGTAATAGAGGCACTCACCCCATACCACCCACTGTAAATATGAGTGAACAAAAGGCAATCTTTCTCATACAACTATCTTGAATTGTAAAAATCACTCATAAAGTAGGGTTGCCTTCATGCAGTGGAGTGAGACAAGGACGACATGATTTGTCTCGAACTATAAATTGTTCTGCATACATCTTAACAAGCAATTGCAACCTTACCCACCCTCTTCCTAATCCTTCCAGGGTAAACCCGTGTCAAGTCTGACATGAGCCACAATAAAGTAGCCGACTTTTGAAAAGAAGCTGAAGGAAAGGAACAAACTGGAAAGATGTTGAAAGATTAAAATAAATAGCTTTTCAGGTTATTGCTTGACCTCTTTGACCTATGCAGAAATGGGATTTTCCAAGCAATTAGAAAGTATGGTTCTCGGCTGGAATAATCCTACTCTTCTGAATGAGACAGGAATGTCACTT
The DNA here is from genome assembly GCF_040183065.1 of Periplaneta americana. Classification (NCBI taxonomy): domain Eukaryota; kingdom Metazoa; phylum Arthropoda; class Insecta; order Blattodea; family Blattidae; genus Periplaneta; species Periplaneta americana. The sequence goes on from NC_091124.1 coordinate 174,116,313, forward strand.
TTCAAACAACAGTTTGTAAATGCCTATAGTTTGAGGTTTCAGTAGGTACTTTGTTTCTTACAGGGAGCAGCTAAAATGCATGTGTCCCACATCTCCTCTTAATTTCTCCTAATCCAGTAAAGCGAAACGGTTGTTTGTCATTCATTCCACTCAGTTCTCTAGTTTTAGTACTTACAGTATAAAGTGCAAGTGAGTTTATCTACTGCTTTTAACTAATTAAAATGGCCCCTGTATCTTCAACCCTAACGACAAAAATAAAATCACTGTTTGCGATGGATGAAGCTTCCACTACAGATGGAAAAATAGTAATGTGTCAAGTGTGCAGAAAGTCGGGTGCTCTATGAAATCACAACTGGTGAGTTTTACCTATCCTATACCTGCCAGATATTGATATTAAATATTTTCATGATTTTACATATTTTGGTACATATTCAGCTTATTTTTCTTACATAAATATGTACATATTTCACACCTTGATATTACATAAAAACCCGGTCCCTTGTCATCAGATGTCTAACAGTCATGTTCATGTATATCCCTGGATCCAAGTGTCACAGATTCATATCAGGGCAATGGATTTTATTATTATTTTTTTTTTAAGAAAAACCTCAAGTATGGCTTACTTTAGGTACAAAGGAGAGTTTATGTTCTATAATGACCATTTTATAATTTCCCTACAGTTCCTACTTTCAGTTGCAGATGGCACTACCACATAACATTTTTGATGGTGAACTATAATTAACTAAAATTAGAAATAATGTTAACATTTCCTGATGACACCTGTGGATCATTTCATATCCAATCAACAAGGCTCACAAACATCTTTTTCTTCTTCTCCTTCTTCCTATCACATATTAAACCTGGTGGCCTGCTACGGTCTCACGCCATCGTTTCAACAGATGGCCCAAACATCTTGTTCCTAAAGGGCGGTAATTTAATGCTTGGCATCATACCCTTAATCCTTGTTCTTGGTATCCTGAGTATATGAGATTTCCATTTCTGTCTATAATTTTGAATTTTCTCTAAAAATGGGTCAATATTTAATTCTTTCAAAATATCCAAAATTTTTCTTCTTGTCTAATCTAGTATATATTTTTTTTATTTCAGTAGGTTATTTTACGATGCTTTATGAACATCTTAGGTTATTTAGCGTCTGAATGAGATGGAGGTGATAATGCTGGTGAAATGAGTCGAGCGTCCAGCACTGAAAGTTACCCAACATTTGCTCATATTGGGTTGAGGGGAAAACTCCGGAAAAAACCTCAACCAGGTAACTTAATAGTTACCGGAAATCGAACCCGGGCCACCTGGTTTCACGGCCAGACGCGCTAGCCTTTACTCCATAGGTGTGGACTAATCTAGTATAGCCAGCAGTTCCTAAAAACTTAATTTCACTGGCAGTGATTCAGTGTTCATCATATTTACGTATGGTCCAAGCTTCACTTCCATACATGAGAATATGTTCTCATGTATGGAAACTTATCTTTTTGAATTTTAAAATTGCTTTATCACTTTTTATAAACAATTAGAAATGAAAGTCTTCATCCTTGAGAACACTCTTTTGATTATATAATCACTGATGAATTATTAAGTTATTTAAATTAAATAAGTAACTTCACTTTTTTTTAGGTTCGACATTATTTATTTTATTTATTTATTTAATACTTTACACTTGAGCTACATTAGGCATTGCAGTCCGAAAGAGCAGAAGCTCGTGCTCGGGCACAGTTCAGATCAGTTATACAAAATATATCACAAAATTAAGAGAGTTCATTGAGCACAATAACATTAATAAATGGTAAAATAATACAGCATGTAATAATAGGGTCTATATACAAATAGAAAATACAAAAGTACATGTATATTAGAGTATCAATTTTTAACTCAATTAGCTTAAACAATTAAATAATTAATCTGATTTGTTTCTTAAATCTGTGTGTGTTAAGTGTACTTAGCTCAGGGTAAGCTCTAATTAATTCATTATATATTTTGGGTCCAAAACTTCTGCTGTGTTTTAATCCAGCAGTTGTGTGGCATTTGGGAGTATTTAGAAAGAAACTGTAGTTTTGTCTCCTACAGTATTAGTGAGGATCAAATTTAAATTTATTGTGGTTTTTATGGAAGTAAATCAGCAATGTTTGTTTATAAATTTGTTCTAGATTTGATACACCAAATTCCTGAAAAATTAATTTTGTTGGGTAATCAAAAGGTTTATATAGACAAATTTTGATAATTCTTTTTTGGAGCAAATTTAAAGGATGGAGAGTCGATTTTGCCATTCCTCCCCAACCTGAAATACCATACTGAATTATTGATTGAAACAGAGCTAAGTACACAGTACGCAGAATATAAACAGATAAATAAGAGCGTAGAATGGAAAATTTGTGGATTGTTTTACGCAATCTGTTACACAGGAAGGAGATATGCTTGTCCCATTTTAAATGTTGATCAATAATAATGCCTAAATATTTAACTTGTGAGGATATACTCAAAGCGTTACAAGAGCAAGTAGGTAGGTTACAATCATGTATTGTTATACTTCTATTATTATTAATTTTTAGTTGCTCAAGGCCATGTGATGTTAATGAAAATGGTATTAATTTTGTTTTAGAAATGCTCAAAGAAAGTAAGTGAGCATCCAGCCATTCTTTAATAATGTTAATACCACTATTAGAATTTTGATAAGTTTCATTCCAATTCGAACCGCTAAATATAACCACAGTATCATCAGCATAAGAATACAGAGTACCTGAATATTTCTCAATGTCAATTTTAAGTAAATCGTTGATATATATTAAAAACAAAACAGGACCTAAAATCGTCCCCTGAGGTACACCTATATCAATTTTATGTGATTCACTAAAGTGATCATTTATTTTAGTTGCTTGAGTTCTGTTACTTAAGTAAGATTTAAATAATTTTAAAGCCATTCCATTAATTCCCAATCTATCCATTTTATTCAAAAGTATATTGTGATTGAGTGTATCGAAAGCTGTGTTAACATTTTAAATTATGGTGTTATTCTACCTGATAGACTAGTTTCGATGATATTTCCATCATCTTCTGTGGGAACTATCCCACTCTATCTTCTGGTTTCCTGTAATGGTGGAGTGTGTTCATGATTGTACCAACAAGGTGTGTGTTCTGCAAGTCAACTGAGTGTTGAGGATGTGTTGTGGTTGAATCAGTTGAACGTAAGGCACATGATGAAATGTTTTCTTTTCGGTGCATGACCGACAGCAGCATTTGGCAAAGGAGTTTATTAATTCACGTGTAAGTGACTCACCATGTATGGTGGGTCCCTATCACCACGGCATGGCGCGTCCTCAGGTTGCGGATAGAGGAGACGGCCTCCAGATATGGAGGGTAGCTGCGAATATATTGAATAAGCAGTCGTGGACAGCCGATAAGGGGTGGTCCTCCAGCTTGGGGGTTGGGCGAAGGGCTAACAACCCATCACCGTAAAAAACAGCTTGTTACGAATTCCTACAGTAAGCCTCGGAATAGGACTGATTCTCTGGCACGACCACAGCAAAGCTTCTATATGGCTGTGAAACTTGGACTCTCACTCTGAGAGAGGAACATAGGTTAAGGGTGTTTGAGAATAAGGTGCTTAGGAAAATATTTGGGGCTAAGCGGGATGAAGTTACAGGAGAATGGAGAAAGTTACACAACACAGAACTGCACGCATTGTATTCTTCACCTGACATAATTAGGAACTTGAAATCCAGACGTTTGAGATGGGCAGGGCATGTAGCACGTATGGGCGAATCCAGAAATGCATATAGAGTGTTAGTTGGGAGACCGGAGGGAAAAAGACCTTTAGGGAGGCCGAGACGTAGATGGGAGGATAATATTAAAATGGATTTGAGGGAGGTGGGGTATGATGATAGAGACTAGCTTAATCTTGCACAGGATAGGGACCGATGGCGGGCTTATGTGAGGGCGGCAATGAACCTTCGGGTTCCTTAAAAGCCATTTGTAAGTAAGTAAGTAAGTAAGTGACTCTATGTAAAGATTCAACTTTATGGACGAGGAAAGCTTAGTAAAGACAATTCATTTTGGATGTTTATAGTTGATTTTCCGACAATCAGTTCAATTAAAATAGAAGCAAAAAGGAGAAAACGGGCAACGCCAGGTGCTTCCAGTTGATATTCTTTTAAAATAAAGCACTAAATGTAGTTATCAAAAAAAAAAAAAAAAAAAAAAAAAAAAACGAAACAGTAAGAAATAATCTAAAATAAAATACAATAATAACATGTATACTAGAATATCAGCATGCTACTTATAACAATTATATAAAAAGCTAGCAATGTCCTATGGCAGACCACATTTAATAGCTAAGTGATGAGCACATATACTATTTACATTCACTATGCTCAATACTTGCATATAAATCACTATTACGTCCAGTAATTGAATATGGTGCTGCATGTTGGGATCCTTACAGATTAGAACATATTAAGACATTGGAAAAGATTCAAAAACGGGCTCTCAAGTGTTGTCGGAAAAATTCACCATTAAAATGGGACACACTCACGGACAGGAGAACGCGAATTCGATTATGCGCACTGTTCAAAACATACAGAGGTGAGCCTGCCTGGAGAGAAATAAAAAATAGGTTGCAGCCGCCAAATTACTCTTCAAGGAACGACCACTCATATAAATTGAGGGAAAGAAGGCAGAGGACGGACACTGGAAAGTTTTCTTTTCTCAATCGTACTATCAGGGACTGGAATGCTTTACCTGCAGGCTTATTAAAGTCTTTACCAACAACCAAAAATTTATTTAAAAATAGGCTTAAGGACTTTACTAATACACGGTAATTATACACAGTATTTAAAGGGTGTAAATGATATTTTCTTATTGAAGAGTTGTATCAGTGAAGTGTGTTGTGTCAGTGAGGTGTGTTGTGTAAGTGAAACGTGTTCCTGTCAGTGAAGCTTTATAGTTTATAGTGGCAGTGCAAAGTATTTGAACAGTGAAATGTTTTTGAAGTGTTAGTGAAATCAGGATAGAATCAGTGAAATGTGTCGTAGTTCCAGTGCAGTGAGTGAGTTGACAGCGAAATGAGTGTAATGTTGAAAGGTACTTGTGCGGATATGAACATATCATGCTCATGGGTTTTAGTTCGAACTTAGGTTTAAGATACAAATTAGATTTATTTTAAATGTTATTTTAAGTGATCGTGCTTCATTTAATTTAGGATATTCCCTGTTATTATTATTATTATTATTATTATTATTATTATTATTATTATTATTATTATTATAAATTACTGTTAGTATTAATTATTATTAATTGTATTTCTAAGTCTCAAGTTTATTATTGTCATTATTGAGTGTAATTAGTTACCACTGCCACCGGGTATATACCCATTGCAGTGTGAATAAATACATACATACATAGTACATATTTGGTATTCCACATAATACTTCACAGAAAATACTATTACTGCTTTGTTAAAAATCGTGAAACCTAACAGTGTATCAAACGATTGAATCCCATTATTTTGCCACTTGTAACTAGCAATAATGACAGAGAACATGTATCATGGTTAAAAAAAATTGAAACCAACCCATATTACCATTCACCAACATTCAAATAATCTGAATATTAAACACACATCTTTAAAAATCATCAAGTGAACGATTTATTAAGGTTCAATCAATTCACTCACCTGCTGTCCAACTACACTAATCAGGGCTGACTTGTTAAGATAGTGGCACTCCAAAGGCAGCATTCCCAAGTCACACTGCCGCTTAACTGTGGACAGAGAAAAGTTTTTTTTTTTTTATCCAATGCCACCAGGTTGTCTTTTCGACATTTCTGGTCTTCTCTCCTGGCCGTGGCTTAGTTGTAACCCACTTCTGAGGTTGGGGCGCCTGGAAGGCGGAGTTACATTACCCCGATGATGTGATAGGATGATTATGATAATGTGGTGCCAGGAGAGGTCTTAAATCTAAACTTAACGTAAATTCCAGACCATGGACGAACACAGGAATAATCCCCTTTAAGGAAAAATTCCTGTGCTCTAACCGGGAATCGAACCCGGGACCTCATGAACTATAGCCAGAAGCTCTGACCACTAGACCATGACCAAGTGTACAGAATAGAACAATAGTCCTTCCTCTACCATTAAAATTATCTTGTATAAAAATTCAATAAGAAGTAAATTTACTTTTGACACATTATAAGCAAAACCTGTTACCATGTTTTTTTTTTTTTGTAGGTTATTTTACGACGCTTTATCAACATCTCAGGTTATTTAGCGTCTGAATGAGATGAAGATGATAATGCCGGTGAAATGAGTCCGGAGTCCAACACCGAAAGTTACCCAGCATTTGCTCATACTGGGTTGAAGGAAAACCCCGGAAAAAACCTCAACCAGTAACTTGCCCCGACCGGGAATCGAACCCGGGCCACCTGGTTTCGCGGCCAGACGTGCTGACCGTTACTCCACAGATGTGGACTGTTACCATATTAACCAAAACAAATGAGTGTGTTAAATGAACAAATCCCGTTGTTCGATACATACAAAGGAAAGTTCAACAATATGATCGCAACAACAAATAACAAAGTTTAGGGACTCTCAAGGTCTGACAATCCAATATTAATCCTTCTCTATTTCAGTTCATAATTGCAATAACTAAAAGCTAGTGGAAGACGTAAATATACATGGGATCATCATCATCATATTATTATTATTATTATTTACTTACCGGCTTTTAAGGAACTCGGAGATTCATTGCCGCCCTCACATAAGTCCGCCATTGGTCCCTATCCTGAGCAAGATTAATCCAGTCTCTACCATCATATCCCACCTCCCTCAAATCCATTTTAATATCTTCCCATCTACATCTCGGCCTCCCCAAAGGTCTTTTTCCCTCAGGTCTCCCAACTAACACTCTATATACATTTCTGGATTCGCCCATACGTGCTACAAGCCCTGCCCATTTCAAACGTCTGGATTTAATGTTCCTAATTATGTCAGGTGAAGAATACAATGCGTGCAGTTCTGTGTTATGTAACTTTCTCCATTCTCCTGTAACTTCATCCCTCTTAGCCCCAAATATTTTCCTAAGCACCTTACTCTCAAACACCCTTAACCTACATTCCTCTCTCAAAGTGAGATCTCTATATTGCGATTTACCCTCATGAAAAACATTTGAGCAAAGAATCGTCATCAGAATGCTACCAAGTACCAAATGCAACGTTTTCGTTCATAAAATTCAAATGCAGCTTTCGTAGGCTGTCGGGAGATAGCAGCACTTATTGTCAGAACAACAACTGTTAGAACTTTTAAAGCAAAATACAAGCTCCTTTATGTATTGTACCGTTTGTGTGGATGCAGGTTGAGAAAATAATGTGCGAAATATGCGACTGTTCGTTGCACAAGCTGAATGAATACATTTTTCATGCTTATTACTTCGGACAAATGTCTAGTTGAAACAGATACTTTCCCAGTGAATTTAGTTTCTTCTGCACTGACGTTGGTGTCCATGTCAGGGAGTGCGAAAAACAGTTCTCAATGAGGATAGCAGTAGACCACGCCTCTAACCCTCCTGTCCCCGCACTAGCCAAACATCTCTATAAACTACCTTCCATAGGTTTTCAACATCTCTGCAAACCAAGAGGCTCAGAGGCTCCTGCAGATGTACAAAACAAGATGCCAGCTGCAGATAGTCATGAATGAAAATTGTAAAATAAAATTATATTTTTAATAGTAAAAAAGCCGGGAGATTAGCAACATTACTGGGGGGTGTACAAACCTGCAACCCCCTTGAGAAGCCGCCACTGGTAGGTTGGAAGTATGAAATGAAATTAGTAAATTAATTTGTATTTCTTTCTCTTGCCAAGATACATACTTGTTCAAAAATTTGGTCAAATATTTGGAAAAGGGAAGATTAGAAACAAATCACTGCAGTTATAAAATATCAGAAATTTCTTCAGATATTCAAATGTAGAGTAGACGCAAGAAGAGCTTGCCACGGAAAGCTGCGCGAACTTTCGGAAACGTTCGGGTGCACTCGACCTCGCTTTGATCCGATTGGCAAACTGTCGTCAGTTCTCAGTCGTCTGCTGGCTTGATGTTTCGAGTGAGATTTATCACAGCAAATGTAACGTAACCTAAACCTTGTTGCAGAGTAACTAATAACATAACATTGTTGAAAATACAGAAACACGATTTCTTTTTACATGTTATAAAATGACACAGATGTTATAAGAAATATGTAATCGTGTAATAATTATTCATATTTGACGAGGTAATAAAACACTAATACTAAGTGATTTTATTAAAATGTTCTGATAACTAGGATACTAGAGTTGGTTTATTTTAATCTGTATATACTCCTTATGTTATGAGCGGAGCCTGTTTCGTTTTTCATAAATTTATGAACGTTAAAAATAATTCCCTAGTTTGACTGTGTAACGTTTTATTAGCACTTCCTAATTTAGAGCGAAATGGGGGGCATTGTTAAGGACATAGAATGTTATACAGAACTCTGTTATTTAACAAACACACTTTGAACTACATAAAATCCTGATATCAGGGATAAAACGCAGAATATGTAACGCACACGCTGGCTTCTACCTGCTCTGCACAGCAACACTCCACGATACGAACAGCTCAAGACCGAGCTTTCGAATGCGCCCTGTAATCAGCATTGGGTGATTCACAGCAGCCCTGTAACGAGCATGGCGGCAAGAGGACCGAATATCGTTCTCTGCGCATCAGTCAAATGGGCAAGCTTTCTTTGCGCTTCCTCTAATTAAGTTGATTAACAATTCAGAATCTGTGCTTCAGTGGCTGACCATGATAATATCTTTGAAAAATATTGGAGTGCAAAGGTCAAATGACTTTATTGTTAAATGCTTGGCATTAGAAAACAACAACAACAATTCTTACCGAGTTTCCTAAGGTCGTTAACCAAGTCCGAAAATATCCGCCTGTTTTCATCAATATCACCAATATCGGTGTTGAGGGAGCCAGTCCCTGGAAGAGTCTTCATTATCTCGGCCAACATGGATACCCACTGCTCGCTATCAACCTGGGCAACTTCCAAGATTTCTTCCAACTCAGTGTGCCACTGCAAAAACAGAACCCACTCTTAATCCACAAATCAATATGAAGACCACATTCATAACAAACATAAGGTAAACAACAACTGTTGCAAATTGAACTATCAACACCTTGCTCGAAGTACTTTCATATTTCAAATGGTTTCGAGTATCAAGGCACTGTTAAACACATAAACAATAAAGGAAAGTATAAGCCTCATAAAAAGCTCTAAGATGACATAATTATAACTATAATTAAATACTCAGTCACGATATTTCGAAGTCAATTGGCAAACCCCGTATATGGACAATTAATATTTGAGAAGAAAAATTCACTCCGGTGCCGGGGATCGAACCTGGGTCCTTGGTTCTACGTACCAAGTGCTCTGACCATTGAGCTACGCCGAATTCAATCCACAGCACCGGATCGAATCTTCCTCCTTCAATGTTTCCCTTTGTGGCCTGACTCCAAGTTAGGCATATATGTTGACGTATATGTCCAATGTCAACTGCCATTATACTAGGAGCGCACTCAGTTGAGTGACTTATTTGGCTGGGATTCCGCAGTTATGATGCACTGCTAGCTATAAGAATGTTATGGATTTATTAATTTGTCCTACAGAATAATCTCTGTAATGTTGACAATTAATATTACAGAGATTATTCTGCAGGACAAATTAATAAATCCATAATATTCCCGTATATGGGGTCAGACTTGGAACCTTAATTCAGCAGTTTATTTTTTTATTTTATTTATTTATTTTTTGGTTATTTTACGACGCTGTATCAACATCTCAGGTTATTTAGCGTCTGAATGAAATGAAGGTGATAATGCTGGTGAAATGAGTCCGGGGTCCAGCACCAAAAGTTACCCAGCATTTGCTTGTATTGGGTTGAGGGAAAACCCCGGAAAAAACCTCAACCAGGTAACTTGCCCCGACCAGGATTCGAACCCGGGCCACCTGGTTTTCAGCAGTTTAAAATAAAAAGAAAAAATTCGGACTTGGACTCACATGTTAATTCTGAGAATAATTGAAGCCGATTTCTGCTTTGAGAATTACACTGGTAACATTATAAGAGCATAGACGAATACAGTAGTACAGTAAAATCCCTTGTAACAAGCACCCAAAAAACTGGCAATACCAAAACAATAGGGCTTTTGGCTGGGCCAAAAAAAAATGTTTAAATCTGCCACATTGCCAGTCTGGGCCATCAGTTTTGTCACATTATTAAAAAGTTCGCACGAACTTTCGTTTTCAGTGAATATTGGAACCTAAAATTAGTGTATTATTTGTGTTGTGTGATGTGTTTTAATAAAGAAAATCCACACAGTTTTATGTTTATTTAATTATGTTCGGACCGTCAGTGTTGTCACATTAGACAGTTCGCACGAACTTTCGTTTTCAGTGAATATTCGAACCTAAAATTTATGTATTATTTGTGTCGTTTGATGTGTTTTTAATAAAGAAAATCCACACAGTTTTATGTTTATTTAGTTATGTTCGAACCGTCATAGTTGTCACATTAGGAAGTTCGCACAGACTTTCGTTTTCAGTGAATATTCGAACCTAAAATTAGTGTACTATTTGTATTGTATGACGTGTCTTAATAAGGAAAATCCACACAGTTTTTATGTTTATTCAGTTATAAGCAAGTGATAGAGAAATAAGCTTCACATGGCTGCAGTTTCAACATTTGGCACCATGAAATACGAACTTTTTTTTTTTTTTGTATATACAAGTATTTATTCAATTATCCGGCAAAATCTCGTATCTGGAACTAGCTTGATCCCTTTGGTGCCAGTTAAAAAGGATTCTACTACAGTAAAGTAGTATTTATTCCATATTTATAAACTCTATTTTACATAGAGTATACTAGGTTATAATTTAAACTAATCATAACAAATTGAAACTTATAGACTGGTGATGACAATAAATATACACTTGTAGACATATCATAACATATAGACACACATACATACATTAATTAAATTAAAGTCTTGCGTAAGTCCGGTGATTTCACTCTTCACTCTTGAAATTATAATCGAAAAACATAAAGAATTTAGCATGGATAGACATAATGTGATTTATAGATCACATTACAAGAAAAATTATTTACAATTCTACATAATGATGGAGTACTGAAACAAATTATTAACAGCATATCTGACTTATGCAGAAACAACTTAATATCTGTTAAAGTAAACAAAAATCTCTCAGACTGTAAAGCAATTAACCAAGCAGTTCTGTTTTTTTTCTTTGGTTATTTAATGATGCTGTATCAACTGCTAGGTTATTTAGTGTCAATGAGATTGGTGATAGCGAGATGATATTTGGCGAGATCAGGCCGAGGATTCGCCATAGATTGCCTTACGGTTGGGGAAAACCTCGGAAAAAATCCAACCAGGTAATCAGCCCAAGCGGGGATCGAACCCGCATCCAAGCGCAACTTCAGACCGGCAGGCAAGCACCTTAACCGACTCAGCCACACCGGTGGCTCCCCTTTGTTATTCATAATATACATGAATATCATAATTAAAGAATGGAGACAGCTATCTCATGGCAATGTATCAATTACATGTAGACTCAATTTAGATACTATGTTATAATGAGATGACCGAATATTATTTGCTAATTCTGAAGATGGCTTCCAACTATCAGTATACAATTTAGAGAAAGTAACCAGAAATTAATTCATTCATTCATAGTGTTCTGCCCAAGGGCAGGTCTCTCACTGCAAACCCAGCATTCTCCAGTCTTTCCTATGTTATGCCTTCCTCTTTGTCTCAACATATGATCCATATATCTTAATGTCTTCTATCATCTGATATCTTCTTCTGCCTCGAACTCTTCTCCTGTTCACCATTCCTTTCAGTGCATCCTTCAGTAGACAGTTTCTACTCAACCAGTGACCCAGCCAATTCTTTTTCGTCTCTCTGATCAGTTTCAGCATCATTCTTTCTTAATCCATTCTTTCCAACACAGCTTCATTTCTTACTCTGCACATTTCACATGCTCCATCCTTCTCCATAACCATATTTCAAATGCTTCTATTCGCTTCTCTTCACTTCGTCGTAATGATCATGTTTCTGTCCCATACAATGCTACACTCCACACAAAGCACTTCATTAGTCTCTTCCTTAATTCTTTCTCCAGAGTTACGCAGAAGACGCTCGTTTTGCTATTAAAAGCTTCCTTTGCCATTGCTGTTCTCCTTTTGACTTCTTGGCAGCAGCTCATGTTACTGCTTATAGTACACCTCAAGTATATGAAGCTGTCCACTTGCTCTACTGCCTCATTTACAATTCGCAAGCTTACCTTCTTTACTTTTTTTCCTATGACCATGGTCTTCGTCTTGTTGGCATTTATCTTCATTCCATACTGCTCACAGCTGTCATAACCAAAAATTGTGATATGAAAATGCCATGTGATAAAACTAAAGTGTTTGCATTTAAAGGAAAAGATCTAGGCCTATACCCAGCAAAATACACCTCAGTAACAAATTATTAAAAAGAGTGAACAATTTTAACTACCTTGGATAGGCTATTCGTTATCATTCACACATGATACCAAATTTATAAAAACACTATGCACAATAATTAAGGTTTCGAAGCTAAAAACATTATGCATAATATGCGGGGGATCCACGAAATAACGACCGTTCGCACATACCCGCCGCGCAGCTGACTCCCCTTCCTTGTTTGAAGGTCAACTGGCTTCCTTAACATGTGTTCTCATAATGTTGTGAGTACTGGTTGCAACAAGTCGCCATTGTGCATTTTGTGTTATTTCAAAATGAACGACGTGATTGATAATCCCGCCGACTGTGAGGTGAGGAGTGTGATTCGATTTTTGAATGCCCGACATTTGAAACCTGCAGAAATTTACCAGCAATTGAAAGAAGTGTATGGTGATACTGTAATGAATGAAATAAATGTAAGAAAATAGTGCGAAATGTTCAACAATGGGCAAACAAATGTCTACGATGAAACTCGACCCGGACGCCCATCACTCATCACAGAAGACCTGAAGACTAAAGTGAACGACAGAATCTTGCAAGACAGGCGCACATCACTCGACGAATTGCATATTGCCTTTCCTGACATTTCTCGTTCTTTGCTTGGTGAAATTGTGTCGCAACATCTTGGCTACCACAAAATCTGTGCACGATGGGTTCCACGGCAACTGAGTGACCAACACAAAACTCAGAGAATGGCCTCAGCACTGACATTCTTGATGTGATATCACACAGATGGAGACGCCTTTCTTGATCAAATTGTGACTGGTGACGAGACCTGGGTGTCTCACAACACCCCAGAGACCAAGCACCAATCACGTCAGTGGCATCATCCCTCATCACCCAAGAAACCGAGAAAATTCAAACAGACTCTCTCAACACAAAAAGTCATGGCTACTGATTGCAAAGGTGTTCTTTTGCTGGATTTCATGCCAAAAGGCACTACGATCAATGCAAATCGTTATTGTGAGACTTTACGAAAACTATGGCGAGCCATCCAGAACAAGAGGCGAGGAATGCTTTCGAGAGGAGTTGTGCTTCTTCACGACAACGCGAGCCCGCACACTGCTGCTTCAACTCGAGAATTGCTGGATCAATTCGGTTGGGAAATCTTTGATCATCCGCCCTATAGTCCAGACCTTGCTCCTAGCGATTTTCACCTTTTCACTAAGCTGAAAGACTTTCTGGGTGGTATGCGTTTTGGAAGTGATGAAGAGTTGAAGAAGACAGTGAACACCTGGCTTAATGAACTGGCGGTAGAGGAGTATAACACGGGAATTCTAAAGCTAGTGAACAGATACGACAAATGTTTAAATGTAGGTGGTGATTATGTAGAGAAGTAAAGGAAGCTTCAGTTATGTAACAGACTTTGTTTTTTCAAATAAATATTTTTTTTTTAATTATTACAACAAAACGGTCGTTATTTCCTGGATCCCCCTCGTAAATACAGTTTCGAAGCTATCATTAAGTTCAGAGGAATATACAAATCAAAATTTTTATCTTAAGTACAGATGCGAGACTCGCACCATAAATGCACCTGACTCCTTAAGAGTAATCGCTGCCAAAATGAAGTTCATGAGACGCACTGCAGGAGTTACAAAATGGGATCACAAAAGAAATAATGATATTCTGAAAGAACTCAAAGTTGCACCAATATTACAATATGTTAATCATGTCAAAATGATGAACAGAACACTCATACCGAAACAAATCCTGCAGTACACTCCTTGTGGACATAGAAGAATATAATAATATATTTTGCTATAAAATATATATACACACAAATTGGAAGACTGTATAAAACAATTCAAGGAAACTATTTAAAGCATGACAATACATGGTGCTGCTTTTGAAACTATTCAGTAGCTTCTTTTGTTGACACCTTGAAACTTTCCTGGAGTGAATATCTGGCTGAAAAATTTGAAACCTAGTAAATTTTACATGATGCAGGTAAAAAGCAGGACGTTGTCAATGTTAATAGTCAGTCTTGAGTGTCATGGCATCAGAGAAGGATGTAATTAGAGCCGTCTGGCCTCTCGCACATACACAAAAGGCAAACCTAATTGCCGGTTGTTCTCCAATCCATTTGGTAAAGTCCTGACTTCACAAGCTTCACGGTCCAACTGACTGCCTCAATATATTGAAAAGCTACTCCAAGGCTACAAACGAATCATTCAATCTTTCTTGTATACTAATACTTGGCTTGAATGTTGTATCCTGTTTTGCTATCTTGTAGACCTTATAGGTCCACCAAATTGAATAAATATTCAGTCACTTAATGACATTCACACAAAATGTCTGTAGGCCTACTGCCTACTTTTTTCTTGGGTTTTTAAAATGGTCATTAAATGAGTCTCATCATATTTGTTTCGACTGTAATACAGCTAAGTTTGCCAGTTCCTTTTCCTCCTCCTCTTTTTTTTTTTTAATAATGTGATGAAAAAAAAACGTGATGAATGGGGCGGCCGGGCAGCTCAGTTGGTAGAGCAGCTGGCTACAGACTGGAAGGTCCGGGGTTCGATCCCGAGTGGTGACGGGATTTTTCTCGTTCCCAAACTTTCAGAACTGCCCTGAGGTTCACTCAGCCTCCTATAAAATTGAGTACCAGGTCTTTCCCAGGGGTAAAAGGCGGTCAGAGCATGGTGCCGACCACACCACCTCATTCTAGTGCCGAGGTCATGGAAAGCATGGGGCTCTACCTCCATTGCCCCCAAGTGTCTTCATGGCATGTGACGGGGATATCTTCACCTTTTTTACCTTTTAATAACGTGATGAATTGTAATAAATGCATTAACAGCTAGTTGCAAGTTGCATCATGGTGTGTACTAAATACATGGAGCGGCCAATGTTACAAGTGAATGCTAGTTTTAAATAAAACCTACCAATGTAATGTAATATTGTGCAAATCTAGTCTTTCAGGTAAAGCTTCCTGTAAAGCAGATTTGAATAATTTCAAGGGCAAAATTGTTCCAGGGCCGGGTATCGATCCTGGGACCTCTGGTTGAACGTACCAGCACTCTGCCAACTGAGCTACCTGGGAACTCCACTCGACACCCTCTCAACTTTTCCCTTGATATCCACACAACTCGCGTGGGCTGACGAAACGCCAGAGACCCACATCGAGTGCACACAATCTCTGTGTGACTTGGAATTGTGGTTTTCTGTTAACGTACACAGTAACGTATATATTATGCAAATCTAGCCTTTCAGGTAAAGCTTCCTGTAAAGCAGATTTGAATAATTTCAAGGGAAAAATTGTTCCGGGCCCAGGTATCGATCCCAGGACCTCTGGTTGAACGTACCAACGCTCTGCCAACTGAGCTACCCAGGAACTCCACCCGACACCGTCTCAACTTTTCCCTTTATATCCACACAACTCGCGTGGGCTGACGAAACGCCAGAAACCCACATCGAGTGCACACAATCTCTGTGTGACTTGGCATTGTGGTTTTCTGTTAACGTACACAGTAACGTATATATTATGCAAATCTAGCCTTTCAGGTAAAGCTTCCTGTAAAGCAGATTTGAATAATTTCAAGGGAAAAATTGTTCCGGGCCCAGGTATCGATCCCAGGACCTCTGGTTGAACGTACCAATGCTCTGCCAACTGAGCTACCCAGGAACTCCACCCGACACCGTCTCAACTTTTCCCTTTATATCCACACAACTCGCGTGGGCTGACGAAACGCCAGAAACCCACATCGAGTGCACACAATCTCTGTGTGACTTGGCATTGTGGTTTTCTGTTAACGTACACAGTAACGTACATATTATGCAAATCTAGCCTTTCAGGTAAAGCTTCCTGTAAAGCAGATTTGAATAATTTCAAGGGAAAAATTGTTCCGGGGCCAGGTATCGATCCCAGGACCTCTGGTTGAATGTACCAACGCTCTGCCAACTGAGCTACCCAGGAACTCCACCCGACACCGTCTCAACTTTTCCCTTTATATCCACACAACTCACGTGGGCTGACGAAACGCCAGAGACCCACATCGAGTGCACACAATCTCTGTGTGACTTGGAATTGTGGTTTTCTGTTAATGTACACAGTAACGTATATATTATGCAAATCTAGCTTTTCAGGTAAAGCTTCATGTAAAGCAGATTTGAATAATTTCGAGGGAAAAATTGTTCCGGGGCCAGGTATCGATCCCAGGACCTCTGGTTGAACGTACCAACGCTCTGCCAACTGAGCTACCCAGGAACTCCACCCGACACCGTCTCAACTTTTCCCTTTATATCCACACAACTCGCGTGGGCTGACGAAACGCCAGAAACCCACATCGAGTGCACACAATCTCTGTGTGACTTGGCATTGTGGTTTTCTGTTAACGTACACAGTAACGTACATATTATGCAAATCTAGCCTTTCAGGTAAAGCTTCCTGTAAAGCAGATTTGAATAATTTCAAGGGAAAAATTGTTCCGGGGCCAGGTATCGATCCCAGGACCTCTGGTTGAACGTACCAACGCTCTGCCAACTGACCTACCCAGGAACTCCATCCGACACCATCTCAACTTTTCCCTTTATATCCAAAAAAAAAATAATGTAATATTCACATTAGCATTTACATTACAGTTAAGTGTTACAAGTCTATCGCTAGTTTCAAAATTAATTAAATTAAATTATGGTTTATTTAACAATGCTAGCAACTGCAGAGGTTATATCAGTGTCGCTGGTGTACCAGAACTTTGTCCCACAGTTCTTTTACATGTCAGTAAATCTACTGACATGAGCTGTCGCATTTAAGTATACTTAAATGCCATCGACCTGGGCCAGGATCGAACCCACAACCTCGAACACAGAAGGCCAGCACTATACCGACTATGCCACCCAGGCCGACCGCTGGTTTTATATATCCATATTATCTGCGAGTCAATTTCTATAAAAGCAAAAAAGATTTACATCTAATGACCAGCAATCTTTTACAAGAAGAGCAATAGTTTTTGAGAATGGGTACCTCTCTCCCTTTCTTCATTATCTGGACAGAAGGGGAAGAAATTCATCGAATTCGCAATGAAAAGTACACAATCCGCCATATGATTAATTTATCTTATAAAAACATTTTTTGCTTGATAGGAACTTCAACATATCATTTAACTTATCAGTTTATTGTATGCAATACAAAAGATCACGGAAAAAACTGCATGATGTTTCTTGCAGCAAATTGCCATTGTCCATAACTGACTTTCAATAGAGTCCACTATTTTTACTACAACTACTATTGCTATTTCTCTACAATTGCGTTACCAAAGAAAGGTAGGACGTATTTGCGTTATAAACGATATGTTTTATTTAACGACACTCCCAACTGCCGAGGTTATACCAGCTTCGCCGGTGTGCCGGAATTTTGTCCCGCATGAGTTATTCTACATGCCAGTAATCTACTGACATGAGCCGGCCGCATTTGCACACTTAAATGCCATCAACCTCGCCCGGGATCAAACCCGCAACCTCGAGCATAGAAGGCCAGCGCTATACCAACTCGCCAACCAGGCTGACTGTATTTACATACTTGGCTTCTAGTGAAGTCATACCAGTAGCGGCTTGCCGTAAAAAAATAGGTGAAGTGCTGTTCACACACACAAATGCATGAACAGTTTTACCAATATAATGAGTAGGCCTACTATTCGTAAACTACGTACAGTTTTAATAGTTCTATAACACATGCAAACAGGATAATTAATTTATTTCAGGACTCACCCAATTTCTTGTATACCAAGTCAATCCTCCTACATTTTAAAGCAGCAAACCTGTCGATGATGTCTTCATAAAATGTCTGAGTTTAACTGAGGGTGGACAGTATATCTCTATGCAAAGCTATGGGCTAATAATGAAAGTCTCTCCTGTGATGTAACAATCCGAGTGAAATTTTCAATCTTTTCAAACAGAAAAGCTTCTTTCATCGGAACAATTTTTAAAAGTTATTTTATACAACTTCCGTATTTTCTTAGCACTTTTTAAAACAAATGACAAATGGAACTGTAGGTCGTCCAGAATTTAAAACATCATTTTTATCCTCATATTTAAGTCTACAAAACGACATTTCTAATAAATTACAAACAGTGTCATTTTCGGGATACATATTTCGCACTCGTTAATAAAAATTTTCTATGTACTGGTACCTGAGTATTTGTGTAATAGCACTATAGTGATTAAACATGTAATATACATTATGATGTAGGATTAATACACTATGTACACTTATCACTAATATATTCTAAATACATTAAAAAATAAGTTAATATATACATACACAATATTAAACTACATGCATACATTTACGCGCGCGTTAAACTTTCAAATACAAGCGTTGGAACACAACTGCCAAGATCATGAGCTCATGAGAAAAAATAATACAGGCGGCGGAAAACAACTTTTAAACTTTGCTAATGTATGTGGGGTGTATTCCTGATGAAATAACATAGAGCCAGTTAATTTACCACTGTAGGAGTGGATGCTTGGAAACAAGAAATGATGATACTATTCTCGAGTCAGATAGTATACTGTAAAATTTAACAGCCCTTAAACAATGGCCCCCGGCCTTGGAGACCGGCTTCAACCCTTCTCTGTTATTAGTACCGTTAGATCTGCAAACTGGTTACTCCGACTACACGAAGTTTGACAGTTCTCCGTAACTGAAAAACCCAGAAACGCACTTCACTCATACCATCTTTCTTTAGTGCGTGACGTCACGTTACCATGGAAACCAAGTGCTATATGAGAATGGGAGCCCAAATAATTTCACCTCTACAGTATTGTAAGTTCCAATAGACACCGCTCGGCACTCGTAACAGTTGACATTATTCTACTCAGTGGACGGTTACAGGTACTATTTATACAACTAAACACTGTTTATAACGACTGAAAAGAAAACTTTTTTTTTATTTTATAAATACGGTAACGGTAATAACTGGAATTAATTCTTAATGTGAGACAAAATTGTGTTTTACACGTAAATACGTGAAGTGGCACTTCACCTACTTCACCTGAATAACCGTCCCTGAGTCATACATATCATAAACAAAAGACAAATCGAGCAGCGATGCCAATTTCATTACTGGAATAAGGGTGGAAAGTTACTGTGAAAGTGGAAGCCGGCAGAGAGGTGGGATTGCATGCTTTATATGTAAGCTTTTGGTACGTAAATAGAAAGCGAGTTTTCGCAAAGTGGAGTATCAGTAAGGGGAAAGAAATTGGCCACCCTACCCCATTATCTCATGACCAAGTTGCCTCATAAGTGGTGCCTTGTTAGCATCACTTGTGAGGTTCAGATCTGTCTTTGAACAGATAGCTAAACAACAAGTATCAGTGACAGGTTAAGTTTGGTTAGTTCAGGTTTTTGATATGTCTTGAATATACGCATTTTGGTTGGTAAGTCACGTAATAAAATTACTCTATTATACTTCATGAGCAACATCAGATAAAGGGACTCATAATATTAATAATGAGCAAATTCCGACCAATAATTCTGGAGAAATTACAGCAGGCCTGCACAGATGATGGCATAACTATAGGTTCACAACTGGTAAAACTCCGTTATGGGAACAATTGAATTTTTCTCCTCTAATAACAATTGTTATCATAACAGATAAATTCTGTAGGACCAAAAGTTAATGTTTACGTAGCCTAGATCCATTACAGGAGGTTACTAAACCTTACCGCTGCACTGAAGGCGGAGTCGGAGTTTCCCTCCATTGATCTGAACCATTGCCGCCATTGATTGACAAGTCATCTGATGCATCACTGCTATCAGTTAAACATTCTCCTAACGAAATTATTCTGTCAGTTTCACTGTCTATTACGAGGCGCATCCAGAAAGTAAGTTTCCCTATTTAAAAAAAAAAAAAAGAACACACACTTTCAGGAAAACATTTCTTGGCAACAGGTACAGCAATGTTTCAGCTATTTTTCAACATAGCCACCATCAGAATTGAGACACTTGTCGTATCGTGGGATCAACTTTTCTATCCCTCTGTCGTAGAACTCTGCTGCCTGTGAATGGAACCAGCGTGTGACAGACGTCTTCAGCTCTTCGTCGTTGCCAAAATGCTCACCGGAGGACAGGAATTTCTTGAGGTGCAAGAAAACGTGAAAACCGATGAGAGCAAGATCAGGACTGTAGGGTGGATGATCAAACAACTCCCAGCCAAATTCCGTCAAAACAGCTGCTGTGCGCCGAGCCGTATGTGGACGAGCATTGTCATGGAGGAGCACAACACCTGCAGTAAGCATTCCACGCCTCTTGTTTTGAATGGCACGTCGCAATTTTCGCAGTGTTCACAGTAACGGTCAGCGTTCACTGTTTCACTTCTTGGAAGGAAGTCAATGAGCAGAATGCCCTTCCTGTCCCAGAACACCATGCACATCACTTTCCGTACCGACAGCATCCATTTTAATTTCGTCCTGACCGGAGATCCACTATGCCGCCAATGCATTGACTGCTGATTGGTTTCCAGGGTGAAGTGCAAAATCCAAGTCTCATCGCCTGTGACGATCCTGTCGGGGAACTAGTCACCGTCATCGTCATACCGTTTCAGAAATGTCAGTGCTGCTCCTAAACATTGCATTTTGTGTTCAGGTATCAGGTTTTTCGGCACCCACCTGGCACACACTTTTTTGAACAGCAGGTGCTTAGTGACAATCTCATGCAACAAGGATCGCGATATCTGCGGAAAATGACTGCTCAGCTCTGTAATCGTGAAGCAACGGTTCTTCATGATGCACTGCCGCACCAGCTCAACACGATCATCATTTATGAGGGACGGTCGCCCACTGCGCTCTTCATCATGGACACTTTGACGACCTTCGGAAAACTGCCTACACCAGCGACGCATCATCTGCTTACTCATGATGTTCGGCCCATAGACCTGACAGACCTGCCGATGAATTTCAATTGGCGCAATGCTTTGTGCATTATAGAACTTTATCACCGACCGAACCTCGCAGGCGGCAGGAGAAGGAATAAGAGCTTCCATTTCGGACCACTGCTGCCACGCTACTGACACCAGGCGGGACCTGTCCGGCTGGCATATGATTGATACATCATAGATCTGTTACGCATGCGCAATTGACACGGCTAATTACGTTTACTTTCAAGGGGAAAAAATCGGGAAACTTACTTTCTGGATGCGCCTCGTACATTAGCATTAGAAAAATATTGTTCTTTATTTTTAACGTTTCTTCCACTTGTCTTTTCCACATTCTGCGAAAAAGTGGCGACACAATCGTTGCTTTATGTTAATTGGGGACCCAATTTCTGTTACAAAGATCCAACTGAAAAGACTGGAGACAACTGACTAAACATTTTAGTCTGTGTCTTTAAGTAAATGAAACCGAGATGTTTGGATGTTCCTAAGTAGAGCTTACCTCTTATCTTCTCACATTTCTTCCTTTAAAAACTTTCCTACCCATTTAAATTTGAGGTTGTTCTTTATAATTGCGTTATCACGATAAGGTACAAATGTATTTAAGTACTTGGTTTCTAGTCGAATCACGTATCATCGCACCAAAATAAGGGTGTAATGTTGCTGTAAAAGTGGAGCCAGTGGAGAGGTGCGGGCAAGTGAGATCGCTCCAACGAAGTGGAAGAAAGAGTACATTCTAGACAATTGTGAGTATATACAAGGCATACCAAAAGCCTAAACTAACCTAACCTGATTCGATCTTTACAAAATTCGCTTTTCTCTGTGATCAGTAAGGAAATCACAGAAATGAGATGTGCTACCCCTCCCTGCCGCCTACCCCTTTCACCTCGATGGAGTAATCCCACCTGACCGCACCTCTTTGCTGACCCCTAATTTCACAGCAACTTTCCACCCTTATTTTAATGCGAAATTGATGTCAGCACTCAATTTTTATTTTGTTTGCGACATATATGACTCAAATAGAAGTCAAGTACGTAAATACATTTATATCTTAACGTGGTAACGCAATTGTAAAGAAATGCAATTGTAAAGAAATACCAAATATAACAATGACCGCCAGAATAACATGACATACCTGAGAGATCATGTAATTATTTTCTACAGTGATGTTGTATTAACAATTACATTTGCTACATCGAAATATGGATAAATGCCACTTGTATCAAAGGGTTCATAAGGGATTAAATCTTCCATTTCTTAAATGTGAAAGAATTGTAATTTGATTTCCCATGGCTTGCAATGCATTTATGGTGGTTACTTTGCCTTACAAAATATAGCTGATGAAGATTAAAATGTCGTCACAGGTTGGAAAGTAGAGCCGAAATACCAACATAAAATTGTAGTGTGACAGTGAATACATTATTATTCCTTTTATATTTCAAGGGAGTATTCGAGACCGGGTTAGAGTCATAAGCTCTTACATAAATTTTCATTAGCTTTAATCCTGTTTTTTTTTCTATACTACAGTGCAAAATCACAGCATTTATCGAGGATTCTAAATGATAAAAACTCTTGTCAAGTACCTCTCTATGCCCATTAGATTTGGTTCGGGAACAGTTCGTAGGCTACTGTTCTATTTAGTTGTAGCCCAACATATGTCGCAGTTTGAAACACGATTTAATACATTTTTATTCAATATATGTATCACAGCATTATATTAAACCACCTGACTGCGATTGTATATATACAGTAAACAAACCTCCTCAACGTTCCTCCTGGGGATGTGGAAAAATGACAGCAAGAGTTTTAGCTTAACTTGCGTTTGCAGGTCTGGAAAACAATCTTTGATATTCCTTAATACTTCAGCATTGAGTTGAGAGCAAATTGAACCACCAGTCCACGAATCATTTGACGTTCCAAGCTTATTATGTAGCCATAACGATGTATCACTATCCCTGACATTCGCCATATTAAATAGGGTAGTGTGCTCTTTTTCCACTAGAGCACCCATAAGCCAGCGTGGCGGCCATTATCGAACAAATAAAACGCGCGAGTTTTGAATCTTAAAGTGCATTATGGTCTTGAATTTCACGTTGTTGAAGAATCTGTAAGACATAATATTAGCAATTATTCGTACATTTATATGAAAATTAGTTATATTTAATTATTATTAATATCACTATGTCTATCATGTGTTCCCAAAATTAATTGAAACATACTTTTGGGCTTCATATAATACATAAGAGCATTAGATATAAAAATGCTATTAATTGTAATTTAATACAAAATAAACAACAATACAGTAACTTCTGTCAGTTCTATTACACACATGTTTGTAAAATAATAATTATAATACATTTAGAAAGATAGTGTTGATAACAACTACTGTATATGAGTATCTTGAAAGCTGTGTCTGGTTGTCATGGTTACAACTGGATGTTGGCTATATTGTAGCCGATTTTATTGCACGTAATATAATTTATTGTACATACTGAGATATATTTCTTCATACTTTATTAGACGCGTGAAACTATTATTCCCGGACGCATTTAATGAACCATAACTATTAGGACTAGTACTGGTACACTATTTTCCTGGATATCAACTATTTTTTATTTAGCATTATTACACAGAGAATTAATAATTGAAGACCAGTCAATCTTGTGTGAATGCATCTAGAACTGATTGAAATATTCTTTATTTGGAATGAATGGTTATGACAATACATACGATGAGGGGGAAGGTGCTCCTCAAAATAAATATTCCGAAATAAATACAATTGACAGTGAAGAACAAATTATACCAGGACCAGGGAATGCATCATTCTTTGATCTGAGCCGTAAACATTTGAGACAGTTTCCAGAATACCTTTATGATGAATGTTTATACGTAAAGGTAATGTTTTCCCTATACCTTTTCTTGATTTAAATGTCACTGGTTTTATTTAGTGTGGTCTAGTTTTCTAATATTTTTTACTTCATTTATTGCAGTATCTCTATTTGGAAGGTAATTTACTTCAAGAGTTATGTGAAATTTTCTTCCCTGCTTTGCCAAGCCTGAAGTGGTTGGATGTGAGGAACAATTTCTTAACATCTCTTCCTAGATCAATAGCAAATCACCCCAATCTTGAAGTACTTCTTCTGCAAGGAAACCAAATTCGTGTCTTGCCATTGGAACTAGGCCTTGTTCCTAAACTGAGGGGTATTCAGCTATTAGGAAATCCTATCACCTTTCCTCCTCAAGATGTACTGGAACACGGAGTAAAGAGTGTGATAGAGTTTTTAAGAGATGAACATAATATTCAAGCCCCATCACCATCAACCATTCGACCAATAGCAGAGCCATTCTACAAGAGTACAGAGTCTAGAGGTATGAGCATATTATTGAACTTATTTCTTTATGATTATCTTGATGGGAACGTGTCTTCTTTTTTAAATCGGCAGATCTTGAATCTTCTTTGCACGTAGGCTACCGTAGGTCTAATTATTTATGAGAACTTGTCATGCGCAGACTGGATGGTGTAAGATGCTGAAATGTAAGTATGAAACGTGTTCATATAGTCTATATAGCCTAATGTTGTTGTTTAGTCAACTGTGCGAAGACAGGTCTGGGTTAAACGAGCGTTGAGCGGATTCCGCCGATTTTGGAATAGACACCGACGCACTTAGGTTAGGTTAGGTTAGGTTAGGCTTTTATTATCCCGTCAAGATGAAGGTGAAAGCGATTGAGTGTGATTTTTTTGTTTTCTATGTTGTCAGTTCAAGTACGTCGGTGTCTATTCCAAAATCGGTGGAATCCGCTCAGCGCTCGTTTCACCCAGGTCTGAACCTCACAAGTGATACCAAGAAGGCACCACTTATGAGGCAACTAGGCCAGGAGATAATGGGGTAGGGTGGCCAGTTCCTTTCCCCCTCATATATATATATATATATATATATATAGCGTAGTTCATATAGGCTATATATACCTAGAGTGTCTCATTTATCTTGACCACCCAAAATAACTTTGTACTCAAGCACCAAATGAAAAATTGTTTCATACAAAAGGTGTAAACCTGCCTATTACTGAAAGGTGGAAATAATACTGATGGGGAGGCAACCGTGTAGCGTTATTTATTATTGAGATACACTTATTAACATTGTTTCTTTAAGTGGCACTATGTATTTATTGGTATTTCAATTAAGTTCGTCGAAACCTTTTCAAAAATGTATCATAGTGGGTCATTCTGATAAACAGGACATTAATAAACGGAACATTATTGGTGTCTTGACGGTATGTTTCTTGTATATAATATGAAGTGTAAACAATATGTACAGTAGTACATTGCAGATGATAGGCCTACTCAGGGTCGCATAACCCATTACACGTAGCTTTGTTTTCATTCTGCTGAACACTGATGACTGAGTGAGTGGTCTGTACTACATTTAGTTTCATGTGTTTACTGTAAACCAAAGCTACGTGGAATGGGTTACATGACCCTGGATGTCTGCAATGTAGGCCTACTACCGGTACATATTGTTTACACAAACTTAGTCAAATCACTTTCTTTGTATGTATTATGCACAAGAACCATGCTGTCGAGGCACCAAGTAACATCGCGTTTATTAACGTTCTGTTTATTAGAATGACCTACTGTGATAATGTACCATACATTTTTGGACAGGTCTTGACGAGCTTAATTGAAATACTGAATAATAAATATATAGTACCATTTAAAGAAACAATGTTAGTGCTCGTACCTCATTATTAAATAATGCTACAAGGTTCCTTCCCCATTAGTATTATTTCCCCCTTTCAGTTGTACAGCTTTTGTATGAAACAATTTTTCATTTGGTGCTTGTGTAGGCCTACAAAGTTATTTTGGGTGGTCAAGATAAATCGGACATTCTGTATAGTCAGATTTTTTGTGCGTGTATATATGACATGATATATTTCGTCACAGCACTTCTTTACATGTAATGGTGTACCTCACATTTCTGTATCCGGTGCCACCATTAACATATTACAGTAACACATTATTTGCAGTACACATCTACACAAATACTCCCAATTACACTATGTACTTTTTTTGTTACTTGGTCAATCTCCCCTTCAGTATTTCTCCTACATTTCATTTGCTATTCTCTATTTGATCATTAATCGTAATATATCTAAAATTATGTACACCTTTCAAACCCCCTTTTTCCTCTAACTACTATTCACTAAAATTTCAATTTCACTTATTCTCTATAAATTATCATATTGAATTATTTGCCCTATTTGTTCTTTGACCTTTTCTCCTAACTTTCTCTTATATTCATTTACTGTTCCAAAGTTCAAATGTTAGTACTAATTTTATGCTGTCACTTATTCATTTCTCTTAACCCTTTTTCACTATTTTCACTCATTCCTATTTGCGCTCACTTTCACTTTCTCACTATTCCACTTATACCTAATCCTTTCACACTACTCTCACTTCCTATAAATACTTACATTTATCTCTACACATCAGCTTATACACTTTCTCTCTCCCCTATACTTCTCTATCATTTACAATTTCCCTTTACTAGCACTTTTTGATCACATCCCCACATTTTTTAATCACATCTAATACCTTTGCTATATCCTCAGCTGTCGCAGGTTCTGACCTTTCTTTACTGTTCGTCTCTGCTTTATTTCTATCTCTATCTTTCTTTCTATTTCTTTCTTCTTCTTCTATTCCTCTTTTGTTTCCCCCCCCCCCACACTTTCACTTTCACATCCTAGATTTCCACTTACACTCGCACCCTTAAACTTTTCACTACTTTCTTCCCTATTACTTCCTGACTCTTGGTTTCTCTTTTTATCCCCATTCGCCTTTTTTCTAGCGTCTGTGTATATTATATACACGCGCACAAAATCTGACTGAATAAAAATTGTCGCATTCTTTGGCAGTACGTTGCTAACTTACTTACTTACGAATGGCTTTTAAGGAACCCGAAGGTTCATTGCCGCCCTCACATAAGCCCGCCAGCGGTCCCTATCCTGTGCAAGATTAATCCAGTCTCTATTATCATATCCCACCTCCCTTAAATCCATTTTAATATTATCCTCCCATCTACGTCTTGGTCTCCCTAAAGGTCTTTTTCCCTCCGGTCTCCCAACTAACACTCTATATGCATTTCTGGATTCGCCCATACGTGCTACATGCCCTGCCCATCTCAAACGTCTGGATTTAATGTTCCTAATTATGTCAGGTGAAGAATACAATGCGTGCAGTTCTGTGTTGTGTAACTTTCTCCATTCTCCTGTAACTTCATCCCGCTTAGCCCCAAATATTTTCCTAAGCACCTTATTCTCAAACACCCTGAACCTATGTTCCTCTCTCAGAGGGAGAGTCCAAGTTTCACAACCATACAGAACAACCAGTAATATAACTGTTTTATAAATTCTAACTTTCAGATTTTTGGACAGCAGACTGGATGATAAGAGCTTCTCAACCGAATAATAACAGGCATTTCCCATATTTATTCTGCGTTTAATTTCCTCCCGAGTGTCATTTATATTTGTTACTGTTGCTCCAAGATATTTGAATTTTTCCACCTCTTCGAAGGATAAATCTCCAATTTTTATATTTCCATTTCGTACAATATTCTGGTAACGAGACATAATCATATACTTTGTCTTTTCGGGATTTACTTCCAAACCGATCGCTCTACTTGCTTCAAGTAAAATTTCCGTGTTTTCCCTAATCGTTTGTGTATTTTCTCCTAACATATTCACGTCATCCGCATAGACAAGAAGCTGATGTAACCCGTTCAATTCCAAACCCTGCCTGTTATCCTGAACTTTCCTAATGGCATATTCTAGCGTGAAGTTAAAAAGTAAAGGTGATAGTGCATCTCCCTGCTTTAGCCCGCAGTGAATTGGAAAAGCATCAGATAGAAACTGACCTATACGGACAATATTATATACACGCGCACAAAATCTGACTGAATAAAAATTGTCGCGTTCTTTGGCAGTACGTTGCTAACACTATACTTATCTCAAGTTTAAGCTAAGCTGAGCTAGTCGATCTGTGACAAGTTAGTAGTATACTTAGAGAAAAATCTAAAATTTAAAAACATATAAATATAGGTACCATTACCTACAATAGTTACTTATGACTACTAACACTTTATAATTTTCGATTTTGTGTTACGAGATAGTTTATGTTGTTACCGGTACTTTTATGACAGCAGAACTAGCAAAAGTATCTACTGATAAAAGAAAAGTTTTCCTGATATTACACATGAATAAAATTGGTTCATTGTTTTGCAGAAGGCAAAATGAAGACAAGATCTGGACAGAAGAGAAAGTCCCCAGCATTAGTAAAAAAGAGAGCAGTTTCATCTAATCTGCCTCCAATAACAGTGAAGAGTTACCAGAAACCAGACTCAAAATCTGATCCCCCACGACCTAAGACATCCCAGCCCGTGTGCCGGTACCAGCTGGCGGTAAGTCTCTTTATCTCACTCACCCACAGAAGGTTAGTTTGTTCTCCTATAATGACTTCAGTCATCTGTTACAGATGACCCCACCAACCCAAAATGACATTGAAGTTACGGAAGACATGTCCACCAGAATCCAAAGTGTTGGCAACAAGATTCTGCAGTTGTGGCCACATCCTACTGACATGTTTGTTACAGATTCACTTCACTTAAAGACTGTTATTGTACCCAAATTGCCGAAGTCCTTATGCATTGTATGTTATTTCAGGTGCAAGAGGGAAGCCAAAATTCGTGACAATCTTCTGAAGGAGATGTTTGTAGCAAGGATTCGGTATATGCTACAGCAACAGGCTGCCATTATTCAAAGGACGAAGTATGGGCTTTACTTTACTGCAATTACAGTCCTCTCTGTAGATTAAAAACTCAAAAAAGTTTCATATCCATGGTTCAAGAATTAAAACAGAAAATCAACATCCCGAATTTAAAAGAAAACTTACAAATTAAACCAAACCCTTTAACTCTATTAAATATAGAATATAATCTAAATTTAACACAAGACATACTGAAATCAGAAGTAAACACTGAAATACTGAAACAATTGTCTTTAGAGACAATTAATATTAGGTACCCTCCACAAAACTGGCTTCATTTATACACCGATGGATCCTTGATCTCCAGAGAACAAGGTGCCGGTGCAGGTGTTACATGCTGTCTCTTCTCACTTTATAGATCTCTTGGATATGGAACAACAAGTTTTGATGGAGAAATCACTGATATAAGTGAAAGTCTCAGGAATCTTCTATGCCACATCAATAAATTTTAAAATGCAGTTATATTGTCAGATTCCAAAGCAGCTATTCTATCAATAGTCTCTAGACACACACCTTCATCTCAAACAGCAGAAATAACTAAAATGCTCTCTCAATTATTATCACTCAATAAAAGAATTGTATTCCAATGGATACCATCCCATTGTGGAATCCTGGGAAACAAGAATGCGGATGGTTTAGCAAAGAAGGGCAGCACTGCTACTTACAGACCTGTTACTAAATCTACGTATTACTCTGTGAAAAGATTTATTAAATCTACATACTTAGACTTCAACAAACAAAATTTGATAACACAATCTCAAGGGAAAAAATGGAACTCTATGCATCATAATCCACAGTTGATTCCCGATTTACCACGAAAATCGTCTGTAGCTGCATTTAGATTGGCAACAGGCCATGTCTGTTTGGCCAAACACCTGCATAGAATTGGAATATATCAGTTTCCTAACTGTCCATTGTGCAACTCAAATCAAGCAATAGATTCGGAACACCTCAAAATCTGTGCGTCAGTGGCTAACCATGACAATATCTTTGAAAAATATTAGAGTGCAAGAGGTCAAATGACTTTATTGTCAAATGCCTGGCATTAGAAAACAACAACAACTTTACTGCAATTGTGACACAAATTAAATGTTGAAATTATTCTTTATTTCACTATGCATGAATGAATTTGGTAGGTGAAAATCATTTGAAATAGCAACGCGTAAAACTTCTCACATTTTTGTAACTTTCATAATCATTGATCTGGAAGAAATAGTACTGTAGACAGTATCTCACATCTATCCAACCAAAATTGTGATTTTAGGAGGCCTATATTTTGAATGCCAAAACTACGTACCGCGCAGGGTTACCAACTCTCTGGGATCTCCCGTGTTTGGCCCTAATTTTTAACAGACTCCTGGCTCCCATATTTGTCTTCTCTTCGAACATTTTTCTCCCTTATTTTGCATAATGTAAAAATTTTCATTCAAAAAATTTGATTTTGCCGTAAATCATGATGATTTATATGATGAATTTTGAGATGCACTAAAATGTGCAGACTTTGTGGAAGGTAATGCTTGCCAGAAATGAATTTTAGTGCTCATTTGTTTAAAATCAAATCATTTTAATATTATAAATTTGGCAAAACTGGCAAGTTTTATTCTAAACATACCAAGTAGTTAGTAATGCTCATACAAAGAAGGTGTTTCATCTCATGAACAATAATTGAACAGATGTTCGATACAGGAAAATGATGCATCTATTAAATCAGAACTGCAAACTGCAGTCGATTTCAACTATTAGTACGCGAGACAATTGAATCTAGCTGCCATCGTGTAGAATAAAGTTGTTTTTAGTAACGGAACTGGATAATTTGTCCATTTTCTATGTGAAAAAGTTACCAACCCTAGTACCACCTATATTATTATTACTCGACCAAGGCGAGTGGAGTTGTGGGCATAATGTGAACTATTGCGATGCAGTATTATGAACACAGGAACAGTAGCGCCATGGCTCTGGGCTGCAGGACTCCACTGGCCTCGGTTGAGTAATACCGGTACTGGTATATATTAATGGAAGGCCTTAATGATCTAAACAATGATCAATGCCTATTTGGGTGATCATTTCCTTATTATTATATTATTAATGATCTAAACAAGAAACAAAATATTATTGTTAAAGACCCAAATGGTTAAAATGAAGTTCAAGGCAAAAAAAAGGAATCACTAATGTGAAATAGTGATATATACAATTTGTAACTGTTTCATTTCTTGAAATATTGCTCTAATGATAGTTTTTTTTCTTTGTATATTTATCAAAATTTAACACATTAAAAACAGGAAGTGACAGTAGTTATCGAAAGTTTGCCATAAATGTCACGTTTGAAATGGATTAGTGAAAAATTGAACTAACTTTATGAAGAAATTTTCATTGCCAAACATTTACGAGATATCTACAAGTATTTATGTGAAATTATGACAGAAAAGCTAAGAGATTGTGTTGTATGTTAAGATACTTAAAGCATAGACTTAGAAGTTTACAGTAATTTGTGAACATACGATAAATAATAAATAATTATTTCAATCTACCGTAACTTACAAAAAGTTGGTAGGTACTTGAAAACTAAGTAAATATAAAATGCCAACCACATCTACAGAGACATCAACAAAGACATGGAAATACTGCACATCCAACCAAAAAGCCAGAAACTCAACACACTAGAACAATATGAAATATACAGACACACGAAAACACACCCCAACGATATTCTCAACACACAACTCAATTTCAAAACACATACACTCTTTGACTCTACACTACGAACGCACCCACACAGAAAACAGGAGGCGCCAAGACCAACAACAACCCGTTCCGCAGATGACCGAAAATAGGTCGAAACATGTTAACAAGGTACGTTAAAATTTAACACAAGAAAGTTCATATCATACATATTCCGAAGTGATACAGTGTTAAAAGTTGTGTAATCAAGATGTATAAATATAAAAATATCCAACTCTATCATATTTCTGAATATTACAAGAAATTATTCAATGACGATGAGATGCTAGTCTGGCCATTATGGAGAAACAGTGGAAAGAGAGTGGGGAGGAAAACTAAAGTACTGACAGAAAACCTGTCCATAGCTCTACATCCACCGCAAATTTCATATCTGTCTAATCTGTCGATAATTTAATAATTTTGATTTGTGTGATAGTCATATTTTATAACATAAAGAAAAGGAATAACCATTTTTCAAAACACTTGATACGAAAATTTTACTGCAGTCATTTCTATCCTTATAAAACTTTTCCAAAATGTGACATACAGGATGATTGAGCTAAAAGTAAACAAATAACAGCGTATAATGAGAGAATTGATACTTTATAATCCTGTAATGTAAAGCGCAATCAATAGCAAATTGCTCTGAGATTTATTCCACGCAAGTGCAGAAACAGAATGGGGACAGATTATGCATCAGTCGTTTACTTGTCATAGAGATGTGGATGCCACAGCATAAAGTGCAATGCATTCTGATTTTCATCGATATGGCAAATCATCTCAACACCGAAATCAGATCTTTTGTGGCAATCATCTGATTTAAGATGATGGAATTGGAGTTTGTAAGCACTTAAAAAGAGCCTCTTGTGAAGAGTACAATAAACTGTAGAACAAGGAACTCGCAATTCCCTACTAGCCTGTTTAATTGACTTATGTAGGCTCCTAGCAAATGACTAACGCACCTGATACACAGTCTCTTCGGTCACATGCTTTTTAGAATGTTTCCCTTTTTGAAATCAAGCTTCCAGTCTCTCGTAGAGTTTTATCCCACTCATAAATGGATTTACGTGTGGGAGGATACACATTCCATTCCCTTTGTGCATGCTGCTGAACACTGATTAAATTCTTCAAACCAGAGCTTGCACTCCACTTTACACTACGGCAATGGCAGGCATTCCTGCGGCATTGTTGCAGTGATGTCAGAGCTCAGCAAAGCATCAAATTTACCCCCTATCTTCCCTTTCCCCCACTCCATGAAAATACTGCGCGTGTACGTGGCGGATTATACTGGATTGCTGTACTTCAGAGCTTCATTAGTGATACAATGTCTTTCGCAGAATCATATGAATCGAGAGAATATCACACTTACAAGAAAGGCGGTTCTTTCATTTCTCATGTTTAGGATCAGTTACAAATATTCAGGACGCAAATTTAAATATGAACATTCTTAAAACAGATCACCTGTTATACGAGTTCAAAGAACACAGATTCAGTGATTTTCAAAGGATGGAGAAAGATTTCAATATTTTTACCACTCCTTTTCATGTTTAAATTGAAAATGTTATCCCAGAATTGCAGTTAGAGGTACTGGATTTGCAGAATGATGGCTTCTTGAAAGCAGAATGTGAAGGTCTACTGGGGGCTAAAATTGTTCAAAAGATGTCCAGTACTACATATCCACTGCTTAGACAGTTTGCTTAAAAAATAATGAGTACCGTCATTTCCCATAACTATGGGCCTCGAACATAACTATTGTCCACGATACAACTATTCAAATTTTGTACTCCATAACGAGTACCTCGTTTATCTATATTTTTGCTGTACTGTAGTTTGAAGTCAAGTCACTGCAGCTATCTACGAACGGTCTATGATCTTTGAATAGTTGTATCGTGGACCATAGTTATGGGAAATGACGGTATGTATTCATCAACCTACCAATGCGAACAGCTGTTTTCTAAAATGAAATTTATAAAGTCCAGCCAAAGATCCCGCTTAAGCGATGCTCATCTCCTTGCGCAACTGAAAATAGCATGCACAGATATAAATTCCTATTTCGAAGAAATGCTTTGAAAAATGATTAATTAAATATCACGTGAATGGACTATTCTAATTGCATATGGTAGGTAGGAGTGTAGTGGCGCTACTGTCTGTAAATCCGTCACTGCATTGTAGAGTACAACCCCTCCCACAGTATGTAGTTGCCATTTAAATACTGTCTTGTGGGTTGCGTTCATTTTGCCCACCACTGCACTACGGCGTCCACATTTCGACTGACAAAAAAATGAGCACTGCATAACCCTTTCTGCGTTCGTGCAGCAGGCAATGAAACAATGACCTTGCAAGTATGACAGAATAAATCTCAGAGAGATTTTATATCGATTGTGGTTTACGTTACAAAATTATATTATGTTATTTATGTTTACTTTTAGCCTGGACATCTTGTACTGTAAGTTCTCAATACAAATCTACTCAGTTGAAAACAAAATTAAATTTCAATCTCAATTCCATTGTGGTTTTGCAGGGATAGAGAAGTGCTACGAAAATGGAGACAAACTGGAGCACCTATTCGCCAAAGACAAGGTCAGCACTACTTATTATGATCACTAGGGAGCGGATTTTTATGTGCTAAAAAATTGAAATATATTTATTTTTTATGTGCTAAAAAGTACGAAAATATTTGCTAAAAATAAAAAAAATATATTTTTTTAAATATGACAAAAATACCTTACTTAGCTTGAAAAAAAAAATGTTACTAGATACTCACCAATCACACTTGAGTATTAGTTGCTAGTAGTTGGCCGAGAATTGCAGTGAACAACAAAACAAAGGTCATTTCCAAATTCTCCATCACAAATGCATGCCCATTATCTCTGAACAACGACTTATACTGTGAAAACGATCTTTCCACATCACAGGACGTCAGACGTGCATATTTAAAGAGAGGAATGTCACAAACACAAACACCGTCAGTTTCACCTACAGGCACGCCCTCCAATACTTGAGCAACTTTACACATTTTTTTATATCCACTGTTTTGCCGTGAATGCACAAGTGAAGCAGCAGCAATGTGCTTGTTTCTAGACAAATGTTGGGTTACCAGAGAGCTCTGATCTGCACTTACTGATTTATCACATGGTTGGCAAAATAACACTTTTCCGTCGGTAGTAAAAATGTTTTTAAATTCATCTACATATTGCTGTAGACGCGATCTTAAACTCGATTTGATTTTAGGCATCTTAAGAGGCTAATATACATACGTCTTAACGTAAAAAAATATTTCTAGCTACTGACTGACAATGTCGGAGAAAAGCTTCCTATAGCAACACCACCACGTCTACACTATGCAGCTTATGCTTATGGTCCGATAACGGGGAATCACAACAACATGTATTTCCTCACTTCATAGACATGAGCGAGAGGCGAGAGATTTGTTTAAATTAAATAATGTTCATACCCGAGCTCTTATCTGTTGTGTTTCACAAACAAAGCACGGAATGAAATCATCTTCACCAACAATAAACATTCCTAATTATGTGTTGCAAAATCTCTCCTTCTTGTCCATGTTAATTTATTCTCATATAATAACACTGATATGCTGCCTAGCAGTTCTCAGAACTTGAGGCAACACTATTACAAAAATGGATCACGGATACACCACACAGCCCATAGAAACACGAAGCAACCAAGAGTTCTTAAAAAGATAACGTATTTCTGAGTGATATAATGGGTTTAGATTTTAAAATATTTAAAAGTTCTTGTAAAAAAATTATTTAAGTAAAATAACTCCAAGATTTATGTGTTTATAATAGATTTCCTGAAAATATGTATTTACATAATTTTTTGTGAAAATATGTGTTTTTATGTGAAATAAAACTCGGGTTTTAAACTTGAAACTTGACATTCGGAATTTTTAACTTTGTTAATCGTGTTTTATCACACGCAAGAAAAATATTTAATTACATAGAAATCTGCTCCTTAACGATCACCCTCAAATCCAGATAATCTGATAACATTAACCGATTAATAACAGTATCCGAAAAATTAAAATTGAAAGTGGCTGCATTTACTACATATTGACAGCCTATAATTACTCTACAACCATAAATATAACTAAGTTATAACACAGTATCACCAAGGGCGCCCACAGGATCCAATCTCAATGATAGCAAGATGGTTAGAAAATTAGACGAAATGGATGGACGAGGAGAGAGAAAATTGAACATGAAAAATGGTCAGTTCTGAAATATAAATTATCCTTCACACACGTTCATAGTTTAAAGCACTCGCTTTTGTTGAATTGTTTACTGAGGGTTTGAGAAAACATGTATCGAACTCATAACAGAAAAATAAAATTTAAAAAAGTCGTGAAAAATCAAAATCTCAGTGGTAGCAATTGCTACCGGTACTCATAACGTTTTTGAACACCATGTCGCAAAACATATTTGAGCATTCGTTGGCAGTCGAGACATTTTGGTGGAATCGTCATCATCTCCTTCTTCTGCTCCCAACTCTTCTCCTTCGAGTTCGTGGATGTAGCGACCTCACATATGACGTCTTCTGTCTGTTTCACAGCAGTGGTGACGTCCTCATCAATACCCATCAATTCCTGAAAGTTCTCTTCTGTCTGATGAACAAATTTTTAGATTTTCTTCAGCTTCTGGCATTTAATTTGAAAATCTCCCATGTTGGAAACAATTTCTCGATTTTTCAGTGGCTTGTACAGAAAAGATTGTAAGACTTTTAGCTCCATTGTTGCATTTTAGGCAATTTGTCATAACATTCTATAATTGAAACCTTCTCTTCTATAATTAAACCTTTACATTTGCTCTCCATACTAGACATCGCAGTACAACACCACGAAGTTCACAATACAAAAGCAGAAACTAAATTACTGTACTAACATAAGGGATGAAATGTCTTTTGTTGTTTGAAAGAGAAAGTGTGGGAGGGGTACTACCTATGCTGACTGGTCTTTCTTCAATTGGGATTGGGGAAGAATGTACTGTTACTTCCAATCACTGCATAGCAACTGTATTGCCAGTGACGAGCCCCTCAACAGCTCAGTTGGGAGTGGATAGGATGATCGAATTCAAAGAAAAAAGTCTGTTATAAGCTGTCAACTACTTTATGTTTTTTTTTTTTAATCCAATGCCACCAGGTTGTCTTTTCGACATTTCTGGTCTTCTCTCCTGGCCGTGGCTTAGTTGTAACCCACTTCTGAGGTTGGGGTGCCTGGAAGGCGGAGTTACATTACCCCGATGATATGATAGGATGATTATGATAATGTGGTGCCAGGAGAGGTCTTAAATCTAAACTTAACCTAAATTCCAGACCATGGACGAACACAGGATTAATCCCCTTTAAGGAAAAATTCCTCTGTTGACCTCATTAACTATAGCCAGAAGCTTTGACCACTAGCCCATGAGGCTGGTCACTACTTTATGTTACAAAACAGTATAATGCTTGGAAACGAAAGCTGTGAAAGCAAAATTGAGCATTGTAGTACTTGGAAACAAAAACTGTGAAAGCAAAAATGTGATAACTAGGGACCGGATTTTTATGTAATTACATATTATATTCCTTTCAACCTAACCGTATATAAATAACAAATATTTGCGAATCTTGTAATTACCATTAATATATTAAAATTTGATACTACATATTTTTACATATTTACCCCACATTACATATTATGGCTTGGTATTACATAAATCTACATATTTAGGGGTTTTATTCATTTTTACTTCCCTAAAAGAAAAAAAAACTTCTGCTAGGGAAGTTTACAATTTGAAATATACAGATTTAGAAAGCCTTTTTACCTACGCAAGAAAGGATATATTTCGGGACGAAACATAACATTCTTAGTTCCAGGAAGTAATAGAGGCACTCACCCCATACTACCCACTGCAAATATGAGTGAACAAAAGGCAACCTTTCTCATACAACTACCTTGTATTGTAAAAAATTACTCAGAAAGCAGCGTTGCCTTCTTGCGGTGGAGTGGGATGAGGACGACATGATTTGTCTCGAACTATAATTGTTCTGCACACGTCTTAACAAGTCGTTCCCATGCAATTTGCAACCTTACCCACCCTCTTCCTAATCCTTCCAGGGAAAACCCGTGTCAAGTCTGACATGAGCCACAATAAAGTAGCCGACTTTTGAAAAGAAGCTGAAGTAAAGGAACAAACTAGTGCTTGACCTCTTTACTTTAAATTTAGTAGACCTATACGGAAATGGGATTTTCCGAGCAATTAGAAAGTATGGTTCTCGGCTGGAATAATTCTACCCTTCTGAATAAGACAGAAATGTCACTTTTCAAACAATAGTTTGTAAATGCCTATAGTTTGAGATTTTAGTAGGTACTTTGTTTCTTACAGGGAGCAGCTAAAATGCGTGTCCTACATCTCCTCTTATTTTCTCCTAATCCTGTAAAGCGAAACAGTGCTTGCAGTACTGTTGTGTCATTCATTTCACTCAGTTCTCTAGTTTTAGTACTTACAGTATAAAGTGGAAGTGAGTTTATCTACTGCTTTTAACTAACTAAAATGTCCCCTGTATCTTCAACTCTAACGACAAAAATAAAATCATTGATTGCGATGGATGAAGCTTTCGCTATAGATGGAAAAATAGTAATGTAACAAGTGTGCGGTAAAAAAGTCGGGTACTATATGAAATCACAACTGGAGAGTCTTACCTATCCTATACCTGCCAGATATTAATATTAAATATTTTAATGATTTTACATATTTTGCTACATATTCAGCTTATTTTTCTTACATAAATGTGTACATATTTCACACCTTGATATTACATAAAAATCCGGTCCCTAGTGATAACATTAACCAAATCTATCAACACAGTAAACGGAACTTGTTCAATGTTTTAGTATTAATCCGTATAGGAATTCATAGAAATGATAACATAAACCGATTGATAACATTATCTGTGATTACAATAAGCAGTATTCACTGCAATTATCAATGAATACTATTTGCAAAGCAAAGTCAAAAGACGTAAGTTAAAAGACAAAGTAATAGCGTTTGTGGAAGTGTATCAAATTCTACAATTTGAAATTTATCGTTAGCGAACTTTCCTTCATCACTCTGTCCTAGAGTAGTGATCGACGGAATTTTTTGTCATCACACTTCTCTAGCTGAAGGGGCAAATTGAAGCCGAAACAGAGAAAACGCAAAATTACAAATAGAGTTTACACTCTTTAAAACAAATAAACACAAACTTGTTTTAAAGAGGGTAAACTCTATTTGTAATTTTGCATTTTCTCTGTTTCGGCTTCAATTTGCTTCTTCAGCTAGAGAAGTGTGATGACAAAAAGTTCTGTCGATCACTACTCTAGGACAGAGTGGAGAAGGAAAGATCTCCAAATTTTAAAATATTATTTCTTTATGGATAGCATTTACTATATACAGTATGTAACTTTGCAGTTTCTATGGAGTTGCCATATGACACGGACCCCAACTACATGACCATGATGTCAAGAACAGAGCTGCAAAACCCTTCATCCAGACAAAAGCAACAACAGACACAACAGACGGTTACCACGTGAGTACACATTCAATGGGAACTGCTAAGAAAAAGCACCAACAAACGTGTCTGCTTACCCCATTTCCCAATTTTCATTTACTGATTTACTGATATTGAATGTTGGATAAGAATATGTTATATTAAAACTGAGCTAAAACATTGATTCTCATTTCAGTTAATTCAATCATTTTCTATTGTCAAATTGCTACATTCATTTTTTTAGATACGAGGCGTGTTCTTAAAGTAAGTTCCAAAAGGGTGTAGTAAGTAAACGGGAAGATATTTACAAACCATTTTTGTTGCATTGTATTCCCCACACTTCAATTACTTCTCAACATAATCTCCACCGCTATTGAGGCATTTATCGAGTCGTGGCACAAGTGTTTCTATCCCCTCATTGCAGAATTCGCTCGCCTGCGATGTGAACCACTCCCACACTGCTGTTTTCACTTCATCGTCACCATCAAAACGTTGACCAACGAGGAACTTCTTGAGGTACAGGAAGAGATGAAAGTCACTCGGAGCCAAATCCGGGCTGTAGGGGGGGATGGTCAATTTGTTCCCAGCCAAATTTCGAGATGAGATTTTGGGTGTCACGAGCTGTGTGTGGCCGAGCGTTGTCATGAAGCAACACAACTCCGTCGGTCAGCATCCCACGTCTCTTGTTCTGAATTGCGCGACGGAGCTTCTTCAAGGTCTGACAGTAGGTTTCTCTATTAATGGTTTCACCCCGAGGCAAGAATTCGATGAGTAGGCCTCCTTTTCTGTCCCAAAAAACAGTGCACATGATCTTGCGTGTTAATATGGTTTGTTTGAATTTCTTTTTCCTTGGCGATGCAGTGTGCCTCCATTCCATGGACTGCTGCTTCGATTCAGGTGTCATGTGAGACACCCAAGTCTCGTCACCTGTCACAATATGGTCAAGAAACTCATCACCTTGCTCACTGTAATGTGTGAGAAAGCTCAATGCACTGGAAGCTCGTTTGGTTTTGTGTTCCTCGGTGAGCATCTTGGGTACCCATCGTCAGCACAATTTTCGATATCGTAATCGATCTGTCACAATTTTGTAGAGAACACTCCACGACATTTGTGGAAAATTCAAGGAAAGCAAAGAAATTATGAACCTCCTGTCCTCATGAACTTTTTCATCGACAGCACGCACCAAATCATCATTGATCGAAGATGGCCGACCGGTACGCTGCTCGTCATGCACAGAGACGCGGCCCTCGTTGAACTTCCTAACCCATCTCCTGACCATTCCATCACTAATGGCATCATCACCATACACCTCACAAAGTTGATGATGAATGTCAGCTGGTTTGATGTTTCTCGCATTCAAGAAACGGATAACAGACCGCATCTCACAGTCAGCGGGGTGCTCGATCACTTTAAACATTTCAACTGATCACAACTAGCCACACACACGGACTGAAGCTCTGAAACTGCACGCACAGCTTACCTGAGGACTGAAGAAGAAAACACGCATGCGCAAAATAACGATTGGAGCAATGCGACGGCTATAATTGAAAACGGAACTTACTTTAAGAACACGCCTCGTATTAGCAGAATATAAATTAAATAAATTTAGTATTTTTTAATCCAAAATATCAATTTAGAAGTGAAAAATATCATTAATGAAAACTGCCAAGGCTATGTTTCTTGTAAGCTAGGGAGATGTCTGCATAAATATCACTAAGAAACATACCGGTACTTTCTCTCAAAATATATTAAATAGAATCCCAGCAACACGGATGTTAGATTTTAATAAGAATGCACTGATTTAACTATCTGTTTATTCCTAAAACTTGTATATTAAACCTTTAAATGCCATAGGAACATTGGTGAAGAAATGTCAGAAATCTTCAAATCACTGCAGAAAATGGATGACTCCAAAAAGAATGTCACATTGTCTCCTCGAGCTGAGCAGAGCATCCTTAACAACGAGATCCAAATGGTATGCACAAGATATTTCCTATTCTATTTTACTACGTATGACTATTTAAGATTTGAAAAGGTCCACTAGAAAGAATAAATGGTGAGCACATATGAACAGGTAAATAAAGCCTTAATGAAGACTGCTAAATATTTCTACTTCATATATATTTTTTTATAAAATCTACCAAATCTGACATTATGCATAAGTTATTTACATTTACAGACGTTACTGTACGTTACATATGATTAAAATTGTATTTAAAATTCCGAAAATCATTGTACTCACTACAAAACTTCACGAAAATATATAATGTATAACTACTATCCTACTATTATACTTACTTACTTGCTTTTAAGGAACCCAGAGGTTCATTGCCGCCCTCACATAAGCCCGCCATTGGTCCCTATACTGAGCAAGATTAATCCAGCCTCTACCATCATATCCCACCTCCCTCAAATCCATTTTAATATTATCTTCCCATCTACGTCTCGGCCTCCCCAAAGGTATTTTTCCCTCTGGCCTCCCAACTAACACTCTATATGCATTTCGCCCATACGTGCTACATGCCCTGCCCATCTCAAACGTCTGGATTTTATGTTCCTAATTATGTCAGGTGAAATATACAATGCGTGCAGTTCTGCATTGTGTAACTTTCTCCATTCTCCTGTAACTTCATCCCTCTTAGCCCCAAATATTTTCCTAAGCACCTTATTCTCAAACACCCTTAATCTCTGTTCCTCTCTCAAAGTGAGAGTCCAAGTTTCACAACCATACAGAACAACTGTTAATATAACTGTTTTATAAATTCTAACTTCCAGATTTTTTGACAGAAGACTAGATGACAAAAGCTTCTCAACCGAATAATAACAGGCATTTCTCATATTTATTCTGCGTTTAATTTCCTTCCGAGTGTCATTTATATTTGTTACTGTTTCTCCAAGATATTTGAATTTTTCCACCTCTTCGAAGGCTAAATCTCCAATTTTTATAGTTCCATTTCGTACAATATTCTGGTCACGAGACATAATCATATACTTTGTCTTTTCGGGATTTACTTCCAACCCTATCGCTTTACTTGCTTCGAGTAGAATTTCCGCGTTTTCCATAATCGTTTGTGGATTTTCTCCTAACATATTCACCTCATCCATATAGACAAGAAGCTGATGTAACCCGTTCAATTCCAAACTGTCTGTGTTATCCTGAACTTTCCTAATGGCTTACTCTAGAGCGAAAGTTAAAAAGTAAAGATGATAGTGCATCTCCCTGCTTTAGCCCGCAGTGAATTGGAAAAGCAATATAATGTAGAACATAGTAATAAATTTCTGTTTAATTACTGTAACAAAACAATGTCATAATAAAGACGAATTTAATTTCTATGAAGTACCGAAACATAATCACATTTCAAATTCTTTCAATATTAAAATATTCGTATATTAAATAGGAAACAAAAGTTTTAAAGATAAAAAATTGAATGGTTTAGAAATGTATACCCATATGGTTTTTTTATTACTCCCAAATTGTAGCCGTTTGACCTGATAAAATCTGCAGGCATTTCATTCGGCACATGCATAAAGTACCAGTACCAATTGCTGATCTTTCCACGTATCTATTTGCACCGTTTGCATAACTTTCACCTCTATTTCTTTTTTCTGTCATTCTTCTTTCAGTTACCAATACGCATCTTCCTTTTACGTTTTAGAAGCAACTTTGAAACATTTCTATTCAGATTTTCTCTTGATTTCTCAAATTTTCAAAGAGAAAAAATTAAAAAAAATACCGGTAATAATCTTACAACTTGTTCTGAGATAACATATTGGAATTTTCAGCAAATGTGATGGTAAACAACAAAGCTGAAAAGTTTGCAGAGAATACAATGCTATCTCTCAAATAATAAA
This sequence comes from Periplaneta americana, assembly GCF_040183065.1. Classification (NCBI taxonomy): domain Eukaryota; kingdom Metazoa; phylum Arthropoda; class Insecta; order Blattodea; family Blattidae; genus Periplaneta; species Periplaneta americana. The sequence continues at coordinate 174,159,672 of NC_091124.1, forward strand.
AATACATTGAAATAAATACATTTGGAATATGACCATTTTTTAGCATTTCCGGGTACACTTTAGCACAGGCTTCAATGATACAGTTCTTTAAATGTTCCACATTCTCAATTTTCTCTTCATCCTACCAAGCTCTTTATATAACCCCAAAAGAAAAAATCAAGGGGTGTTAAATCTGGAGACCTGCCCGGCCATTCTACTGGTCCACGTCGACCAATCCAATGTCCAGGGAACTGTTTGTCCAGTCTGCTGCAATATTTCTGTGGCTTAACCTACCAGAATGAAGAATGATATCAATTCTTTCCTCTTTCGATAATGTCATCACGAAAATCAAGAAATTTGTTATAGGAAAGCTTCAAATAATCACAACAATGCATTGAAATTGCCCAGGTTAACCAAACAGTAAAGCAGGAAAAGTTAATTACCAGAATTGCATAAAAACACTTTTTCCAAAGCTTCCTTAGTACTGTACCATATTACAAAATATCTGTAGATGCAGTAACTAATGTTTGTGTCATTATGATAGTTATCTTTAAATAACTTGAAAACGATTAGAGATATCTCAAAACAGATTGCACCTTTGTTTTTCTCAGAAAATTTCACATGATTTTGAGAACCTACATGACCCTCTTTCCATTTAAAATTTGAGCCGTTCAGAACAAAAGTGGTGTAAGTCAAAATTTGGTAATGAGGTTTAAAGTAAAAATTCTATAAAATGCAGCGTAAAGTAGCAATTAACATGGCCTTCTTGCTATCCACTGACTACTAATAGCTTAAATAAATTGAATATTAATTGCTATTTTGCGCTGCATTTTACAGAATGTTTACTTTAACCCTCATTGCCCTTTTTTGACTTACACCACTTCTGCTCTGAACAGCTCATTTCAAAGTTGCATTCAAAATTATGGCTTTTGAGATAGCTGAGGGCTAGAATCGAATGTGTCACTGGTAGAGCATTTGGTCTTACAGATACTGCTGGTAACACCTATAGTAATCGAAAATCAAGTATATGGAAGATATATATATATATATATATATATATATATATATATATATAGTAACTTTTATTCAAAACAATATAACTTTTATTGTTACGGCAATAATCACTTTCTATAATTGAATGTAAACACTCCCGTCAACAATGGGATTTCCACTCCACACAGTAACACAGTATTCGTTATTGCACTCCACAGACGACAATGACAATTTACTTGGATTATTGAGAACAATGTACTGCTAATCTTAACTAATGTTCACAAAGCACTATTTACATATCAGAACTGTCAGTTCTCAGTTCGTTTGCCTTGGCTAGTTCTTCTAGCTCAGTCACTCGAGTTCACAGTATCTCGAACCCCAGACCTTCAGAGACAGTCCACTGAACTTCGAACTCAGGTCCCCCAACTGCGGTCCACTGCACTCGAACTCAGAACTTCGGACGCTCACACAGCTGCGGACACACTCAAGTCGAACTCCGGTCTCGAAGTTGGCTTCACTGCTAAACAAGACTGGCTGGCTTGCTGTCCAACGACTACAACAACAACTGCTACTAACTAACTGATGTCAGCTCACTTGCGCTCTTCTTTTATAACCAAACCATAGTTTCAGGAACGTAAGATGCTGGAAATTTCTACGGATGTCCAGAAGATGGCACCTCTCGAATTCTCTGGATTTCTTCCCTCAGTGGCAGGCACATTACTCCCCCCTCTCTGCCTCCTCGCGCCCCCTTACGTCTGTCCCCTCCAGATCCGAGCGGCCGCAACCTTCTTCGCTGCGTTGCTCATTTTCTCGTGTGCCCCGACCTCTGTGGGATGCGATCGACTCCCGACTGTCACAGTATATATGGTTCCAGACTTTTGATTCACTCTGTATTTCAATGTTATGTAGCATACATAATATGCTAAATAATTATATAGCAATGTAATACTTGGCGTCAACTCACTGGTCATTAATTCCGTCACTGTCATCATCAACGCCATTGTGTCCACAGAAATAACAGAGCGTTTCGGTTCGTGTAAACTGTCCATTTCGAGCCCTGGTGTAGATTGTGTTCCAGTAAACCCTTACCATCGACATCAAAGACTGGACTGGTGTTGAAAAAACAATGGCACAATATGTTCAATGATGAACCTCGATTGTGTCTCTACCAAATTACCGGTGTACTGGCATCTAATGGCATAATGGACAACCAGAACTTACTGTTGAGAGACACACATGGCAAACACCAAGCATGTTGGTCTAGGATGCGACTGCCTATCATGTGAGGTTCCAATTGGTAATTATCACTGATGTCACATTGAATGCTCGCCAATATGTGGATAGAATAATCAAACCTGTATGATCCCTGTAATGTTCAACATTAAAATGGAATGGTTCATATCTCAATACAAGCTCTCCAAGAAAGTGAAACCCTAATACAGTGATGTCAATTGATGCTCATAGGAGCAAGCGCGCGCTTTAGAGCTCAGGAGAGCCTGAGCGCTTTACAGCAGAAAGGAAAGAGACAGACGAAAGAGGTGGTATATGCCACTTGGTCGAGCTATATTCAGGGATGGCCAGCACTGATTCAATAGATAAAGAGAATAGAACTTATTAAAACTGTATCCATGTTAATTTTTAGATTTGTCTGAGAAGTATAAGTGCATTATAAGAATGTGAGTTTTAATTTTAATGTTCATTTTTCACAAGTTTGCTTTTTTATTCAAAAGGAATATTTTCTCAACTTTTTTTACAGAAAGTGAAATTTTCAGATATGTTTGTTTAGTAGCCTTACAGGTACTAAAACAATGTTTTCGTAAATATAATATATCGTAAATACGTATTACTGAAGACGAGTATTAAAATGTTTGAAAGGAAATGAATTAACAAAGCAAATACTGTTACATCACAAACAAAAGATATGTGCATATATATATTGGTAAAATGTCAGCTCTATAGCTTCAGCAGATTTCGAGATAATTTAATATTCTGATACCCGGTAACAGAATGTTGCGCACCAATATCACCTAAAAGCATAATGCGATAAGAGTTTTATTATGTAATATTAGTTACAGTTAAAACATATACCTAGACAACTTTGCTTTGTACTATAATATTGTTTTGATTATTTTCATAAGTATTCATTATATGAGGTCTCACCACCCTCATTGAATATTAACACGACTACTATGAAGTAGTCAATGTGTATTATCACCATTAAATCGAGAAAAATTCGTTCTGGCACCGAGAAACGAACCCGGGACCTCTCAGCTCTGCGCGCTGTACAATGAGAGGAGTTCGACCGGCACCGTGGATCGTGTCCTGGCATAGCTCAGTTAGAAAGAGCCCTCAGCGCGCAAAGCTAAGAGGTCTCGGGTTGTTGGTGCCGGAACGAATTTTTCTCGATTTAATAGTGATAATACTTTTATAAGGCTAAAGATACCATCAATATCAATTTCCAGTTATCATGTCATATTCAGTGTCTTTCTTTGGGACAACACTTTGAATGATGTGTTTAATTCACTTAGTACAGTATAGCCACAGTCTAGTATATACAGTCACGAAGCTCAATACGTAGTAAATATGCAAACATTAGATAGTTGCTCACCACTAGGATCGCTAATATCGCCTCATTACAGACAATGCGAAATAGTACCAGCACAGTCTATTGTTTCTAGCACTCTCAAAACTCAAGCTTCGTGACTGTATATAGTAGACTGTGGTATAGTTGTAGTTATTGTGGAATTTGTGTGAATATTCCTTCTTTACTCTTTATTATGTTATTAACGTTTAAAACACAACTGCAATATTAGGCTAAGAAATAGGTGTTAGTACTTTTGTTTTACAGACAATATAGAAAATATCAAACAGAAAGAAGCCATATAAAAATAACGACATAAAATTTCACGTTCCGTTTGAAGTTTGTTCACCACTGTTTTCTTAATCCAACAGGCCGCTTATTCCTCCTAGCATACCTAGCGCTTAATGCCCGCGCACGACGTCAAGGTCAGGAAAATGCGCTTGCTTTGACATCACTGCCCTAACATGATGCACTACGTCTCTAGACTTGAGCCTGATTCAGCATGTGTAGGACTGTTTCCTTGGCGGGGGGGGGGGGGAAAGGGGGCAAGCAAAATCATAGAATCCCCATATAACGGGGTTATGGGGACATCATTTACTTCCTCCCCCTGTTATAGCTTGATTGTGGTACAGTATATCGGAATATGATCATTTAATAAAGGTATTTTCGGGGGCATGTTTCTTACATCCATATCCGTGAGTTGTATACGGCTTGAACTGTAGGTCTACTACAAATTATAATAGGGCATAACTTAAAACAATCTTCCGCTTTTTCTCTCCCATACACAAGCACACATCAATAAAACTTTTTTTATAGGAAGCTTACCTACCTTATTAAATTTCGTATTTAAGTTTACACATTATACCGGATCACTTTTCTTTTTTCTGCATTGTTGTGCAGTATGTTATTCATATTTCTCCAAGTGGCGGCCTGAACACCTGCAGACTTCTAACACATGAGTACAGGCTGTTACAAAAGAAACATTATAGTGCTTCCATTCCTCAAATGAGGTATAGAAATTCTTATTCCTGCAGAAATTTAAAATAAATATTATAGTCTAGACTTTGTCCAATATTCTTTTGAGAAGATTAACTCCATATGTAGATGAAATTATTGGGGATCATCAGTGTGGTTTTAGGCGTAATAGATCAACTATTGACAAGATATTTTGTATTCGACAGATAATGGAGAAAAAATGGGAGTATAAGGGTACAGTGCATCAGTTATTCATAGATTTCAAAAAGGCATATGACTCGAATAAGAGAGAAGTTTTATATGATATTCTTATTGAATTTGGTATTCCCAAGAAACTAGATCGATTAATTAAAATGTGTCTCAGTGAAACATACAGCAGAGTTCGTATAGGTCAGTTTCTGTCAGATGCATTTCCAATTCACTGTGGGCTAAAGCAAGGAGATGCACTATCACCTTTACTTTTTAACTTTGCTCTAGAGTATGGCATTAGGAAAGTGCAGGATAACAGAGAGTCTTTGGAATTGAACGGGTTACATCAGCTGCTTGTCTATATGGATGACATGAATATATATATATATATATATTTTTTATTGGGTTATTTTACGACGCTGTATCAACATCTAGGTTATTTAGCGTCTGAATGAAATGAAGGTGATAATGCCGGTGAAATGAGTCCGGGGTCCAGCACCGAAAGTTACCCAGCATTTGCTCGTATTGGGTTGAGGGAAAACCCCGGAAAAAATCTCAACCAGGTAACTTGCCCCGACCAGGATTCGAACCTAGGCCACCTGGTTTCGCGGCCAGACGCGCTGACCGTTACTCCACAGGGGATGACGTGAATATGTTAGGAGAAAATCCACAAACGATTAGGGGAAAACACGGGAATTTTACTGGAAGCAAGTAAAGAGATAGGTTTGGAAGTAAATCCCGAAAAGACAAAGTATATGATTATGTCTCGTGACGGGAATATTGTACGAAATGGAAATATAAAAATTGGAAATTTATCTTTTGCAGAGGTGAAGAAGTTTAAATATCTTGGAGCAACAGTAACAAATATAAATGACACTCGGGAGGAAATTAAACGCAGAATAAATATGGGAAATGCCTGTTATTATTCGGTTGAGAAGCTTTTATCATCTAGTCTGCTGTCAAAAAATCTGAAAGTCAGAATTTATAAAACAGTTATATTACCGGTTATTCTTTATGGTTGTGAAACTTGGACTCTCACTTTGAGAGAGGAACATAGGTTAAGGGTGTTTGAGAATAAGGTGCTTAGGAAAATATTTGGGGCTAAGAGGGATGAAGTTACAGGAGAATGGAGAAAGTTACACAACACAGAGCTACACGCATAGTATTCTCACCTGACATAATTAGGAACATTAAATCCAGACGTTTGAGATGGGCAGGGCATGTAGCACGTATGGGCGAATCCAGAAATGCATATAGAGTGTTAGTTGGGAGGCCGGAGGGAAAAAGATCTTTAGGGAGGCCGAGACGTAGATGGGAGGATAATATTAAAATGGATTTGAGAGAGGTGGGATATGATGATAGAGACTGGATTAATCTTGCTCAGGATAGGGACCAATGGCGGGCTTATGTGAGGGCGGCAATGAACCTCCGGGTTCTTTAAAAGCCATTTGTAAGTATTATAGTCCAGACACATGGTCTGAAAACATTAATTCATCAGTTTAAGCACAGAAACTTAATCATAAACAAAAGCAAAAAAATTTTTTTGAATTGAATATTTTCTAACGTTAATAGAAAAAAAAAGTTCAGACGAGTTTGGGAGGGCAGTGCTTCCCCATAACTCCGCCTATGACTGGAAGATGAGTGGATGTTTCTCCTCAGTCAGCTCTGGATGTTCAACAAATGACTCTCCAAGTATAGCAAGCATGCAATTCCATTGCGCAGAAAGATATCCAGAGCCTCATTGATTGTGTTTGTTTTTTTTTCTAATGGCTGATTATTGACCTAAGCCATTAATGCTCTTGCTTCTCAATATAATCCTGCAAGATCTTGTCTTCCTTGTTTTCCTACATTGGAGAAGGTGGTCCTTGTTCATAACTGGATAGCTGTCACAGATGGTACATGACTTTATGGGTTTTATTTTGTTGAGGTGTTCATTCAGGCAGTCATGCCTGGTGAAGAGCGGAAGAGTGCAGTTGTTGTTTTCCTTGATAGATGCTCAATGGTTTTGTTTTTATCTTCTTTTGAGTTCTTTTAGTCTTTTCTCTATTGTCATGAGTTGTATTGGTTTCTGAATTATTGCGTTGTCTTTCTTGGCTAAGAAATCTGCTTGATCATTTCCCATTAGTCCAATATGTGATGAGATTCACTGCAGAATGATTGATTTTCTGTGCTTGCAGACTTTTGATGCTGTGTCTTACTTCATCTATACTACTGGTTTGATTTTGCAGTTGCTAACAGCTTCTATTGCAGATTTAGAGTCGACTAATAGTGTCCCTTGGACTAAATCAAACAACAATCCATACTCCATCAGAGTGCCAAATACGAGTACGGTTGTGTTATATGTAGAGCTGGGATTTCTATGTAATTACATATTTTTCTCCTTCCTATTTACAGTAGATGCTAGGAAAAGTTATATGTTCACAAACTACTATGTTAAGGTCATTATAACTGAATTTCAGTTTACATACCGTATTTTTACATATTCTTAGTGATATTACATAAAATTACATATTTGAGCATTCTCGTATTCAAGTGTATGTAAATTGCTATGTTGAAGTTTGAAACTCAAATTCAAGCTGTTGTCAATTTCCACAATAGGTGGATTAAGATGAAAACAGCTGACAGGTATTTAAGAGGATAGCAATAAATTTCAGGTATAGACAATTCTAAAATGTCCGCCGAGTTAGCTCTGTGGTAGCATGCCTGCCTCCAGAAGCCAGCCTGGGTTCGATTCCCGGCAGGGTCAGAAATTTTCTTGTAAAATTTCTACCTCGGGACTAGGAGAGATGGTGGTGCACAACTTCTAATCACTAGATTGTGCACCAATATGCCTGGGTTAAATCCCAAATGTCTCCACAGTGCATATGAAGAGAAGGCATATGTCACTGTTGATAGTGATTCGTCCGTCGGATGGGGACGTTAAGCATGGTGGCCCCCTTGGTGCTATTCGACAGGAGTAGGCTACGTGCCGGCACCGGGTTTCCCCTTCTCCCTTCCTCATCTTCATCATCACTCATCTACAGACACTACACTTACACGTACACTCACCCCAGTACACGACTAACTCTCCACAGATACACATCATGTACAGCGTGGCCTGCCGAAGTGGTGTACAACTAGAAAATGGGTCACAGTTCTGCCATCTATCCGCAATATGCAGAACCCGAAAAACGCAAGTGAAAGTGAGTAGGCATTGGACACACACACACACACACACACTTTTATTAAAGCTACTCAAAAAGATCTAGACAAAATGAACTGCAAAAAGGCAAAAACTTCCCAAAGAGAAATAAATCAACTCATTGATTGTCTGCCACATGATGGTGGGAAGAGTATTGAAGCTCAGGGTGATCACACATTGAATTTGAAGAAAAAAAAAACAACACACACACACACACACATACAGAATACTGAATCTGTTATCATTGTATCAGTCTTTTTCTGTATATCGAATTTAATTTCGTTGTCAGTCATCTCAACTCCTCATGATACTGCAATTTCCATTTCCATTTTCATTAGTGTCATACAGTAAGTATTGGAAAAAAATACAACTTTTGTTTAATACGGATTAGTTCATACTTACTTACTTACTGGCTTTTAAGGAACCCGAAGGTTCATTGCCGCCCTCAAATAAGTCCGCCATTGGTCCCTATCCTGTGCCAGATTAATCCACTCTCTATCATCATATCCCATCTCCCTCAAATTCATTTTAATATTATCCTCCCATCTATGTCTCGGCCTCCCTAAAGGTCTTTTTCCCTCTGGCCCCCCCCCCCAACTAACACTATATGCATTTCTGGATTCGCCCATACGTGTTACATGCCCTGCCCATCTCAAAGTCTGGATTTCTTCATCATCACCATATTCCAGGCACGAAATTAGGCCATTGTTGGCCTGTTTCGGTTCCAGCTATACAGGATCCAATAGACGTTTCTGTGGACGTCCAGGTCATCGTCGTCATCGTCCTTGAGGGTGGTATTTTAGCATTTCTTGGGGTGTCCGGCCAGCTTCCATACGAGAAATTTGTTCAAGCCATCTGTTTCTGTATTCTGTAATTTTTTCTTCTAATGGTTGCATGTTGAGTTCCTGCAGTATATCCTCATTCCTCTTGTGGTCCAGAAGTGTGTATCCTGCAGTTCGTCGCAGATATTTCATTTCAGCTGCTCTTAATCTGCTGATATCTCTTTGTTTCAGAACCCAAATTTCGCTTTCATAGAGGAGAGTTGGTAGTGCAAGGTTTTTATATGTCTGGATTTAATGTTCCTAATTATGTCAGGTGAAGAATGCAATGCATGAAGTTCTGCATTGTGTAACTTTCTCCATTCTCCTGTAACTTCATCCCTCTTAGTCCCAAATATTTTCCTAAGAACCTTATTCTCAAACACCCTTAATCTCTGTTCCTCTCTCAAAGTAAGCGTCAAAGTTTCACAACCATACAGAACAACAGGTAATATAACTGTTTTATAAATTCTAAGTTTCAGATTTTTTGATGGATTAGTTCATGGAGAAATGAATATGATTTTTATTCTTAAAAGTTAGATAAAATGGCGATTAAGTCTGAAAATGCTCTACAAGTGTATGGTGACAAAGCCCTTAGCCGTATCTTTCACAATCTGCCAACAGAGTAGGCCTACTTTGTTGTTTGCCCTTCCCCCAACTTTGTGGATGCAGATTCTCTTCAAGATGGAATGTTATCACGGCTGTAAAGCAAAGCCTTTTATTAATTCCGAAAAATACTTTTTAGAGCTGTTTCTGATAATAATACCAACACTGACAGAAGTGTATCGTAAATGGCAGATGTTACTTTGAACATGGTTGTGCATAACCTTTGTTACTTGTTTTCACGGCATTTATAGTCCAAGAAATTATTGACTCTATCATGTCGTAACAGAAAGTTTATTGTGTTTAATTTTTCCTTTCCTTTTTTCTCCCCCATGCAGTTAGTGCGACTTCAGAAGAAGCTCCAAGTACTCCACTTTAAAAACATGCATGAAGAAATCTCCATCCCTTCTCTGCCTGTGAGAGGACAACGTGTGTCTGTTGAGGAGAGGAAGAAGAAACCATGAACAGCATAACTATGGTTCATAATATCGCAAACACTTTTACTGCAGGTTCCATCTTTGGAATGCTCAAATACTTTTAATATAAGAAGACAAAACTATGCACGACTTCATTTCACTTGGTGAGATTGTCCATGCATGATATTTATTGGATTTAAATCATTATTGGCTTTTGGAACAATAGTTTGCTGTACTAATGTTTGTATTTTTACACCGAAATATATATTTTTAAATGACATAAGATGAGTACTTAATTAATTTATGCAAATGATTAACCTAACATTGCCCAATGATTTTAAGCAATTTGCATTCTGGTATAGGCCATTCGTTATCTCGTGAAACTTACCTGCGTATCAGGGGAAGAAGAATGTGGACTGAGAAGCTTCCCTCCCTTGCTACACTCCTATGCTCCTATTCGTAGCAAACAAGCTCACTTACTCCCACCATAAGGTTCTTGGTATATGCTATGGTGCACACAACCATTTGGTTTCACGAGATAATGAATGACCTATATCTCGATATAAAACGGTCAGAAATATTTTATCTTCGATAAAATTCCACATGTTGGCAGGTTTATAATTGTGAATGCTTTTTCACAGTTCAATCTAGGAATTCTCATTTTGCATTATATTAAGCAAGACAGAGTATCCTGGTTTTAAGGCTCTTTTCTTCATTTATACAAGTTTTTCTTCCTTTTTCATACTGTGGAACATTCTTTTTACTCGCTCATTACATACAGACAAAATACTATGATGCTGCAGCAAATTGATTTCAAGATTTTTCATGTAAATGTTCATTTTATCTCCTGGCCTAGTTGCCTCATTGCTGTTCAAACCTGTCTTCGGAGAGTTCACAAACAACAACATAAGTCCACAATAGCTAAAAAATTTCCACTGTGAGCTTTCCCTATTTCTTTTCTATGACCTCATAAAGCTAGATTAGATACTGAGAATTTGATTATGACATTTAATTATGCGATGAAGAATTTGTTTCCATATTATGTTAATTTATTTCTTTAATTCACATTCCAGATTAGAATCTACCATTTTCTTTTCCAAACATTATAAACAACACATGCCCCCAGATTGGAATGAGACATTTCGTGTGTTAAAATTTTTTTGATAAGCCCTGACAATCACGAATGCCTTTTATCCAGGCAAATTGAAAAGATGCTGAACTGCTGTTAGCAAATAACCAACATGGCTCACAATAAACAAAGTCTCCTTTTGTAGAACAGAAGCATTTTCTTGTCATTTTTAACGCAGATTTTGTTAATTTTTCATAGTAATTGGAGAAACATTAATATTTTGCATAGTATTTTCCAGAAATGGACCTTGGAGTTTGCAACAGTCATACCGTATATTAAACTCCTTTGACTCGTCATTTAAAATATCTGGAAAATTAGTACGATCAGCAGGAAATTCGTCTCTAGTAGTATCATCAAAAGAAGTATGGTACTCAAGAACTGCTCTCAAGCGCCTGAAAATTCCTGAAGCCAACATAACACCTCGAACAACTGGAATACATCTACGTGATGAATTGCGAAAGAGATCGTTTGATTCCTGGTGTCAGTTACCTCATAAGGGGAAAGGTGTAGTCATCTATGAAGAATATCCAAGAGCCAATTCATGGGTCAGCACCAAAAGGAATTTGTCGTCTTCAGAATATACACCGTGTTCCGCTTATAAGTATAATAAAAGAAATAGTTATAATTTCATAACAATGCATGCAAATGGGTTAAGATTGGTACCATTGTAAAGAGGAAATTGGGAAGTTTTAATCCATTGTTGTTACTTATTTTTAGAAGACTCACGCATGCGCAGATCATTAAATAAGAGAATTCGTATCGTATCTTTAGTCAGTCAGCATGTGGACGCCACAGCAGAAAGCCTTTTGTGTGCTGTCATTAGCAGAACATAGATCCATAATTCGTGTACAGCGCTTGTTTCGCCGTCAGTACAATCTTAGACCGAGGGAAGCTGTACCGACGTACGTCTCAATAATGAAATGGGATAGGCAGCTCAGAGAAACAGGAAGTTTGTTGTCTAATGCAGGTAAACATTCCAAGCGTAAAGTGTCTGACGAAAATGTCGAACGCATTCGCGAGGCATTTCAGAGAAGCCCGCGGAAATCCATTCGACAGGCTAGTGTGCAGTTGAACATCCCACCAACAACAGTGCATACAGTGCTCCATAAAAGATTGCGTTTGCGAGCGTACAAGCTGCAACTTCATCAGATGATTACGCCGAATGATAAACTGGAACGAAAACGCTTTGCAGAAACAATGTTGGATAAAGTGGACGATGACGACACATTTCTAACTCGAGTCTGTTTCTCAGATGAGGCAACCTTCCACGTCAGTGGAAAAGTAAACCGACACAATTGTCGCATCTGGGGGTCGGAAAATCCAAGTGTCGTAATTGAACACCAACGGGATTCCCCTAAATGGAATGTTTGGTGTGGGATCATGCGTGACAGAATCATTGGTCCCTATTTCTTTGCTGAAAAGACAGTCACTGCAAACACGTACCTGGATATGTTGCAACTGTATGCTGTGCCACAACTCCCAGATGGAGCAATTTTCCAGCAAGATGGGGCTCCACCACACTTTGCCAACATGGTTCGCACATTCTTAGGCGAACAATTCCCTGCAAGATGGATCGGAAGAGGATCACCGTACATCACATGGCCTGCCAGATCACCAGATCTAACACCACCTGATTTTTTCCTGTGGGGGTTTGTTAAGGACCAGGTCTACAGGACGCCAGTACGTGATTTGGCAGACTTACAAGAAAGAATTTATGCTGCTGTCAACAATGTTACACCACAGATGCTTCATAACACTTGGGTCGAGGTTGAATACCGGTTGGATATTTCCCGTACCACCAATGGAAGCCATGTTGAGGTTTATGGAACATAAGGTAACAAAAATTCCCAGTTTTCATTCTTTGTAGCAGTTGGTTTCAACTATATACTTGTACTAATTCAGAAGTTATAGCTATTTCTTTTGTTATACTTATAAGCGGAACACGGTGTATTAATGCAATCAAGATGTCCTGCAACCTTACTGCAGTGCGCTCCGTTCCTGGCAGAGCTTTCAGCACGACCCGTTGCCGTCAACCAGGCTGCAACGAGACAGAAACTCTTGGCCACGTGTTGGGCTTTTGTCGGAAAGGAGAGTTATTGCGTCACAACAGGCATCATAGAGTCCGTGGAGCTATCGCCTGTCTTCTTCGGAACAAGGGTTGGGAAGTTCATGAAGAGGTCCACTGTATTTCTGAAGACGACTCTCACAGAAGAGTGGATATAATAGCAATAAACAGGCAACAACAAAAGGCTATTATCATAGATCCAACTATACGCATGGAGAGAGATCTAAACCAAGTCATCAGGTTGCTCAGGAAAAGAGGGCCATTTATGAACCTTGTATTCCCTACCTTAGTGCCAAGTATAACATCCCTCTCTTCAATTGGTCAGTGACAGGTTTATTTTTTGGTGCTCGGAGTTCTTTACCAAAATTTACATATCATTTTTTAAAACAATTATCAATATCATCTTTTGAATTCAAAAAATCATCTCGCAAATTCTCAAAGATTCCCTGCAGATTATACAATTTCATTTATACCACTCAGAAGGCCTTAATTAAGGATATGCTAATTTTAAATAAAATCTTTTTTTATCAGTATAATTTAGTCATTTTCTAAGATTTTATTTTACAATTGATAATCAATGGTACTTAATTATTACACTTTATTTTTATAACAATATTCATATTTAATTAATTGTATTTGTTTGCTATTCATTTCCGGATCCTCGTGGTCATCCTTAATTAAGGCTGGATGAGTTTTTTCTCTCTCTCTCTCTCTCTCTCATTCTGCTGAGCGCTATTACTTCCATTTTCAATTTCAGTAGAAATATCAGGCTTACCAGTATCAAGATTCACACACTCTTCATCTTCACTAACATTCATTGTACACTGCTTGAATTTCCATTACTGTCATTTGTTTTTAGAGAAATGGATGACCTACTTGAACATTTTCATTTATTATTTCGGAATTACCATTATGTTTCTCTTCTACCACCATACTAGACTTGATACTGTATAACATCCAATCTGCCTCAATAATACATTAATAAAAGCAACGGAAAAATAAACCAATACATCACGAATCTAACCTAAGTACGTGGTACAGTCATTAAGTTCTGACACTGACGCCTGAAGGGTAGGCACCCACAAGAACCTGGATGTCTCAGAAGATGCCGTGTGATACGGCGTACACTTAAACAGATCGACATCCTCCCTCAATATAGTCGCCGTTGGCCGCTATGCACGTCTGCCAACGATGGTGTAGCTGCTGGAAACACCGCTGAAACATGTTGGCAGGAAGCTGCCGTACGGCTTCTCTTGTGGCAGTCATGACCTTTTCGGCCGCATAAAAATTACACCCTCGTAGGATTGATTTCATGAGGGGAAAGAGAAAAAAAATCGCATGGTGCGAGATCAGGTGAGTACGGAGGGTGTGGCAAAACAGCGACCTGTTGCCTTGCAAGTTCCTCTTGGACAAGGATGGAGCGATGTGCAGGGGCGTTGTCGTGTAGCAACAGCCAATTCTTCCTATGCCAAAGCTCAGGACGCTTACGATGAATTGAATTGCTTAAACGGCCAAGAATCTCTTTGTAGAGGATCTTGTCTACAGTTGCACCTTGTGGGATGAATTCTATGTGAACAATTCCATTTGAATAAAAAAAAACTGTTAAAGCATCACCTTGCCTTTTGACCTGTCTTGTTGCGGATTTTTCTGTCGTGGAAATAATGGCGTTTTCCAGGTGGCGGATTGTCGCTCCAGTTGCGGATCGTAAAGGAGACACCATGTTTCGTCTCCAGTTATGATCGGTTATAGCAGTTTCGCCTAATTTCTGACAGAACGTGACGTTTGCCCGTTGCTCAAACTGCAACATACTCGAGTTCCGACGCGCGCATTCAAATCACCGTCACAACAAAGACCGTAGTTCTGCTTACAGTGCATGCACTCAACTGTCTCTTGTTGGGTCGAGAGACTAACTGACAAGGTATCATACCATGGTGCCACCTATGCACTATAGTGCACCACAACGCCACTATGCGCTCAGTATTAGAACTTAATGACTGTACCATGTATATGCATTGTTGGTGGCACAGCTCCTACCCAATTACATTAAGACTTCTGGTGACAATGGCATCATGGATTCCAGTCCTTTTCCTCACTTCCTCTTCTACATCTGGTATTCCAAACTGGAGCCTCGAATTGTGTTCTGTATCTTTCAAGTGCAAACCATCCCGCAACATATCTAGGTTCAAATCTCTGTAAATACCTGCAGATGACTGGACTCAGGGAAAAAGGACTGAAAAGATTTAGAGGGACAATCCTGGGAAGCACTGGGACTAATGTGTGAAACCAAGCTCCAGTCATTCGAAAACTACAACAATAACATCTCCGTAAATTTAATATAGGCTGAATTCTGTACGATTAAGATCTACTACTGGTTACTAGCCACTCTGACGCCACTATTTCATGTATTACAATCCATGAACATAAATAAATGAGAAATTATACTGTAATTCGTAATAAGTAGGACTAGGTTTTTGATGACCTATAAATCATAAAAAAAAATTCCTAAAAACAATGCATTTATGTCCTAAAAATCTTTCCAAAATGCCCTAAAAATTGATCTTACTTTCTAAAATTGGCTTAGTAGCAAAAGGAATTTTTGTGCTATTTAATATTTAGACTAGTAATTAAATTAAATTCTAGTACCAACATTTAAGTTTATTTAATTTTACATAATTTTTTCTAAGTGGTTCACTTTAATTAATTATTTTACCTTATGTAGTTTCCATGTAGCCCATCACAAGGCCACTCTTATACGGAATTAGCAAGTATAGAGGAGTCTATATTGCAGGGATGGCTGGACTGATCCATTACATGGGGTGTACTACGTTAAAAGGGCAATATTTGTGTAGAAAAACGATTAAAATATTATACAAAATAATGGGTATTAGCCACCGGCGTAGCTCAGTCGGTTAAGGCGCTTGTCTGCCGATCCGGAGTTGCGCTTGGGCGCGGGTTCGATTCCCGCTGGGGCTGATTATCTGGTTGGGTTTTTTCCGAGGTTTTCACCAATCGTAAGGCACATGTCAGGTAATCTATGGCGAATCTTCGGCCTCATCTCGCCAAATATCATATCACTATCACCAACTCCATCGACGCTAAATAACCTCGTAGTTGGTACAGAGTCGTTAAAGAACCAAGTAAAAAGTACCGTATTGGCCCGAGTGTAAGCCGCACCCGAGTATAAGCCGCACCCTTAATTTTAGGGGGAAAGGAGAAAAAAAAAAGAAAAATTGAGTGCAGAATGAGAAAAAAAGGAAAATTGAGTGCAGTGAAATTTACCAGTCACATTATCCAGTTACAAAACTGTTTACACTTTTTAAACACTTTTTCTTCAATTACGGTATTACGTGGGTAAATCACCAAAAATACCGGTACAACTAATCACTGTCTTCTCCAATGTCACTGCTGACTTCACTACTACCGGTACCGGTATTTGTTTCATCACTGTCACTTTGCTCATCACTCTCCGCCCAAAGTACGTCGTCCTCACTGCCATCCAGAGCATTAGACACGCAGCATTTCTTGAAGCCTTTGATGATTGAATCTGGTGATATCGTGTGCCATGAAGAGAGAATCCACTCACACATAAGGCTGACAGATGGCTTCTTGATCTTCTCAGATGGAGTGAATGCATGACCCCCTTCTAGAAGCCAATCCGAAAACTGTTTTCGGAGTTGGTCTTTAAAAGGCTTGTTCACGACGACATCAAGCACCTGCAATTTTGATGTCATACCTCCAGGTATGACGACTAGGTCTGTCTTCAATGCAGTAATTTTCTTCTTTACTTCGAGTGCGAGGTGACCTTTAAAGGCATCCAATACTAACATAGCCCTCTTACAGAGCAGCACACCTGGTCTGCGATTCCAAACCGTAGCTAGCCAGTCCACCATTAGTTCGGTTGTCATCCATCCTTTCTCTTGGCAACGAATCACTAATCCCTTAGGTAAATTCTCCTTGGGCATGTTTTACGCTTCAGAATAACGTACGGAGGCAGTTTTCCTCCATCTGCCGTAACCGCCAGCATCACAGTGATTCTTTGTTTTTCATTTCCAGTTGTTCTCAATGATATGCTTTTCGCCCCTTTATTGTCAACTGTCATATTGCTCGGCATGTCCCAAAATACGGGCGTCTCGTCGGCATTGCCGATCTGGTGTAATGGGTAAGAGTGGCGCTGACGCAATTCAATGACGTGCCTCTGGAAGTTGATATAAAATTACCGGTAGCAACATGCGCCACATTTCAAGTTTAAATTTATCGGCCGCGCAAATAAGCCGCACCCCAACTTTTCGAGTTTGAAATTTGAATAAAAAGTGCGGCTTATATTCGGACCAATACGGTAAATGGTATTAATGGACAAAATATGTAGACAAAATATCGAAGGAAATAAACATTATTTTATATTAATAATGGGGATTTGTGACCAAAATTAAATGAAAATGCCTAAAAATGTCTGAATAACACAAAAGATGCTCTTATGAGTTGAAACAGACAAAAAATGCAAAAAAAAAAATGCCCTAATAAATATGTCTTGAAACATTCAGTTTATCACATAACATATAAATACTAAAGCAGCTATGTTTCTGGCTTACTAGAAAAAAAATGCAATTTCATCAAAATCCTAGCCCTAGTAATAAGTGAAAATGTGAGCAAAAAAATACACTGTGGTATAACTTGCGCAAGAAACGATTACTGAAAACCAATGGTGGCGTTGCTGTCTGTTTTGACGTGTGTATGTAGGCACACCAAGGGAGGGAGAGGCGCGAGCCGATGGAAGTACTGTCTCTTCCAAGATGATGAACAGATGTGGACATCACTGTGGAAATTAAGAACGTAGCAAGAGAAAAACTAAACGCACAACATATGTTTACGAATGAAATAATAATACCGTGCGATACAAGACACATATTCACATGCAATGAAACAAACTAAAGTCGTAATGTAACTATGACAACGCAAGACTGATTCTATCGATGTCATTTCTCTGCCGACTATACTCTTGAATATCATTCAAGTTATCTCGTGACCTTTCCTGTCGCCCGCTCTTCATTATCGCAATGTTTGATTCGCATTCCTTCCGTAGTTATTCTGTGCTTGCGAGACCTATATGCACGAATATCTTATGGTCAATATCGTTTGGTATACCTTGAAACAGTAAAAAGAAATAGCAAAAAATTAGCTGAGTGAGATCAAACACCAACAAGTAAGCAAAGCCATAAAACTTTGAAGGTACTTTTGAAGGAGTCAAAGTATAGTATTTAAGTGCATCAACATACCTCTCGAATAAACACTTTTGTAGGCACTTGGAAAATCTTGCAATGTGTTCTTTCTTCCAGAATAGATAGCAAACATGAGAAGTTCTGTGAACTCAGTCTAGCACTAAAATTGAAGACCGTTTTTAGAAAACTTTGAATTGCTAACTATTGATGCTGCTCTTCAGTGTGTTACTCAAATTTCTGAAAAATCTATTTGTATATTTACCGACTCCAAGGGGGCTATATTTAATACCGTATTTGCTCGAGTAATTTGCGCCCCCGCGTATTTTGCAAACCCTACTTTTTAAGGGATTATTTTTAACTTTATTTTTGCTACATGCATTTTGGGCACACATTTTACGTACATATTTTTTTCAGTGTAGTAGGGATTTTCCTTCCCTACAGTCCATCGTAGGTCATTCACCAGCAACTGAAGTACCTGCTTCAGAAAGAAACCCCAAAGTCCC
Organism: Periplaneta americana; assembly: GCF_040183065.1. Lineage (NCBI taxonomy): Eukaryota > Metazoa > Arthropoda > Insecta > Blattodea > Blattidae > Periplaneta > Periplaneta americana. Next base: position 174,178,320 of record NC_091124.1, read on the forward strand.
GCTACTTTAACAATGCTTGTCCTTGGCAGAGACAAGTTACCGGTATAGAAAATTAGCCCTACCGTAAATACTTACCTATACATATACTAATTGAGATAAACTCAGAACAGGACCTCTTATTTGAAAAATCCGCATATTTTACGCACCCCAATTTTTCAATGGCCAAAGTTAATTAAAAGGTGCGCAAATTACGCGAGCAAATACGTATAAGTAAATATGTACCAAATCTATATACACATAGAATTATTCCACTTCAGAAACAACTAAAAGAACTCCAAAAGGAAATAACATTTCAATGGATACCTAGTCATTGTGGTATATCTGGAAACGAGAAAGTCGATAATATTGCAAAACAGGCAACATATCTGCAACCAAGACCTCTTCAAGTGACATCTCTATCCAGTGCTTTTGCTTCAGTAAAGTCTCATTTTACAAACCTATGGATCAACAATTGGCTCTCTTCTGACAAAGGCAAAATTTTACAGTCTGTACAAAAGAAACCAAATGACCTGGACATGTACAAAAACTTGCCCAGACATGTTCAGACATTTTTAACAAGAGCCAGAACAGGTCACATTGTCACTCAATTGTACCTACACCGATTTCACATTTCTGATAATCCTACTTGTCTGTGGTGTAACAATCATGATGAAGATCTGGAACACATTCTTCTATACTGTCCATTCACAAACCACAAAAGAAGTAAATTAAAATCATCAGTACCAGTTGCAGAAGACACAGCCCTGCAGTATATATTGACTACACCTCACCTCTGGCTACTAGCAACAGGCATCTATAATGAACACCGATCAAAATACCCTCATTTCTCGTGAAAAACAACAACTGAATAGACTACAGTGGACTTTATGTTGTCAGCAAACAGCTGGATACATTAAGAAGATTGATTTTGGAAAACTTGCTAACTGTAAAAACTAAATTTTATAGGAAACAAAAAAAACTAAAATAACTCCAAGTTTTGCTATAGCTCTCAACATAGCAGAAAGTAAATTTTGAAAAAAACGATCACACTTTGACACACTATTGTGAAGGAAATAATAAGATTTTCCTAAGAAGCCTTTAGCATCATGTAGAGGCCTGTCTTACGTTAACTAATCCACCCAAAATCTCAATTTTGAAAATTTTGCAGTTAGCAAGTTTTGCAAAAACGGTCCTCAATTATAAAACACTCTGTGAAATTATAAAACTTTATTTCTTATAGTTTATAATAATAAGAAAATAACTATGATACAACAGTATACATACAGGCACTGTGTTTGTACTCTGGCATGACCACAACCCACATATTCACCAAAGTTGAAGACACGCGAAGATGTCTTACATTGGTGTGAGAAATGATTAAACCAGTTGGCCCTATTTCACGAAAGTCATATGTTAGTAACACTAGTTTGCACTCACGTTTTTTTTTTAATTATTTCTAAAACGTTTGCCTATACTATTATAGGGGAACAACTTAGTAAACTTCGTTGATCTGTGCATGCGTCAATCTTAAAGAGTGACACAATATACTATTCATCTCCTTCCTCCTAATTGTCAGCCAATAAGAGGTTTAACTGATAGCAGTGATGCATCAGATGACTTGTCAATCAGTAGCGACAATGGTTCAGATTAATGGAGAGAAATTCCGACTCTGCCTCCACCTCCAGTGCAGCAATAAGGTTTAGTAACCTCCTACAGCGGAGTTTTGCCAGTTGTTAACCTATAGCTACCCAGTCTAATGGACTATTCCATCAGTGCGTTTTTTATTTACCAACACTTGTTTTACCACAACCAACTAGAACATAGAGTCTGCTTGCATTGCAGCTGTGGGTATTACAAACATTGGGCTAATTATGTTTGGTAGCAGCTGAAATTTTGTTTGTTTATGCTCGACCATACCGAAATGTAGTAATTATACACCTGATAGCAGCCTTTTAATGGACCTCATTAAAGTACACCTATTCATTAAAGTTCAGGTGTTCCACCAATCATAAAACACCATTGTAGCAATATGAAAGTGCAGTATCGATTATTCTCGGATATGCAATCGAAAGACAACTAGCGAAACGTCACGGAGGCTGGAAATCCAATACGAAGGTTATGTTCTGTTACTATAATAATTAGCGTTAATTGTAAATAATATTCAAATAAATTCAATTTGTCATCTCGTTTTTCAATGTCTAAATCAATTTCAAGGTTATATCAAGATTAATGTTTATTTTACTCTCTAGATTATATCAAGGTCAATGACATTTGTTTCTCGGAAAAAATCAATACTTTCGCGTCTGCGCACATCTCACAATTTACGAGATATTGCACAAGGTCAGTTCCGCTCCCCAGTCAGATAAGAATAACATGAATACTTACGAATAATTTCAAGTTAGAAATATGGTCGAGCATAAAAAGTCACATGAAATTTGCGTATAATGGTAATTAAGACGTTCGTATGAAAATTATGAAACTCGCTTATGCTCGTTTCATAAACATACTCGCGTCTTAATTACTACCATTATAGGTTCGTTGCATAATGTACTAATAAATGGTAGCTGTGGTCATTGTAATGTTCAATGTTCTGCTATATTCATTGTATCCTAATTTCACAAATAGCAGCTAATCTTTATAAAGGGCTTCTATGTACTGAGCGCTAGTGCAATGTTTCACTTCTCAGCAGCTGGGCATGTTACAGCTGGCCACACTTATATGTCAACATTCCGCTACTTAGAACATGTATAAAATCATATCTTATAGAATATGCTGGAAATGTCGTCCTTCCCCAGCTAAAGAGCCATTGTAACACATTCTGATTGACACGATTAAGTTTGGCCACTGTAATGTTTCTGATTTCATTTGTTCTACCAATATATAATTATGATATTTACCCTCACAATAATTAAAATGCTCAATTTAAAAACAAAGAAGAGTAAATCTTTTATACACGTTTTAAATAGTGGGGTTAACATATAAGTATGGACCGGATTTTTATGTAATTACATATTATATTTCTTTCAACCTGACCATACATAAATAACAAATCTTTGCGAATCTTGTAATTACCATTAATATATTAAAATTTGATACTACATATTTTTACATATTTACCCCACATTACATATTATGGCTTGGTATTACATAAATCTACATATTTAGGGGTTTTATTCATTTTTACTTCTCTGAGAGGAAAAAGAAAACTTCCTGCTGGGGAAGTTTACAATTTGAAATACACAGATTTAAAAAGCCTTTTTACCTACCCACGAAAGGATATATTTCGGGACGAAACATAACATCCTTAGTTCCAGGAAGTAATAGAGGCACTCACACCACACCGCCCACTGTAAATATGAGTGAACAAAAGGCAGTCTTTCTCACACAACTACCTTGTATTGTAAAAATCACTCAGAAAGTAGGTAGCGTTGCCTTCATGCGGTGGAGAACGACATGATTTTTCTCAAACTATAATTGTTCTGCACACATTTTAACAAGCCATTCCCATGCAGTTTGCAACCTTACCCACCATCTTCCTAATTCGTCCAGGGAAAACCCATGTCAAGTTTGACATGAGACTTTCAGGTTATTGCTTGACCTCTTTATTTTAAATTTAGTAGACCTATACGGAAATGGGATTTTCCGAGCAATTAGAAAGTATGGTTCTAGACTGGAATAATCCTACCCTTCTGAATGAGACAGGAATGTCACTTTTCAAACAACACTAACTAAAATGGCCCCTGTATCTTCAACCCTAACGACAAAAATAAAATCATGTATTGCAATGGTCGAAGCTTTCACTATAGATGGAAAAACAGTAATGTGTCAAGTGTGCGGTAAAAAAGTCGGGTGCTCTATGAAATCACAACTGGAGAGTCCTACCTATCCTATACCTGCCAGATATTGATATTAAATATTTTCATGATTTTACATATTTTGGTACATATTCAGCTTATTTTTCTTACATAAATATGTACATATTTCACACCTTGATATTACATATAAATCCGGTCTCTACATATGAGTGTGGCTGGTTGCAACATAACCAGCTGCCAAGAAGCAAAACACACCAGTGGTCAGTACATATAATAGAAGCACTGTACAATGTACCAGTGACCTGGATACTCAATGTACTTGTAAGTACATATGTCAGTCTGTTAAACAAAAGAAGTAATATACCATGGATTTCCCTCTACTATATATAACTATCAATTTAATTTGGATAATAATGTCTGATGTTACTTGAATGATTTTTCTTTTCAACAAGTTTTAGTGTTATGGAATGCAACATTCGAAACAATCCATTTTTATAACTTTCCGAGATAAGTGAGAGATGCATGTACAACAGAATATCTCGAATGATTTTTTTTATATAGACACAACAAACGTTCAAACTTCCGCCATATGGTAAGCTGCACTGAAAGAGAAAAGATGTGTGTAAGTGAAAACATCACTTGACATGGAAAAGCGTTAATGTCACCAGACTGTATATTATAGAGTTTGATTGTGGTTTTATAAAACATGTTCTGTAATAACATATCGATTGTCTGGTTCAAAAGTGCGACAACTAAAAAAAAACAAGTTTTGAGATATCTTCAGTTGAAAGTTTCAAATAAATCACTTAGAAAGGAACAGAGTTCTGGTTCATAACCACGACAATTAGAAATGAGTCAGTATTCAGGGCGAGTATATCACAATCTTCCAGTTCATTATTAATACATTTCGAAATGTACTAATAATGAATTAGTAAAGTCCATAGTTATAATTACTTCTAAAGCAGTTTATTTAGTTTTTTTCTTTTTGGTTGTAAATATTACTTATCTCAATACTGAATCGGAAAAAGCTCCGAAAGGGGCTTTCAGTAGTATAAATAACCAAAAAATGGCAATTTTTGAGTTGTCGCACTTTTGAACTGGACAATCGATATGTTATTACCATATTTACCCGCATAATGGATGCACCCCAATTTTTCGCGTAAAAGAAGAAAAAAAAAAATTCCCCACATAATAGATGCATCTCATTTTAAACAAAGATCGTTTTAATAATATCATAAGTCGTAAGATTGGATGCACTGCTTATGTTTAAATTCAAGTTTTTAAGCAACAATCCATGGTACCAGTGAATCAGGTAAGGCTAGTGTTAATAATAATAATAATAAAATGTCTTGTCTTATTGTCACTGTATTCGTTGTTACAAGTTATCATTTGTTTATACAACTGCTGCAAACTATCGATTGTCTTAAGTGCAATACAATCAATGTATAAATTAGTCGTAGCCCATATACTGTTATGTATTCTATCGATTATTTCAGCATTCGAGCTGGGTGCACCTTTAATACGTGTTTTTTTTTCTTTTCCACTAAAATTTTTTCCTCGCATAAAGGATGCGTACATTACGCGGGGTAAATATTGGAGTGCAAGAGGTCAAATGACTTTATTGTCAAATGCCTGACATTAGAAAACAACAACATATTACGCGGGTAAATACGGTACTTTCCAGTGGTAGGTTTTTGATTTTAAATCATTTATCTGTTTGACCCACGCAGACATGCACACACACACAAAATCGTACATACACACTGGAATACATAATAGGCGTTCAATATCCACTGCACAGTTTTTGTCTTCCCATAATACCAAGTTACATGAGTTCAGTAATTTAATGTGTTGTGGTGTACCAGGCAGTCATGCCTGGAATAGATCCAACATTTGCAGTTTCTTACTTTTGTGATAAGGTGTAAAAGGCTTTACCATCAGTTTCTATGTTAATCACTTTTATTTTGATTTCTGGGTTTAGTTTCTCACAGAATTCTGTATCTAATGCTTATACTGCAATGCTGTGCAGTATGCAGTTGTAAGCTACCAGGGAGTTACAGATGTACAATTAATTTCTAAATATCCATTTTCTTATTAAATCAGTACCAATTTTGAATATCCTAAAGGTGCATCTACACAGTTCATCTTTTCTTTCAACTTTACACATTCAAGCAATGAATGCAAGATTGATATTGAATATATATATATATATATATATATATAATAATAATAATAATAATAATAATAATAATCCATGGCATTGCAGCCTAGACCTACCAGCCGGCTGCTGGCCTCACCCCCACATGCCGAAGCAGAGATGGACGATCATCCAACCAGAATGGAGGTATCGTATGGTTAGCACGATGATCCCCCCAGCCGTTAAAGCTGGTATTCGCAACCGGATTTCGCTACCTATCGTAGCTCCCCAAGTGCATCACGATGCTGGGTGGGCACCGGTCCCATACACTGGCTGAAATTTCATGAGAAAATTTCTTCCCCCATGAGGATTCGAACCAGCGCGCATTCCGTAACGCGAGTCCTAGGCAGGATGCCTTAGACCACGATGCCATATCTATTAGTGCCAGGACTAATTGAGGGACTGGGTGCAAGAAGGGCATATTAGAAAATGTGCCCTTTTTTAGTAAAACGGTTTATTGTGTTCTCTGATCTGTTATGCTTTTTTTTTTTTTTTTTTGAGATGTTTTTATTAAAAGTACCAGGTCTCTTGGACCCTTGCCTTTTACAAAAATATGATTTTATAAATTGAAATGTAGATATATATATATATATATATATATATATATATATATATATACATACACAGTTAAGATGGCGTTCAAAACAGCGCACCATGTAGACACAAAATCTTCATGCATCTTTATTGAATGTGCATTTTAAACTTGATTTTTTTCAATATTCTTCCCAGATTGCATGCATATGTGCATGGAAAATTGAACTGTGTACATGCAGCTTTATTCAACCAAATATACTTCAGAATCAGGGGCGATTTCTCAGGGCATGCTACGCTTGCTGCGCAAGCCCAATATTTTCGTAGAATGTGTATTTCTCAAAATGGTGTTACGTACATTAAAATTTATTTTGATTTTTGGAATACTTTATAGGCGTAATACCATCCGCAGGTTGTACACCGCAAGTATCGCAATGCTTGCTCGTTTCTTGGAGCTACAGGAAAGACGTAGAAATAGCGAGAATATGATGCGCGCGCAAATGCATTCCTCCTTGGTCCGTCCTAGGCACACATGCTTCTGTTATGTATTGTTTGAAGCTCTGGTCCGAGAGCTACACCAACGACTATTTAACATTACACAGACCAGTATTGACAGCGGGAATGTGCTGTGATTTGCGAGTGCAATGTAATTGTGTTAGCTGCTGCAAGTGTTATTAATTCTTAAACATTAATTTGAAGTACTGCAATGAGTTCGGAATTGTGTTTATTGAAACCTTATTATTAAATCCATTTTCCCGAAGGACTATTCAAGAGAAGACAGACATTATAGAGAATATGTGTGCTCATTCAGTGCAGCTCAATACAACAATGTGCATTGGTTGGCAGGATCGAAAAAACTAAATAAACTGTTTTGTTGGCCATGTTTGTTATATTATATCGAACTTCTACATCTGACTCATATGATCCATGACTCATAATGATTTCATAATTATAAAATAAATTATTTATGTGGGTCTGATTATTTTTATTAATTATGAATTATTATATCCTCCCATCTTCCTCTATGAATAAACGAGCAAGCCTACCTTTCATGACTAGCATTCGCCCCTGTTCAAAATTAGGGAGCGGATTTTTATGAGCTAAAAAATTTAAATATATTTATTTTTTATGTGCTAAAAAGTACGAAAATATTTGCTAAAAACAAAAAAATATTTGCTAAAAACAAAAAAAATATTTGTTTTAAATATGACAAAAATACCCTACTTAGCTTGGAAAAAAAAATGTTACTAGGTACTCACCAACCACACTTGAGTGCTAGTAGTTGGCCGAGAATTGCAGTGAACAACAAAGGTCATGTCCAAATTCTCCATCACAATTGCATGCCGATTATCTCTGAACAACGACTTATATTGTGAAAATGATCTTTCCGCATCACAGGACGTCAGACGTGCATATTTAAAGAGAGGAATGTCGCAAACACAAACACCGTCAATTTCACCTACAGGCACATCCTCCAATACTTGAACAACTTTACACATTTTTTTATATCCACTGTTTTTCCCAAACACATTCTGGAATTTGTCCCTTAGTAATTGTGCTTCTGAACCTGGTAGCGAGTCTAGTTTAATTTCCACGGCACGAACCTCCCTGTTTCAGACAACAGGTTTTTGGATGTTTCGAATTTTTTTATGATGTCACACAAAAAGCTTAAATTTTCTAATAGGAAAGCCATATCGTTTTTTAAATAACCATCTTTCAGTATATCTTGAAGGATATCGATTGACCAAGCCCGATAACAGGGAATCACAACAAGACATACTTACTTCATGGACATGAGCGAGAGGCGAGAGATTTGTCTAAATTAAATAATGTTCATACCCGAGCTCTTATCTGTTGTGTTTCACAAACAAAGCGTGGAATGAAATCATCTTCAGCAACAATAAACATTCCTAATTATGTGTTGCAAGATCTCTCCTCTTCCAGATTAATTTATTCTCTAATAATAACACTGATATGCTGCCTAGCAGTTCTCAGAACTTGAGGCGATACTATTACGAAAATGGATCACGGATACACCACACAGCACTTAGAAACTCGAAGCAACCAAGAATTCTTAAAAAGATAACGTACTTCTGAGTGACATAATTGATTTAGTTTTAAAATGTTTAAAAGTTCTTGTAAAAAATTATTTAAGTAAAAAAACTCAAGATTTATGTGTTTATAATAGATTTCCGGAAAATATGTATTTACATAATTTTTTTGTGAAAATATGTGTTTTTATGTGAAATAAAATTCGGGTTTTAAACTTTAAACATCATGTTCGGAATTTTTAACTTTGTTAATTGTGTTTTATCACACGCAAAAATAATATTTAATTACATAGAAATCCGCTCCTTATTCAGAATATACACTGGAGTGAAACCATCTGTAATAAAGATGAACTGCGGCATAAGCAGACATAAGTCTACACAGGTCAAGAGTTAGAAAGGAATGAAATAAATTTCGCAGTTTCTGTAATAATTTCACATGGCTAAGCTTCCTCTTTCTCGTATATTTTATCACAAAAGGCTTGAATGATGTTTAATTGTGATACAGTTTCAGTATTAGGCCTATTATTTCGGCTCCATTCACTTTACCTATTAGTTAGTTTTGTTGCACTGAAATTCTTTTGGAAATTACAGGCATGCTGAAAAGCTATTACTAGACACTGACTTACTTACGTACACACACAACAACTGAACATGGCTGACTAGTAATTTAAAAAGCTGACTAGTGAAAATAATGAAATAACAATGAAACTGTCACGAAACAGATTCAATAAACACTTAGAATCTTCTCTTTAGAACTCGTAACTAGTGAACTAACAAAAGACTTCGTGAAACAGGGTCCTGATCTGTGGAATGTTACGACACACTGCTAGCTGCCCACTTGAACCTCTTCACTTTATCAAACACTGTCTGCACACTCCTTTCACTGTCGTACTCATCTCGCAGGTAGTACAGTTTTATCCGATCGTGTGACAAGCACTCAAGAATGTCCCACCGCTCGAACAACTTGAGTGAGTTCTTGAATGGGTCTACAGAAACACTTTCCTCTGAAAATTAAAATCAAACCAAAAGTTTTAACATAATGATTGTATTAATAAAAGAATAGCACAGAACAGAACTAAAGATTGACTATATAATACTTCTGAACATATCAGCTCCAATGGACCAAATGTATACACCCCTTTATTATCAAAGTGAAGACATTAAGGCTGGTATTCATAGTCGACACTTTCGATTAAAGTGTCCTTTGGAAGATGCAAAGTATCACTTTTCCGTTGCACAGTCGACACTTTGGTGCAAAGAAACACTTTGGATGAGAGTGTAGTTCCGACCACACTTTGAGCCGAAAGTGGCACTTTGTATAAAAATGGCGGACGTCTTGGAAGTTGTCGATTATTAGAATGTGCGGAAGAGATAGCACAATTAGTGGACAATGTAAAATTAGAGATAGGCCTAAAGACAATCCCGTGGAATTTTATAATGATATAGAATTAAAAAAAAAACGGTTCCGATTTGATAAAGAAACTTATTGAGATTGCTTATATTTTCGATGACTGGTTGACAAAAACGAATAATAGACGTTTGTCAGTGCCTCCAATAATAAAGTTATTGACTGCATTAAAATTCTATGCTATAGGTATGTACCATACATTAATATATATAATATTATAGTTCAGGTATTTCTGTAGTAACATTCGTATATTTATAACCTCAATTCAATGAAGTGATATGTAGGTAGATATGCCTATATAACCTATTTTTTATTACTGAAACGAATTTTTTAACTTAAATAACTTCAATCTAAATTAGCATTGAGAGACCTCACGTGCCTGCCTTCTAAGCAGATTCCATAATTATATTGGGTTTAAAATGATTTTGATTTTTGTTGACTACCTGTATTTTGAGATAAGATTTATCATGATGTTGATATAATCATTACTGTTTTGATATCGGTAATATATATTTTCACGCCAGTAAGCAATACATCTACTGTCTCTAGTTCATGTGCAGTCATAACCTCACCATGAAAAGAGATCTCATACTATTAGGCCTATTTTGTTTTGCATTGTAGAAACATTTGGCATTCAAAATAGTCCTGAACAGCAGGCAATAATGGAAACGAAAGAGAGAAAGCAATAGTAGTAGTAGTAGTAGTAGTAGTAGTAGTAGTAGTAGTAGTAGTAGTAGTAGTAATAATAATAATAATAATAATAATAATAGCAGTAGTAATGTGTTTATCTCATTCTTTTTTTACTTCTATTCACTATTCACGAAAAAGACAAAAATGAAAATAATGATATATCAATGAAGCAGATACGTATAAAACCTAACCTAATGATATAAATTTAATGATTATATATACACAAAACTTAACCTACTCAGTCCAACTTAACCTAACTATATAAACTAATAGAAGATATGTAGGCTACAAAAATCTAACTGAACTGTATAAATCAGTGGAACGGATGCATACAAAATCTAACTTAGCGACATAAATCAATGAAAAAGATGTGTACAGAACCTAACCTAATTTCACCAGCAGATCACTAACTATTTAATAAAATGTTATATATCTGAACTGACTGAAATAATCTAAACTATCGGCAACAAAAACTAGAAACTGAAATAAAACAACTTTAAATATATATTTTCTTCCTCGCGCAATCAATAGGCTCCCAATTCAAATCACAAGCATTGTAATTTGTAGGATATACGTCATTAATTTGTTATTGTTTGTTCATTTGTTTTGAAAGGCATTGTGGGACTTCTGTTACCAACCAAATTGTAACTCTACACTTTGCTGGCGTAAAGTGACACTTTGTGAAGTGCACTTCTTCAATCGTCTATGAATACCACTAATATGAAAGAGCCACTTTCGTCAAAAGTGTCACTTTGCAAAGTGGTGACATAAAGTGTCGACTATGAATACCAGCCTAAGGGGAGAGGACGGTATTTTTTTTAACTTTTTTCCTACTTCGTGTAAAATATTAATTTCTTGTATTTAGAGAGTTCATGGCTGTAGCACCTCAACCAAATATAAATATTTTGAAAAAAAAAAAAAAAAAAAAAATTTGAGGGCCCAGATATGAAAAAATGTATCCAATGTAGGATTTTACTAAAACCGATACATCTAAGCCATTTTTAAAGATAGATTCAAACAGCTTTTTGCAATGTACGCATGCTCTAGAAACTGCCTGTAGCAGAATTTTGATATTAGTCTGTACATTTTTAAAATAAACAATTAAAATTTAATAATGCTTTTTGATTTCCGTTTTTGAAAACAGACAGACATATTTTTAAAATGAAATCAATTAACAAAATTCTGTTACAGAGAAAAGTTTCCTAATAGTCTAGAGAATGTGTGTTCTACATTTCATGATTGTATCTGTAATAGTTCGGAAATTATATCCATTTTTGTCTGGCTATGTAGCAAAGAAATGAAGTTACCGGAAACAATAATAAAAGGGGACGTGTGATTTAAAAAATCCATAGCGCAGGAAGTTTAAAAATGGCGTCTCAACATCCGATATGGGCACAAATACCCATAAAATGTTATGCAATACATTCCACACATATCAAAGAGTATTTTAAAGAAAAAAATATATATATATATTTCAAAATTTACTCATTTTGGCATGTGATTTAAAAATCCATAGCACAGGAAGTTTAAAAATGACGTCTCAACATCCGATAAGGGCACAAATACTCACAAAATGTTATGCAATGCGTTCCACACATACCACAGAGTATTTAAAAAAAAAAAAATTGAAAATTTACTCATTTTTCACCAAAAAATACTGTCCCCGCCCCTTAATTAATGATGAAATTTTAATCAGTGCTGTAAGATATTATATAATAATAATTAGAAAAAAAGGATATCTGTTATTTTAAATACAGCAAAACCTACATAAGATACGCCCGCTTATTACGCTATCCCGTGTAATACGCTTTTTTTGTCCAGTCCCCACACATTTCATATATAATGCCTTTATAAAATACCCTGTTTGTTACGCTCAAATCCTGCATAATACGCTATTTTTGTGGAATATTTTCGATGTAATTTTCAGCAATGAAACATTTTGGCCATTGAACTCACTGGTGCCATTAACCTGAAAAGTACTGATATTCGAACCTTTACTGCGCACTTAAACTGTCATACTGTACAATACCTCACCCTCTTCTTACACTCTCTTATTCGACTCTTTACCTGCGTGCTTAAAGCCTACATATAGTTACAATAAATTCAAACCAAGAAATAGATTCGGAACACCTCAAAATCTGTGCTTCAGTGGCTGAACGTGATAATATCTTTGAAAAATATTGGAGTGCAAGAGGTCAAATGACTTTATAGGGATATCCTGAACTAGCACCAACAGATAGCGCACGTGTACTTTCAGGGATGTGCTTTTCGTGTGCATTTGTTTTCCAATATATAAACACTGAGGATTTACGTAGCGTATTAGTATATTAAATACTCTTAAAAACAACTCAAAATGCAAAATTTTTGTTGTGTTCCTATACATAAAAACCAGGGAAAGCTTTTTGCCTTCAATTAGATCCCGAAAAATTCTGAATATATGCTTTCAACCTTAAATAGTATAACTAATTAAATTACGCTATTAAACAAAAAGAACTACTTCACGTAAGGAATTGCTGGCTACAGTTTCATTTTGCAAGAGGACAAAGAAAAAAAAAAATGAAACATATGCAACCTCGACAGCAAGCTTTGTTAGCTTAAATTTAAAGGTCATATTGTTTCAGAAAAGTGTTATGAATTATAATTCAATAATAGTTTATATTTTCAGTCTGGCTTCAATAAATTTAAAGGTCATATTGTTTCAGAAAAGTGTTATGAATTATAATTCAATAATAGGACTGGCTTCAATAAATTTAAAGGTCATATTGTTTCAGAAAAGTGTTATTAATTATAATTCAATAATAGTTTATATTTTCAGTCTGGCTTCAATAAATTTAAAGGTCATATTGTTTCAGAAAAGTGTTATGAATTATAATTCAATAATAGTTTATATTTTCAGTCTGGCTTCAATAAATTTAAAGGTCATATTGTTTCAGAAAAGTGTTATGAATTATAATTCAATAATAGTTTATATTTTCAGTCTGGCTTCAATAAATTTAAAGGTCATATTGTTTCAGAAAAGTGTTATGAATTATAATTCAATAATAGTTTATATTTTCAGTCTGGCTTCAATAAATTTAAAGGTCATATTGTTTCAGAAAAGTGTTATGAATTATAATTCAATAATAGTTTATATTTTCAGTCTGGCTTCAATAAATTTAAAGGTCATATTGTTTCAGAAAAGTGTTATGAATTATAATTCAATAATAGGACTGGCTTCAATAAATTTAAAGGTCATATTGTTTCAGAAAAGTGTTATTAATTATAATTCAATAATAGTTTATATTTTCAGTCTGGCTTCAATAAATTTAAAGGTCATATTGTTTCAGAAAAGTGTTATGAATTATAATTCAATAATAGTTTATATTTTCAGTCTGGCTTCAATAAATTTAAAGGTCATATTGTTTCAGAAAAGTGTTATGAATTATAATTCAATAATAGTTTATATTTTCAGTCTGGCTTCAATAAATTTAAAGGTCATATTGTTTCAGAAAAGTGTTATGAATTATAATTCAATAATAGGACTGGCTTCAATAAATTTAAAGGTCATATTGTTTCAGAAAAGTGTTATGAATTATAATTCAATAATAGGACTGGCTTCAATAAATTTAAAGGTCATATTGTTTCAGAAAAGTGTTATGAATTATAATTCAATAATAGTTTATATTTTCAGTCTAGCCTGACTGGCTTCAATAAATTTAAAGTCTTATAAACTATTATTGAATTTGTTAGCTTAGATTGTATGCAGTATTTGTAGGAGTGCCCGAAGTTTATAACTGCATTTTACAATGGAAAGATACTTGGCCTACAGTAAACTCTCGAAGAACTGGGATGTTTATTATCTAGGATGATCCGTAGTGAAAAAAATATATAAGTCTGTAAATAATAGTCTATGTAACTTATTGAAACCATGTTTTAACTTCAAATTTTCAAAATCATCATAGTAATCAAAACTGCATGTCCTTAACATACAAAACGCACGAATAATCATGCTACTATTGCGATCATATTATATTATCCCATTAAAAATTGCATTTGTTCTTTCTGCAATTAGAGAAAAAAATGAACGAGGAATTCAAGCCTCATAGTCCCTTTCCTATACAAAAAAAAAAAAAAAAAAAATACATTGGTGCCTGCATATTCTGTTTATCACTGCGTACGGTACCTACTTACAATACTTATGTTTAAAGAGGCAATATTCAACTTCGACAAAGATCCTATTTTTTTATTCGTGCACCTCGATCTCAGAGTTCTCGTTTAGATTTATGAACATTCAATTTACTCGTATCTATATTCTGCATATTGCAGATTTCCCCATCAATCTCTTAAAGGGAATAGCTCAGTATTATACAAGTTTACGCTATTGTTTATTGTAAATTAAATTAGATTATGAGGTAAGAAAATACTGAACTATATTAAATTATACTAGGTTATACAAAATAATATAAATATAATTTTGACACGCACAGAAAACCAACAGATGGGAGAACGTAATGAACTGTAGCATACGACATAATACAGCCCTGTGCTGCATGGAACGCTCCTGCCATCTAACAGTAAAACTTTGCATTAGATATCCCTATTGTCAAATGCCTGGCATTAGAAAACAATAACAACAACATAGTTACAATATCCTTCCCTGGTTTTTACATGTAGGAATATAACAAAAATTGGCATTTTGAGTTGTTTTTAAGAGTGTTTAATATACTAATACACTACGTATATCCTCAATGTTTATATACCGAAAAACAAATTCACAAGCAAAGCGCTTCCCTCAAAGTACACGTGCGCTATCTGCTGATGCTAGTTCAGGATATCCCTATTGCAAGAGAATCATCCTGCGGTACCTACAACACATTGACAGTAGCAATCGAAACCTGTCACACTTCTGGATGCTGTCAATTATGTCAGCGCTGCATGGGAGAGAATCCAGCCCCATACCATCAATAATTGCTTCAGAAAAGCTGGATTTAACAAGGTACGAAACGTAATTTAATTACAGTAAATTTGTATTGTAAGTTATACCTTTCTGTTATTGTGGTTACTTACTGTACATTTTTTTTTTTTAATTCATAGGGTTCCGATAATTCATTGCCTGAAAATAGTCCATCTGACGTAACTGATGATGAAGATGGCGATGAGAATTGGGTTACTGTGAGCAAAAAGCTAGGCGATGTTCACTTGGAGGATTTCATATCTGTAGACAATGGTGTTGTGACCTCAGATATTCTTGATTTATATGACATCATAGAAATTCATGTCACAGTTGAGGTGGAAGGGGGTGAAGAAGAGGAATCAGTTCAATCTGTTCCTATGCCACAGGAAGTCCTTGCAGCAATAGGAATCACTTCGTGATTTAAGACGGCGCTTATTCCGTCGGATCCCGGCCAACTAGTCACTCATATCGAGTGCACCTCAGCACATGTGTGGACTTCGGTCCTGCATTCATAGACATCTATGACGTAGTGCAGAGGGCGGCCACTAGAGGGAACCCAAGAGTTGGAGCTTAATCTGAGACGATTCTATCCGGCGTCGGAGTTGTATCTGGTGTGGCTTAGTGGATAAAGCATCAGCACGTAGAGCTGAAAACCCGGGTTCAAATCCCGGCACCGGAGAGAATTTTTCTCCGTTCCATTACTCTTTCATCGTATGATGACGCAGAATATCTGCATGGAAATATCATATGTACTTCGGTACATTAAAATAATATATATGATATGCGTAAATCACTTCGTGATTTAAGACGGCGCTTATTCCGTCGGATCCCGGCCAACTAGTCACTCATATCGAGTGCACCTCAGCACATGTGTGGACTTCGGTCCTGCGTTCATAGACATCTATGACGTAGTGCAGAGGGCGGCCACTAGAGGGAACCCAAGAGTTGGAGCTTAATCTGAGACGATTCTATCCGGCGTCGGAGTTGTATCTGGTGTGGCTTAGTGGATAAAGCATCAGCACGCAGAGCTGAAAACCCGGGTTCAAATCCCGGCGCCGGAGAGAATTGTTCTCCGTTCCATTACTCTTTCATCGTATGATGACGCAGAATATCTGCATGGGAATATCATATGTACTTCGGTACATTAAAATAATATATATGATATGCGTAAATCACTTCGTGATTTAAGACGCCGCTTATTCCGTTGGATCCCGGCCAACTAGTCACTCATATCGAGTGCACCTCAGCACATGTGTGGACTTCGGTCCTGCGTTCATAGACATCTATGACGTAGTGCAGAGGGCGGCCACTAGAGGGAACCCAAGAGTTGGAGCTTAATCTGAGACGATTCTATCCGGCATCGGAGTTGTATCCGGTGTTGCTTAGTGGATAAAGCATCAGCACGTAGAGCTGAAAACCCGGGTTCAAATCCCGGCGCCGGAGAGAATTTTTCTCCGTTCCATTACTCTTTCATCGTATGATGACGCAGAATATCTGCATGGAAATATCATATGTACTTCGGTACATTAAAATAATATATATGATATGCGTAAATCACTTCGTGATTTAAGACGGCGCTTATTCCGTTGGATCCCGGCCAACTAGTCACTCATATCGAGTGCACCTCAGCACATGTGTGGACTTCGGTCCTGCGTTCATAGACATCTATGACGTAGTGCAGAGGGCGGCCACTAGAGGGAACCCAAGAGTTGGAGCTTAATCTGAGA
Organism: Periplaneta americana; assembly: GCF_040183065.1. Classification (NCBI taxonomy): domain Eukaryota; kingdom Metazoa; phylum Arthropoda; class Insecta; order Blattodea; family Blattidae; genus Periplaneta; species Periplaneta americana. Next base: position 174,195,651 of record NC_091124.1, read on the forward strand.
CGATTCTATCTGGCGTCGGAGTTGTATCCGGTGTGGCTTAGTGGATAAAGCATCAGCACGTAGAGCTGAAAACCCGGGTTCAAATCCCGGCACCGGAGAGAATTTTTCTCCGTTCCATTACTCTTTCATCGTATGATGACGCAGAATATCTGCATGGGAATATCATATGTACTTCGGTACATTAAAATAATATATAAACTATGAATGACTTTTTTCGAAAGAATTAAGTACAGTACATATTGCAAATGTCTTTGATGCGCAGTAATTACATAATGGAGTAATACTGTATTGCCTTTCGTGATAAAATGTAAACCAACACACATGGGGAATTGCTGGACAGTACTTTATTGGAGTTCCTGTATGATTTACCACTGAAAAAATGGATAAGAATATGGTTTCAACAAGATGGGGACATGGCACATTATGCTCTAAAAGTTTGCAAGAAGCTAAATGAGATGTTTGATGTGCACTGGGTTGGACGAGGTCGACCTCAGTCATAGCCTCCTCGATCATCAGATCTCACACCTCGATTTCTTTCTGTGGGGATTTGTGAAACAGCACGTTTTTCAGACAGAGCCTACATCTATAGGTGACTTGAAATAAAGGATCACCCATGTATCCAGCATATTCCATCTGTTAACACTTTTAAGCGAGACAAAAGAATGTCAGGATCGAGTGAGGCACTGTCTTCAAGTAAATGGAGCATATTTTAAACATTTGCGGTAGTGAACATACGTGGTACAGTCATTAAGTTCTGACACTGACGCCTGAAGGGTAGGCACCCACAAGAATCTGGATGTCTCAGAAGATGCCGCGTGATACGGCGTACACTTAAACAGATCGACATCCTCCCTCAATATAGTCGCCGTTGGCCGCTATGCACGTTTGCCAACGTTGGTGTAGCTGCTGGAAGCACCGCTGAAAGATGTTGGCAGGAAGATGCCGTACGGCCGCATAAAAATTACGCCCTCGTAGGATTGATTTCATGAGGGGAAAGAGAAAAAAAATCGCATGGTGCGAGATCAGGTGAGTACGGAGGGTGTGGCAAAACAGCGACCTGTTGCCTTGCAAGTTCCTCTTGGACAAGGATGGAGCGATGTGCAGGAACGTTGTCGTGTAGCAACAGCCAATTCTTCCTATGCCAAAGCTCAGGACGCTTACGACGAATTGAATTGCTTAAACGGCCAAGAATCTCTTTGTAGAGGATCTTGTCTACAGTTGCACCTTGTGGGATGAATTCTATGTGAACAATTCCATTTGAATAAAAAAACTGTTAAAGCATCACCTTGCCTTTTGACCTGTCTTGTTGCGGATTTTTCTGTCGTGGAAATAATGGCGTTTTCCAGGTGGCGGATTGTCGCTTCAGTTGCGGATCGTAAAGGAAACACCATGTTTCGTCTCCAGTTATGATCGGTTATAGCAGTTTCACCTAATTTCTGACAGAACGTGACGTTTGCCCGTTGCTCAAACTGCAACATACTCGAGTTCCGACGCGCGCATTCAAATCACCGTCACAACAAAGACCGTAGTTCTGCTTACAGTGCATGCACTCAACTGTCTCTTGTTGGGTCGAGAGACTAACTGACAAGGTATCATACCATGGTGTCACCTATGCGCTATAGTGCACCACAACGCCACTATGCGCTCAGTATTAGAACTTAATGACTGTACCACGTATTGTACACAATTGTATTTTCAATTAGAGTAATGTTTACCATTTGTCAACTGACTTCTGTGTCACATAGTATAATATTTATAAATATACCATATGATAATAATAATAATAATAATAATAATAATAATAATAATAATAATAATAAAATAATAATTTATCAAATTTGAAATACCGATAATGTAAATTGAAAACAATTTTAATAATGACCCTCCCTTGACAAAATTCTGCGTACGCCACTGATTAGAAGAGATATTGTCCTTGATCACAATTGCATTAAATTTATCAACAAAACGCACTTGCAGCAATTTTCTTGGGAACCATTCTGAGTACTATATATAACAAACATGCTCATTAAAATATTCTGCCTTGAGATCAATACTCTTTTCTAAATGTGAAAAATCCTATAGTCTCTGAGAGGGAATGTACCAGTATATGAACTGGGAAAACTACGGTTAGTAAAAACAATAACATTGTAGCTCAAAGCAGCAATATCATATGATGTAATACTATTTAATTTATTTAATAAGTACTACTGTACTGTTTTATATGTCTAGAACTTCTCATAGCTAAATAGTATCAGTACACAGGCTTCGCAAAACGCAATGGACTCTTACCATATTGTGCAAAGCCCATTTTGAGCTGCGTTTTCATCTCTGCAAGCAGTTCTTGCATGTAGTCCCGCTCAGTAAGCTGTCGTCCAACAAGTCGTTGTAGTCCCAACGCACTGACTGCATACACGTCAATAAGTGGCTGGAGTAAGCAGCGGTAGAACTCTAAATTCTCAAGGGCTTCCTCCCTTGTATCTAGCTGAGAAATTAAAATCAATTTACTAGTACTGTATATTGAAGAGTTAAAAAATTAGAGATATAATAAATACACGAACAGACTAAATACAATTACTGAACATACACTGATGGAAGAACAGAATGGATTTAGAAAAAAGAGGTCATGTATAGATAGCGTTTTTATAATGGCACAATTAATAGAAAAGCATACGGAATTTAATATTCCAACTTTCATAGCCTTTATAGACTATGAAAAAGCATTTGACCAAGTTGATAGAAACAAACTTTGGAAAATTCTTGAGACTAAAGGCATACCCAGCCATCTTATAAAAACAATACAAAACATGTATCAGAACACAAGTATAATAATACGAAATGGGGGAGACTACAGAAGAATTAACCAAGGGGTCAGACAATGGTAACCTTTACCACCCACACTGTTTAATTTATATTTAGACAATGTCACAAGAGAATGGCAGCATACTTTAAATAAGGATTTTACTATAAATAGAACCCCTTTGAACACACTATTATTTGCGGATGATCAGGGGCCTGTTTCTCAAAACTCATGGACTAGTAATACTGGTCTGTACAAGTAGTATTATTAGTTTATTTTACAAGTCTGTGTTTCTAGAAACTACAAGGGTAAAGTAGTAGTTACCAGTTCACAGACTAGTAATATTGGTCGATTTCACCAGTTCATAAGTGATTCTGTTCCTCAAAATGCTGATCTAGTTGATTATACTAGTATTCAACAGGAATATTCCTACAAGACTCTAAAGACTGGTGACTTCTATATTATCAGTTACCAGTGACAACCGTTCTCAGGTAATCAAAGAAAATATTGTAGTTATTTTTTTAATATGTGGTTTAGTGATTGCGATTGAAGTGATGAAGAAGTTGTGAGAAGAGCTAAAATTATATCGAGAAAGAACAATTATTAATCCTTTACGGGAGCTTTTTTAAATATAATGAACGGCTTAGGTAAAGTGCTGAAAAGTTTGAAGAGTTGTTAAATATAGTGGGACATGCCATAACAAGACAAACGAACAGAAGTCACACATTATCAGCAAAGCTTCAAATACAAATTGCTCTACAAATTGGGATGTTTATTATTTTTCAATGGTCTTTCTGTCGTAGACCAGCAACACTTGCAGAATTTTTTCCTAATAATCTAATACCAATTCATCAACTGCAGCAATGTTTGTTGGCTTTCCTCCTCCACTGCCAGTTCTTCTGACATTGTCAACTTTAGCCTACAAATTAAATATAAAACTACACTAATTTAAGAATAGATCAAATGTAAAATTGAAAAAAAAATTAGCGAATTTTTTATTAAGTCATATGTGACATTTATGTTGGCAGTAGACTCACTAAGCTACATCATATGTTCACATTATGATACTGTGAACGTGAATTGGTACTTATCAAAGTTTCTTTCTTACTGTTCGTCCAATAAGTGTCTCTAACGTATGCATAATCTTTGTTCCCAGGTAGGTCTATTAGTTCCATAGCCTAACGCATTACAAAATTTTTTATCCATCGTTTACTGCATCATTTTTTGTTATTGTGCTTGAAAAAGCACCGAATAATACAACCTTTGATTCATTAAACATAATGAGTATAGTTAATTTGCTTTCAATTGATGGAATTTCAACCCACAAGAGAAATCAAAATCAAAGCACAAACAACTTAACTTTCTAACCTCGAATGACAATACCTACTCATGACTATAAACAAATGAACTCAATCAGCTGACTAGTAAAAAAATTGTCACAAGTTACTAAACTGGTGAAATAGTTTGAGAAACAGAATCTATTAGAGCTGGTGAAATATACTCTGGTAACTAGTAACTGGTCAACTACTATTTTTGAGAAACAGGCCCCAGGTGGTATTAGCCAAAACGGAGGATGATTTACAAAGAGCAGTATTTTCACTGAGTAATGTTGCAAAGAAATATAACCTAAAGATGTCCATGAACAAAAGAAACATTTTGGCATTTCAAGGGAAAATGTCCCATCAGAACGAAGATTGTAATAGAAAATAAGATAGTGGAACAAACCAATTCTTTCGATTACCTGGGTTGTAACCTTTCATTTATAACATCAAGTGATGCAGAGAATAAAATTCTGAAGTTCCAAAAGATGAAAGGAACAATTAAAAGCACATTACTTAAAAAGGCTATAGTGGACACGATATTAAAATTTTATAAAACATTAGCTGTACCAATTTTGCTGTATGGTGCGGAAATGTGAACACTCACTAAAAGACAGGAAAGAAGACTAGAAGCCGCTGAGATGCGCATCCTTAGACCTTTAACAGGACACACACTATTAGATCATATTCGAAATGAAGATATCCGTGAACAATTAAACGTTGAATGCATAACAGACAAAATCAAGAATTAAAGATTGAATTGGCAAAGACACGTTGAAGGAATGGACGACGGACGACTATCTATAAGAATGTGGACATACAAACCGGTAGGACGAAGAACACCTGGAAGACCGAGAAAACGATGGAGAGATCAGATAAGTCCTGGAGACGGAATGGGTCATAAGGCCCAAACCTTGAAGTTTATGATGATGATGATGATGATGATGATGATGATGATGACTAAAAAAATATTTCCATTGAAATCCATCATACATAAGACTTAAAAAAATATATTCCATCTTGCAAAGGGAAGAAGAAATCTACATCTACCTATTTACAACTACCAGTCATTTAATGTGACCATTACACTTTAAAAGTAAAGTTCAACTAGTACTCGAATTTAGAAGGAAAGGAAAGAATCTAGGGTGCAAGAATTACATAAAATAAAATTATTACGCAAGAAAAGAAAAAGAAGGAAAAAACTGTGAATAAGTGATGCGAAAGATCTGACAGATTTATATTGCGATATTGAAAGGTAAATGGTACTGAAACTACAAACCCAGTGCCATTAGAAAACAACATTAACAACATTCGTCTGCATCATTCTAGTTTGAGTAACAGCCATAATAGTTAGCATCTAAAGAATGCCTTCTTTAAACTATCTACGACTGCCATATCATTATTTCTTATTCCTATTTCACGCAAGTTTGATTCCTATGAACGATCTGCATAATTTAAAGGTTCTTCTTCACATAAAAAAGTTATGAGTCTATGATTTTCTGTTAATATGCAATATGAACACATCACGAAACTATTAATTGGTTAATAACTGTAATTATACATAGGTTGGATAAAAAGTAATGGCAACACTGCTGTCACGTGACGATGGTGCATTCGAGAGTTGCCAGCTGTATGGACATGAACAAGGACTGTTAGATGAGTTAGTGCAGCCAGTGGTGATAGTACTCTGTCAATCTACTGCAGTGTGTAGAACGTTGACTTTCATAGGGATAGTGCGAGCACCCTAAGATCATGTTTACAAAACTAGAGCAATGTTCCTGGATCAAAATTGAAGTGGCACGAGGTCGTAGTGCACAAGAATGTTTTTAGGGACTGTGTGAAGCATGTGGCGATGCAGCGTTGCCATATCGCACAGTGGCACGATGGGTTAAAGCATTTCGGGAAGGCCTTGTTGGAAGTGCTGTGAAGGTGATGTTCATTGTGGTGTATGACATTGATGGGGTAATACTGCACCACGCTGTACCTCCAAGGCAGACTGTAAACGTGGACTACAACTGCAGGTTCCTGCAGCACTATCTTCGTCCAGCCCTCAGGAGAAAACGACGACACTTGGGGGTACAGAACACCATCATTCTTCATGATAATGCAAGGAGTCATACCGCTGCTGCTGTCAAGGACCTCTTGCGTCGCTGGCAATGGGAGATTCTGGAACATCCTCTGTACTCAACCGATATGATCCATGCAATTACGATCTTTTCACCAAAGTGAAAGAACCACTGCGAGGGACCCGGTACAATACCAGAGATGAACTTATCCGTGCTTTAGGGTGGTCAATACGGAACATCAACAAAGATGGACACGCTGATGGTGTACGACGCCTTCCAAACGTTTGGCAAAAGGTAATAAATAAGGGGGGCGACTATATAAAAGGTATGTAAATGTTGTACCCCTGTGAATAAAGCCATGTCAGAAATATCGAACTGTTGCCATTACTTTTTATCCAACCCAAGTAAAATACTAATGAAGTTTTTGTAATAATATGATATTATTTCTAAGTTTCATTGAGATTTGTCCACTAGTTCTTATAAGATTTATTCTGAATGTGGTATGCAGTCATACAAATGGGACTAGGACTAACTGATCTCATTCAGTATGTGTGTGTGTGTGTGTGTGTGTGTGTGTGTAATTTAGGAACAAACTGTCTACTGAAGGATGCACTGGAAGGAATGGTGAACAGGGAAGAGTTCAGGGCAGAAGTTTTCAAATAATAGACGACTGGATTAATCTTACTCAGGACAGGAGCCGATGGCAGGCTTATATGAGAACAGCAATGAATCTCTGGGTTCTCTAAAAGCCATTTGTAAGTACATAAAGTTCTATAACAATTTAAACGACTATTGAGTGTATAACTGTGATGAAACTGCCTGTATTTTCGATTGCTTCCTACTAGAACTCTGGACGTAAAGAATTCAATAAATAAATCTGGCTTAAAAATGAATAAAGATAGAGTTACCATCCTTTTGCCACAAACATATTTCAATAAACGGTATGTAGTCCATACAAGGGCAATACATTGTAGTATTCTCCCAGATTCTCTGTACAGTGAAACCTCTCATTTACAGACATCTAACGGAAGTAACAATCTGTCCGCATCTGGGAGGTGTCCTTTATTGGGAGGGAGGCTCCCCAATCTAACAGTAAATTGATAATATGCATTATGTATCCCTTCACGTTTCAAATTAAATGTATTACTGTAGTTTAATTCTAAATACAGTCTACTGTACTACAGTAAATTCTTTGCAACTCTGAACTACAGTAGATAGGACCGAAAAAGGAAAATACAGTACTGTGCCATGCAATTTTATTCTACGTCTACAGTTATGCAGTACTGTAATTTACAGTTTTCAACTTAACCTTTATGTTCAGGTGCCATATCTCTCGAAACAGAAAAACTGATTGAAGTGAAGACAATAATCCTACTAACCCTGTCATGTGTCAAATACAATTTCACGATCACGGAAACCTTGGACCCATCAGACAGGTTAAATTTTATGAGTTTGTTTATCCACCCGCTTCCAGCTAACAAGGGGTAGCCGGCTGGGTTAGTAGTAGCCTACGAGACCCTTATTGTCTTCTTTCATGTTAAGGAATTTAGTTCTCAAAACTAAATTTTCCATTTTTGTAACACATTAGATCTTGAAATCCAAGTTCTGTCCGCAGTTAGGAGGTAAAGCAAGCTATAGGACTGTCAAACAGCTGTCAGTGTCTGTGTCTGAGAGTTAAATTTATCATTATTTCTATATTATTTCAGTTGGGACATAAAAATCTGTCCGTCTATGAGGAGTGTCCGTATCTTGGGGGTATCCATAAGGAGAGGTTTCACTGTATATCATTTTTCTCTCTACAGGCCATATTCCATTATACTGCAGTTAAGCTGTAATGCATGGGTTAACTATGACCCTCTCCCCAACAACCACATTATAATGGGCTTCTACTGCATTAAAATAGTACATTATGCAACGAGCCTATAATGGTAGTAATTAAGACGCGAGTATGTTTATGAAACGAGCGCGAGTTTCATAATTTTCATACGAGCGTCTTAATTACCACTATAGTCAAGTTTCATATAACTTTTTATGCTCGACCATATTTCTAACTTGAAATTATTCATAAGTATTCATGTTATTCTTATCTGACTGAGGAGCGGAACTGACCTTGTGCAATACCTCGTAAATTGTGAGATGTGCGCAGACGCGAAAGTATTTATTTCTTCCGAGAAACAAATGTCGACATAGACCTTGATATAATCTAGACAGTAAAATAAACATTAATCTTGATATAACCTTGAAATTGAATTAGACATTGAAAAACGAGATGACAAATTGAATTTATTTGAATATTATTTACAATTAACGCTAATTATTATAGTACCAGAACTGACTTTATTTCAAATATAGGTGATTTATTGTGCAATTGGTGAAATGACTTTGCGGGAATGTGCTTTGTGAAAGGCTGCAAGATGACGGTGAATTGATGTTAATTTGTGTGTTTTTTTTTCGACCGAATTTAATATTGTATTTGAGATTTCAATTTTATTTTGGATCGATTCTTCAACATAACCTTCTGCGACAGCATTGGATTTCCAGCCTCGGTGAAGTTTCAATGTTGTGATGTCACCGCCAGCGTCTACTAAAATTGTCGCAGAACTCCTGCGAAAACAGTTGTCTTTCGATTGCATATCCGAGAATAATCAATACTTGCGCTTTCATATTGCTACAATGGTATTTTCTGAATGGTGGAACACCTGAACTTTAATGAATAGGTGTACTTTAATGAGGTCCATTAAAGGGCTGCTACCAGGTGTATAATTACTACATTTCGGCATGGTCGAGCATAAAATATAAAAAAGATCAAAACCTGATTGTGAAACATAAAGAGATGCTTTTATATTCAACATTAATCAGTATTTCTCAAATGTTCATTCATATCTGAGGACTAGAAACAAGCACAGTAACCACTAATGCACAGTGAACACCACGCATACTAAAACGTATCTCACCATAAGTGTCCGACTACTGCGACTGTCCTCGCCAGAGTCGCTGTCTTCATCATCAAAATTGCGGGCATAGCGCATACTCCACTGCTGCTCCTCAGAATACACAGGCTCATGCACCATGATGATCTCTTTGTATCTGAGTTGAGAGATGGCTTCCTCAATGGCCGTCTCCAGCTGCTTGCATGGTTTTGTGAAGATGAATTCGAACTGCAGAACCTCGCACAGCTCCAGAGCACACTGCACGATTTGCCCTTCTGTGAAGTTCAGAACCCGGTAACAGCCAGACATGACCGGCTGACTTGTGTCCGCAGATAGCAGTGAAAACAAAGAAGTCACTGTAACAACAAAATCATCTCTGTGAGCATCACTAATGCAACAATTCTGCAAAATGAGAGTGAATTAAGCTTAAAAACCTCGAAATATGGATTCTGGTGGGAAGGATATAAGCTTGATCTTGCCACACAAAGTTTGCTGCCTACAAAAGGACCTAATGATATTTAAATAATGAACACCATCCAAAGGAGCTAGAAATATTAGGCAAATGGCATCCCATGCTGTGCTTGCAAGAGAAATTGAGGGGTTTGCCGGAAGAAAGGCGGATAGACCTCTACGCCCTTCTTCGGGAAAACGGTTTAAAATATAGTGAATAATTCACTAATTATAGTAGCGAAATTTTGTTTTGATTGTACTGTACATACCTGCAGGACAGGGCTGCGTGCATGCGTGCGCGATTTAGTCAGTCAGTCTACAAGTAGAGCTAGTGCTGCCCGTTACCGCATACTGTACTGTGTGTGTTTTCTCTTGGTAGAGACTAAGCAAATATATATAGTTCAATTTAGTCAGTCCAGTTGTTTCCTTTGACTGCTTTTTATGTTCATTATTGTCCTTGCTTTAAGAGTAAACAAACTTATGAAACTCATAGATTCAGACGGAAATATTTTATGTTCTATAAAGAGATTTGTTACAATATTCAGATTTTTGGGCTTATTGTTATCAGGATTATACAAAGAATAAATTTTATTTATTTATGTTCACACAAAATGGAGATTTTCTTTTTCTGTTATATTCAAAGATTTTGCTTTGCGTACTTAATGTCTACTCAGTATATCTGAAATAATGTAAATTACTTTAGAAATAGATAATAAATGTCATAAAATGTATCTTTGTTTCAATTCCGTGTGAAATTTAAATCTGAAATCTACATTAAACCCCCTAAGCAAATCATTATATGGATAAATGGCGTATAGACCGAAGTTTTATATGGTACAAATATAAGGAAATTTAATAATATAAATTGCCTAAATGCTACAAAACATTTATACTCGCTAAGATTTTTAATTTAATGTATAATTTTGTTCACTATCTGTATAACATTTTATTCAGGTGCGTTTTAAAATCTTAGATTGCCTGTATCTCAATTCACCATATTGACGTATACGCCCTTTTTCTGGCAAACCCTTCAATTGTAGCTAGAGATCATAACTGTCTGCTATATTTGTAGCAATTAACTAATATTAACAGCATCAAAATGACAACAGAAGAAAAAGCACTGATTCAATACGAAAAACTTATCAGATTACCAGGAAATAATTGGCATTCATATAGTCCTCTCTGTAGATTGAAAACTCAAAAAAATTTCATATCCATGATTCAAGAATTAAAACAGAAAATCAATATCCCTAATTTAAAAGAAAACTTACAAATTAAACCAAACCCTTTAACTCTATTAAATATAGAATATAATCTAAATTTAAGACAAGAAATACTAAAATCAGAAGTAAACACTGAAATAATGAAACAATTGTCTTTAGAGTCAATTAATATTAGGTACCCTCCACAAAACTGGCTTCATTTATACACTGACGGATCCTTGATCTGCAGGGAACAAGGTGCCGGTGCAGTTGTTATGTGCTGTCTCTTCTCACTTTATAAATCTCTTGGATATGGAACAACAAGTTTTGATGGAGAAATCATTGCAATAAGTGAAAGTCTCAGGAATCTTCTATGCCACATCAATAAATTTAAGAATGCAGTTATACTGTCAGACTCCAAAGCAGCTATTCTATCAATAGTCTCTCAACACACACCTTCATCTCAAACAGCAGAAATAACTAAAATGCTCTCTCAATTAATATCACTCAATAAAAGAATTGTATTCCAATGGATACCATCCCAATGTGGAATCCTGGGAAACGAGAATGCGGATGCTTTAGCAAAGAAGGGCAGCACTGCTACTTACAGACCTGTTACTAAATCTACGTATTACTCTGTGAAGAGATTTATTAAATCTACATACTTAGACTTCAACAAACAAAATTTGATAACTCAATCCCAAGGGAAAAAATGGAACTCTCTGCATCAAAATCCACAGTTAATTCCCGATTTACCACGAAAATCGTCTGTAGCTGCATTTAGATTGGCAACAGGCCATGATTGTTTGGCCAAACACCTGCATAGAATTGGAATATATCAGTCCCCTAACTGCCCATTGTGCAACTCAAACCAAGAAATGGATTCGGAACACCTCAAAATCTGTGCTTCAGTGGCTGACCATGATAATATCTTTGAAAAATATTGGAGTGCAAGAGGTCAAATGACTTTATTGTCAAACACCTGGCATTAGAAAACAACAACAACTTTTACAGTGTATTTTTTTTAAGAAAACAATTATAAATAAGGAGCGGATTTCTATGTAATTAAATATTATTTTTGCGTGTGATAAAACACAATTAACAAAGTTAAAAATTCCGAACATGAAGTTTCAAGTTTAAAACCCGAATTTTATTTCACATAAAAACACATATTTTCACAAAAAAAAAAAATTATGTAAATACATATTTTCAGGAAATCTATTATAAACACATAAATCTTGGAGTTTTTTACTTAAATAATTTTTTTACAAGAACTTTTAAACATTTTAAAACTAAATCAATTATGTCACTCAGAAGTACGTTATCTTTTTAAGAATTCTTGGTTGCTTCGTGTTTCTAAGCGCTGTGTGGTGTATCCGTGATCCATTTTCGTAATAGTATCGCCTCAAGTTCTGAGAACTGCTAGGCAGCATATCAGTGTTATCATTAGAGAATAAATTAACATGGACAAGGAGGAGAGATCGTGCAACACATAATTAGGAATGTTTATTGTTGCTGAAGATGATTTCATTCCACGCTTTGTTGTGAAACACAACAGATAAGAGCTCGGGTATGAACATTATTTAATTTAAACAAATCTCTCTCGTCTTGCTCATGTCCATCAAGTAAGGCAATACGTCTTGTTGTGATTCCCTGTTATCGGGCTTCGTCAAGATATACTGAAAGATGGTTGTTTAAAAAACGATTTGGCTTTCGTATTAGGAAATCTAAGCTTTTTGTATGACACCATAAAAAAACTCGAAACATCCAAAAACCTGTTGTCTAAAACAAGGAGGTGAGTGCCGTGAAAATTAAACTAGACTCGCTACCAGGCCCAGAAGTACAAGTACTAAGGGACAAATTCAAGATTGTGTTTGGGAAAAACAGTGGATATAAAAAAATGTGTAAAGTTGCTCAAGTATTGGAGGGTGTGCCTGTAGGTGAAATTGACGGTGTATGTGTTTGGGACATTCCTCTCTTTAAATATGCACATCTGTCGTCCTGTGATGTGGAAAGATCGTTTTCACAGTATAAGTCGTTGTTCAGAGATAATCGGCATGTATTTGTGATGGAGAATTTGGAGATGACCTTTGTTATTCACTGCAATTCTCGGCCAACTACTAGCACTCAAATGTGGTTGGTGAGTACCTAGTAACATTTTTTTTCCAAGCTAAGTAGGGTATATTTGTCATATTTATAAAAAATATATTTTTTTTTTATTTTTAGCAAATATTTTCGTACTTTTTAGCACATAAAAAATAAATATATTTAAATTTTTTAGCACATAAAAATCCGCTCCCTAGTTATAAATGTATACCGAGTATAGATATAAAAATAGAAACTAGGATAAAAATATAATTTTTCTTTTTTTTGGATCTGAATATTGCAGTAATAACAACTCTTTTCATTTCCTAATTTTATTCATTATCTCTAATTTAAACTATAATAAAAGCCCCAGTTTATTAAACACTCACCTACAACACCATCTAACACAAAGTGTGACAAGAGTGCATTGCTATAATATGATAGCTCGATCACATTAGGAGCCATTGTGAAGGGCCGCACCATCACAAATGGTTCAGCATTATCTTTCAATATTCGTTCCCGCCGCACTAGACCTGGACCAAGAAGATCACACTGCAAACAATTTCAACATTTCAATTAGGAATTTCCAACTTTTCATATCCTTACCATCTAATGGCATGATCAATAATTTCACTAAAACAAAAAGCATTATGTTATGACACACTTAACAGTTCAGAATTCTGGAAAATCAAGTATCTTACTACTTTTCCATCTTGTATATGGTGATCTAAATTGTCATGCATCTCTACTTAACAAACAGCATGATATTCATATTACAAAACCATAAGTAAAATCAAAAGATAGAAGAGACCATTGCAAAATTTTCTTTTCTCAACAGTACTATCAGAGACTGTGCAGACATACAAGGGGCTTTACCAATAACCAAAAATGCTTTTAAAAATAGGCTTAAGGCCTTCACTAATAAGCGGTACTATAATATACTCACTATTTGATAGAGTTGTAGTAAAAGTGAGGGAGTTATAGTGAGTAAGCAGAACGTGTGTGTGTCTGTGTGTGTGTGTGTGTGCGTGCGTGGGTGCGTGTGTGTGTGTGTGTGTGTGTGTGTGTGTGTGTGTGTGTGTGTGCAGTGTGTTATAGTGAAAGTACAATAGTGAATTTGGGCCAATGTTGTTATGTATTTCGGGAAAATATAAACAGAAACAAATGAGAGAAATAATGCTGGTGCAGTTAATTCATTGTTAGAGTGTCCTTTTTCGAGAAGAAATAATACTAAAAGAAAGGAAGCTTTAAATAAAGAGAGAGACTACCGAGATACCTACGAAACGCTGATAATTTTTCTGACACATAATCTTAAAACGTGAGTTTCTATTGCATCCTGGTATGGACAACATAAATGGTTATGTGGTAATGTGATGCAAAATAAACTTCTCTTGGCCTTGTTTGTTGCTGTCAAAGGAAAAAAATAAAAAGAAAAGAAAGAAAGGGGAGTTTCAACACATAATATGGGATGCTTCATCACACTGAAACAATCACTGAAACTCACAGCATAACAGCTTATTTGGTGAGTGAAATTATTATTTTTCATTGATAGTAATAAGAATAGACTAATAACAGTAATAATAATAATAATAATAATAATAATAATAATAATAATAATAATAATAATAATAATACAGTAATAATGATATTAATAATATAATAACAATAATAATTAATATCATAAACATTTCCTATCGGAGGCACTTAAACTAGTTGCATCTGGCCTCACCGAGGATTTTGATCACCGGCCGCTACTGTTTTGAAGTAAAACTGTAATATATATAACCTACAGCCAATCACAGATTTTTCCTTTTTCTCAATTGGTTGGGATACATCAAATGTAATAGAGTAATAAACTAATTTTTGCAACCTTCATTTGTAAATATGACAAAAAACAGTCTTGTATACAATGATGCATGATGAAATGTTGTTGTTGTTGTTTTCTAATGCCAGGCGTTTGACAATAAAGTCATTTGACCTCTTCCACTCCAATATTTTTCAAAGATATTATCATGATCAGCCACTGAAGCACAGATTTTGAGGTGTTCCGAATCCATTTCTTGGTTTGAGTTGCACAATGGGCAGTTAGGGGACTGATATATTCCAATTCTATGCAGGTGTTTGGCCAAACAATCATGGCCTGTTGCCAATCTAATGAAATGTTAATACATTTATTATGAATTTATTACGACACTTTAATGAGGCTACATGAAAAATCTCATTTATGAAAATCCAATAGAGACTGGAATGTTTCTCATCAACAATTCCTGCAACAGCCGTGTATGTTAGATGTAACAGTGGTGTCTCTGAGAGCACATGGCAAAGCCTGTTGTGATGCCTACATCTTTGCATTGAGTTTGGGGGCCTTAATTTGAACATTTACTGCAAATGTGTAAAAATAAACAAATGCTAAACTATTTCCAATTACTTTCAGTAGTTTGTCGCCTATAAAATTATCTGTAGACAAAATCTTTATTCTTTTGATGCATGTCTGCTTTACAGGAAATACCTAAACAATTTAACATTCCCATATCACCCCCACCAAGTCTGAGGAGACAGTTTATATAAACCCCGTATAGTGTATATACGAGGCCTGTCTAAAAAGTATCCGACCTTTAGCCAGAAAAAATATTTCAAATACCTGACGGGGTTGGGACCCTAATCCCCTTCAAAGTAGGCCCCTTGTGCTTGCACACACTTAGCCCACCGATCCTTCCACTGCCGGAAACACCTCTGGAAGTCTTCTTTTGGAATGGTGTTCAGCTCCGTCGTCGCGTTCCACATTATCTCTTCTCTACTTTCAAAACGGGATCCTTTCAGTGGTGTCTTCAATTTTGGAAACAACCAGAAGTCGCAAGGAGCCAGGTCTGGAGAGTAGGGAGGTTGGCGAACGGTTGTAATTCCATGTTTGGCCAAGAAAGTGTGGATCAATTGGAATGAATGTGCGGGGGCGTTGTCGTGATGCAAGTGCCAGTTGTTCGCCGTCCACATGTCTGGTCTTTTGCGCCGAATTGCATCACGGAGTCGCCGGAGAACATCATGATAGTACTCCTTTGTCACCGTTTGTCCTTCCGGTGCGTATTCGTGATGCACAATTCCACCGACATCAAAGAAAACAGTCAGCATCACCTTGATTTTGCTTTGCACCTGCTGCGCTTTCTTCGGCCTTGGAGACTCGGGATGCTTCCATTGCGACGACTGTCTTTTTGTTTCTGGGTCGTTCTCGTACACCCATGACTCATCTCCAGTTATCACGGTGTTCAGAAACCCAGGATGAGTGTTGGCGGTGTCCAGAAGGTCCTGTGCAATGTCACGACGGAGGTCTTTTTGTTCTGGGGACAACAACTTGGGCACGAATTTCGCAGCCACTCGGTTCATGTTCAAATCATCACGCAAAATCGCATGTGCAGAATCTTTACTCACTCCAACCTCTTCGGCAATCTCCTGCATGGTCAAACGACGATCTGCCATCACCAAATTTCGGACCCTCTCAACAACAGCTGCACTACGAGCAGTTTGGGGCCTGCCACAACGCTGCTCACTCTCCGCTGATGTGCGGCCATCTTTGAATCGGTTGAACCACTCCTTAATTTGTGTTACACCCATCGCATCTTCCCCAAACACCTGCTGAATCTTACGAATTGTTTGACTTTGAGAATCACCAAGCTTTTGACAAAATTTGATGCAGTATCTTTGCTCAATTCGTTCAGTCATCTTGCGAGAAAACTAAATCCGACAAACACTTAGAACAGCACCTTACTTGGCGACCACCAGCCAGTGACTGGCACAAGCGAATGCGGTGAAAAAATTCAAGCATGCGCATTACGGTTCCTCCTTCCACCGTGCACAGTGGTGCCGCCTTAGACTCACTACTTTGCGTGGGAAAATTTAAGGTCGGATACTTTTTAGACAGGCCTCGTACAGTATATTGGCAGAAAGCAGGTGCACAAAAACTAACACTACAGCCTCTAGTGACCTTATTGTATCTTGCTGTCCATATAGTAGGAATTATTTTGAAGTCCGAACTGTCGCACTTCGGATTCAGATGTCAATTTAGCCTGCATATCTTAAGATTTCAGTGTATGTTGATTCAAACATGCATAAAACATGGGCGACATTCTGTGCAAGCAAGTAAACCGATTGTATGGAAATTGTACATAAAATACACATAAAATTTTCCTCTTTTGAAACTTGTCCTTCAATTTATGATTACACTATAATCAATGACTTCTAATTGCAGATCTGAAGGAACAAGGTGAACATCACTGGAATAAGGGGCTGAAAATATATCACAGCTTTACTAGGTACCAGTTTACCAAACATAAGTCATTCAGTTGTCTGTCAAACATAAGTCATTCAATAATTTGACAGACATTGTTGTTTTCAGATAAGTTACCAATGAATCAATTATACAAGGTTACTGTTTAGTCATTACTTATTACTTAAAACAATGAATTATATCAATGAATATAAAAATATATTTATTTTATTTTACAACAAGCACTTTTGCCTTAGTTTCATCAGGTCTTATCTGAACATGACAAAAACACATTATAGAATATCTGGTTAACAACTTACAACATGCATGAATTGTGCCATTACGACAAAAATTAGAAACTCAAATGAGTTTTTTTTAGGAGCATGTCAGAGTGCAATTGTGATTTTTACAGTATCAATGCTTCAGAAGCATGGTGTTAGTCTCTACAGCAATCCTTCCAAGTCTTCACTTATTTTAAAGACAATAATGGGGAGCAGAGTTTATCCTCTCAAAGTAAAAGAAAACTATCCATGCAGGAAAATATTATGTTCGGACTGTGATTTCTCAACGATTAATATGACAAAGTGACAGTTCCAGGAATGCTAGAGCCAGAAAAAAATAGCGTTATTTATAAGGGATTATTTCCGAGAAAAAAAAAAAACAGACAAAAAAGGCGTGAAAATGATGTTGCAACCAAGTTCCACTATACTTATTCATAAGAAGCTAATAAGGATTTGAGTTTATCTACTTACTGCATGGTTGATGACGTCCACCATCTCACCCGTGAAGCCCACATCCCGACCTGAGTAGAACAAATCCTTTTTGAGCCTTTCCATTGCCTCTACAAGCTTCTCCATGGTAACACCGTTGCGAAATCTATTCAGCAACAAAAATGCCACTGCATTCGTTGACATCACAGCAGTTGACTCTGAGCAATCTGGAAAATGCACATACATAGCGTGATTCTTACTTATACACAACAAAATAAATATCAAAACAGACTGGATATGCGATTGCTTTCCAGGCTAGCTATTCTGTGGACAAATACAAATAGTTCATGATCGTTTCCTTAAAGGTATTTCCATAAATACTGTGATTACTCAAACATATTCAGTTTATCACTTCCATAATACAGAATATGGGTTATGTGCCCACTTTCGTTCCTGCCCCCTTTTGAAGACGTGTTTATATTTTTAAACTGTATCATCATCATCATCATCATCATCATCATCATCATCATCATCATCATCATCATCATCATCATCATCATCATCATCATCATCATCATCATCATCATCATCATCATCATCATCATCATCATCATCATCATCATCATCATCATCATCATCATCATCATCATCATCATCATCATCGCTAGCTACTGATGCTGCTCTTCAGTGTGTTACTCAAATGTCTGAAAAATCTATTTGCATACTTACCGACTCCAAGGGGGCTATATTTAATATAATTAAATATGTACGAAACCTATATGCATATAGAATTATTCCAATTCAGAAACAACTATGTAAACCAAAAGAGCTCCAAAAGGAAATATTTGCAACCAAGACCTCTTCAAGTGATATCTCTATCCAGTGTTTTTGCTTCAGTAAAGTCTCATTGTACAAACCTATGGATCAACAATTGGCTCTCTTCTGACAAAGGAAAAATTTTACAGTCTGTACAAAAGAAACCAAATGACCTGGAAATGTACAAAAACTTGCCCCGATATGTTCAAACATTTTTAACAAGAGCCAGAACAGGTCACATTGTCACTCAATTGTACCTACACCGATTTCACATTTCTGATAATCCTACTTGTCTGTGGTGTAATAATCATGATGAAGATCTGGAACACATTCTTCTATACTGTCCATCCATAAACCACAAAAGAAGTAAATTAAAATCATCAGTACCAGCTGCAGAAGACACAGCCCTGCAGTATATATTGACTGCACCCCAACTCTGGCTACTAGCAACAGGCATCTATAATGAACACCGATCAAAATACCCCTCATTTCTCGTGAAAAACAACTGAAGAGACTACAGTGGACTATAGTGGACTTTATGTTGTCAGCAAGCAGCTGGATACATTAAGAAGATTGATGATGATCATCATCATCAATATCATCATCTTTATTCATTTAAGTACAAGGCTCAGGCCTGTTACAGTCTTTAGTGCTGAATTTTCAATCCATTCCTTATTTCAAGGCCTAAGGATCTCTTCCAGTCTACCTCTTCTTTAGCTGGCCAAAGGATCCTTCGGCCATCCAGGAATGAAAATTTAGCACTGAGACTATGGCAGGCCATTAGGTCTTTGGTGAATCAACGTCAATCTACAAGGCAGCAGGTACTTTTATTTCGGAGATTCCTCTCGTAGATGTAGACAGTTCCATGACTTACAAACCTCAGCTACCTGCTGTGAGTTGTTCTTCACTTCCTCTCACCTCTGTCCAGCTGGAAGATATGCTTCCCAGTATAGATGTCTGGGTCATTGTGTTGAAGTTATAATTTAAAATCCCGTGGCACACACATATAATCTAAATCAGTGGTTCCTAACCAGAGATTTTTTTTTTCCATAAAAAACATTTAAAATTCCGATATTTTTCCTAAAGTTGGTTCTTGTGGCAGAAAAGGTCGCAGTTACGGTTTTCTCGGGTTTCTCCCGTTTCTTCATATTAGACATCTACATTATTCCGTCAACATTTCTCCCTTCCATCATCATTCCATAGCATTCCCTGAATGCTAGCTGGCGAAGCATGGAGGGGACTGGCCTAGGGACGAGTGGAGTTGCCTGCTCAAAACCTGGGTAAGCAGCGAATCTTAAATATAGTCAGTAGTCAGTGTGAGTTAGGAATGCACATAGTTTGAGGGTCAGCAAAACAGATCTAATACATCGCAGTGATGGGGCATAGTCGATTTCAATTGAATTCGAGATGGGTACAATATTCTAAATTTACTGTCATCCTCTGAGGAGTTTAGGGCTGAGAGGAATGCGGTTGCAACTAGTCTAGCGCGGTACTGGAGTGGGAGGGAACAGTGACAGCGGCAGTCTGGAAGGAAGTACAATCATACTGAAAACATTCGCTCAACTTACGAGAGCAGTATGTCTATTAGTTTTCTAACGTATTTTTGGCGAGATAGAGATACAACCATTCGTACTTCTGTGTTCAGAGAAGGAAAGTATTGTAGAACATTTTATTTATTTATTTATTCTGGTGAAGTTAAGGACATCACACCACCAGAAATACAAATACAATAAAATAAATAAAAAGAAAAATCATAATAAAACTACAATAATATAAATGAAAAGAAGAATCATACTATAAAATTTAATGATTAGTAGAATTGAATTAAATTTGTGAAGTAATCAATTTAAATATACTGTACTGCTGAACTCACTTGATTTCTATTTTAAGATATCACCAACAAACGATTTTCGCATTACATTATAGCAATCTGTTTTTCACGATACCAATCACACATATTCTAAAATTCCAATAGAATAAAACCAAAAACTTTTCCACAGCATGTTTCCTTAAAAATGACTTGCAACAGTGAAATATTTAATATGAGTAATTCATATAATATTAACATAGATAACATTAGGAAGATGTTTGAGCAAAAATTGCAACAATATATTTAATATATTAATAACAAAACCATATAGGCCTAGGTAAACAATATGTATATGAAATATTCACACACTACTACAAACTGAAGACTGCATATTTTTGGACGATTAATACTTCCCACTCCGCTCGGCTCGGCTTGGCTGTAGCAACAAAAGAATCTACCTGAAACCCCCCGCATCTCAGGTCCCAGCGCTAAACTCGTCGGAGGAAGACAGTGCTAACCTGGCAACCCTAACTGCACGTCAGTCATTCTTTCCTCTGCCAATCACACACCCACACTGTGTTTACTGAATGTTGACTTTTGTGAACTCACTTTCTTTTTACTAATCTTTTCACTTTTATTTTTCCAATTTTTGCTATGACAATCTTTACTATTTTCAATTTCTCGCAGCACATAAGCAGATCATTTGCGGCACAGAGGTTGAAGCTGGCTGCTTTATACTATATATATTACAATGTTATGGAATTAAAAGTAGGAGAAACAAAAATATTGAAGGGCGCAGTATAAAAGGTCAGTTATTCACTCCTCTGGACAAAGTAGTAATGTGATGTGATGTAAAATGTAGTTAAAAAACATTTTGGAATATACAGTTGTTTATTATTCAAAGCATTTTCTACAATTTCATTCAAGAATTTCATAGCACGCTTATTTTTGAGTCTGAATTCTCACATTTCATGTGCCTATTATTTCATCAAATCAACTTATAAATAATGAATATGACAAGAAATACATCCAACAAAATAAAAGAAACGACAGAAGAAATCACATATACGTATATCTGTGACTAGGAGGAAAGAGGTCTTAAGTCAATTTTTTGTGAAAATGAAATTTGTATATATTCTGAAAACGGAAACAATTCTCTACAATCTGGTAAATGGTTAATGTCAAATAAGACTCCTGACTGGATTTATAGAGCGTTACCAAATGTCATAAGTACTTTTTGAATCGAGCACACACAGAATAAAGGACTTAAGAATATTTAATACTTTATTCCTTACAAACCATCACATGTTTACTTTCCATGCTTCCCTATTAAAAAGGTCTAACTTGTATTTTAGCCAGTTTAACACATACTGATGCCCTTTCCTTTTAAAACTTTAAGCACCAGGGTAAACAGTCCTATAATTGTCTTAAGACCCATTTTGCATTCCTAATAATTTACATTTCTAATTTATTTTGACATGAAAAAGATCTTATGTTTAAATAGTCCCTTCTATTCAGTTTGGGTTCTAGTCTTAAAAGGACTTAAGTGCGGCTATTTTTGGAAATAATCAAGAAAATTGTTAAATGAGCAACATTACCTATTTTAGAAGAAATATAAACAAAATATCCAGGAAAAACTTCTGAATTAAAAACTCTATAATTGACACCAATTTTAATCTTTCTACTGCTCTCCTGAAAAGTATAAAATTTTTACTTAAGACCTTTTTCCTCCCGGCCACAGATCTATATCTATAAATATGAGCACATATTTATCAGCATCATAAAACTACCTTCACACTTCCTAATAATGAGGAATTAAAGAGCTTTACTGTCTTTTTAGTTCAATTCTATCCCTCAAAATCTGTGCTTCAGTGACTGACCATGATAATATCTTTGAAAAATACTGGAGTGCAAGAGGTCAAATGACTTTATTTTCAAACGCCTGGCATTAGAAAACAAAAACAAACAACAACAGTTCAATTGTATCATACTATCTCTAGTAGCTTATTGGACGAATTATGATGAAGCGATAAAATTGAATACTGGTCATATCCCTACAAAACAGACAGCAAAGTCACTCACCATACACAACATGCCTTGCTATACTCTCCACCAGCTGCCTATGTTCTTCTGCTACAATGTCCGTTCCATACAAAGACGCACTGGAAGGCACAGAGTGGAGACTCTTTTTCGGTTTAGGCTCCCCATTAGGAATTGGCGAGATCAAAACATCCCCACCACCACCACCATCAGGAATATTGGAGCGAAACTTTTCCTTGTTGCAAGCATGGAACGACCTCACAAGTTCCTGTGACAAATAGAACGCTTCTGTTAATGAAATTTGTAAGAAGCTTTAAATAATAGCAATTCTTAGAAAAGTACTTAAAATTATATAATTTTTTGATAATTTATTCACACTCTTTCCCAAATAAATGAGCTAGTCATTAGTTTCGGAGTTGGTAGGCAATGGGTAATTTGCCTGTATCCACTGATGGTACTGTCTTGGAGCACATTTCAAGAAATATTACTGTGTATATATATATATATATATATATATATAGTCGAACCATCGGATCTGTGCCCCCATAAGATATTCGAACTGAACCTAATTCCTTCTCAGCCTCGGTAATTCATTTCTCTCCCTGCATTCCTATCTCTCTCCTTTCTATCTCTCTCCCTTTCTGTCCCCCACTACTCACAATTTTGGCTTTCTTGCGGGAAAGTTTATTTGCACTTGCAGTCCAGTGTGTCAACTCAACATGAATACTGTAGCACGGAGTGATGAAAAAAATATTATTAAGCAAGTACGTAATAGCATTTTGCGATTAAGAGAAACAAACAGGTCAATATCTGTTTCCTATAAATCAGGCAACGAAAAGAGCAACTGATATCACAGGTGAGGCTTATTTTATTTCAATTGATTATGTATTAAAATTACTTACTTAACTAATACTAATAATACAACATTTTATGTAATTTATATAGACAGGTCAGAACTCTTAATAAAGAAAATCAGGAGAGAGGGAGTCTGTGCAGGAGATGAAAAGCTAGAATCACCAGAGAAGAACAGACCAAGGGAACTTTTAATTATTGTAGATGATATGAACCGATGTATTTTAAGAAGAAAGATACAAGAATTTTATACCGTTCAGAAAGCAGTTTCAACATTGAAGAAATTACTGAAGCTTGCGAAAGAAGTAATAATTTCCAAGGTTGGAGACAAAAACTACGGAAAGTGATTCGAGACATGGGATTTAGGTTTAAAAATCTAGAAATACAAGATGTACTTTGATTGAAAGAAATAATATTGTAGCATATAGGACCAGTTATTTATGACACCACTTGATGGAAGTTTGGCAACATCCCTATTCAGCAAGGTTCGTGGCCTGCTGTTTAACGTGGTAGTAGGAAAGTGAGTGGAATGGAGTGAGTACAGACGTTAACTTTTCCAAGAATGATGACAGCGCTGAAGGGGCACAGATCCGATGGTCCGACAATATATATATATATATATATATATATATATATATATATATATATATATATATATATTGTACTGGGTAAGCAGAAATGTGAGCATGGCGGAATTCCAGTGCATTTTCCCTCCCCCCTTCCTTAAGGCTTGCACCAACAGCCTAAGGCTTATTGTGCCAAACTCTTTAGTATGAAACGATGAAAGAGTAATGGAACAGAGAAAAATTCTCTCCGGCACCAGGATTTAAACCCGGGTTTTCAGCTCTACGTGCTGATGCTTTACCCACTAAGCCACACTGGATACCCATCCCGGTGTCTGACAGAATCGTCTCAATTTAAGTTCCAACTCTTGGGTTCCCTCTAGTGGCCGCCCTCTGCAGTACGTCATAGATGTCTATGAACGTAGGACTGAAGTCCACACATGTGCTGAGGTGCACTCGTTATGAGTGATTAGATGGCCGGGATCCAACGGAATAAGCGCCGTCTTAAATCACGAAGTGATTTACACATATCATATATATTATTTTAATGTAGCGAAGTACATATGATATTTCCATGCAGATATTCTGCGTCATCATACGATGAAAGAGAGAATTTTTCTCTATTCCATTACTCTTTCATCGTATGATGACTCAAAATATCTGAATAAAAAAAAAAAATAAATAAATAAAAAAAAAATCCTTAGTATGAAGTTGAAGTCCTTAGGAATGCATTCCTGCAAATTGCTCAGGAAAGAGGAAAAAACATATTTCATCCAGTACACGGGAGAATAAGAGTGAGTTTATGTACTTGCAGGACAAGGAAACACGGAAGCTATATTAGTCCCTTCACTACTTTTAAAAATTCGTCGACTTGAGATGAATTTGAATTCATGGAGCAGGTTCCAGATAAGAGTACACTTCTATGAGACCAGAAAAGAGCATTGCAGATAAAAGTTCAGAGTATAATTTGAAGTTATACTGAAATAAAATCACCTCCTCATTCAATAACTTCTGTTACTGAAAGTGTCATTTAATAAAATAATCCCCTCATTATGTACTGGTAAATAAATAAATGCCAGTTTTCCCATCCAATACATTCCTCAACTAATCATTCACTATTCTACGCATTTACAACAGTGCAGAATTACACATTTAGGCCAGTACAGAAGCATACAGAATAAAATGAGAAGAAAACCATGTACGTAATGTTTTTATTTTATACTATCAATATTATTCCGTAGTGTCATTTTTTGTTGTTAATACAGGGTGCGTCAGAAAGAATGGATGGATTTCACATGGCAAGAAAATTGTAAGGATTCATCAAATCAAAATTTTATTGTTAACAAATTCACCAATACATGCAGTTTATTTATGGAAAACAACATCATCGATATGATGTCCTTGGCTTTCAATACAGGCATCGAGGCGTTTTTTGACGTTCGCCATCACTTTCACAGTCATAGCTGGTGGAATTGCCACGATTTCTTCATGAATCGCCGTCTTCAGTTCGTCCAGTATATGTGATCAATGTTTACAAACTTACGCCTTCAAATGGTCCCAAAGAAAGAAATCGCAGGGCGCGAGATCTTACCGTAGCTTCGGACAATCTCAGTGCCATAGCATGTTTGCAGGCTGATCTTTGAGGTGGCTGGAAAACCTAGTGTCTGTCTCCACATTTGCAGGTGTACACACGCTCCGTGTTCGTCCAGGTGATTTCTTCTTTAAAGGAGCAGTCCGCGATAAAATTCCATATTTCGATTATATTATAGGATGTTTACCAAAGTAATCCTTGGATTAACGGCGTTTGTCGCATCGCTCTACGCCTTTTAGTTTGCGAAATATTAAGGGTCTTGATGCAAGCTCTGATGTCATAACCACTGATCGCTTCATAAGACTGTGTTGTAGTTCCGTTTGACAGACAGCGTAGAACGAGGAAATATATATTCATACGTTACAGTCAGTTATTATTAACACACTTAGGACTTATCACGTGCATATACTGTAGTAATAATAATAATAATAATAATAATAATAATAACTTACCCATTTTGAATTTCGTACTCATAGTGATTAGAACAATTTGGGTCTGGTAAGGGTTCAAACTGAAAAGGTTTAATATGTCGATCCATTATAACCTAAGTCAACGCCTTCACTGAGTGAGTGAATGTATGTGAATATTTGTTATGGACTGCAAATACGTGTTTATCTCACGTCAACAATAAATTAGTACATGGTTTATATTATTCTATTGCATCATAGTTGTTGAGTCACACGGTTTAGGCACGAAGCTATGTTTGGGGGGGAATCTCTAAAACATGTGGATCATCGAATTGCGGCAGTTGATAACCAGCACTATTTCCAAGACATTTTTCTGTATAGTATCTTCTCTCCACGCATTTTTCTTCCAGCTGTATGTTTTGTCTTCCACCCATCGTTTAGAGACTTTAGAGTACTGGAGTCTGGAGCCAGTTACATCTCTTTTCACGTTGTAATTATGGTCCATTATCGCAATCATAGTTCTTGTTACCATTCCACCATATGGAAAGTGTTTTCTCTTAGGAGTGTAAAGCAATCTCTGGTTATGGTATGATTGAAATTTGCTGGTGTGACAAAATGATTAGTCTGATTTAGGTTTCTTAAAAGGGCAGGGTTACATACAACTTATTTCAGAGAATTGTAATCGCTGGATCCAAGTTCGATCCATTCCCTCTCACTATTGTATGGGTAAATGTATGCACATTTTTTATTATGTCTCTGTTTCTCCCCATTCGTGTATATTACAAACATGATTTAATACAGAAATGAATCTGTCTTCTAAGTCGTCAGAATCACCTTCACATGTAGCACAAGACCACATAGGTGATTTATGATGCTCTCTTTCCACATTTGTGCGGCGGCTTTAAGCTTTTTGCCATGTGCCAAATGTCAAATTGATAGCCCATCCATTCATATTTGGTTCTTATCAATTTCCTAATTCCTCTATGGCGGTCCGATAGAAAGAGGGTAATGTTCATTTTTTCTTTTAGGCGATCTAGAATTTATTCGCATGCTGCTTCGCTACAATTAGACCTTTTTGCAGAACTACGAAGTCTATAATCTTATCTGAATCGAGGTCCATTACACTGTAAGTCACATATTTTGCACTGTAACTAGGTGAGTCAAATTGGCCATCACCGCGATTCGCAAGTTTTTATCTTTTAGGGAATTGATAAGTTGTTCATGAATCTGAAAATAAGTACATCTGACTGTTGGTTCTACGAATTTTGAAATTATTTTATAAAATGTTGTCTTGCCGATGAAACATAGTTGTAAAGTTTTTGAAAATTTTTCAAACAATTTGTATCTTATATCGCACAAGTATAACGCAGAACTCACTGCTATGCTTCACCTCTGTTCGGATTTCCACTCCCAATTACGGGCATTCTGGCACACTGCATTAACTTTCAGCAATGGTCCTATTGTTTCTACCAAATATTTGTAAAAGAGGAATGACAAATATTACAGAAGAAAAACAAAATTTGTAACGCTGACCAAAAAAACTTTTTGAATTCCTACTTACTTTCTGTTTCATATGCAGCGTCCTCAGAACCTGATGAATTAGAATTTGAAGTTTCTTCTTCTATTTGAAAATATGTCTCTAAGTCAGTTTCTCTCCCCCACATCGGATTCACCACACACATTTCTTAGTGTCTCGCACCCTATCTCACACTGCACAGCTTTGTTTATATTAGGTTCCTGTGAATTTTCAGCCTCATCGAGAACTACACACACGTCAATATTTTCAGCTATAGGTGCATTACTGCAACTTGCTATTGCTTCTTCGACGACTTTCTTTCATTTATAAGCAGAGGAGCGCGTAGGATCAGAACTGTCTTGGGGAGATTCTCCTTTCAAAAATAGGAAAGTGACAGAAGTTTTCTTAATTTTCATAGGAGTTCTATTGTCTTTCATTAAACGCCTTTTTTAGTAAAGACGATTCTTCAAAATCAGTTTCACGGAAATGACTGGAACACACAACAGTAGTTTTCGATAGTGTAAAACCTTTTCTGTTGATTTTCTTCACCCATGTTTTAAATCTTTGCAGTAACTTTTCTCCGTTCGCAAATACATGAAATGATACCCCCTTCTTCATGTTCTGTTTTTGTTGTTCCCTCTGAACACGAAAAATCGCAACACCACGGCATTTTAAACTGCATTACGATACAATTTCTTCTGTTTAGTCTACTGTAGTTCAAAATCGTTCATATAAAAGAAAATACGTCTACATAAAACCACAACATTGGTATGTGCTGGTTTTATGATTAAATGAAAAGCAAAACATGACTTCACACAATCATAACTAAGTCCGAAATTCTGTTCACGTTTACTACGGCGAGAGAAGATTATTTTAATATAAAGCGCTGCGCTGCGCTGCACTCGCCGATGTTCTCGGTCTACTACGCAATCACACCAGCTCTGTGGCTGTGACGTCATAAGTATTTGTGCGGAGTCAGTAACTCAAGAACCATGCCTCGCATTGACATGCGGCAAATTACATTCTACTTAGATTGAAAAACGTGTTTGATTAAAGCCAACTTAATTTTATCGTGGACTGCTCCTTTAATGTTGAACCTGTGATACGAAATGAAGCCACCCACCGCAAAATTGTATTCCGAGTTGGAATCCTAGCATGACATCCGATGTCGAAATGAGTCGTGAGTGACGATAACAGACTCTTCATTTTTCAAAAAATGTCTCTACGATGAAAGCACGTTGTTCGCCAGACCAACACCATGTTCTCAACTGAAACTGCATTCTCTGGCTGACCCAACAGTCGTGGTCCCCATCACTGTATCCCTCACCTCGCTGCGTATCGATAGTTTGAAATCCATCCATTTTTCTGACGCACCCTTTAGTAAGATTACACAAAAAATATAAAAATAAACATTTCACACTTCACATCCGTTTTATATAAAAAAATACGTCAAGATATTCAGAAGACTTTGTTACTTAAAAAAAAATACTGAGGGAAGTCTTCAGTTTTAATTTAAATAATTACCATATATGGATAATTTCCTGAATAATATGAGAATTACAGAAAGTTCATAAATTTGCAAGAATTTAATGCCCTTTTTATTTACAAACATTGTACAGTAAAAGGTAAAAGGTAAAGGTATCCCCGTAACATGCCATGAAGGCACTTGGGGGGCATGGAGGTAGAGCCCCATGCTTTCCATGACCTCGGCACTAGAATGAGGTGGTGTGGTTGGCACCACGCTCTGACCGCCTTTTACCCCCGGGAAAGACCCGGTACTCAATTTTATAGGAGGCTGAGTGAACCTCGGGGCCGTTCTGAAAGTTTGGCAACGAGAAAAAATCCTGTCACCACCTGGGATCGAACCCCGGACCTTTCAGTCCGTAGCCAGCTGCTCTACCAACTGAGCTACCCGGTACGGTATGTGCACAATTTATTTAATATGATTAATAATAATATTTAATGATAACTTGTTTTCATAAATGTTATCTGCTTCAGAAACCACTTACTCGCAAAGAAAAAGGCTGGTTGAAGTCTATCCTCATCATGCCGTAGTTGGAATTCAGAACTGACCACACACTCTTCATAGCCTTCCCAAACGTCTCCATTTGCTTGGGTTGACCCAACTGCTCTCTAACAAAGTTTCCATCAACGAGTTTCTCATAATTAACACTCACAGGGACTAGCAATGCATCTTCAATTGTTCCATCCATATACGCATCCACAATGACACTCAAAAGACCACCTGCAAAAATAGCAAAATAGCTAGTAAAATCAAACAAGAACCTTACAATTTTAACATGCCAGCCATTTACCTATCAGTCAACAAACCATAGTCAATATTATTATAATAGTACATTATGCAACGAGCCTATAATGGTAGTAATTAAGACGCGAGTATGTTTATGAAACAACCATAAGCGAGTTTCATAATTTTCATACGAGCATTTTAATTACCATTATAGGCAAGTTTCATACGGCTTTTTATGCTCGAACATATTTATAACTTGAAATTATTCATAAGTATTCATGTTATTCTTATCTGACTGGGGAGCGGAACTGACCTTGTGCAATATCTCGTAAATTGTGAGATTTGCGCAGACGCGAAAGTATTGATTTTTTCCGAGAAACAAATGTCATTGACCTTGATATAATCTAGAGAGTAAAATAAACATTAATCTTGATATAGCCTTGAAATTGATTTAGACATTGAAAAACGAGATGACAAATTGAATTTATTTGAATATTATTTACAATTAACGCTAATTATTATAGTAACAGAACATAACCTTCTGCGACAGTATTGGATTTCCAGTCTCCGTGATGTTTTGCTAGTTATCTTTTGATTGCATATCCGAGAATAATCGATACTTGCACTTTCATATTGCTACAATGGTGTTTTCTGATTGGTGGAACACCTGAACTTTAATGAATAGGTGTACTTTAATGAGGTCCATTAAAGGGCTGCTACCAGGTGTATAATTCGTACATTTCGGCATGGTCAAGCATAAAATATTTTTATTTATTTCTTTAATTTTTACTTTATGTGTAAATTGTATTTATTAAAACTTAACATTAATGTTATGTTGATTGACCAGCCTCATGGGCTAGTGGACAGAGTTTTGACTACAGTTCATGAGGTCCTGGGTTCGATTCTCGGTTAGAACACAGACATTTTTTTCTTAAAGGGGAATGTTCCTGTGTTCGTCCATGGTCTGGAAATTAGGTTAGACTTAGGTTTAAGACCGCTCCCGGCACTTCATAATCATCCTATCATAATAACATTGGGGCAGCGTAACTCCACCTTCCAGGTGACCCAACCTCAGAAGTGGGTTACAAATAAGCCAGTGCCAGGAGAGACCAGAAATGTCAAATGACAATCTGGTGGAATTGGTGAAGAAGAAGAAGAAGAAGAAGAAGAAGAAATTTTGATTAGTCCTGAATGAAGTATTGTACGAGTATTCTCATATTCAATTGAACTTCTCATTAATCTCCTTTTTGATTATTATGCAAGAACGGCTTGGCATTTTTAAGAGGTAGTCCTTTGAAGTAATAGTATTAAAGATAAATTCCAGTTTTTTATACTTGTTCCAAACGAGAAACGAGAGAGAATGGGGGCATAAAGGTAGAGCTCCATGCTTTGATGATCTCAGCACTAGACTAAGGTAATGTGGCCAGTACTATGTTCTGATCACCTTTTTATACTCACAGAAAAATTTTTAATACCTGTGATTCAACTCGGACTTTCCAGTCTGTAACCAGCTGAGGTACCTGACAGCCAGGGATAAGCAGCTTCAGAAAATTTCGAAACTCTTTTTGCGGTAATTTCAATTTCAAAACTCATTTCCCTAAACATTTACTGTTAAAGTAGAATTTATGTTATGAACATACAACATTTAGTAATCAGAATAAGATTCTTGATGTCTTGCATCAGATTTAAAATACAACAATAAAAAGGAACACAGTAACTGCTTTCCATTATTCTTACAATGAAATGCCATAAACTTGATCTTGTCAATGCTAAAAGATTATGGCAGTTAAATAATCTTACATAATGACACTGAAATTATAAAAATAGAATTTTGTATGCTGTTATTCAAGACATATGAAAAGCAATGGAAATACAATTTGGAAGTTTCTCTTTTAAAATCTATTTCAAATAGAGACTATAACATGTCAGTTGTATCTCCTCTCATTCACCTAGCTGAACAATTACTTGGGTTGATTTAACTGGAAATGGCATTAACTTTCTTATTTAAAATGGAACACTTTGTATTCTATCACATATCATTAGATTCAGAATTTGAAGACGAGTAAAATAAATTTAGAAATATCCAAAGTGTTCATCTGAAATTAGAAAGTTAATGTCATTTTTGGTTAAAACGGAAATGGCATTTAAATAACACTTGCAAATGTTTGTGTATTTTATATCACATAAATACTACCCCAAGTTTCACGTAAATAAATCGCAGCATAACTGTAAAATATCTATCTTTAAGAAGGGGGACAAGACTAACTGTAGTAACTTTCGAGGAATAACACTTTTCTTGACGTCGTACAAAAGTTTGTCCAATATTATTTTGAGAAGATTAACTCCATATGTAGATGAAATTATTGGGGATCATCAGTGTGGTTTTAGGCGTAATAGATCAACTATTGACCAGATATTTTGTATTCGACAGATAATGGAGGAAAAAATGGGAGTATAAGGGTACAGTACATCAGTTATTCGTAGATTTCAAAAAGGCATATGACTTGGTTAAAAGAGAAGTTTTATATGATATTCTTATTGAATTTGGTACTCCCAAGAAACTAGTTCGATTAATTAAAATGTGTCTCAGTGAAACGTATAGCAGAGTTCGTATAGGTCAGTTTCTGTCAGATGTGTTTCCAATTCACTGTGGGCTAAAGCAAGGAGATGCATTATCACCTTTACTTTTTAACTTTGCTCTAGACATCTAGAGTATGCCATTAGGAAAGTCCAGGATAACAGAGAGGGTTTGGAATTGAACGCGTTACATCAGCTGCTTGTCTATGAGGATGATGTGAATATGTTAGGAGAAAATCCACAAACGATTAGGGAAAACACGGGAATTTTACTGGAAGCAAGTAAAGAGATAGGTTTGGAAGTAAATCCCGAAAAGACAAAGTATATGATTATGTCTCGTGACGAGAATATCGTACGAAATGGAAATATAAAAATTGTAAATTTATCTTTTGAAGAGGCGGAGAAGTTCAAATATCTTGGAGCAACAGTAACAAATATAAATGATACTCGGGAGGAAATTAAATACAGAATAAATATGGGAAATGCGTGTTATTATTCGGTTGAGAAGCTTTTATCATCCAGTCTGCTGTCAAAAAATCTGAAAGTTAGAATTTATAAAACAGTTATATTACCGGTTGTTCTTTATGGTTGTGAAACTTGGACTCACACTTTGAGATAGGAACATAGATTAAGGATGTTTGAGAATAAGGTGCTTAGGAAAATATTTGGGGCTAAAAGGGATGAAGTTACAGGAGAATGGAGAAAGTTACACAACACAGAACTGCACGCATTGTATTCTTCACCTGACATAATTAGGAACATCAAATCCAGACGTTTGAGATGGGCAGGGCATGTAGCATGTATGGGCGAATCCAGAAATGTATATAGACTGTTAGTTGGGAGGCCAGAGGGAAAAAGACCTTTGGGGAGGCCGAGACATAGATGGGAAGATAATATTAAAATGGATTTGAGGAAGGTGGGATACGATGATAGAGAATGGATTAATCTTGCTCAGGATAGGGACCAGTGGCGGGCTTATGTGAGGGCGGCAATGAACCTCTGGGTTCCTTAAAAGCCAGTAAGTAAGTATAACTGTAAAATATATTTGGAATCTAGCAGAATCCAGTTACACCCAGTATAGCTATATAAGCATCAATGATAGCCTCTTGTGCAAGTAGTTATAGTGATCAGATCAAATTCTATCGTGGGAAAAATGAAGTTTTCTTTGCATAATCTAATTTCTTCGATATTCATTTTACCATTCCATGGAGGAAGTGTATAGCTATACCTCATTACAATAATCTGAACTCCATCCCAAAACAAAAACCACAAGAAATAGAAATTGAAAAGCAAAAACTAAAATACCTTTGGGCAAACAGGATTTGCCTGTCCTTGTGCGGCCACCTTCTATAAAGAACTCCAGGTTGTGACCTGCACGCAGGCATTCCATCATATATGTGTGCAGGACAGCACGGTAGACAGTGTCTCGTCGACCTTGCACTGGGTCCATTCTTCTCTTAATAAAGAAAGCCCCAAGTGCTCTGAGCATCCAACTGCAATAGCATTAAGAGAAGTGAGTGCATGTCATATGAAACTACACTATACTACAAACCACCTAAGAAAAACCCTGATGTAAACAAAAAGGCGGAATATGAGACAATGCCCAAATTTATATTAATGTTACAATTGGTTAATGACGTAAGCCTAGTAGGCCTACAGAAAAAGTAGTCCTAGTTAATATACTGGATATTACGGAAAAGAAATAAAAGATTTCTATAATCAGAATTCTATAATGAATAGAAGTTGCAATGTCTAGAAATCCGTCTTTACTAACAAAATCACGAAATTTATTAACTGCAATGGTAGGTGGACTTTCTTTGAACAGTACTCATAGCATTCAATAAAATTATGCCTCGCTTTGTAGACTAATTTACGTTGTTGATTGTATTATGCATGTTCATAAACAATTAAATAGTGATATAACATAGGGACTATGTGTCAAACAAAACAAACAATGAATCATTATCGGGCAGATAGTGAAAAAGCATGTGTTTCATTCATGACACGAAGAACCAAACAAAAAGCATAATTCACACTCTTGCCAAATACGACTGGCTGTTTTGTAATGAAATAGAATCTGTTTAATTCGAAATAGAGAATCCCTTTCATTATTTTCACAAATTGTAAACTTCTATGTCCGAAATTGATTTCTGTAACATGAAAAATGCATTAATAATAATCTATACGGTTTTGAGAACTATATGATTTTGAATATTGGTAGCACTGTATCTATTAATATGGTGCGATTCCTAGTCTTAGTTCTGAACATATCTTGTCATTAGCCAAACTATACAATATGCACATGCTAATTTCCGCACTGTGATAGTAGTGAGAATCAGATTCAATATTTCAGCAGAGCAATACATTATTTTGTACTGCCACGTTTGTTGAGATTAGGTTTTTTCTTAGGTGATTTATAATATGCATATGTCATCTGTAAGGAGCGGATTCTTATGTAATTGAATATTCTTTTTGCGTGTGATAAAACACAATTAACAAAATTAAACATTCCGAACATGAAGTTTCAAGTTTAAAAACCGAATTTTATTTCACATAAAAACACACATTTTCACAAAAAAATCATGTAAATACATATTTTCAGGAAATGTATTATAAATACATAAATCTTGGAGATTTTTTACTTAAATAATTTTTTTACAAGAACTTTTAAATATTTTAAAACTAAATCAATTATATCACTCAGAAGTACGTTATCTTTTTAAGAATTCTTGGTTGTTTCGTGTTTCAATGGGCTGTGTGGTGTATCCATTTTCGTAATAGTATCGCCTCAAGTTCTGAGAACTTCTAGGCAGCATATCAGTGTTATTGGTAGAGAATAAATTAACATAGACAAGGAGGAGAGATCTTGCAACACATAATTAGGAATGTTTATTGTTGCTGAAGATGATTTCATTCGACGCTTTGTTTGTGAAACACAACAGATAAGAGCTCGGGTATGAACATTATTTAATTTAAACAAATCTCTCGCCTCTCGCTCATGCCCATCAAGTAAGGCAATACGTCTTGTTGTGATTCCCTGTTATTGGGCTTCGTCAATCGATATCCTTCAAGATATACTGATAGATGGTTGTTTAAAAAACGATTTGGCTTTCCTATTAGCAAATCTAAGCTTTTTGTGTGACACCATAAAAAAAAAAAACTCGAAACATCCAAAAACCTGTTGTCTGAAACAGGGAGGTGCGTGCCGTGGAAATTAAACTAGACTCGCTACCAGGTTCAGAAGCACAATTACTAAGGGACAAATTCCAGAATGTGTTTGGGAAAAACAGTGGATATAAAAAAATGTGTAAATTTGTTCAAGTATTGGAGGTTGTGCCTGTAAGTGAAATTGACGGTGTAGGTGTTTGTGACATTCCTCTCTTTAAATATGCACGTCTGACGTCCTGTAATGTGGAAAGATCGTTTTCACAGTATAAGTCGTTGTTCAGAGGTAATCGGCATGTATTTGTGATGGAGAATTTGGAGATGACCTTTGTTGTTCACTGCAATTCTCGGCTAACTACTAGCACTAAAGTGTGGTTGGTGAGTACCTAGTAATATATATATTTTTTCAAGCTAAGTAAAGTATTTTTGTCATTTAAAACAAAGTATTTTTTCATTTTTAGCAAATATTTTCGTACTTTTTAGCACATAAAAAATAAATATATTTAAATTTTTCAGCACATAAAAATCCGCTCCCTAGTCATCTGTCACTCAACCTACCCAATGAGGGGAATCCTGAGGTTGTCTCCAGCAGCCACCAGAGGAGGACGAATATTGTTGTTGAGCAGAATAAACGAGGTGAGAATGTAGTCGAGATGGCTGCGATGGGAGGGCAGGAAGATAAGGGGTAGCCCCGTGTCACTTGCCTTCTTCAGCATCTGGATCTGTGCAGGATGTGCCACTACAGACGTGAGGAAGCAGGGCAGCAGCTTGTACAGGAGCCATGACGTTACCCTGCAACGCAGCAAATTGGGAAAGTCAGCCGTCTATAAGATTATATTTAAAGAATTAAAAATAGGTAGATATACCGAAATTGTTATTTAGAAACACCTATTCCTTGTGTATGTACGTATTTATTCACACTGCAATGGGTATATACCTGGTGGCAGTGATAACTAACTACACTCAATAATGACAATAATAAACTTATTAATTAAAAATACAATTAATAATAATAATAATAATTAATACTAATAATAATTTATAATAATAATAATAATAATAACAATAATAATAATAATAATAATAATAACAACAACAACAGGGAATATCCTAAATTAAATGAAGCACGATCACTTAAAATAACATTTAAAATAAATCTGTTGTAGTTTTCTAATGCCAGGCATTTGACAATAAAGTCACTTGACCTCTTGCATTCAAATATTTTTCAAAGATATTATCATGACCAGCCAATGAAGCACAGATTTTGAGGTGTTAAAATAAATCTAATTTATATCTTAAACCTAAGTTCGAACTAAATCCACGAGTATGATATGTTCATATCTGCACAAGTACCTTTCAACATTACACTCATTTCGCTGTCAACTCACTCACTGCACTGGAACTACGACACATTTCACTGATTCTACCCTGATTTCACTAACACTTCAAAAACATTTCACTGTTCAAATACTTTGCACTGCCACTATAAACTATAAAGCTTCACTGACAGGAACACGTTTCACTTACACAACACACTTCACTGACATAACATAATTCTTCACTGATACAACACTTACTTACTTACAAATGGCTTTTAAGGAACCCGAAGGTTCATTGCCGCCCTCACATAAGCCCGCCAGTGGTCCCTATCCTGTGCAAGATTAATCCAGTCTCTATCATCATACCCCACCTCCCTCAAATCCATTTTAATATTATCCTCCCATCTACGTCTCGGCCTCCCTAAAGGTCTTTTTCCCTCCGGTCTCCCAACTAACACTCTATATGCATTTCTGGATTCGCCCATACGTGCTACATGCCCTGCCCATCTCAAACGTCTGGATTTAATGTTCCTAATTATGTCAGGTGAAGAATACAATGCATGCAGTTCTGTGTTGTGTAACTTTCTCCTTTCTCCTGTAACTTCATCCCGCTTAGCCCCATATATTTTCCTAAGAACCTTATTCTCAAACACCCTTAACCTATGTTCCTCTCTCAGAGTGAGAGTCAAAGTTTCACAACCATACAGAACAACCGGTAATATAACTGTTTTATAAATTCTAACTTTCAGATTTTTGGACTGATACAACACTTCAATAACAAAATATCATTTACACCCTTTAAATACTGTGTATAATTACCGTCTATTAGTAAACTCCTTAAGTCTATTTTTTAATACATTTTTGGTTGTTGGTAAAGCCTTTAGTAAGTCTGCAGGTAAAGCATTCCAGTCCCTGATAGTACAATTGAGAAAAGAAAACTTTCAGAAAAGAAAACTTTCGACTGATAACTATTTTTACTACTAGAATTTCTCTAGGAAGTCAGATGAGAACCTTTAAAAGCAACAATAAACATTATACGAGGGGCGTCCGAAAAGTAAGTTTCCCTATTTTATCAGTCTGATTAGGGACAAGCATCAAGCCTGCAGCAATAGGGGAACTTTCGTACGGATGTAGTAGCTGCTCTGAATTTTTCCTTAGCCTGGCCGATTGTTTGCTAGCTTCCTGGCCGTTAACATGGAGCTACCTCTCCTGTCCTGCATGTGGTGTGTCAGACAGCAGCCAGGTGCAAATGTAGAGAACGTCTATGGAGATAAAGCAATGACTCTTCACCAAAGGAAACATACTTCAATCCCTGGCAGATTTTGAAAGGGTGAAATAAGTGGTTGTGAGACATGTTTTAGTAAGTCCATCATTGCCTTGTCATAATCTCATCCACTCTTACTAGTTTCTGTATTTTAAAAGCGGCAGTGAATAAATAAAATTTATCCATGACCATAACGAAAAACATGCCTTTACCAACTACTTTTGCGTTTGTAAAGTAGGCTTTTATTCAACATTACTTTATTCCACTAGTGAGATAAAGACTTTACCTCACAGTTTGAACTTTATCTCACAGTTCATTAGTATGTTCCTAGTACCCGGGTACACACGTATACTTATCCATTCAACTATTACTCAAGAAGTTAATATATTAGTTACTAGATGTCACTACCTCTACTTCTTTATTACCATTTCTTAAATATACATACACTCAATCTCCTTCTCTTTTCTCTATCTACTACGTCGTAATTTGTGCATTGCATCCATATCTAATATGTATTTTTTTTTTTAATTTGTAATAATTTACCTTTTGGGAGGTGAGGAGACTTGAACCTGCGAAGTTGGGTTTATAGGATTTTATAACAACACGCCTTAGTCAACTGAGCTAAACAGACACGATGACTAATTACGTTTTAATATTCCTCTTAAGTTTACAGAAGTAAAATGTGAAATTATTTTAATCACATTAGTCCCATGAACACTTCTAAATAATCCCTGAAACTTCAAAAAGATGAAAAGACACGTTTAAAATGAAAAAAATATATATTAAAATTATATAATTAATTATAATTTGTTATTTATCCAACACCTTTAATACCATTCTTCACTAATCATGGCCTCCTACATCATGACCTACCTAGTAAATGTATCGATTCTAAAATCCATGCCATGATATGTGATTATATGAGGACTTATTTTCAACATATTTTCTTTTATAAAACAGGATTTTTCGTTATGGTCATGGATAAAATTACGTATGGCACTTGTGAGCGTGATCTTTATTGCGCTCGTGTAATTTAAGCACTCGGCTGACACCTCGTGCTTAAATTTTTCCACTCACGCAATAATGATGCACTTACCTCACAAGTACCATAAGTAACTAATTTATGATTAGTGAGTGAAATTTTTTTAAAAGTCTTCAGTTTTTAATAACAGAATCGTCCTTAGAGTAAAGTCCTTCTTGGCTTCCTATGTAACTCCCATCCTGAACCCCAAATCTTTTTGGCAACATTCCTGCATATGAACTTGAATATGACTCACCTTAAGAAGAAATCCGACATTGTGGATCGCATGTCCCATAGTATCTTTGTAGCCCTGGCTTCATGCCTCTGCAGCAATCCTGTATAATTGGGGTCATCTCCGTCAACAGGTTTACCGTAGTCTAACTGTGCTGCAGCTTCCACAGCCTGCCTCAACCGTTCGTCACGTAAAACTGTAGGAGCAAGCTGAGGGTATTCGTACTTCTTGATTCGGTACACGGTCGATAGATGACAGAAGGTTCGTGCCATACAGCTGTTTCCACAGCTCTCAGCATCCACATCCAACACATTGCGCATCCAACGGTCTTGGTGGACTTTGGCCACCACCGAGTTCTGCGAGACAAAAGCACAGATTCCATGAGCTGCATAAGACTTCACTCCAGTAAAATCTAATATAAAAACTTACCCGGTGTATGAAGCCACGCCACTCACACGACATCACTGCAAGTGTAGCTAAATATAAGATAGTGACTCTGCTACTAAGTGGGCCCACTGCCAAGTGCAGTTCTGTGCCAACACTAAAGCACACACAAAAACATTGCATCTTCTATTACCTGTACGAAAACATTGTATTTGTTCTACAGTCTCAACGAAAATACTCAGTGAAATATAACTATACACAAAAACATTGTACAGTAGAACTTGGTTATAACGACATCCAAGGGACCTTGAAAATTATGTTGTTATAAACAAGTGTCGTCATAACCGAGATTCATATTATCAGTCTAGTGAGGTGGAAAATGAAAAATAATAAACATAATTAGGCTTATTTTAGATTTATGTATTCACTTTTAAGCATACCATGAACACAATAAAATACATGTGCAATTATAAATACAGTATTCTGTATTAAAACAGTTTGTTCATTACTCACCAAACTTATTTACTGAGGAGTGAAGTAATCAGTCATTTTACTCTATTGTCTCCTGCTTGCCCAATATACACTTCCTAAATTAAATTCTATGTTCATTATTTCAGTTGCAATTTCACTGCTCCTTCTCCTAGCTTCATAGAAATGTTCACAATTTTAATGGCTTCTAAAGTGTCACTCACTTCTTTTAGTGGCCATACTGCGTTAAAATGCGTGCACTTAGTGAAAACTTCCTGTTTAAACTGACTGCATGCAGGTACC
The DNA here is from genome assembly GCF_040183065.1 of Periplaneta americana. Lineage (NCBI taxonomy): Eukaryota > Metazoa > Arthropoda > Insecta > Blattodea > Blattidae > Periplaneta > Periplaneta americana. Next base: position 174,236,047 of record NC_091124.1, read on the forward strand.
ATTAATACCGCATGAATTCGGGCAGGTTACAATGAGGTGGGAAATCTGCCTGCATTCCAGAGGTCTATGATAGAAGAGAACAGTAAAGGATTTGCCAGATTTCAGCAAAATACTTTGGTACTTAGAAAATTGTATTCCAAACTGAGGTTGAAAATGACGTTATATGCGAGGTAGACGTGTATACGTTTGTCGTATTAAGCAAGGTAGGAAAGCATATGTCTTATGGGGAATTAGTTGGGACCACAGAATATTGGACGTTATAGGCGAGGTGTCGCACAAAACGAGGTCGCTATAACCAAGTTCTACTGTAGTCTTATCTTCATTACAACAGTATGTATTACTTATTATCTGTATTGATACCAATGGTATAAAATTGAGTACCAGGTCTTTCCCTGGGGTAAAAGGCGGTCAGACCGTGGTGCCGACCACACCACTTCATTCTAGTGCCGAGGTCATGCAAAACATGGGGCTCTACCTCCATGATTTCATGGCATATTACGGGGATACCTTTACCTTCACCTTTTTATCGATACCAATGGTGGTCAGGATGCGAATTAAGATTTCTGATGAGGGAGGGGTAGAATCCTAGGTGGAGAATACCATACATAAAATTATTGTTATCCTCATTCAATACGGCTCAATGCTTGGTTGCACTGAGTTGCTTGTCTTGCATCTTGATTATAATAATAATTATATCTATAAGCAGGCTTAAGATAAGATGTGTAATTCCTAAATTATTGATTGTTGTCAGCTTGCCGGTGATGATAATATATCAATATTATTTTCTTTGTTTACTTTATACTGTACTTTATAAAGCATACTCGTATTAAAACAATTATATTTTGTGAAGGGAGATAGAAATTATCCCTGGCAGGGATGTTAATATGAATTTATGAGAGGGGGATTACTTTGCAACAGGGGGGAAATTCGCCATCTACCCCGTTAATTCACACCCTGATGGTGGTAGTAATTAAAATATATTGGGTGGACCTGGCTGAAACTTGAAATAAGTCTTTACCTTCAACTACATTTAGTTAATTTTTTTTTTTTTTCCGTTGTTGGTAACTCTATAGCATCTATTAGATGCTTTATGGATGTGCTAACAGATGGAGTTACTTGCCAACAATGTGACGCTGAAACGTGTGTTCAGGTTACTGCCCAGCGACAGTCCTGATGTATTTTTATTTGTGATGATTGGTTAATTAATATTAACCCGGCACACTCACAATCACACAAAGTTAATAAATTATATATCATTATTTATATAAGTAGGGTGAAAAGTCAGACGAAAATACCTTCATATCTTAATGACGTTTAACTGATTACATTTATTAAAAAATTTTCATAGATGCAATGATATAAAAAGAAACTGCATTTATTATGAGTATCACACTGTACTGTGAAAAGTAAATAACGTATAGATAATTGACGTTAAGTAGCAGTCTAACAATATTCTTTGGCAAAAGTGCTTAACTAAAAAACTGATAGCTCAACAAAAGCTTTTAGACGGTCATGTAACTTCATTATTAAGAGTACCGAAACTTTCAAATTATTTTATTCTACGTTATTTAAAAAATAACCAAATTTATCTAAAATTGTGAATGCTACTATTTATATTAACATCAAGAAATCATTGCATATTGTTACATGTTTTTGCATGCATACACCTCTCAGGCCTTAAGGGCTTCTATAATAAGCCAGTGAACATGATTTCCATTTTCGTTTAAAGTTTAAAAATATTTTTAACTATAGTAAACAAATTCTGGATGGGCCTGGGTCCATATGGCTCATCCGTTAAAATTGCCTAGTATAATATGCCTAAAATTGCAAGAAATCATATATTCGTATCCAGTACATCCTGTCTTGAAAATAATATGTTTTGACTGATACAGGAAACAATGTACCCTATTTAGTTACAATCTGCAAACATTCTCTCTATGGTTACCATCTTCATCAATACTTCGTACTTGTATACAGGGTGTCTAAAATAATAGATCGACAAATTATTGTGGTAGTAGTCACAGAGTAAAGAATATGCCAGTGAAAACTCAACAGTCCTATTTTACATATTTTCCAAGTTATCATTCTGTGAATTTGTTAAAAGTCCACTCTCAATAATGAAAGTTAAGACAATGTTTGAAAGGCCGAAAGACGGCAAAGAGTAAGTGTTATTTGTAGGAAAAACACTACTAATGTTTTGCTTCTTTTCGATCAAATGACTTCCATTTTTTTTAAACAGGTAACATTTATGTAAACTCAATAGGCACTGCATGAAGAGCTGTTTCTCTGATTCCGCGGCAAGTTTTTTTTATTTAGTTATTTAACGACGCTGTATCAACTATTCAGTTATTTAAAATCGATGGAATTGGTGATGGCGAGATGAGGCCGAGGATTCGCCGTAGATTACCTGACATTCGCCTTACGATGGGGAGGGCCTCGGAAAAAACCCAACCAGGTAATCAGCCCAAGCTACACCAGTGGCTCCGCGGAAAGTTAGCTAAACAGTTCGATGCTAGGTAGTATACATACGATGTACAACAACACACTGCCTAATCACAAATCATGTTCATTTGATATCTCAAGTATTTGAGTTTGAAGACTGAAACCTTTTATGTCTGTGCTTTTTTTTTTTAATTGAAGAATATTCCAAATATTTTGTCGGTTTATTTTTTAGACACTCTGAATAGCAACCATTAAAATATTTCCGTTACATTACAATGTCCATTAATAAAATGTGACTTGAATACTACTTTTATAATACAGTTTGTGCAAATATATTGTCCTAACTAAAATATTTAATTGGTTATCAGAAAACAAATATAATTTTATAAGAAGAATTAAGCAAATGTTAATTATACTTACTTTATTTTAATCACTTCACATAAAGTGCAATTATTATGAGGGTACTTAACTGCATAAATAAGAGCTGAGGAATTCATCTCATTCCACAAAATGTTACGTGTTACAAAAATTGTAGCTGTATACTGGCTTCTGTATATTATCATTGATGTGCTGATAATAAATAAATAAGTAAGTAAATAAATAAATAAATAAATAAATCACATATTATTGAAATGGCAATTATATTTTCAGTAAGTTTTAAAAACAGGCTACTACTGAAGTAATAGTGGGAACAATGTACTGTAATACAATTTCTTTAGCTTGTTGTCTTAGTGCTTCATTTTAAATTATAAAATTTGAATATTCATTAAAATACTGGCGAAGGGGGAGGGTCCTGACAAATGCCCACAATTCCTACGGGCAGCTCTGCACACTACCGTGTCTTTGCGTGTGTTGGCTCTTTATTTTTATTGGGTTATTTTACGACGCTGTATCAACATCTAGGTTATTTAGCGTCTGAATGAAATGAAGGTGATAATCCTGGTGAAATGAGTCCGGGGTCCAGCACCGAAAGTTACCTAGCATTTGCTCGTATTGGGTTGAGGGAAAACCCCGGAAAAAACCTCAACCAGGTAACTTGTCCCGACCGGGATTCGAACCCGGGCCACCTGGTTTCGCGGCCAGACGCGCTGACCGTTACTCCATAGGTGTGGACTGTTGGCTCTTATCAGCATGATAATCTTGAATATGATTATATTGTCTTGACTATTGTATTACATCCATGATAACATTCATAATGATTGTAAACAAAACAACACTTATCTTAAAGAAAACACTAAAGTCTACTCACTCTACTGTTGGCAGTGCAGGTGTTACAGCATAGTCCCATAAAGGGGCGTGTCTCCTTAGTTAGATCTATCTGCCACGACTCCTCCTTAATATCCAGAAGGTCCCCAGACTTCGACTGCAATTTAGTTCATTATTAGTACTGTATCCTTTGACACTTAGTCGTGATATGTTTCAAACCAAGTTTTAAGGGCCGAATTCATAGTCAACACTTATCGTAAGGAAACACTTAAGGAGTTGCTTATAATAATTTCCAATTCATAAATCCCACTGAAGTGAACACTTATTCAAATAAGGTAGCTTGTCAGTTTACTCAAGTGTTTCCTCATATGCATTGTAATCAGCTGATTCGGTATACAGTAGATGATGATTATGATTTGATTTAATTTAATTTATTGAGTTCTGTAATTAAAATGAAAATGAGTTTCGGCAAGCAAAAGATATATCAGAAATATGGAAAACCCTTTAGAGATGTATAATGATCAACAATTTAAGAGGAGATACCATTTCGACAAGAACACTGTTGTGAATATTCTGGTGTCTCTCATTAAAATTCACAATACAACCATGAGGCTTACCGATTTCGCCACTGCTGAAAGTACTGGTTGCTTTGAGATTTTATGATACAGCAGCATTTAGGTAGATTTAAGTGGCATTTTTTTTCGAAAAGTATTCACGTCCCAACAAAGTGTTATTTGCATTTTTGTTTGTATTCTACCAAAGAATAAGCTGTTAAAATTTGCGTAATTATATCATTTCCACTTTGTTTACCATGAACATAACTGAAAAATAAATTAAAACGATTTACTTACAGGAATATTTCCGGAGTTTGCATTAAACTCAACTGCAATTTTGTTCCATGTCAATTTCTTCTTTTGGAGAGAACAATTGAAGGGTACACGGGAAAAACGATCAAGGTCAATCAAAAATCGAAATTGAGTTAATAATGCCATCTTATAGTGGAAAGGAAGTACTATCATGTGGTCTAGCTAGTAATAAGAAATCATCGTTCTTGACATTCCACTACGTCAATTTCTATTAAATACACACATAACAAAGTATTAAGTGCTTAAACTTTAAAATTCGTTTTTCTCGAAACTTTCTAAAATGGACCTTGATCGTTATTCCCATGTACCCTTCAATTATTATTATCAATTTTTTTTTCCTTTCGACGATATCTCCATATTTCATAACTAGTTATCTTAGCTCACTTCCTTCTTTTCTGTAAAATGATTTCTGGACATCTTGTATAATTTTTAGCTCTATAATATTTACTTCTGTATTTGTGTATGACAATAATGCCGACTTAACAATTTGAAGGCGCTGGAAAACAATTGAATGTAGGAAAGCGCTCACGTCTAGCCATGTTGCCATATTTCTTTCGATGTCAAGGGAATGTTCAGGGCATATGAATGAGTAGCGTCTCTGCAATACGATCTGAAATAAGTGCTAAGGAAATGCTCATTACTTAAGTGTTTCCTCATTTTATAAGTGACGACTATGAATTCGGCCCGTAGTCTCACCTCTCTGGAAGCCTCCCTGGCCAGAGCGCGCTTTCTCTGTCTTTCTTGGTGACCATATCGACGGAGTCCCGTGTATGAAAGGTTCACCTGTTCACTGCGACTCTCCCACTTGGCGTACACGTCCTGCAGGCGTGCAGACAGCACGTCCACCATCCTATGGGCCCTGGAGCGAGACATGATGATAACAGTATAAGTAACACGTAAACAAAGGTGCGCTACTGTACCTAACACAGTGCATGGCAACAGATGCTTCAAGTGACAGCAGGTCAATGTTTGAGAACCTCAGTGCAAACTGATCAAAGTCAAACGTTCGGCTATGATACGAAAAAACTGCGATATCACAAAACACACAATGAACTAAAACACTTCTTTCAAGAATAAGAAAAGAGAAAGAACGGAGTCCACAGTTCAATTGTTTTTCACATTGCTTTACACTAATGAAGTCTGATCTTGACCAACATAGATGTATCACGTGCTTTTTCCTGAACTAATCTTCGTTGTATTAATATTTTCTTCAAGTACCGTACTTTCATACAAGACAAAGGAATCAGCTTAACAGAGGTTACTAGAAATGCACGGAGAAAGCTTAATTGTATTCATCCTACAATTCATGTATTATCGCAATAAAAACTAAGAAAAACTGAGAACAAACAGGTCAATGTTACTTATGTCCCGCCCACTATAGAGACAGGCCAATTTTACACACATTTAGTATAACTTGTTGCTTCTTTGACAGGTTAGGTTTGGTTAGTTTAGGTTTTTGTTATAGCCTACCTTGCATATACGATCATAGCGCAACATTGGCAGTGATAAAAGTGAAATATTCGTTCAGTGGGCGTTGGATACTCTACATTCACCAAAAAACTTAAAGAGTTCTAAAATGAATGCAACAGAAAAGAAATGGAAACCACGGTGAATATGAAATGTGTGCAGTTTTGGTCACTACCCGGAGAGGGGGGGGGGAATCGAAAAAGTAAACAACTTGTGCACGATGAAAAACACTGAACTCATTCCTAGTCTTAAGACAGCAATACAATCCAATTTAATATTTAATACCGTTTTTCGTTAACATAAACTGATGATAAATTGATAACTATAACACACTATCTTTTACTCTGTGTAACTTCAAGATACAGTGTTCAAAATGAAACATATGCTATAGACTGCGTATTCATTTGGAGCGTGCTTTTAACTGTGATACAAGAAAACGGAATCAGCTCAGCGTGTTAAGGTCAGTGGCATACAGTACTTTCATAAACATGACACTAGATGGCGTGAAGCGGTCAACGCCACGCATGGGTTGATTCTTTCTGCACATCTATTTATGTACTTATTAACGCAATGAGATTTTTCAATTAAAGTTACATTTTGTACATCTATTAGGAAAGGGAGAAATGCCCATATTTACAAATTATAGAGCCTGTTGAATTTGTAGAAAGTATATGATTATGTCTCGTGACGAGAATATTGTACGAAATGGAAATATAAAAATTGGATCTTTTGAAGAGGTGGAGAAGTTCAAATATCTTGGAGCAACAGTAAAAAATATAAATGATACTCGGGAGGAAATTAAACACAGAATAAATATGGGAAATGCCTGTTATTATTCGGTTGAGAAGCTTTCATCATCCAGCCTGCTGTCAAAAAATCTGAAAGTTAGAATTTATAAAACAGTTATATTACCGATTGTTCTTTACGGTTGTGAAACTTGGACTCTCGCTTTGAGAGAGGAACATAGGTTAAGGATGTTTGAGAATAAAGTGCTTAGGAAAATATTTGGGGCTAAGAGGGATGAAGTTACAGGAGAATGGAGAAAGTTACACAACACAGAACTGCACGCATTGTATCCTTCACCTGACATAATTAGGAACATTAATTCCAGACGTTTGAGATGGGCGAATCCATTAATGCATATAGAATGTTAGTTGGGAGGCCGGAGGGAAAAAGACCTTTAGGGAGGCCGAGACGTAGATGGGAAGATAATATTAAAATGAATTTGAGGGAGGTGGGATATGATGCTAGAGAATGGATTAATCTTGCTCAGGATAGGACCAATGGCGGGCTTATGTGAAGGCGGCAATGAACCTCCGGGTTCCTTTCAAGCCAGTAAGTAAGTTGGATTTGTAGAACAACTAATTTTAATGGACTATAACATCTCAAAATCCTCTGACTGAGGTTCTGGCTGATATGTACCTCTATTATCAGGTAGTACATCTCACTTGACGATATGTGTCAGAAGAACAACTCTCTGGTGGGAGGGCAAAAGGGCTTAAGTCACTCTATGCAAAATTTACAGAAGGAATTTTCAAAGATTTAAACAACTGCTGCAAATCCTAAAAGTGACATATTTCGGCTATTTCATGATTTTCTTTATTGCTGATGTCACTGGTTTTAGAATCTCTTTTAGGAAACGTGTTTAATGAAGGAAATCTTAGATCACAACAATAATGACTTAAGCTCTTTTGCCCGTCCTCTGGAGAACTGTTTGTGTGCATCTGAAGTCTGATTAGTATAACATAAACTAATTAGTATAACATAAACTAATGAGCGATGTATGCAATGGAGGGGGAAAGGAACTGGCCACCCTACCCCATTATCTCCTGGCCTAGTTACCTCATAAGTGGTGCTTTTTGGTATCATTTGTGAGGTTCAGACCTGTCTTCGGACAGTTGACTAAACCAGTGGTTCCCAACCGTTGTGTCGCGACGCGCAGCCTCATGGAGTGCGTCGCGAAATTTTGGAATTTAAATAGTACATTATGCAACGAGCCTATAATGATAGTAATTAAGAAGCGAGTATGGATGTTTATGAAACGAGCGCAAGCGAGTTTCATAATTTTCATACGAGCTTCTTAATTACCATTATAGGCGAGTTTCATACAATTTTTTATGCTCAACCATATTTCTTACTTGAAATTATTCAGATGTATACATTTTATTTGTATCTGACAAGATCGGAAGTGACCTTGTTCTAGGTCGTGAATTGTGAGATGTGCGCAGACGCGAAGGTATTGATTTTTTCCGAGGAACAATAATGTCATTGATCTTGATGTAATCCCGTTAAACTTGATATAACCTTGATTATTGAATTCGACATTGAAAAACGAGATGGCAAATTGAAATTATTTGAATATTATTTACAATTAACGCTAATTATTATAGTAACAGAACATAACCTTCTGCGACAGTATTGGATTTCCAGCCTCCGTGACTTTTCGCTAATTCTCTTTCGATTGCATATCCGAGAATAATCGATACTTGCGGTTTTATAACGGTACAAAGCTGACTTGTCATTGGCTGAACATCTGTAAGCTGAGTTGTCATTGGCTGAACACCTGTACTTTAATGAGTAGGTGTACTTTAATGGCATGCATTAAAGGACTGGTACCAGGTGTATAATTACTACATTTCGGCATGGTCGAGCATAAAATATATTTTATGCCATCCAGAAAGTCTCTTTACAACGCATTTTTTTTACAACGAAGACTGTGATATGATTAATTTTATTTTGAGACAGACTTCACCAATGAAACAATGCTAAGTTTAATTTTTTCTGCCTGACGATAATTCGAATGAAAGTGAACACCAGAAACAATGATTAGTAATTTGTTTACTTTTCCCACTCAGTAATAAACAGAGTTTAGAATCGTCAGAACATATTGGTCAGTTTCAGTATATATGTGAGAGCGCGACTAGGCTATTTTATCAAAAGTGCTTTTTTTAGATTTTATCATGGACAAATTTTAATTCGAAAAAGACAATCTGAATCGAGTTCTGGGTTAGATGACAGCAGTTCTAATTCAAATAATGTGAGCGAAAATTCCCTTCAGGGTTCACAAAAACGCACCGCACCACGTCTCGTAAATATGATGAATACTTGCAATATGGTTTTGTGCGAGATCGTGCGTATTTGCTTGCTTTCCGCACACAACCAATACGCGGTAAGTGTGAAATACCACATTCAGTATTCCCAACCTAACACACATAACAATTTCCCTATTCTTACCGCTTAAGCGTCATATTCATTTTACTGCTTTAGGCTTTTAACATATTATTTTTAAAGACGTTCAATATAGTAATAATTATAAATTGGAAACTTACCACTGCAATTTCACCTAAATTGCACTGTTAATTATTGTTTTTAAATATTTGCAAAAATTAAGTAAACTCTACAACACCACAAAAGTTACTGCATTTGTAATGCAAGTAACATTAAGGAAGCCGTGAAAAAATCAACAAGATTCCAGACTCAACATAGACTGGGGGAAAAAAAGACAGACGTATATCACGGCCTGCTGGAGTATAGTAAACACAGAAAACATTTTATAGGAACAATGTTGAAGATAGATATATTTGTTTTCCAAAGTTGCCGTCATTGAACAGAAACCAAGATGGAGATTTCATTGCAACTAATTAGAAATTCCTCTTTCAGGTATGTAATAAACGATCTTCGCACAAAATAATGTACGATACACGAGCGGTATGTTTGTTTTCATGTTCTCGGAAATTAAAAAAGCTCAACTACGTTTCGCTTTTTCAATCTTTTCCTCGAACATGAAAACGTCAACATACCGCTCTTGTAACGCATATTACTATTACGTGGCGTGGAGATGAATAAAAACAAAATCCCGAGTGTCCTATATGCGGAAATGTTAGTCAAATCAGTCGATGGTGCCGAATAAATTAAAAAGACATTTAGAATTGCCGTTTTCAACGTCATACTTGTGTGAATCAGCATTTTCTACTATAAAAATAGTGAAATCCAAAAAAAGGAACAGACTGCTGCATTTTGAAGATGACTTACGTGTTAGCCTGTCAATCACAAGGCCACGTATAGATAAACTCTGTGCAATCCACAAAGCGCAGACATCACATTATTTCAAATAGGTAAGTTTTCAAAAATGATAATACAAATCTTTTATCGGACATCCAGCATAGATAGGTTGGGATTTTTGACACATAAGTTTTTTTTTTATAATGCCACTCAAGTTGCTGCTTGCTTTTTTAGAATTTTCGATTGCGTATTGACATCGATCTATCTACAACACTGGATATCCGACACTACACAGAAGTTATAAGTGATTTTTTCTGGCGAAACGCGCTGGAACGGCGTTCCGGCACCTTTTTGTTTCATTCTTCATCACGGAATCGAAATATGTGTGAATAACTATGTTTTTAATACAATTTTTCTTTGAATTCCGCTTAGATCTTGAAAGTCTTAGTTGGAGGAAAAGGAGGTTAAAAACGACAAAATTCCCGGGCAGTGAACAGTAATCATCTCCACGTCCGCTATAAAATATTCTACACAGAGTTCCACAATCTTTTTCTACAGAAGAAAAGCACTATTTTTATTATTAATAAAACGAATAAGTTTGTCGCGATATCGTGGGTGTTCAGTAAAGTGTGTCGTCAGTCAAAGAAGATTGGGAGCTACTGGACTAAACAATATCTCAAATTAATAATTTTGAGAGTTAAATTTAACTTACTGGAGTTCATAATCGTGATAACTCCACGTTAACTTTTACACGTCGAAATTGTCAGAAAAAAAAAGATATAAAATCCTGTAAAGATGGAATTAAACATACGAACGCCTACACCTATTTGGAATTTTTCTCACGGAGTAACATAGAGGGTAATCTAATCACGTCGTCATCGTCGTCCTCATCATCATCATCATCATCATCATCATCATCATCATCATCATCATCATCATCATCATCATCATCTTTGAAAAGTTTAATCAATCTATGTCGGTTTCTTTCCCACCGAACAATAAGACTATTTTAATGTTAATCATTTTGCTATCGATCTTCCTCTTATTTTTCTTTCATTCATCTCTCATTTTATTATAGCTTTTGGTAATCTACAATCGGCCACCATTCCTACATGTCCATACCATTCTTATCTTTTCAGTTCTATTACACCTACTACAGTTTTCTCACTATCAATATTTCCTTATTTCAGCATATCTTATTCTTCTCTTTTTTATTTCCTTGCAGATTATTAAATTATTATTATTATTATTATTATTATTATTATTATTATTATTATTATTACTACTACTACTACTACTACTACTAAAGGACAACTCGTAAAAGACGAGAATGGGAACGTAAATTCAGCTGCATACCTAATGTCAATGACCACGCAGATTTTAATATTTGTTAGTGAAATATTAACCATCACAGGAAAAACGAATACAGACTGCTTAAATTAAGTTTTTATGTGTGGCGGATTTTACAATAGGCGACAAGAAGGCAAATCAAGAAATTAGAAACGAACAAAATGCAGTTTTTCTTTTGGGTAAAATCCAACTCTGTAGATTGAAATAAAATTTACAGTACATACATTTTATCTTTCCACGTTCGCATGCGTTCAGCTGGGCTGTGCACAATCACTTCCACTCTACATTCACGAGCAGAAGGAACGCAATTAATAGATTCCGATAAATATAAATAAATAGTTTCGTTATTCTTAAACATAAGTTCCACGCAGACCATAACCGACCCAAACTTCGAAGGAATGGCCCAATGTAAATATGGAGACATTTCACGTCTTAGGGGCCTTTTCACTTCCGCAATGTTAGATAAAATTGTACCCTGCGAGTAATACACACATGCACACACACGTGTAATTTATTAAAGAACACATGAGGCAAGCAACACCCTACAGTCGCGCACTTTCAATTTACACCAAGACTGTAGTCAGCAACGATTTCTGGCGTTTTATTAGTCCGTTTTGATATCCAAGCAATTTCACAGACACAATAGATACTTAGCAATTACTTTTATATCCCGCAATCTCGAAATTTGACATGGGTTTATTTTTTTTTTTCTATGCACTTCGCCCTCTTATCCTATTCATCCGCCAGAACATCAATCAGAGGCAGAGATATGCATAACCTCGCTAATTTCCTGCAATTTTAGCCGACGGTCATTCAACACTACACTGTGGATTTTTCTAAGATTTCTGCACTTGTTGCTGTTACTGGACGTCCACTGCTGGGATGGTCTTCCACACTCTCAATAGTGCCGCTCATTTTTTCACAGTCGAAAACGCTGGAACGGATTCCTCCAGTGTAGGATGAATGTCTGCTTTAATTTCTGTTGGACTCATTCTCTTTTTACGAAATATTTAATGACAGCATGAAGCTCGAAATTTTCCATTTTTGTCAATCTGTTCGGCGCACTAACTTCAAAATTAAACTACACAAAATGTAGTCAAAAGAAAATGATGAATTTTCGTGCTTGAACTAATGTAAAATGGCTGCTAACAATGGCGGCATTGTTGACACGTTTTCAATGCCGTTTATGTGTCAGGCCACGAACTTTGCAAACTTACCTCGTATATGTCACATTTAAAGAATCAGGCATCGAGGAATTGTGGAGAACTAATGCTTAACGCTAACCATATATTTCATACATAATACATACATATCTAGATATGTACGCCATACATAAGCGGGAAAAAATGGGAATGGAAGCACTGAAAATGAGAATGTGTGTATAGGACGCACTGTTTCTTTTTTTTTTTTTTTTTAAGTAGGTTTTCAAGAAACTAGTTCGATTCATTAAAATGTGTCTCAGTGAAACGTACATCAGAGTTCGTATAGGTCAGTTTCTGACAGATGCGTTTCCAATAATTCACTGTGGGCTAAAGCAAGGAGATGCACTATCACCTTTACTTTTTAATTTTGCTCTAGAGTATGCCATTAGGAAAGTGCAGGATAACAGAGAGGGTTTGGAATTGAACGGGTTTCATCAGCTGCTTGTCTATGCGGATGACGTGAATATGTTAGGAGAAAATCCACAAACGATTAGGGAAAACACGGGAATTTTACTGGAAGCAAGTAAAGAGATAGGTTTGGAAGTAAATCCCGAAAAGACAAAGTATATGATTATGACTCGTGACGGGAATATTGTACGAAATAGAAATATAAAAATTGGAAATTTATCTTTTGAAGAGGTGGAAAAATTCAAATATCTTGGAGTAACAGTAACAAATATAAATGATACTCGGGAGGAAATTAGACACAGAATAAATATGGGAAATGCCTGTTATTATTCGGTTGAGAAGCTTTTATCATCCTGTCTGCTGTCAAAAAATCTGAAAGTTAGAATTTATAAAACAGTTATATTACCGGTTGTTCTTTATGGTTGTGAAACTTGGACTCTCACTTTGAGAGAGGAACATAGGTTAAGGGTGTTTGAGAATAAGGTGCTTAGGAAAATATTTGGGGCTAAGAGGGATGAAGTTACAGGAGAATGGAGAAAGTTACACAACACAGAACTGCACGCATTGTATCCTTCACCTGACATAATTAGGAACATTAAATGCAGACGTTTGAGATGGGCAGGACATGTAGCACGTATGGGCGAATCCAGAAATGCATATAGACTGTTAGTTGGGAGGCCGGAGGGAAAAAGACCTTTAGGGAGGCCGAGACGTAGATGGGAAGATAATATTAAAATGCATTTGAGGGAGGTGGGATATGATGATAGAGAATGGATTAATCTTGCTCAGGACAGGGATCAATGGCGGGCTTATGTGAGGGCGGCAATGAACCTCCGGGTTCCTTAAAAGCCAGTAAGTAGTACTAAGTAGTAGGTTATTTTACGACGCTGTATCAACATCTCAGGTTATTTAGCGTCTGAATGAAATGAAGGTGATGATGCCGGTGAAATGAGTCCGGGGTCCAACACCGATAGTTACCCAGCATTTGCTCATATTAGGTTGATGGAAAACCCCGGAAAAAACCTCAACCAGGTAACTTATCCCGACCGGGATTCGAACCCGGGCTACTGGTTTCGCAGCCAGACGCGCTAACCGTTACTCCACAGGTGTGGCCCGCACTGTTTCAGTAGCATTACTAATGTGTAGGGCTAATAGAAGGCGAAGGAAATTTGATTACAGAATCCTATTCCTAGAAACAACCCGGTTGCGAATTAGAACCCAAATTAAAGTAGTCAATAAAATACCAGGAAGCCAGTCAAGCTGTCTTCTCGCATGCACGTATTATACCATTATTATTATTATTATTATTATTATTATTATTATTATTATTATTATTATTATTTTTTTTTTTTTTTTTGTTATAGAACGTTATCATTTACAACTTGTAACTAAGGTGTTCACGGACTTGTGTTCATATTGTGAAATTATTTGTGATTCCCTCGACTAGCCCTAAACTTCGGTAGTAAGACCCTTTAGGCCTATATACACAAGCTATTTCTTATACACAATGAATCGTTAGAATATAGCTACCCTATTATAGAGATTTAAGCAATGAAATGGGAATGTCTAATTTTTGTCCTAACGAAATAAGAAAGAATGCTTTCATAACAGGAGCAAAGTTCCTACGGATATATTTGCACATTTTTCTCCAAACAAATTTCGAATTTAAACTTCCACTAAAGGTAAGCGTTCACTACATCGTATCGCATTCATCAGACGAATCGCACGGATCGGAAAAAGAGTCGACCTGGTTGGCAAGTTGGTATAGCGCTGGCCTTCTATGCCCAAGGTTGCGGGTTCGATCCCGGGCCAGGTCGATGGCATTTAAGTGTGCTTAAATGAGACAGGCTCATGTCAGTAGATTTACTGGCATGTAAAAGAACTCCTGCGGGACAAAATTCCGGCACATCCGGCGACGCTGATATAACCTCTGCAGTTGCGAGCTTCGTTAAATAAAACATAACATTTTTTTTTTAACATTCGGAAAAAAAGACAATCTTTGTTGTAATTGTTATGTAACCGCGCTCACTACATCGTATCGGACGAATCGCACGGATCGGAAAAAGATAATCTTTGCTGTAATTGTTACGTAACCGCGTTCACTACATCGTATCGGACGAATCGCACGGATCGGAAAAAGACAATCTTTGCTGTAATTGTTATGTAACCGCGTTCACTACATCGTATCGGACGAATCGCACGGATCGGAAAAAGACAATCTTTGCTGTAATTGTTATGTAACCGCGTTCACTACATCGTATCGGACGAATCGCACGGATCGGAAAAAGACAATCTTTGCTGTAATTGTTACGTAACCGCGTTCACTACATCGTATCGGACGAATCGCACGGATCGGAAAAAGACAATCTTTGCTGTAATTGTTATGTAACCGCGTTCACTACATCGTATCGGACGAATCGCACGGATCGGAAAAAGACAATCTTTGCTGTAATTGTTATGTAACCGCGTTCACTACATCGTATCGGACGAATCGCACGGATCGGAAAAAGACAATCTTTGCTGTAATTGTTATGTAACCGCGTTCACTACATCGTATCGGACGAATCGCACGGATCGGAAAAAGACAATCTTTGCTGTAATTGTTATGTAACCGCGTTCACTACATCGTATCGGACGAATCGCACGGATCGGAAAAAGATAATCTTTGCTGTAATTGTTACGTAACCGCGTTCACTACATCGTATCGGACGAATCGCACGGATCGGAAAAAGACAATCTTTGCTGTAATTGTTATGTAACCGCGTTCACTACATCGTATCGGACGAATCGCACGGATCGGAAAAAGACAATCTTTGCTGTAATTGTTATGTAACCGCGTTCACTACATCGTATCGGACGAATCGCACGGATCGGAAAAAGACAATCTTTGCTGTAATTGTTATGTAACCGCGTTCACTACATCGTATCGGACGAATCGGAAAAAGACAATCTTTGCTGTAATTGTTATGTAACCGCGTTCACTACATCGTATCGGACACAACGCCTCTCGGCAAATCCGTCCACGTTTCTCGGATGAGCAACTTTTCCGATGCGTGCGATCATGGCCTCCTTTAATAAGTCAATTTTAATTGCTCAAGTGTTACTATTATGGTGTGCCATGTTCAGTGTCGCGCCAAAATGGCAGACAGAAAACTTATTTCGCTTGTAGAAAATTGCGAAGAATTATATAATTTGAGGCGTTCCCATTACAGTAATCAAGTCGTTTCTTACATATATATATTATGTAACCAATATCTCTTTCGTTTCCTCCTCTTCAATTAAGACCCATGAAGCAATTACAAATTCTTATTCGCTAACAGTCATAATTAATAGACCTAACCTCAACTCCTCTGTTTTCAGCAATGTCAATATCGTACGACGTCATGTTTTAAACAGCTGATAGGGAATCCGATGAGGCGATGAGGCGATGAGGTGAAGCCGTTACAGTGAACGCACTGCACTTAAAATATCCGTTGCGTGCGATTCGTACGAGGAATGCGATACGATGTAGTGAACCAGTCCCAGATAATTGTAGCGTATTGTTTCACTGTACTCAGGATTCACATTAATATTTTGTACGAGATCGTGCGTATTTGCTTGTTTTCCGCACAGAACCAATACGCAGTAAGTGTGAAATACCACATTCAGTATTCCCAACGTAACAAACATAACAATTTCCCTCTTCTTACCGCTTAAGCGCGACATTCATTTTACTGCTTTACGCTTTTAACATATTATTTTTAGAGACGTTTAACATAGTAATAATTATAAATTGGAAACTTACCACTGCAATTTCACCTAAATTGCAATGTTAATTATTGTTTTTAAATATCTGCAAAAATTAAGTAAAGTCTACTACTCCACTAAACTTATTGCATTCCTGATACAAGTAACATTAAGGAAGCCGTGAAAAAATCAACGAGATTCCAGATGCCAATGTTATTACTGCAATATGTTATATAAATAATGTTGTTAGAATATTAAAATGAAAAATAAATCATTACATAACCTTACCGTTTGTTTTAAGTTCGCATTTATAGACTGGGGGGGGGGGGAAAGAGAGACGTATATCACGGCCTGCTGGAGTATAGTAAACACAGAAAACATTTTACAGCAACAATGTTGAAGAAAGATATTTTGGTGTTCCGAAGTTGGCGTCATTAAACAGAAACCAACATGGAGATTTCATTGCAATTAATTAGAAATTCGTCTTTCAGGTATGTAATAAACGATCTTCGCACAAAATAATGTACAATACACGAGCGGTATGTTTGTTTTCATGTTCTCGGAAATTAAAAAAGCTCAAGTACGTTTCGCTTTTTCAATCTTTTCCTCGACCATGAAAACGTCAACATAGCGCTCTTGTAACGTATATTACTATTACACTGTTCCTCATTTAGGCCCGTCTGTCAGAGACGTAGGAAACTTGTTGAGACGAGAAATAGCTAGTCGATAACCTTTGAGTGGAGTCCTTTCAGTTTGGGCAGAGTTCTTTTGCATGTTGTAAATCTAGGACACGGGATCGTTGTTTTGTTAGAAAAAAATACAAAATGAGAATATCAGATGCGTCATTTACAGGGCCACTTTCCTTGAAGACGCTGTTCCACTTTTTACCATGTGGTCTTGGTTGCTAAAACACAGTCCCAGTGCATGAACTCGGCGATAATGTTCAATGTATCACGTGGACTGAACGCTGTCCTGCTAAGAATTAGGTTCTTTCAAATATTTCCCAAACTCTAGCTTGCGTCTTAACAGGTCATGTGCAAATATTCACATTCTTATTTATATTGTTTACAGGAATTTAAAAACAATGCTACAGAGGCCGCTTTGTGTAATGCAACTTCACAAGCTTTACTGACCTTCGTCACATGTATAAGATAAAGTCTTATCTAACAATTTTTTATAAAATTTCCGCGTTTGCCCTTTACTCGTGGGTCGCGATCTGCACTAGATAAGGACAGTAATCAATGCAACTCGGACAATTCGCAATGATTCCGAACTTAGCTTCTAATCAGTGTTGCCAATTCAGCGGTTTTCCCGCTAAATCTAGCTTTTTTGGATAACCGTCTGCCGGTAAAATTATATCATCCCGCTTAGCGGAAATACTAGCGGTTTTTTAATCTTTAAAGTTTCTGAAATGAAATTCATGTTAGCGTTATTGTTGTTTTTGCAAGTTTAATACCGGCCGATTTTAACAATCGGATAGTAATAAAATGTAAGTGCGGCGGCATTCTAATCAAACGTTAAAAATCGAACATCTGCTGCCGCCATGTAGCAGTACTTCACATGATCAACAAAGACTGTAATATACATACAGAGATAGATTAAATTCAATTGCTTAAAGAATATTATTTGTGTAAGACGTGTACCGTGACAGTGTTAACTATTACTCGTTTTATAAATATACCTGCACAATAACGTTAAACCTTTCTCTGTGCTATTTATCCGTAAATAATTGAGATATGGGGCCTCAATATCAGCAAAGATTTCGTAAAGAGTGGCTACATGAAGTGCAACTTACCGGACGCATCTAACATAAATCCTTTTAAGGCCCAATTGTATAAAAGTCCCTGACTAAAGATCAACTTTGATCGAAGATCGAAAAGTAAACCGAGTTCAGACACTTCTTCTATTGTATAAAACTTTTCTGCGATCAAATTACCTTGGTTCAAATGCAATCTAAGTTCACGTGAAAAGGATTTGGCAACATCGCATAAACAGGTGAAATACGTGATGCGCGGACAGGTTTGTTCAGTGTTGCCAATCTAGCGACTTTAACTCTTTTTCAACAACAATTTCTTTAAACTTTTATATTGCTTAAATAGGGATTTAGTGACCTTTTTAGCACCCCATAGTGACAAAATTTAATCTTTCTTTGTTGATAATGAGAAATCTAGCGACTTTACAACTACTTTTTGGCGACTTTCCGTATTACACTCTGTTGGAGACACTGGTTTTTTTTTTTCAATGTAAATAATGGCGGACAATAAGAAGAAGGTTGACTGTTCTCCAAGTTGTTATCATGTTATGGTGTTTGATACTGCTAAACATAATAAAGCTTTATAAAACGACAATTTTCGTTTAGTAATACAGTTAATTGAACATTTATGAATGTACCTATCATATCCATTAATAATTAATGGTTGTTATAAAAATAATATAATTATAGGTTATGTTATTTGATACTGCTGAACACGATAGAGCCTTATAAAATATAAGAATGTTTGTGTATTAAGGCAAGAAATTTAAAGAAAAAATATATATATATATATATATATATATATATATATATATATATATAAATGTACCTAGCATATCTATTAATATTAATAATAATGGATATTTTATTTGCACAATCTGTCACTCGTATATTTCAAACAGAAAAGAAATAACTGAACTTGGATCATCTAACTTAATCGGAGAAATTTCTTCAGTCAAAGTTGACTTTAGTTTGAGACAAATTAATCTCAGATTAGACTTTATACAACACAAAATTCCAAGTTCAGCTGAAAGAAGGATCAATTTAACCTCTGATCTAAGATTAAATGGTTTATACAATCGGGCCTAAGAGTGGTTGGTCTAAGGCTCAAGTGGAAAGAATAGGCCTATTAGTATGATGAATGTCGTGAAGTCTATGAAAACGGATGGGGACAGAATTAATGAATGCAATTTTGACAATACGGGCAGGTCTGGGTCGTGTGAACAAGTGTTGCAAGAATTATCAGGTACCACCAGAGATTTTGGAGGAAATATGTACCTTGGCTACGTACAGAAATCAAAGTGGCCAGGCTAGGAATAACTTACTACCCCTGCGTTAGATGATTCAAATGGAGATGATCCGGATAGTGATTTTTAAATTACATGTTTTTTATCAATACTAATTGCATGGGTATAAATTGAATGTCTTACATTGTGCCGAAACGAAAACTTCATTGACTAGCTTCTGCGAAAGTTAAACTTGTCCGCTATAACACTTATTTTATTATTATTATTATCATTATTATTACTATTATTATTATTATTATTATTATTATTATTAATATAAATATCCATTAAGTTCTAGAGATTTTTGTTAGAAGTAACTGAGTTATGGAGTAACGGTCAGCGCGTCTGGCCGCGAAGCCAGGTGGCCCGGGTTCGAATCCCGGTCGGGGCAAGTTATCTGGTTGAGTTTTTTTCCGGGGTTTTCCCTCAACCCAAACGAGCAAATGCTGGGTAACTTTCGGTGCTGGACCCCGGACTCATTTCACCGGCATTATCACCTTCATATCATTCAGCCGCTAAATAACCTAGATGTTGATACAGCAGCGTAAAATAACCCAATAAAATAAACGAACAACTGTTGGCAACACTGCTTCTAATCAAAGGAACAGGAGTTTGTCGACCGACAACAGTCATATATTGCACATTTTTATAGTAGACACAATTATTAAGGGGAAAATTCCCTTCTAAGTCTTGCGGCTTCAATACAGTATTTCATGTTTGTTACGTCAACACGTAGCTATCTTAAAGAGGTTGTAACAGCGTGTGCAGTTCAAAAGGGCCGATAAATAGTGAATTTAGCCATATTGATCCACATTGTATATTGCTATAATCCAATTACCATGGCGCATTTTGTTAGTCTAACAGCTGGAGCGTTGGCCTTCCATTTCGAAGACCCGGATTCCAACCTCGACAGGTATGGTATTTTTGGTGGAAAACACCTATTCCATTATCGTTTCATAAGTTATCATCATCTTCAACGAACAAATGGTTGTCATGATCGCAAGGATCCAATATATTAAACTAAAAACCAAGTTTCATATTACCTATACTCCACGCATTTCGAACTGGCTGATCAAGGTCAAGCAATGGACTGCATTTGTCACGTGTGCTTACCCCCCCCCCAATCCTGGACCATTTCCCTCAACTAAAGTCAGCTGGGAAAGCCGGGATTACCAGCGCTTCAGTTCACACAGTTCAGTTCAGTGACTCGTGCGTGGTTTGTACGTGACCTTGATCAGCCAGTTCGAAATGCGCTGAGTATAGTTGACTAAGGCCCGATTGTATAAACCATTTAATCTTAGATCAGAGGTTAAATTGATCCTTGTTATAGCTGAACTTGGAATTTTGTGTTGTATAAAGTCTAATCCGAGATTAATTTGTCTCAAACTAAAGTCAACTTTGACTGAAGAAATTTCTCCGATTAAGTTAGATGATCCAAGTTCAGTTATTTCTTTTCTGTTTGAAATATACGAGTGACAGATTGTGCAAATAAAATATCCATTATTATTAATATTAATAGATATGATAGGTACATTTATATATATTTCTTTCAATTTGTTGCCTTAATACACAAACAATCTTATATTTTATAAGGCTCTATCGTGTTCAGCCGTATCAAATAACATAACCTATAATTATATTATGTTTATAACAACCATTAATTTTTAATGGATATGATAGGTACATTCATCAATTTTCAATTAACTGTATTACTAAACGAAAATTGTGGTTTTATAAAGCTTTATTATGTTTAGCAGTATCAAACACCATAACATGACAACAACTCGGAGAACAGTCAACCTTCTTCTTATTGTCCGCCATTATTTACATTGCACAAAAAACCAGTGTCTCCAACAGAGTGTACGGAAAGTCGCCAAAAAGTAGTTGTAAAGTCGCTAGATTTCTCATTATCAACAAAGAAAGATTAAATTTTGTCACTATGGGGTGCTAAAAAGGTCACTAAATCCTTATTTAAGCAATATAAAAGTTAAAAGAAATTGTTGTTGAAAAAGAGTTAAAGTCGCTAGATTGGCAACACTGAACAAACCTGTCCGCGCATCACGTATTTCACCTGTTTATGCGATGTTGCCAAATCCTTTTCACGTGAACTTAGATTGCATTTGAACCAAGGTAATTTGATCGCAGAAAAGTTTTATACAATAGAAGAAGAGTCTGAACTCGGTTCACTTTTCGATCTTCGATCAAAGTTGATCTTTAGTCAGGGAGTTTTATACAATTGGGCCTAAATAGTTTCAGCTTTGTCTCAGCAGTTCTAATGATGGCTGACACAAAACTGAAATTACTCAACTAGGAAATTCACAACTTAGTTTTTATTTTAACACACAAAAATGCTTATAACTATATTCCTAAGTGGCAAAAGGTGTTAATATACTAAATATTTATTAATAATTAACCGTGAAAATTGATTATTTATTATAAATCTTCGGTAGGTATCTGCATTCCCTTGCTCATTATACAGCATAATCACCACTTGAATCAGTGGTCCACTTTTAGACATAATCTACATTTAAGTACAGTAAAGGAGGCAAGACCTCGAGGCTATATCACTAATGGGGAGGGAAAGATAGGATTTAGTCTGAGATGAACTTCCGTGTCGGTAGATTCGTATCATGAAACAAACTCTCTGTCTGATAGCTCATTCTTTCCCTTCTCGCATAGCTCACATACCAGGTCTCGCACATCTAAGTCTACTAGTTATGACAGGCTACGCAGAAATTAGTTTTTAAAGTGCTAGAGACAAATTATTTCTACACCACGTGGCCCAAGTGTCACTGAATATCTTCAGAATGGAGAATGATACAGCTAAATTAAACTTAACATAAACCCCTATCTTGATAGGCAATCTGTCTCATTAAGGCGTAGACAGATAGCAAAGTCAGAGGGCATTACTGACTACTTGTTTCGTAATATATTTCGAGAGATCATACGATGTAGCATGATGCGATCATGAAGAATGATGAAATAATGGCAAGAGAAATGGGAGTACTGTGAGAAAAACCTGTCCCAACACTACCTCCACATAAATTTCACATTTGATGGTGAAATCATTGCAATAAGGGAAAGTCTCAGGAATCTTCTATGCCACATCAATAAATTTAGGAATGCAGTTATATTGTCAGACTCCAAAGCAGCTATTCTATCAATAGTCTCTAAACACACACCTTCATCTCAAACAGCAGAAATAACTAAAATGCTCTCTAAATTAATATCACTCAATAAAAGAATTGTATTCCAATCGATACCATCCCATTGTGGAATCCTAGGAAATGAGAATGCGGATGCTTTAGCAAAGAAGGGCAGCACTGCTACTTACAGACCTGTTACTAAATCTACGTATTACTCTGTGAAAAGATTTATTAAATCTACATACTTAGACTTCAACAAACAAAATTTAATAACACAATCCCAAGGGAAAAAATGGAACTCTCTGCATCAAAATCCACAGTTAATTCCCGATTTACCACGAAAATCGTCTGTAGCTGCATTTAGATTGGCAACAGGCCATGATTGTTTGGCCAAACACCTGCACAGAATTGGAATATATCAGTCCCCTAACTGTCCATTGTGCAACTCAAACCAAGAAATGGATTCGGAACATCTCAAAATCTGTGCTTCAGTGGCTGGTCATGATAATATCCTTGAAAAATATTGGAGTGCAAGAGGTCAAATGACTTTATTGTCAAACGCCTGGCATTAGAAAACAACAACAAATTTCACGTGAACTCTAGGGATTCGAAACGAGAAATTCCACAATGCAAAGTTGATGTTCTAGCTGTTCATTAACAATGAATCCCCAAAGTTTTATATTATACTATACAATATTGTATACTAGTTCTCATATTTTCGAATATTTGCTTCCTGCTTTATCTGTCATAGTTCTCTGCGATTCATCTTGCACTTCGACCACACGAAACGTTGTCCTCCAACCGTACAGTGTGCAATAACGCAAATCTAGCTGGACAAAATAACTTCTCTGCATTCCAACGGATTGTTATGAAACTTTGTATAGACCTTATAAATAGCACACATTTCTTTGTATCAAACTCTGACTACGTTTGTGTACGAGGAACTACCCCTTCACAGCGGGTGCATTTACGCAAAATTAACTTCTCTCCTATATAACAGATTTTTATGAAACTTTGTACAGGAGTTACAGGTAGCACACATTTTTGTGTACAAATTTTGATTACATCTGTATGCTACCTGTAGACCTAGTAGTTGTACAAAGTTGCATAAAAATATATTATACTAGTGGCTTGTGCAGCAAATTCTGCTGCAAACTAAGTTCGTTAGACGTTCAAATCAACATTTTTCAGATTTATTTTCAATGAAGAATACTTGTCTTTTTGATAGTTATTTGCTTCCATAATAATGAAACATACTCCCTCTGAATGGATTTTTTTTAGGCCAAATACTTTTTCTTGAACCTATCCAACTTCAGTTTTTGAGTTTCAACGCGAAAACGCAAGTATCAATGTCAGGACGATAGCAGTAGCTATTTCAGGTCATTGTGGATTGTAGGCAAAAGTTAAAAAAAAATGTCAGGTTTGCTAAGCTTTCGAACAATAGCATTTTCGTATAGCTGCTGCATGTAGAACTTGAAATGTAGAGCGTAAAATCATTTTATCCTACTAAGAGATCTTGCTGAAATTATCTGGAGACTACAAAATTTTCTAGGCCTCTTATTTTATCAGTAAGTAATACCTTTTTATCTTTCCTTAGGAACTGTAATTTTTGCGCTCTCTCGAGCCAATACTGAAGACAATGACACATATCAATATCTACACTACACCGCCATTAAGTATATGAAAAAGACCCAACCTCACTGGGTTAATAAGTATAAACATATTTGATTTTTAATAACAATATTATTATCTTACTTAAGTTTTGTAGTTTATATAACCGCCACTCAGTAAATTATAAAAATGATGATCTAAATTAAGATAATCTCTACATTTACTTACATAACCTCAAAACGTTTCACTTTCAT
Organism: Periplaneta americana; assembly: GCF_040183065.1. Lineage (NCBI taxonomy): Eukaryota > Metazoa > Arthropoda > Insecta > Blattodea > Blattidae > Periplaneta > Periplaneta americana. The sequence goes on from NC_091124.1 coordinate 174,260,766, forward strand.
GTCATCAATATAGCACCAATATTATGTACAATTAATGAAAAATAGATGCATCATGATATTAACTATAATAATATTTAATTTCTAATGATAATAATGTCATCAAACCACCTCAAGTTTCGTAGATTTGAATATCCAATACACAGCTGTACTCAGAAAATTATACACTGCAGAATCAGTTTTTAATAACAAATTGAATTGAGCTCTAAATATGTCGGCAATCCTGCAGGTCATGGCCTTCGTCTAATAGCCTATTGTTTATTGTAGTGTGTGTTTTGTTCTGAAATTCAATCAAGTCGGCCGTGATTCGATAAAATTAGTTCTCAAAACTTACAACAGATGAATTTTGGAAAATAGGAAAATTATGTAGGAAAATTGACATTTCACTGAAAACTACTACTTTTCCGAAAAACTTTGGGTTCCAAGCTTCAAAATGAGGGGCCATTTATTAAAATCCGTTCAGCCGTTTTCCCGTAATTTCCATTACCAGTTCAAATTATATATATATATATATATATATATATATATATATAGATAAGAGAGAAGTTGTTAATTTTGTCTAAATGCACCACTATAAAAGGGCAGTTCATCTTATAAAATATAATCAGACTTTGTAGACAAAAAATATATTCCACCTGTAATTTCTGTATAAAATTCCAGAAAAATCTGTTGCATAGGAGAGAAGTTATTAATTTTTTTAAATGCACCCGCTGTAAAGGGGTAGTTTTTTCTTGTGCAAACGTAATCAGAGTTTGTACACAAAAATGTGCGCCACCTGTAAGCATGTACAAAGTTTCGTAATAATTCGTTAGAATGCAGAGAAGTTATAAATTTTGTCCAGCTAGTGATTTGCGTTCTGTTTCACTGTGTGTTTGTTAAGGTAGATAAAAATGTGTCCAATGTATTTTAACCTGATGTTCGATGTCATGTAAATAAATTTTACATGCTTAAAACACTCGCAAGTGATTAAAAACTTCCTTAATCCATGATTCGTTTCTGCTGTTCAGCCAAACATGGAACAGTTACCGTATGCCCCACCACTGAAAAAAAATTAATTACTGATAAATGCGCAAGAAATTCGCAAACTTTAAAACAGGGATTCAATACTCTAAGGCCCGATTGTATAAACCATTTAATCTTAGATCAGAGGTTAAATTGATCCTTGTTTCAGCTGAACTTGGAATTTTGTGTTGTATAAAGTCTAATCTGAGATTAATTTGTCTCAAACTAAAGTCAACTTTGACTGAAGAAATTTCTCCGATTAAGTTAGATGATCCAAGTTCAGTTATTTCTGTTTGAAATATACGAGTGACAGATTGTGCAAATAATATATCCATTATTATTAATATTAATAGATATGTTACGTACATTTATATATACTTCTTTCAATTTCTTGCCTTAATACACGAACATTCTTATATTTTATAAGGCTCTATCGTGTTCAGCAGTATCAAATAACATAACCTGTAATTATATTATGTTTATAACAACCATTAATTATTAATGGATATGATAGGTACATTAATAAATTTTCAATTAACTGTATTACTAAACGAAAATTGTGGTTTTATAAAGCTTTATTATGTTTAGCACTATCAAACACCATAACATGATAACTCGGAGAACAGTCAACCTTCTTCTTATTGTCCGCCATTATTTACATTGCGCAAAAAACCAGTGTCTCCAACAGAGTGTACGGAAAGTCGCCAAAAAGTAGTTGTAAAGTCGCTAGATTTCTCATTATCAACAAAGAAAGATTAAATTTTGTCACTATGGGGTGCTAAAAAGGTCACTAAATCCCTATTTAAGCAATATAAAAGTTTAAAGAAATTGTTGTAAAAGAGTTAAAGTCGCTAGATTGGCAACACTGAACAAACCTGTCCGCGCATCACGTATTTCACCTGTTTATGCGATGTTGCCAAATCCTTTTCACGTGAACTTAGATTGCATTTGAACCAAGGCAATTTGATCGCAGAAAAGTTTTATACAATAGAAGAAGTGTCTGAACTCGGTTCACTTTTCGATCTTCGATCAAAGTTGATCTTTAGTAAGGGAGTTTTATACAATTGGGCCTAAATGATGCTGTATTAAATGGTAAAAGAACTGTTGTAACCGGTTATATTAAAACTCACATTATATTTGTAGAGCTGTAATAGTAATATGCGTTACAAGAGCGGTATGTTGAAGTTTTCATGTTCGAGGAAAAGTTTGAAAAAGCGAAACGTAGTTGAGCTTTTTTAATTTCCGAGAATTGAAAGAAAACATACCGCTCGTGTATCGTACATTATTTTGTGCGAAGATCGTTTATTACATGCCTGAAAGAGGAATTTCTAATTAGTTGCAATGAAATCTCCATCTTGGTTTCTGTTCAATGACGGCAAATTTGTAAAACAAAAATATCTATCTTCAACATTGTTGCTTTAAAATGTCTTCTGTGTTTACTATACTCCAGCAGGCCGTGATATACATCTGTCTTTTTTCCCCCAGTCTATAAATGCGAACTTAAAACAAACGGCTTCCTTAATGTTACATGCATCACGAATGCAGTACCTTTATGGAGTTGTAGAGTTTACTTAATTTTTGCAAATATTTAAAAACAATAATTAACAGTGTAATTTAGGTGAAATTGCAGTGGTAAGTTTCCAATTTATAATTATTACTATATTGAACGTCTCTAAAAATAATATGTTAAAAGCCTAAAGCAGTAAAATCAATATGTCACTTAAGCGGTAAGAGGAGGGAAATTGTTATGTGTGTTAGGTTGGGAATACTGAATGTGGAATTTTAGACTTACCGCGGATTGGTTTTGTGCGGAGACCAAGCAAATACGCACGATCTCGCACAAAATAATATTTTTTCAATTGTAATGTTTAATCCCTTCTGTAAGAAGAATAGTAATATACGTTACAAGAGCAGTATGTTGACGTTTTCACGTTCGAGGAAAAGATTGAAAAAGCGAAACGTAGTTGACCCGTGATATACGTCTGTATTTTTTTCCCCCCAGTCTATAAATGCGAACTTAAAACAAACGGTAAGGTTATGTAATGATTTATTTTTCATTTTAATATTTTAACAATATTATTTATATAACATATTGCAGTAATAACATCCGCATCTGGAATCTTGTTGATTTTTTCACGGCTTCCTTAATGTTACTTGTATCAGGAATGCAATAAGTTTCGTGGAGTAGTAGACTTTACTTAATTTTTGCAAATATTTAAACACAATAATTAACATTGCAATTTAGGTGAAATTGCAGTGGAAAGTTTCCAATTTATAATTATTACTATGTTAAACGTCTCTAAAAATAATATGTTAAAAGCCTAAAGCAGTAAAATGAATGTCGCGCTTAAGCGGTAAGAAGAGGGAAATTGTTATGTGTGTTACGTTGGGAATACTCAATGTGGTATTTCACACTTACCGCGTATTGGTTCTGTGCGGAAAATAAGCAAATACGCACGATCTCGCACAAAAATACTTTACAAACTTGTAACTGAAGTTACATGAGTAAGAATGTACCTATCTGAACAGATTCCATGTCTCACAAAACAATAAATCACTAACAATTGGCTCTTTTTCACCCACATAGTAAGTCTCTCTGTCTACGGCTGAAAAAGAGCGAGAAGTGTTAGGAAGAACTCATTGTTCAAACCCTTCTAAATATAGCTTGCTGTTGATAGAACAGTAAAAACTATTTCTCACAACATTCCTCAAATGTTAAAAAATATGAATTCATATTCACCTATGTATGCCTAACTAAAGAAGTCGAAATTTGATTTTTGTTCACCTAGACTAGGAAGATTGGACACTGCGAACCACCAAGAAAGCAACTGATGAAGCGACAAACATTGCTGTGTAATTTTCTCTGGAGCCCTTAACCAGAGACAGCGTTCTTTCGCGACCGTAGCCTATCTACAATACAGCATTCTCGGTTTTGCTTCTCTTTCGAAGGCATATGCCATCAATTTTATCGGCTCTTAAGGGTACACTGAAGTGAAATAATGACTTTTAATTAAAAAAAGTTTGTCTTTGTTCTGAAAAAAATACCTCGATACTTACAGATGCTCCTCGTAAAATATCTGATAACTTGCGCTCCTTACAACAGTTGTTTAATGTACGCGAGCATTAAATCCCCTCCAGTCTCTGCTTTTCAATTCCATTTTTGACGGTGTTTTGTTTCTGCATTTTTGCCACATTCAAAACCTTCCACAAATTTTGACCTAGCTTTACGGAAATTATTAATAAACACTCTTTTACACTTTTCTTTTACATGAATAAACTATTGTAACAAATTCGTACTTCTGTCGTATAATTTAAAATTATATATTACTATATGTATAATAACTTGTATAGGTTTATATTATTAATTCACTACCATTATGTCTGATTGTAATCCTTTATTACATATGTTTGTATTATTAATAGTCTACCATTAGGCTATATAATTGTTAAAGCACTGTTTATGAGTTATGTAAATAAGCCTAATGATTTGTGTGTGTGTGCATAGAGCGAAGTTTATTTCATTAAATTAATAAGAGTGTTATAAATTTTGTAATGTACAATGGATTGATGTAATATCCTTATAAACTATTATGTACTGACAGACTGAATGACTAGAACAACCGTGGCTCTTGTTATATTAATGCAGGGAAGGTAGCTGTAATGCGAGTCCGCCACTGCGTGAGCGTTCTGCTCTGGCTTGCCTTGCGGAGCGAGAGCAGCTATGGCCGGCTAAATGGAGCCGCTCTCATGCCCGGCCCTGATATAAGTTGATATTGCTACAACTCCGGGAGTGCTATAAAACATCCTTTAGTTTGTAATACCAACGAAACCCCCGATGCCACAGAGTACCCAGAAGTATTATATCAATAGTAAAAATTCATGACCCGATCGGGAATCTAACCCGTGAACTTCGATCTTGTAGCGAAGTACCTTCACCACAAAGCTAGCCTGCCCCACATACTAACTGTAAGATTCGGAATTGAAGCTTCAATAACAGATTATAGAAAAAGTGAATAGCTATCGGTCTTGCGCCGATAGTGCTTAATCAGCTGATACAGCGCGTAGAGTGCATGAGCTTATCTCGCATGTCACGTGACAGGATAGGCATTAATGGAGGATGGCAATTCAATTACGTACTCCAAGTACCGTAGGCGCCGTTGTTTCTTAATAATGCAAAATTCCAAGTAAGTATTCACACTTTTACTGTTACGACAGGCAGTGTCCACGCCTGTGGAGTAACGGTTAGCACGTCTAGCCGCGAAACCAGGTGGCCCGGGTTCGATTCCCGCTCGGGACAAGTTACCTGGTTGAGGTTTTTTCCGGGGTTTTCCCTCAACCCAATATGAGCAAATGCTGGGTAACTTTCGGTGTTGGACCCCGGACTCATTTCACCGGCATTATCACCTTCATCTCATTCAGACGCTAAATAACCAAAGCTGTTGACAAAGCGTCGTAAAATAACCTACTAAAATAAAAAATAAAAACGATAGGCAGTTATTTTTTTTTCTTTCTGTTATTTATACTTACTTTAACATCTTTGGTCTTATCGCGAGTTAATCTTTTTGAGTGAAATCCAAAGGCCTGTGTACTATTGTTGAGACTGGTTCTATTGTTGTGAACTAGATGGCGACTGTATATGTATTACTGATTTGTTATATGATTTCGGTGATGAATGAGACCGGTGACATTCAGGGACGTTGTGGTCCGAATTCCCTGGCATTTGCCTTATGGTTGAAGGAAAACCCTGAAAAGCCTCAACAAAGAAATTCAACCCGACCGGGAATCAAAGCCGGACTCTCTGCGTAAGAGACCAGCATACTGACCACTACACCACAGAGGAGGTCCTAGGTTGGCAGTTATTATTTTTTTGTCTGTCTGCAATAGAGATACGCTATGTGTGTGCAGTTTGATACGAGTTCATTAGCAGTTCTCTCGTAAATACTACTAGGTTCAAAAAGTTCCCGGAATTTTACTACCATTTTTCGTATTAATATATAACAAGGGATATTATACATTTGTTTTGTTGGTAACATTCATGATGTCATTTCCTTAAAGTTTGTTGATAATGGCAATTATTGGTTTTGAGTTGTAGGCAATTGTTTATCATAGTGTTTTGTTTGTTCGTCGCATTTTGTAATTATGTCCACAGAGCAAAGTACAAACATCAAGTTCTGTGTTTTGCTGGGGACATGATCAGTATGGCTGATGAAGATGGTCATTTCTTAAACAAAATGAAACTGGTGCTACTTGTACGACCCAGTCCCTAAACGACAGTCATCTGAGTGGAAATCGAAAACATCTCCTCGGAAGCAAAAATTTCCTAGGGACACTTCCAAAGGCAAAGTTATTTTAAATGTTATGTTTTATTTAACGACGCTCGCAACTGCAGAGGTTATATCAGCATCGCCGGATGTGCCGGAATTTTGTCCCGCAGGAGTTCTTTCACATGCCAGTAAATCTACTGACATGAGCCTGTCGCATTTAAGCACACTTAAAGCAAAGTTATGTTGCAAGTTTTCTTCGACTCTCAGGGTCTCATGCACCATGAGTTCATTCCAGAAGGTCGTACTGTAACGAAAGAATTGTACGTAGAAACCCTCCGTCGCCTCTGGGACGCAGTGAGAAGGAAACGTCCAGAAAAGTGGGTAGAAAAAAACTGGTTCCTTATGCATGTGACAATGCACCTGCTCATCGCGCAATTATTGTAAAGAATTTTCTTGCCAGGCACAACATAACTGCTTTGGATCACCCACCATACTCTCCTGATCTCTCACCACCTGATTACTTTCTGTTTCCCCGTCTGAAAAGTCATCTGAAAGGACGGAGATTCAATGCTGAAGAGGTTATCGCAAACGCGACGAGAGCACTAAGACGAGTTTCACAAAATGGCTTCCAGGCCTGCTTCCAGGAACTCTACACGCGTTGGCAAAAGTGTGTAGTTGCGGAAGGCAACTATTTTGAAGGGAATTCTGTAGAATAGTGTTTAAGGTACGTTGTTTCTATGATGCTAACAAATTCCGGGAACTTTTTGAACCTAGTATGTATATTAAATAACGAATCCAGAAAAGCATATAGAGTGTTAGTTGGGAGGCCGGAGGGAAAAAGACCTTTAGGGAGGCCGAGACGTAGATGGGAAGATAATATTAAAATGGATTTGAGGGAGGTGGGATATGATGATAGAGACTGGATTAATCTTGCTCAGGATAGGAACCAATGGTGGGCTTATGTGAGGGCGGCATGAACCTCCGGGTTCCTTCAAAGTCAGTAAGTAACATATAACTCTACGACGGTAATATGAAATACATATATCATAAAAATTTCACTTGTCCGATATTAGGCGTACTTTTTTAAAATTTGAGATGTCTGATGCTCCGTTAACTACACTCGTGTATAAAGAACTTGTTAGCTGAACCCCAAATACGAGAAATTCTACGGGCTATTCCATATGAAATCGATCAGTAAAAACCTCGCATTTTTTTTAATACTCTAATTTTTTTCCTATTTATACAAGGTGCTGAGGACAGTGCATTTTCAAAAATATACTACCGAAAGTCCAACGGTTTTCGTACTATTGAGCGACAAATTTAGCATATTTTATAAAAACAAGCCTCTTTCAGCGCTCAGAACTCTGGAACCATTTACTGCAGAACATTGAACGGGAGCTCATTTTGAAGCTGACATTTGGTAGGTTATGTTAAGAAGTAATCCTTATTTTTATTGTATACAGAGAGACAGATAATCTGATTTTACTTACTTTTAGGCTTTTTGCCCATTTGTAAAAATGTAAAAAAGATATTGAGAAAAACCTTGCATTATTAAGAGGGGTTCGGCATTGTTTGCTTAGTGGCTCGGCAATAAGTTTCGAGGGAATTAAATAAATTATTTTCACACGCCTAGACTTGAACGGCGCAGTAACGCACGCACTGGCCGAGAGCTGAAGATAAGCGAGTGTTGGGCGTCATTTTACTCCTGTGTTTATGAAAACCTGTAATAAAGCTAGCCCAGCTATGCGGTACTAGACAAAACATCACTTGTTTATGTCTCCTGGCCTTGCTTGCCTCGGCTATCTCCCGCCTCACAGTGAGTTGGTTAGTTCACGCGCGTACTATTTTTATTTTCTTTATTTGATATTTTCAATACTTTCTTATCAACGTGCCATCAGTAAAAAATATGTGTTGATTTGTACTTTCAATGCGGAATCTAACTATATATTTTTGAAGTATTTCTTCGGTGGCAAAGGCGTCTTAATGAGGAAAAATCTAGATTTCTCCATTTCCATAAAAAGTAAGAAAATCTGTTTATATGTCAATATAAACTTTAATTTCTCAGCATCAAAATAAACCATGATTTTGATCACTGGGTGAAAGGGTTTCGGAGCCACAACAGTTTAAAGTTGCTAATTTTATGAAAATACGATAAATTTAAATATTTTAAATTTAAACACTATGAAGTTCTGATGCCTCAAACTTTGCAAGGAGCATTGTATCACAATGCTCTACGTACAAAAAAGTTTCATTGTATTTAGAAATTGTTAGGTCAATTTTCTCTATATTTCGGTCGATTTGAGATGGAATAGCTCCTACTGCACGTGTCTCACGTCCTGAACCGAGAGTTCCCCAGAGCTTATAACCACGCCTCTTAGGTCTGATCGGACCGGCACGGCAGTTGCAGCGTGGCGACACGGCAGAATATTACATGTGCTGAAAACATTATCCTATGCCATCGCAGGGATCTTTACTGGTTATAATACTGGATACTCTAATCGTGGTTACCACTATCGCTATTATCTCTGATGGCGATTTCCTAAAATGTATGTACACACTAGGCCACTCTTCGTTCAGTCTGGACAACTACTGAATTGCCATAGATTATCATTTCTCAAAGTATGTTCCGCGGTTCCGTGAGCCCTATATGGTTTTAAATGTCATTTTATACTTTTTTTACTTGGTTATTTAACGACACTGTATCAACTACTAGGTTATTTTGCATCGATGGGATTGATGATAGCGAAATGGTATTTGGCGAGATGAAGTCGGGGATTACCTGACATTCGCCTTACGGTTGGGGAAAACCTCGGGAAAAAATCCAACCAGGTAATCAGCCCAAGCGGGAATCGAGCCCGCGCTCGAGCGCAACTCTGAAACGATAGTCAAGCGCCTTAGCCGACTGGGCTGCTCCGGTCGCTATTTTATACTTAGTGGATACTATAAAAATATATGTTACGAAAATATGAATCAGTAATAACATGAAATAACCGATAATAGTAATAATAATAATAATAATAATAATAATAATAATAATAATAATAATAATAATAATAATAATCCAAGAATATGCGTAATAATATTCCAATAATATGTGTAATAATATATTTAATGAACATCTAAAACGGAAAATGCCCATAATATTTATCACTTTCATCACTGGATTCTCTGCGTATGTGTTCACTAAAACAAAATATCGAAAAGACAAAATGCAGAAGTACAGTAAAATGAGACTACAACTTTCCACCATAAAACCAGATTGCAGGCTTAAAAAGCTAATACATTCGTCCCACTGAACAGAATTATTGAGATACTAGCTTTCGCTTGTCTGTTAATTTTATTAAACACTAATAAAATATTACAAGGATTCCGCAGTTACACTTTAGATTAAAAGGGGTTTCGCGGTGGAAAAAGTTTGAGAAACACTGCCATAGAGGAAAGAGTTTACGGATGTGTACACATGACAACCATAATCGCGATTAGGTCGATAATCTCGAGTAGAGACTGTACCACTGGTATTAGTGTTTAGTTACAGGAAATGATGAGGACATAATTTGTTTTGTGAGGGGATAGCCTATACATTCGCTTGTCCATTGCTGATCTTGCTCCATAGCTGACGAAAGGAATCCTGAAAACGCCGATGTGTTGAACGTAGGGTAGTAGACACATGCGGTACCTAGCACCTCCTACTCACCCCCTCTGCTTCTCGCCCCGCAAAGAAACAGCTCAGGAAGTGAGGCACGGGCAGTACTCTGAATAGACTGAAGTTTAAAAGAACTCTTAAATATTAAATAGTAAGCTTACAACTCATGGTATCACACTCGAATATTCAAACGCCCATCGGTGTCAACTTCTGGGATTATCCATTTACTTGTGTTCATCGTTTGGATCCCACGGATTTCATCACTTGGGAAGATGATACGGAGCAGTAGTTTAAAACATTCCACAAATCACTTCCCCCCCCCCCCGCAGAAGTGACAGGACACTGTAATTATATATTTATATATATAATTTGAACTGGTAATGGAAATTACGGGAAAACGGCTGAACGGATTTTAATAAATGGCCCCTCATTTTGAAGCTTGGAACCCATAGTTTTTCGGAAAAGTAGTAGTTTTCAGTGAAATGTCAATTTTCCTACATAATTTTCATATTTTCCAAAATCCATCTGTTGTCAGTTTTGAGAACTAATTTTATCGAATCACGGCCGACTTCATTGAATTTCAGAACAAAACACAAACTACAATAAACGATAGGCTATTATACGAAGGCCATGACCAGCAGGATTGCCGACATATTTAGAGCTCAATTCAATTTGTTATTAAAAACTGATTCTGCAGTGTATAACAATTTTCTGAGTACAGCTGTGTATTGGATATTCAAATCTACGAAACTTGAGGTGGTCTGATGACATTATTACCATTAGAAATTAAATATTATTATAGTTAATATCATGATGCATCTATTTTTCATTAATTGTACATAATATTGATGCTATATTGATGACATGAAAGTGAAACGTTTTGAGGTTATGTAAGTAAATTTAGAGAATATCTTAATTTAGATCTTCATTTCTATAATTTACTGAGTGGCTGCTATATATAACTACAAAACTTAAGTAAGATAATAATATTGTTATTAAAAATCAAATATTTTTTAGCCCAGTGGGGTTGGGTCTTTTTCATATACTTAATGGCGGTGTAGTGTAGATATTGATATGTGACATTGTCTTCAGTATTGGCTCGAGAGAGCGCAAAAATTACAGTTCCTAAGGAAAGATCAAAAGGTATTACTTACTGATAAAATAAGAGGCCTAGAAAATTTTGTAGTCTCCAGATCAATTCAGCAAGATCTCTTAGTAGGATAAAATGATTTTACGCTCTACATTTCAAGTTCTACATGCAGCAGCTATACGAAAATGCTATTGTTCGATAGCTTAGCAAACCTGACATTTTTTTAACTTTCGCCTACAATCCACAATGACCTGAAATAGCTACTGCTATCGTCCTGACATTGATACTTGCGTTTTCGCGTTGAAACTCCAAAACTGAAGTTGGATAGGTTCAAGAGAAAGTATTTGGCCTAAAAAATCCATTCAGAGGAAGTATGTTTCATTATTATGGAAGCAAATAACTATTAAAAAGACAAGCATTCTTCATTGAAAATAAATCTGAAACATTTTTATTTGAACGTCTAAAGAATTTAATTTGCAGCATTTGCTGCACAAGCCACTAGTAATATTATGTTTTACACCTTAGTTGGCAGAACAGTGGACATTCGCATTATGGGATTACTGATAATTCACTTGAAAGGTTGACACCTCTGCTTACTTATCATTAATCCCTCATAAAAATGCAAAACATAGACAGTTTTTACTAAAATTACATTTTTAAATATGATTGCTGAAACTGGTTTTCAAGTAATTTTACTATTGTAATCCTACAACTCGCTGGTACAAGACGTTTCCTTTCTACTATTTAGCATTTAATTTTCTTTGTAGGAAATTTCTTCACGGGTCTTCCCGGTAGTGAACAGGCGATGGGAGCGTCGTGCCATCACACATCTTATTCTAGTGCCGAGATCCTGAAAGCATGGAGCTCTACTGTCTTCGCGCTACGAGTTGGCGCGGGGAGTAGATAGGCGGGACGGGGGAACTTTACGCTACACTCTGACCTGAAAACGTCAGTCCACTTACTTGGCTACACGGGAACGGAGTCAGACATAAAAGATTCCGCATCTTCGGTGCTGTCGCTATGACTATCATTATCACATTTTTCAAAATTTCTGGAGTATGATCTGTTGTTCCAGCCGTGTATATTAATTCGAATCTCTCAACAAAGCCATTAGCCCCACCGCCCCCATCCTGATGAACAACAATGAGTGTTCTGGACACATTTACGGTAGTCAAAACTCCCGTAACATTTTTTATCGTGCCAGAACTTGGAAAACGTTAAATTGGTAGGCATATCTATCCGCATTTCGTCCAGATACAAAATCGGGTTTTCCACTTTCCTAAGCTTTCTTATTTGCTGTAGATATCTTCACGTATTCTAATTTACAGTGTTTTCCTCAATTTTTTTTTGCTGCACACTTCTTCCACCTGAAATCCTTTTTCTTCAGTATTCGTCTTAATGTTGTCTTTCATTTCAAATCAACTTTCTCTTGTGAAAGGGTGGACGTTTGTTGCAGCTTGGTACTATTTCTTTACTTGTTATTTAACGACACTGTAATAACTACTAGCTTCTTCAGTGTCGATTGAATTGATGATGGCGAGATGGTATTTGGCGAAATGAAACCAAGGATACGCCATAGATTACCTGACATTCGCCTTCCGCTTGGGAAAACCTCGGAAAAAACCCAACCAGGTAGTCAGCGCAAACGGAAATCGAACTCACTCCCGAGCACAACTGCAGATCAGCAGGCAAACGCGCTACCTCCTGAGCTACGCCGGTGGCCCTCTTTCTTTTTCAAATAAAAATTCTCAATTATATCTTTTTTGTCAATCTCCCGTCGAAGTCATCTACATTTGCGTTTCGGTAGTCTGGATGTTTACATTTTTTTTCTCCCTCAGGTGTTGACAACGCACTTTCTTCTGTGCAGTCTTTCATTTCATTCCTTATACGCTGTATTGTTCTTGTGGATAGATTAGAGTACTTTTCTACCTTTGCTGTAGGTTTCGTAAGAGGAATCCAAAGGCACTATTGTTCTTTTTCTTCATCACAGAATTATTTTGCACTTCTAATAATATTCCTTTCTTCGCTATAGATTCTCAATCCTTGTTTCCTCTTTGTCGACATATTTACAATAAACAAAAAACTGCTATAAACCTAAATAACAGTGTACAATAACATAAATTCTATTAACTATATCATTATCAACCCTATTAACACGAAAAGCAAAGGATAACTGAAGCAATACAAGATTTGTGGTATACTGAAAACAATTGTCTTGTTGAAACTAATAAAACACTACAGTAAAAACCCCACTATTATTTTCACAAAGTCGCAAAGACTCATAGACACGTGCAGTAGATGTTTGTAAAACAGGAATATTGCAGTGAACAGCGCGGTGCGCATGCGCGACTGTTTCCCATCCGCCCCGTCTAAGTACTTCAGCCGCCTTCTCCTGGCGTGACAACAGTACCTCCATGTCCTCATGCGGCTTCAAGGCGTTTAAAGAGGAAACTTTTACCCATTTTTTATTTTACTTAATAATGCATAGGAGCTATTCCATCTCAAATCGACCGAAATATAGAGAAAATTGACATTACAATTTCTAAATACAATGAAACTTTCTTTGTACTTAGAGAACTGTGATACAATGCTTTGTGCAAAGTTTGAGGCATCAGAACTTCATAGTGTTTAAATTTAAAATATTTAAATTTATCGAATTTTCATAAAATTAGCAACTTTAAACTGTTGTCGCTCCGAAACCCTTTCACCCGATGATTAAAATCATAGTTTATTTTGATGCTAAGAAATTAAAGTTTATATTGACATATAAACAGATTTTCTTACTTTTTAATGGAAATGGAGAAATCTAGATTTCTCCTCATTAAGACGGCTTTGCCACCGAAAAAATATTTTAAAAATATATAGTTAGATTCCGCATTGAAAGTACAAATAAACACATATTTTTTACTAATGGTACAGTATGTTGATAAGAAAGCATTGAAAAATCAAATAAAGAAAATAAATAGTACGCGCGTCAACTAACCAGCTGACTGTGAGACGGGAGCTAGCCGAGACAAGCAAGGCCAGGAGACGTGATGTTTCGTCTAGTAGCGCATAGCTGGGCTAGCTTTATCACAAGTTTTCATAAACATAGGAGTAAAATGACGCCCAACGCTCGCTTATCTTCAGATCTCGGCCAGTGCGTGCGGTACTGCGCCGTTCAAGTCCAGGTGTGTGAAAATAATCTATTTAATACCCTCGAAACTTATTGCCATATCACTAAGCAAACAATGCCGAATCCCTCTTAATAATGCAAGGTTTTTTCTCAATATTTTTTTACATTTTTACAAATTGGCAAAAAGCCTAAAAGTAAGTAAAATCAGATTATCTGCCTCTCTGTGTACAATAAAAATAAGGATTACTTCTTAACATAACCTACCAAATGTCAGCTTCAAAATGAGCTTCCGTTCAATGTTCTGCAGTAAATGGTTCCAGAGTTCTGAGCGCTGAAAGAGGCTTGTTTTTATAAAATACGCTAAATTTGTCGCTCAACAATACGAAAACCGTTTGACTTTCGATAGTATATTTTTGAAGATGCACTCTCCTCAGCACCTTGTATAAATAGGGAAAAAATTAGGGTATAAAAATGCGAGGTTTTTTACTGATCGATTTCATATGGAATAGCCCATATGGTTCATTTACGTCATTATAAACTCTTGTACATTAACCCAAGTTTAATCCTAATACACCTCAGTACAAATGTCATTAAAGAACAATACCCTGAATTGTGGAAACAATCTAAAAACTAAACGCCAGGATTTGTAATGCTGGTCGTGTTCAGTTGAAATTCCGTATTATCGGGACATTGTTCCAAAACTAACAACAATACACATTTATCAATCGCTAAGACGAAAGTCAAAATATACAGTTCAATGTACAATGAGACGGAAGCATGTAATTTATATTTAAGCTAAAATCATTCGCAAATGTTTTTGTTTTCTACAGGGACATCACTTTATTTTTACTTCAATTTTTATTGTACCTGAGTTTTTGAATGTACTTCACTCCCACCCCCTCTACTAGTAAACTTCCAACCATACTCCACACAGAACCGAGGCCGCGTATACAATACTGAGTTAGTGAGTATAGTACGTTCCAGAAATATGTTCGCGTTTTCCATTGACGAAAGAGCTTTCAATATTGAATCATATTTTCGCACAGGTACTATCGTCCGTTTGCCTACGTCGCATCCCGGTTTCCCCCACCTGCTTCTGTTCGTCCCTCTGTAAAGTCTAGTAGCTGGGTTGTCTTAGCTCTTTTCTGAAAACATTAATTTCTGTTAGGTATTGGACGTCTACGTAATATTATACAACCGTTTAAAATAACTTAAATAAAAGGGCCTCCTTAAGTAATTAACTGTCACGCGATATCCCCCCTTTTCTACGACCCTGCGACAAAACCACTTGAATGGACGGTAGATAGCATTTCTGAGTAATTTTATCTTTTCGGATCGGGCAGAAGTGAAGATTAAATTTACAGTACGTATGGTACTCTTTTATAGAGTAGGTACAGAAATATTTCAACATGAGTTAGGTATTAGTACGAAGGACGAAATTGGTAATTGGAATTAGGTACGATAGTCTATATTGCGATAATATGCACAAAAGAACTGAAGTCTGTATCGAAATGAACGGCCACATTTTCAAAAATGTGTTTAAATATCCATATTGTGATTATTTTTCAATTTAACTTTATTCTCTATATTGTACGCTAATGTGCTGTAACAGTACAATATACACTGTATAATGAATACGTCCGAATGGATAGCTCAGTTCGTGAGTAAAAACACTTATTGTTAATAAGTACTGTATTTTGATTAAACAAAAACCTAATGAAAATTATCAAACTCAAAATTTCGATATTTCCTAGTTTACATAAATGGATGAACTACTTTTATTCCCTCCTATACCTAGTAAAGTGATTTGTATTTTACGCCAGTATCATCGAACTCCAGTCTTGGAAGGGGGAGCAAGCGGTGTTTCCGTTTCTAGACCTTTAATCCGAAGATATAGCCAGGTTGGTATTAAAAATGTTAGTAAAAATAAAATGATGTCCCTGTATATCTATCTGTAGATAAGGATGAATATAATAGATAAAAAAATCCGACCTTTAGCAATAAGGAGTGATTATGAATTATAAAACAATGCCTGAATGATAAAGAGATTTGAGCGTTACGAGAAAATCTACCATAAACCATTCTGTTCACCACAGATTCCACTTCGATTTGCCGGTATATGAACCCGACCCTCCAGTATAGAAAGCTTACACACTCTTCGTTCTTTAACGGTTCGTCATTCGCTATACCTACTCACCGTTAACACGTCGTAAGAAGATGGATGGTTATGCGTTTGAAAATCAGGTTAAAATGTAATGGGAAAGCCCTAGCTTGAGTACACAAGTTGCGCATCTGCCAGGAACACCTGTTTGATATGGGCAGTGAAAGAAAGCCCGGCATTCATAGCACGCACAGACCTCGGCACAACCGGGTCAATGCTACGAGGCGAGCGATGTCTTCAAACACACGCCACTTCGATGTGACGCGACCCTTTATGAATAAAATCATTCCTATTGCCCAACAAGACAAATATATAGAATTTCCTTCACCTCAAAGGGTATGCAAACATGTTCCTTGTTGATACAAAGAAATAAACTTGCAACATAGCAAACAAGTCATTGGATTGGTGATGCATTATCTATATATATATATATAATTTGAACTGGTAATGGAAATTACGAGAAAACGGCTGAACGGATTTTAATGAATGACCCGTCATTTTAAAGCTTGCCATCCAAGGATTTTCAGAAAAATAGTAACTTTCAGTGAAGCGTTAGTTTTCCTACATAATTTTCCTATTTTCCAGAATCCATCTTTCGTCAGTTTTGAGAACTAATTGCATTTCAGTATAAAACAAAACACACACTACAATAAACAATAGGCTATTACACGAAGGCCATGACCTACAGGATTGCTGACATAGCTACAGCTCAAATTCAATTGGTTATTAAAAACTTCAAGACGCACTAAAAATAATTTACACGTCTGATTCTGCGGTGTGTGATTTTCCGAGTACAGCTATGTATTGGATATTAAAATCTACAAAACTTCAGGTGGTTTTATGACATTATTACCATTAGAAATAAAATATTATAGTGAATGCGTAAGATAATAATATTGTTATTAAAAATCAAATAGGCCTATTTTTATAGTTATTAATCAAGTGGGGTTGGGTCTTTTTCATATCCTTAATGGCGGTGTGATGTATATACTTACTGATAAAATAAGAGGCCTACAAAATTTTGTAGTCTCCCGATCATTTCAGCAATATCTCTTAGCAGGATAAAATGATTTTACCCTCTACATTTCAAACTCTACATGCAACAGCTATACCAAGACGCTATGTTTATTGTTCTAAAGCACAGCAAACCTGACGTTTTTTTTAACTTTCACTTGCAATCCACAATGACCTGAAATAGCTCTTCTTTTATTCCCACATGAAACACCCACTGATCATCCTGACATTGTTACTTGCGTTTTCGCGTTGAAACTCAAAAATTGAAGGTGGATAGGTTCAAGAAAAAGTATTTGGCATAAAAACACCATTCAGAGGGAGTATGTTTCATTATTATGGAAGTAAATAACTTTCAAAATGTCTGGTATTTTTCGTTGAAAATAAATTTGAAAAATTTTTATTTGAACGTCTAATAAACTTAGTTTGCAGCATTTGCTGCACAAGCCACTAGTGTAAATATATTTCCATAATATCGTAATTATTATAGATAGACATGCTTTGAATTTATTCTCTAGTAAGATTTAAACAGGACTTTGGAATTATAAAGAAGCGATGTTACGTAAAAGTTATGCAATACATATTGTATTTGCCAACTTTGGAAAACAAATTACACATTATACCATATACCTACTCAGTGTCAAAAATTGTTTTTATTGTCTTCGAGTTAAGGCATTTCCCCCACGTTCCACAGTCTGAATATGGGCATAATTCTGTTTATGAAGTGGGAAACTTAATTCGACAAACAGTTGTAAAAACTTGACTATCCTCTATATAGGCCAGCTATACTGTTATAGAGGGAGATAGAACGATTTCCTTGGAGAAAAGGGGAGGCACAATAGGATGATACGCTAATTCACAATACATAATCTTATCACGAGCATATGAATGATCTTACACTCATAGAAAGGACAAATACGTAGGCCTACATATACACAATGAAAAAATAAACATTCATTATGCCTTCTGAAGAAGCTATATCTTGCTTAGCTAAGTACACCAAAATTTATCAACTGAATAAAAACAAATGAACCACTTTACTTACAGAAATCTCAATGACTATTTCGTTTTATGACGTCATTCCATTTTCGACCAATGAAGTGTAATGAAGTTTTGAATTCCAACCAATCACAGTCAGACTTTGCGATAATTTTTGCAGCTAGATTTATCGCCATCAATTTATCGCATGGTCGTTCTTTTGTTTAGTCGTTGTCGTCAACTGTTTCCCCGTGAATTGATGATGATCATGAATACATTAAGATGCAACTACACGGTTAAACTTTTCTTTCAACTTTAAAGCAATGAATGCAAGATTGATATTTAATATTAATTAATATATTTACGCAGTGAAGACGACGTTCAAAACGGCGCACCATGTAGACACAACATCTTCATGCATCTTAATTGAACGTACCTTCTAAACTTGATTCTTTCAATATTCTTCCCAGATTGCACGCATACGCAATTGGAATACTGAACTGTGTAGACGCAGCTTTAGTTCCGTTACACACTACAGCGAGAATGCGTTTGTCGAGCTATAAAAATGCTTTCGTGTAGCACTGATTGTAACGGTCGAAATAAGACATAGCTGACATTGGTCCTCCTCCCACAGGTAACATAACCTATACGTAGCCTATAAAATTTGTATTTTGTGAATTAAATTAAACAGTTAATAGAAAGTCAGATGTTCAAATTTATGTAACATCATCGCATATCAAACCCAATGACCTTGCATAGTAATAATAAGGTCTTTTCATCAAACTGCCTTCCGTATGGCGTAATAAAATTCGTGTTTTAATTAGGCCTATCTATACAGAGATGGCTTCACTGTGTAGCAACATGTCTCGCTGTGAATACATAAGCATTGGTATATAGCTGTCCCCACTGTTACTGTTAAATTAAATTATGATTTCAGCAGATAATGAAAATGTATTTATGTTATACTAATAAGAGAAAAGTGCAGTACATGTAATTAACATTGTTAAACCTGTATTTCGCTTTTCGCAAATGGCATCACTGAATGATAACATAGAATTTCTTTATTGCAGTAATAGATATTCATCTACGAGTATTTCAACTTCACAATGTCTGAATAGGTTAAGTATTCGTTAATAAACAATTATTAACATTTTGTGATCGAATTTTAGGGATATATTATTTACATTTTTATTTTATTCACGAAATAGTCCTAATAAGTGCCACTCGAGGTCTGAGATTTCCCAGATAAATACTACAGATCATTTTCAGTGGCAACTGAGTAAAACTTAAGTAATAACTTGCAGTTTATAGTTTACTGACCAGCTATTACTTCTTTATTCAGTAATTAGGTCTACTTGTCCGATTCAGCAACTGCAATTACTTACACATTTTTAAGTTTACTAGAGAAATGAAAACTTGCGCTATACTCGAGAATTACCACGGTAGCTTTGAACCGTGCCGTTACGTTTACCACCAAATTTAATTACATACACAATGTTGCCAACATAAGAACATGATTTTTGGTATCTGGTGTCGTTAGAAGGAGAAATTTGTTTCTTTTTCTCTCTACCTCCTTCGTTCTGAACATTACTGAGAGATAGCACCACTGTTGCTCTCATCTATTGCAATGATTTTTCCCTGGACCACCAATTTGCTTGGACGACATTTCTACATACAAGATTAAGACAGATCTTACAAGCGATCTCCAGTTACTAACAGTATGGTCATCAAAATAGTGAGTCCATTTTATCTCGAACTAAAATCTCTCTCGCATTTTCTTTTGTTTCATCACGGCCAATGGATTTATCTCTTCGGTATCTACGTTTCTAGTCCGTCATGGCCTTTATGACAGTTTTTATTTCGTAATATTGATAGACGGTAATATAATTAAAGCGGTGAATAATTTCATAGCCCCTAAAGTTTTTTTTTTTTCCGTAAAAGGCTAGATATTTTCTCTATTATCCAGTTGTTCCATGAGTTGTTAATTTGGCTATGAAGGCAATGACTGCTTTTCTATCTGTCAGGAAAGAAAAAAGATGCAAAATTAGAAGGGATATCAGTCCCAGTAATTCAGAGGAGCTTCTGAGATTTGAAAGAGGAAGTGTCAACTTCTTAACCCTTCGGCGGGCGCGTCTTTTCTCGTAACACGACCAGGCGCGCGGAGTACACTGTGCGCCACACAATTTTTCATTAAAAAAACGGCCTTTTCTATAATGTTAATTGAATATTTTTAATATCGTTCATATACACTTTATTATTATTATTATTATTATTATTATTATTATTATTATTAGACTTCGTTGAATTGCCACAAGCAGCATGCAATCAGGTTGCCGATGTACGGTAGTATAGAGGAGGTGAGCGACCTCACGGTCTCGTAATATAAGCAGTTCATGTTAAGAGTTGTGACCGGTCCAAATAGATAGAGCAGCTACCGCTAATGTGTACCTATGTAAGCACTTGTCTTTGCATTACTGTGGTTGGAATAGTCAAAGCTTAACATTTGTTCAGTGCAGACAAGAATTCAATCTAACATACTACAATGAGAGTGTTGCTGTTACAAATAATTGCCCCTGGAATACCCTTACCCCCGCAGCCAATCTTGGCCCGTTGGAGAACGTGGTTGGATGTTGTTAATTATTATGCATAACATTACGGCAAAATAATGGAGATAACTGATGCATTGGATAGCACAGACAGTTCCACTGTTGCAGCTGTCAAATCATGGCCTTCTGAACAGCTATTGGAAGATATTCTGTTCATTGATTCTAATTTTAAAATCGTGTCCAAAAGCATCACCCTGTTAGAATCGTCTGAACTACAACTCTCAGAAGCCCTTAATATAGTGCATAAAGTATCACAAACCGTTATCCAAAATAACAATTCACTAATTTCAGAAAAAGTTAAATGTAAGTTGAAAAACGTTATTGCTAAATATTCTGCCTATTCACAACTTCATATTATAAATGATGTACCATCAGGTCACGACAAGACATCTGAAGTTGATGTACTAAAAAGTAGTGACTTTCCGTTCTTCAAATATGTACGTATTACATCGTGTGATGTTGAACGTACATTTTCCCAAAATAAAAACTGTTTAAGTGATCATCGGAGGAGGTTACTTTGCAGTCGCTCAAAATGTAAGTAACTCTTCACTGCAATGCACATATTCAAGGATGATGTGAGTATCTTACATTAAATTTTAAGAGTTAATATATCTCACTATAAAATAATTGTGTATTTACATGTTTAGACATTTCCTACTTCAATGATCATTGATTATATTTCTTGAATGCAGGATACAGGTTTTATTGTAACCGCAGTATACTGCTCAGTGTTTACATCAGAGGCATTCTCTATCATTTGCACGTCCTCTTCTCATACAGTCTATACTGCGTGCGCAGTAAACCTTACGATTGTCGTGGCAATTCCACGAAGTCTAATTATTATTATTATTTAATACAAAGCGAACACTCTAATGGAGAAATAGGAGCGCACAGAAGAAATAGGAATTTATCCCCTCCACACACAACCGGAAAATCACGGCATGGCGCACACCGTGCCCGGCGCGCCAGTCGGAGGATTCCCTTTATATCCACACAACTCGCGTGGGCTGACGAAACGCCAGAGACCCACATCGAGTGCACACAAACTCTGTGTGACTTGAAATTGTGGTTTTCTGTTAACGCACACAGTGACGTATATATTATGCAAATCTAATCTTTCAGGTAAAGCTTCCCGTAAAGCAGATTTGAATAATTTCAAAGGAAAATTGTTCCGGGGCCGGGTATCGATCCCGGGACCTCTGGTTGAACGTACCAGCGCTCTGCCAACTGAGCTACCCGGGAACTATATATTATAGTCTATACTTAAATGATAACCAACAGCATATTCACGTAATCAATGTTGGCAACCCTCCTGTTTGAAACTACGCTACAGAAAATTAAAAAAAGTGAATTATATCGTCAGCAAATATGCTCAGACTGTGTTGTGCATTTAATAACTGTTACAAATAATTTATTTTCATCACATCTAACATTAAAATACATCCAAGCAATAAAAGTATCTTTGGCACATTTGGGTGGCAACACTGGTCGCAACCGCAGCAAAAGTTTAAACAAAACCGATATCAAAAATGCTGCGGCTGCAACCCTGAGAACCCTGTTCACACGTCGCTACTTTTAAGCTGCGCGCAGCATGGAAAAGTAGCGGGCAGCAGGTTCGGCAGCCGCTACTTTTCGGGTTGTACCGTTGTTCACACGTCGCAGTACGAGTGTTGCGCAGTTTTTTGTACTGCAGCGCTGCAAAAGTAGCGACGTGTGACCGTACATTAAGAGCCATTTTTTATCCGATACCGATTAGGCCTAAACAAGAAGTGGAGCATTACGTTCACAGCAGCAAATTATACTTTTTTACATTATTACAAGGACATCTGCAATACATATGTTTAGTTAACGTTCCGATGACTGGTTGGAAACTCGTGACAGCAATAAGGCATAACTTATGAGGCAACTAAGCCAGGAAATAATGGGTTAGGATTGCATGTTCCTTTCTTCACCATTGCATACATCGCCGATTAGTAACATATTTCACTAATCGGATTTAAGATGTATGCATCAATTGTTTTTTTCTCTGACATCTTCAAGTGAGACGTACTGCCTGATAATTTATGTATGAGCCAGCACATTCAAAGGTTAATCTGAAATGCATTACATTCAATGTAGGTATTTTTCCATTTGTTTACTCAGTGAACACTTCAAATTTTCCAGGTATTACTTATCAGTAGACTTCGTGGAATTGCCACGAGAATCCCAAGGTTCACTATGCACGCGGTATAGACCGTATGAGAATGAGGCGTGCAAAGGATGGAGTATGCCTCTGATGTAAACACTGAGCAGTATACTGCGGTTACAATAAAACCTGTATCCTGCATTCAAGAAATATAATGGATGATCATTGAAGTAGGAAATGTCTAAACATGTAAATACACAATTATTTTATAGTGAGATATATTAACTCTTAAAATTTAATGTAAGATACTCACATCATCCTTGAATATGTGCATTGCAGTGAAGATTTACGTACATTTTGAGCGACTGCAAAGTAACCTCCTCCGATGGTCACTTAAACAGTTTTTATTTTGGGAAAATGTACGTTCAACATCACACGATGTAATACGTACATATTTGAAGAACGGAAAATCACTACTTTTTAGTACACCAACTTCAGATGTCTTGTCGTGACGTGATAGTACATCATTTATAGTACGAAGTTGTGAATAGGCAGAATTTTTAGCAATAATGTTTCTCAACTCACATTTCATTTTTTCTGAAGTTAGTGAATTGTTATTTTGGATAACGGTTTGTGATACCTTATTCACTATAATCTGAGAGTTGTAGTTTAGACGATTCTAACACGATGATACTTTTGGACACGATTTTAAAATTAGAATCAATGAACAGAATATCTTCCAATAGCTGTTCACAAGGCAATGATTTTGCAGCTGCAACAGCGGAACTGTCTGTGCTATCCAATGCATCAATTACCTCCATTATTTTGCCGTAATGTTCTGCATAATAATGAACAGCATCCAACCACGTTCCCCAACGGGTCAAGACTGGCTGCGGGGGTAAGGGTATTCCAGGGGCAATTATTTGGAACAGCAACACTCTCATTGTAGTATGTTTGATTGAATTCTTGCCTGCACTGAACAAATGTTAAGCTTTGACTATTCCAACCACAGTAATACAAAAACAAGTGCTTACTTAGGTATACATTAGCTGTAGCTGCTCCATCTATTTGGACCGGTCACATCTCTTAACATGAATTGCTTATACTACGGGACCGGGCGGTCGCTCACCTCCTCTATACTACCGTACACCGGCAACCTGATTGCATGGTGCGTGTGGCAATTCAAAAGTCTACTTATCAGTAAAAGTAAACTTTTATTCAGTTGAAAGTCAATGACTGCTTTTAATGACCAGTAATAACTTTCAGTGCCAAGTAATCACTTAAAAGATTTTACTAAGTTTTATTCAAATGACCCAATATCAAATAAATATTGTCGATTTTTGTTAACAAGATCTTAAGATCCTTGTTTGAGCTAGAAAGCTGTGTCATCAGTGATTCTGTAGGATCCTTCATATTTGCCCACTTCGCCATTTTTTATCACTTGTAGGTTGAATGTCATCACTCTCAACAATAGCAGATGCCTCAACACTCACACTATTATTCATAGGATTAGCAGTATCTTCATTAGTATTAATAAGTTTATCTCCACTTTGTTCTGTACTAAAAAAAAAAAAAAAAAAAAAAAAGGGAACGGAGAATTCGCAAACTCACAGTCACATGAAGTGAACCGAATAAACTCTCTCTTAGAAAATGTTCCAGGCTTGTCCCAATTCTTTCCTTCCCATACTACGAAAAGATAAATCGCATAATGAATGTCTATATTTAGAAACATAACGTTTACGTAAAGTTAGATTTGTATATTAACTAGTGGCTTGTGCAGCAAATGCTGTGAACTAAGTTCATTAGACGTTCAAATAAACATTTTTCAGATTTATTTTCAATGAAGAATACCAAATATTTTGAAAGATTTTTGCTTTCATAATAATGAAACATAATCCCTCTGAATGATGTCTTTTATGCCAAACACTTTTTTTTTAACCTATCCACCTTCAGTTTTAGAGTTTCAACGCGAAAACGCAAGTAAAAATGTCAGGACGATCAGTGGTTTTTTCATATGGGAGTAAAGCATTAGGTATTTCAGGTCATTGTGGATTGTTGGTGAAAGTTAAAAAAAAAAAGTCAGGTTTGCTGTGCTTTCGAACAACAGACATAGCATCTTGGTATAGCTGCTGCATGTAGAGTTTGAAATGTAGAGGATAAAATCATTTTATCCTGCTAAGAGATCTTGCTGAAATGATCGGGAGACTACACAATTTTTTAGGCCTCTTATTTTATCAGTAACTAATACCTTTTGGTCTTTCCTTAGGAACTGTAATTTTTGCGCTCTCTCGAGCCAATACTGAAGAAAATGACGCATATAAATATCTACACCACACCGCCATTAAGAATATGAAAAAGATCCAACCCCACTTGATTATTAACTATAAAAATAATTTATTTTTAATAACAATATTACGAGTATTATCTTACGTAAGTTTTGTCGTTATATATAAGCTATATATACTATGTAGCCGTCACTCAGTAAATTACAGAAATGGAGATCTAATTTAAGATATTCTCTACATTTACTTACATAACTCCAAAACGTTTCACTTTCATAACATCAATATAGCATTAATATGTATAATTAATGAATAATAGTCACATCATGGCATTAACTATAATAATATTTCATTTCTAATGGTAATAATCTCATAAAACCACCTCAAGTTTTGTAGATTTTAATATCCAATACACAGCTGTACTCAGAAAATCACACACCGCAGAATCAGACCTGTAAATTATTTTTATAGGAAATCTTGAAGTTTTTAATAACCTATTGAATTTGAGCTGTAGATATGTCAGCAATCCTGTAGGTCATGGCCTTCGTGTAATAGCCTATTGTTTATTGTAGTGTGAGTTTTGTTTTATACTGAAATGCAATTAGTTCTCAAAACTGACGAAAGATGGATTTTGGAAAATAGGAAAATTATGTAGGAAAACTAACGCTTCAAAATGAGGTGTCATTCATTAAAATCCGTTCAGCCATTTTCCCGTAATTTCCATTACCAGTTTAAATTATATATATATATATATATATATATATATATATATATATATATATATATATATATATATAGATTTGCAAATAAACCCATAACTCCACAGAATTATGCTTTCGTCATACCTATTTCTATAGAGAAACAGTAGCATATCACTTTGACCTGAAGGAGCAATGCTTCCTTGTATCTACACTGTCAATCTTTCACAAATATTCATGATACAATTCCATTTGAAAATTGATAATAATGTACCGAATGCCAGAGTATTCAAATTCTGATGGCTCAAGTAAAATAATTTTCGGTAGACAAAGGCGGTGATTGGGCGAGTTTTCTTGGAAAACTCTCGCTTTCCCTTGCGTGATTATGTCATTGCTTTATTCAAGAAATTATCCCTTTCAACGATGCAAAAAGTATCCACAAATTACTTCATCTTCGACGAACGATTTACACAACAAGTCACCGTGGGAATTTTCAGATGTCACAGAAGAAAGAGAGAAGCTCTTAAATAGTATATTCGACTCTTTAAATAGACGCTGGACATTGTAACTTAATAATTGTCACTTATCAAAAAATCAGCATTCATATCTTAATACTACGACAAACATCAATGCAATACATGCAATATAAACTAGTCAATATCAGTTTCACTTTACGCTGTGTCTTAAATTAACTGAATAAAATATATATTATTTTAATGTACCGAAGTACATATGATATATCCATGCAGATATTCTGCGTCATCATAAGATGAAAGAGTAATGGAAGGGAGAAAAATTCTCTCCGGCGCCGGGATTTGAACCCGGGTTTTCAGCTCTACTTACTGATGCTTTATCCACTAAGCCACACCGGATACCCACCCCGGCGTAGGACAGAATCGTCTCAGATTAAGCTCCAACTCTTGGGTTCCCTCTAGTGGCCGCCCTCTGCATTACGTCATAGATGTCTATGAACGTAGGACTGAAGTCCACACATGTGCGGAGGTGCACTCGTTTTGAGTGACTAGTTGGCCGGGATCCGACGGAATAAGCGCCGTCTTAAATCACAAAGTGAGTTACGCATATCATATATATTCCGTCGGATCCCGGCCAACTAGTCACTCAAAACGAGTGCACCTCAGCACATGTGTGGACTTCGGTCCTACGTTCATAGACATCTATGACGTAGTGCAGAGGGTGGCCACTAGAGGGAACCCAAGAGTTGGAGCTTAATCTGAGACGATTCTGTCCGACGCCGGGGTGGGTATCCGGTGTGGCTTAGTGGATAAAGCATCAGCACGTAGAGCTGAAAACCCGGGTTCAAATCCCGGCGCCGGAGAGAATTTTTCTCCGTTCCATTACTCTTTCATCGTATGAATAAAATATGTTTCTTTTCTAGCAATTTAAAGGGAGAGGATGGTACTTTTTGGTGAAAAATGAGTAAATTTTCAAAAAAAAAATCTTTAAAATACCCTGTGACATGTGTGGAATGCATAGCATAACATTTTGTGGGTATTTGTGCCCTTATCGCATGTTGTGTCGCCATTTTTAAACTTCCTGCGTTATGGATTTTTAAATCACTCGCCCACTTTTATTGTTGTTTCCGGTAAATTAAATTTTCAAAAAAAAAAAAAAAATTTCTTCAAAATACCCTTTGATATGTGTGGAATACATTGCATAACATTTTGTGGGTATTTGTGCCCTTATCGGATGTTGAGTCGCCATTTTTAAACTTCCTGCGCTTTGGATTTTTAAATCACACGTCCGCTTTTATCGGTTTCCAGTAACTTCATTTTTTCTTCGCTACATTGCCAGACAAAAATAGATATAATTTCTGAACTATTAAAGATACATGCATGAAATTTAGAACACATATTCTTTAGACTATTAGAAAACTTTTCTCTGGAACAGAATTTTGTTAATTAATTTCATTTCTAAAATACGTTCGTTTGTTTGCAAGAAAGGAAATTAGAAAATTGTTATTAAATTTTAATTATTTATTTTACAAACGTAGGGACTGATATCAAAATTCTGTTACAGACAGTTTGTAGAACATGCTTTTGCAAATACATTGCAAACAAACTGTTTGAATCTATCTTTAAAAACGGTTTAGATATATCGGTTTTAGTACAATCCTGCATTGGGTATATTTTTTTTCAAATTTTGGTCCCCAAATAATTTTTTTTTCAAAATATTTTTATTTGGTTGAGTTACCACAGCTATGAGCCCTCTACATACAAAAATTTAATAATTTACACCGAATAGGAAAAAAGTAAAAAAAAAAAAAAATACCATCCTCTCCCCTTAAACAGTAACATCTATAAAATACCACTGTACATTCTAAGAAACACGCGATATTAAAAGAGGCGATAAACATAGATCTTGTTGAATAATTCTTCCCGGGTTCTCAGCCAGGTGAATTGGATTGTTGCTTCCAAGCTTTCGATAACTAGCTCTGCCATTTTCTTCAGGGGTTGATCGAAAGCTTGGAAGCAGCAAATCAAGTCACCTGGCTGAGAACCCCAGAAGATTATTCCATATCCAACGCCGGGAAAGTCTCAAGTCCTACATAGACCTTGTTCTCTCTTTTTCTTTACTTGTCTCTTATTTCTTCAATATTTAGTCTCTTATCTGAGTTTCGTCACTAAGACGACGCTTCTGGAATGGTAATATAGTGAGCCGATAAAGGAATATTTATGGAGAAGTACTGATAAAATGGCAAGGAAACATTCTTCAGCTAAATTCAAGCTTGGGTATATTTAAGTTTAAACTTTGATCCATCTTCAAACAGGCTAACGCTACGCCTTTCACGATAAGCCTTACTACAAAAAAACATAGTCACTACCATCACCGTCATAACCACCACCCTCTACTTCTCGTTTCATTCTTGTGAAGATAATGAACTAACACAAGATAATCTCAGGTACAAGGACTCCTGGTTGTGTGAAAAGCATGCCGCTTAAGCTGACAAAGCAAATCAATACACGATAGGAGACCTACGATAGATATTTCCACTTGCTTCAAAGGGAATCGAATATTTGTCCATTGAATTTGAGCCACTATGAAGTACGTAACGCAATACATACATTCCTTATTTTAAATCAATAGAGAGAATAAGCCTATGTAGCAATAACTTCACTTAGTGGCAAAATTATTTTGGGCTATGTTTGAAAAACAATATACAGTGAAAGCTTTCCTTACGGACACCCCCAAGATACGGACAGATTTTTATGTCCCAACTGAAATAATATAGAAATAATGATAAATTTAACTCTCGTTTACGGACACTCTCAGACATGGACACGGACAGCTGTTTCACAGTCCTAAAGCTTGCTTTACCTCCAGACTGCGGACAGAGCTTGGTTTTCAAGACCTAGGCCCGATTGTATAAACCATTTAATCTTAGATCAGAGGTTAAATTGATTCTTGTTTCAGCTGAACTTGGAATTTTGTGTTGCATAGAGTCTAATCTGAGATTAATTTGTCTCAAACTAAAGTCAACTTTGACTGAAGAAATTTCTCCGATTAAGTTAGATGATCCAAGTTCAGTTATTTCTTTTCTGTTTGAAATATACGAGTGACAGATTGTGAAAATAAAATATCCATTATTATTAATATTAATAGATATGTTAGGTACATTTATATATATTTCTTTCAATTTCTTGCCTTAATACACAAACATTCTTATATTTTATAAGGCTCTATCGTGTTCAGCAGTATCAAATAACATAACCTATAATTATATTATGTTTATAACAACCATTAATTATTAATGGATATGATAGCTACATTCATAAATTTTCAATTAACTGTATTACTAAACGAAAATTGTCGTTTTATAAAGCTTTATTATGTTCAGCAGTATCAAACACCATAACATGATAACAACTCGGAGAACAGTCAACCTTCTTCTTATTGTCCGCCATTATTTACAATGCACAAAAAACCATTGTCTCCAACAGAGTGTACGGAAAGTCGCCAAAAAGTAGTTGTAAAGTCGTTAGATTTCTCATTATCAACAAAGAAAGATTAAATTTTGTCACTATGGTGTGTTAAAAAGGTCGGTAAATCCCTATTTAAGCAATATAAAAGTTAAAAGAAATTGTTGTTGAAAAGGAGTTAAAGACGCTAGATTGGCAACACTGAACAAACCTGTCCGCGCATCACGTATTTCACTTGTTTATGCGATGTTGCCAAATCCTTTTCACGTGAACTTAGATTGCATTTGAACCAAGGTAATTTGATCGCAGAAAAGTTTTATACAATAGAAGAAGTGTCTGAACTCGGTTCACTTTTCGATCTTCGATCAAAGTTGATCTTTAGTCAGGGAGCTTTATACAATTGGGCCCTAATGTGTTACAAAAATGGAAAATTTAGTACAGAAATTCCTTAACATGAAAGAAGAGAATAAGGGACTCGTAGGCTACCACTAGTCCAGCCGGCTACAGCTTGTTAGCTGGAAGCGGGTGGATAAACAAAGTCATAAAATTTAACCTGTCTGATGGTTCCAAAGTTTCCGCGATCGTGAAATTGTATTTGACACATGATAGGGTTAGTAGGATTATTTTCTTCACTTCAATCAGTTGTTCTGTTTCGAAAGACATGGCACTTGAACGTAAAGGTTAAGTGGAAAAATGTAAAGGGCCATTCACAATGAAAATTAAACATAACCGTAACATAAACACAGAAGTTTGCGCCCAGGCTACCAAATGGGATCATTCACAATGATTCACATAAGCATTGACATAAACATTACCGTAAGACGTTAACATGAAAGTATGCAAACTCCAAACTTTCATGCTTATGCTTACGTGATTTGCAAAGAGAACACAATCGTGGAGCGCTGAAGTATACGACAGAATATGAGGAAATTGCGTCGTTGTTATGTTTCCATGGTTACCAAGTATGTTTGCTGTTATGTTTATGTTCCCATCGTGAATGATGGTATGACTTCTTGATTTTACCGTAAAGGCCCATTCACAATGAAAATTAAACATAAACATAACGTAAGCATAAAACCTTGTGTCCAAGTTATTTAATGAAAGCATTCACAATGAATTACATAAGCATAAACTTAATCTTAATCATAAAACGTTAACATGAGAGTTTGCAAACTTCAAACTTTCATGCTTATGTTTATGCGATTTGGAAACAGTACACAAGCGGAAAGCGTGTTTTCACTTTTTGTTTAACATCTCATGGGCTTTGCCTACAGGCAATATTTTGATCTATTGGCCGTGATGATAGCTAGGCGCGCAACATGGAATCATATGACGAAAAGTTGATTATTTTACATCTCCGTTTCTTTGATTTCAAGTATTGAAAGCCATATACTGATGCCATTGTAGTTACTAGAAACATAAATTGAATAGCTACATCGTCAGTCATTGTGCAATTCTCCATTTTTATGTAATAGATTCTGTAGTTTTGTCGATCCGGTATGTTTGTTTCCACACACGTGTTATGTTTACGTTATGTTTAATTTTCATTGTGAATGGGCCTTGGCTACTTAAGTTTGTGGCATATGTTTATGTGCTTAGGTTAATGTTTACGTTATGTTTAATTTTCATTGTGAATGGGTCTTTACGTTTACATTCTTAAGGGGAGAGGATGGTATTTTTTAAAACTTTTTTCCTATTTGGTGTGAAATATTAATTTTTTGTATGTAGAGAACTCATAGCTGTGGCAACTCAACCAAATAAAAATATTTTGAAAAAAATTATTTGGGGGCCCAAATTTGAAAAAAAAAATATACCCAATGCAGGATTGTACTAAAACAGATATATCTAAACCGTTTTTAAAGATAGATTCAAACAGTTTTTGCAATGTATTTGCAAAAGTATGTTCTACAAACTGTCTGTAACAGAATTTTGATATTAGTCCCTACGTTTGCAAAATAAACAATTAAAATTTAGTAACAATTTTCTGATTTCCTTTCTTGCAAACAAACGGACGTATTTTTAAAATGAAATCAATTAACAAAATTCTGTTACAGAGAAAAGTTTCCTAATAGTCTAAAGAATGTGTGTTCTAAATTGCATGCATGTATCTTTAATAGTTCAGAAATTATATCCATTTTGTCTGGCAATGTAGCAAAAACAATGAAGTTACTGGAAACCGATAAAAGCGGGCATGTGCTTTAAAAATCCATAGCGCAGGAAGTTTAAAAATGACGTCTCAACATCCGATAAGGGCACAAATACCCACAAAATGTTATGCAATGCATTCCAGACATATCAAAGGGTATTTTAAAGAAAAAAAATTTGAAAATTTAATTTACCGGAAACAACAATAAAAGTGGGCGAGTGATTTAAAAATCCACAATGCAGGAAGTTTAAAAATGGCAATCCACACATATCACAGAGTATTTTAAAGATTTTTTTTTTAATTTAGTTATTTTTCATCAAAAATACCATCCTCTCCCCTTAAGTTAACGCTTACGTTATGTTTAATTTTCATTGTGAATGAGCCTTAAATTACAGTACTGCACAACTGTAGACCTAGAATAAAATTACATGGCACAGTACTATATTTGGGGCTAAGCGGGATGAAGTTACAGGAGAATGGAGAAAGTTACACAACGCAGAACTGCACGCATTGTATTCTTCACCTGACATAATTAGGAACATTAAATCCAGACGTTTGAGATGGGCAGGGCATGTAGCACGTATGGGCGAATCCAGAAATGCATATAGAGTGTTAGTTGGGAGACCGGAGGGAAAAAGACCTTTGGGGAGGCCGAGACGTAGATGGGAGGATAATATTAAAATGGATTTTAGGGAGGTGGGATATGATGATAGAGACTGGATTAATCTTGCACAGGATAGGGACCGATGGCGGGCTTATCAGGTTCCTTAAAAGCCATTTGTAAGTAAGTAAGGCACAGTACTATATTTTCCTTTTTTCGGTCTTTTCTACTACAGTTCAAAGTTGCAAAGAATCTACTGTAGTACAGTATACTGTATTTAGAATTAAACTACAGTAATACATTTCATTTAAAGCGTGAAGGGATACATTTCCTCCCTATAAAGGACGCCTCCCAGATGCGGACAGATTGTTACGTCCCTTCAATGTCCGTAAATGAGAGGTTTCACTGTAGAAAACTGGATTCAGAGTGTAAACATTTACAGTGTATCGCGTTAATTTAAGTAGCGCGTCGTTCTTATCAACTACAAAATAACTGAAGGCATACGAAAGGGGATTTTACGAAGATCCCGAATTTTGCTCATACAACGCGACATCAATATCTGGAGCGCTCGTACCATGCTGCGACAATGTTGCGACTCGTAGCAACTTATCACTGTCATAACCTCATAACACGCCAAGTCTAATCAGTCGTTTTGTATCTGTTAGCACTTTTCTGCCCTAGGATGAAGTGCTAAATACAGCGGCTCTCACACTGATATCTTTATTACGGTAAAGCTGTAGGCTACGTGTGTTTACTACGAAAAGTTCTCAATAAGCTATATGCAATGACGAGAGACACGCCGTGTGTTTAACGTTGTTGGTATTTGAACTCTTTCAAAAGGGAAAGAAAAGACTGATTATTGGCTGCATATAGCCATGGCCAGTTATCTATCTCGTCAGCAGATTCGAAGTTCGAGAGTTCAAACGCGGCTACAAATCTAGAAATAAACAAAAGATGAATTTGCTAGCACTGAACTTATTATTTATTTAACCTGGTAGAGATAAGGCCATCAGGCCTTCTCTTCCCCTCTACCAGGGGATTACAACTACGATATTAAGAATACAATTACAATTGATATTAAACTAGTAGCTTGTGCAGCAATTGCTGCAACCTAAGTCCATAAAAAGTTCAAATAAAAATTGTTCAGATTTATTTTCAATGAAGAATACCAAACATTTTGATAGTTATTTGCTTCCATAATAGTGAAACATACTCCCTCTGAATGTTTTTTTTTTTTTTACCAAATACTTTTCCTTGAACCTATCCGTCTTCAGTTCTTGAGTTTCAATGCGAAATCGCTAGTAACAATGTCAGGATGATCAGTGGGGTTTTTAATGTGGGAGTAATGCAGTAGCTATTTCGGGTCATTGCGGATTGTATGTGAAAGTTAAGAAAATGTAAGGTTTGTCATGCTTTGAATAAAAGACTTAGCATCTTGGTATAGCTGCTGCATGTTTCGTGAACTACCCTGAAATGTAGAGGGCAGAATTACTTTTTCCCACTAAGAGATCTTGCTGAGGTGATTAAGAGACTACAAAATCTTGTAGGCCTCTTATTTTATCAATAAGTAATACCTTTTGGTCTTTTCTTATGAATTGTAATTTTTTGCGCTTCTTCCAGAGAATACTGATCTATCAAATACTGCTGGATTAATTTGTGTAATAATGAATGATATTTCGTATATTTTCTGTAATATAGGCTGTTGTGAGGAATTTATTGCTGAGATGTGGAAAATGAGGCGAATGATATGTCAGAGTTGTAAAATCTTATATGCGCCCTAAAAAAAATTGTCCATCGTAAATCGTTAGCAGCTTCAGTGTTTCATTTGTTGCTGGTTGCGGGAAATAAACTTACTCATCACGGTAGCAAGAAGTGAAATGGCATGCTATTTTCCCTACAACAAAATATGCTTGGCAGCGATCACAAATCTAATCAATTAAACCAAAGAAATATGAAATTAATTTTGATGTAGTTTAAAGACGCAGCTAAAATAGGAAGCATGACTCAATTACTACTAAGGAAAGTTAGAGAATCAGACATATAAATATCTATATCACACTGCCATTACATACATGAAAAGGGCCCACACCACTTGATTAATAATTGTAAAAGTATTTCATTTTTAATAACAATATTGTTACCTTACGTAAGTTTTATAGTTTTCAGTAACATAAGTTTATATAGGCCTATTGCCGTTACTCAGTAAATTATAGAAATGAAGATCTAATATAAAATATTCTTTCTCTGCGTCTACTCACATAAAGCTCCAAAAGGTTTCACTTTCATATATCAGTATAGGGCATTGTGTGTTGCATTAACTATAATAATATTTCATTTTTAATGGTAATAATGTCATCAAACATTCTTAAGTTTTGTAGTTCTTAATATCCAATACACAGCTGTACTCGGAAAACTACAGACCAGAGAATCAGACCTGTAAATTATTTTTTATACGTTATCAAAAAATAAATGAAGATCGACATACTGACATTATGATGGGAAAGAATCTGAGCTGTCTGAACTCTATGTCAGCAATCCTGTAGGTCATGGCCTTCGTGTAATAGCCTATTGTTTATTGTAGTGTGTGTTTTGTTTTATTCTGAAATGCATCATGGCCGACTTGATGCTCGCTTCGCTTAAGGAACTGAACATCAAGTCGGCCGTGAATGCAATTAATTAGTTAAGATGGATTTTGGAAAAAAGGAAAATGATGTAGGAAAATTGACATTTCACTGAAAACTACTATTTTTCCGAAAAACTTTGGGTTCCAAGCTTCAAAATGAGGGGTCATTTATTAAACTCCATTCAGCCGTTTTCCCGTAATTTCCATTACCAGTTCAAATTATATATATATATATATATATATATATATATATATATATATATATATATATATAGATTTAGAAATACAATAAAAATCAAAGTACTAAAATATTAACTGATTTAAAAGCTAGACAGTTTATTGTAAAAGTTACGAAGAAACATTTTTTTCTATTAATCAACGGGATTGACTTCAGAGTAATCCAGTGGATCAAGGAATTTTTAACTTGTCGCACTCAGAGAGTAGGGTGGGGGAGGAATTATCGAGCCCAATAGAAATTATGTCCGGAGTCCCACAGGGGAGTGTCTTGGGGCCGCTTCTATTCCTGGCTTTTGTAAATGATTTGCCAGTTAACATCTTGTCCAGGGTTCGCTTATTCGCGGATGACTGTATCGTATATAAGGAAATAAAAAGTAATGAAGATACTACTCTTCTTCAAAATTACCTCAATAGAATAAACGATTGGGCAATGGCCAATAAAATGAAAATAAATTCTCTAAAGAGCAAAGCCGTCAATTTTACAAGAAAAAGAAATAAAATTATCGCATCGTATACGTTAGGAGGTGAAACCATTCCGTAAGTTAATAAATGTAAATATCTCGGAATAACTTTCAGCAGCGATCTCGGCTGGGGAGGAACACGTTACTGACACAGCGGGAAAGGCATGGAGGGCGTTACACTTTGTGATGAAGGTACTGAGAAAAGGTTCTGCTAAATCCAAAGAGATTGCATATAAGTCACTAGTTCGTCCAGTAATGGAATATGGTGCTGCATGTGGGGATCCTTACAGATTAGATCATATTAAGACATTGGAAAAGATTCAAAAACGGGCTCTCAAGCGTTGTCGTAATAATTCAACAACGAAATGGGACACACTCACGGACAGAAGAACGCGAATTCGATTATGCGCAATGTTCAAAACATACAGAGCTGAGCCTGCCTGGAGAGAAATGAAAAATAGGTTGCAGCCGCCAAATTACTCTTCAAGACACGATCATTCATATAAATTGAGGGAAAGAAGACAGAGGATGGACACTGGAAAGTTTTCTTTTCTCCTTCGTACTATCAGGGACTGGAATGCTATACCTGCAGACTTACTAAAGGCTTTACCAATAACCAAAAATGTATTTAAAAATAGGCTTAAGGACTTTGCTAATAGACGGTAATAAATTATGCAGACTATTTCTGGTTTTACAAGTACAGTGAGTAAGCAGAGAAACATAGTGAATCTCCAGTGATTCATATTGGGTGTGCAGTGTGTTGTAGTGAAAGTGCAGTGAGCTTATAAGTAAATTCTGAGAGTTATAGTGGCAGAAAAATAGACTTATAGTGAATGGGTGTGAGTTATAGTGATCGTCCTAATTGCTTGTAATGGGGTCTAGGCTAGCGATTTGAGGTTAATATAGTAAGTACAATTCTACGGAATAATAAGGATGTAATTGATATTCTGTTATTTGAAATGTTGTATCAGTGAAGAAGTGTGTTGTGTCTGTGAAATGTGTTGTGACTGTGAAGTGTGTTTGTATCAGTGAAGTTCTATAGTTTACAGTGGTAGTGCAAAGTATTTGAACAGAGAAATGTTTTTGAAGTGTTAGTGAAATCAGGATAGTGTCAGTAAAATGTGTCTTAGTTCCAGTGCAGTGAATGAATTGATTGCGAAATGAGTGTAGTGCTGAAAGGTACTTATGCAAGTTTGAACATACATCATCCTCAGAGTGGACCAATGCCATAAAGATGTCCACAAACATCACAGCAGTACGATCGGTGCCAGGTCGTTCCTTTCAAGATCAAAAGTGTCGTCATCCAGGATGCAGCGAAGTAGAAACCCTTGGGCATGTTTTGGGTTACTGCCCTAAAGGAGAACTACTGAGGAACAATCGCCACCATAAAGTGAGAAGCTCCATTGCAACAACTCTTCGGAAGGCAAAGTAGGAGGTTTACGAAGAAGTGCACTGCTTGGCTGAGAATGGGTCAGCGAGAAGAGCAGACATTATAACCATCGATCGCCGGAATCAAAGAAGCCTCATTCTTGACCCCACTGTCCGTTTCGAGAAGGATCATCAACAAGCCAATAACGTTAACAATGAAAAGAAGTCTATTTACAACCCATGTATTCCTCACTTCAATGAGAGATACAAAATGAATATTAATACATGGGAAGTGAAAGGAATTCTTTTTGGCGCTAGGGGAACTTCATTTAAGTTAACCAAAACCATTCTCCTTTCTCTTAAATGTTCTAATGAGGACATTAACAAAATTTGTCTAATGGTATTGAGAGATTCCATTTTACACAATCACTTGTATAATAGTATGTATTTTTTTTTCAGTTCATCTAATTACTCTTCAATGTATGTTCATCTCATGTCGCTCCGAACTCATATTGTACTTTATTTTTAAATTTATCATTGAACCGTATTCTCTCCGCAATCATATTGTATTTTTCATTTAACCTCTGCTTTGTATTCTGGATCCTAGTGGCCAGCCGTAGATTTCGGCCAGATGTCCCAAATTGTGGAATTTGTGTGATATATATTCGTGGTTTTAAGTTCTAAGTTAGGTTTAAGATATAAATTAGATTTACTTTAATTAATTATGTTATATTACGTGATTCATTTAATTTAGGATGCTCCTTGTTAATATTATTATATATTGCTATTATTATTTTATTATTAATATTATGACTGTATTTGATTATTATTGTAATTATTGAGTGTAATTAGTTACCACTGCCACCGGGTACTTACCCATTTGCAGTGTGAATAAATAAAAACATACAAGTAAAAAGTAAACCTACTCTACGCAGTAAGAAAATGCTTAATAAGTTTGCTTTTGAACGCTACTAAATTCCGACAGTCTCTGATGTCACTGGGTAGGGTATTCCACAAGCGCGAGAGCGAGATTGTGTATGATGATGAATACGATGATGTCTTATGTGTTGGTATGGCTAGGATGCGGCTATTTTGCGTGCGTGTGAAGAGATTATGATATGATGACAGGTAACTGAAACGAGAGGCAAGGTAGGTAGGTATAGAAGTGTGAAGGACTTGGAAAAGGAGAACAAGAGAATGAAAATTTCTACGTTCGTTAAGCCGTAGCCAGTTTAGAGTTTGGAAGGATGGGGTAATGTGGTCAGCGCGACGGACATCGCAGACGAAGCGAACACAAGAATTATGAACACGTAATTTTTGCGACTGGTCGACATTGAGGTCAGTCAGTAGAAAATCACAATAATCGAAGTGGGGCATTACTAGTGTTTCCACTAGTATTTTCTTGAGTGATAGCGGAAGGAATTTTCGAATGCTGTTTAAGGAATATAGTATGGAAAGCACTTTTTTGGTAATATGGGTTACTTGGTTATTCCAATTTAAATGCGTATCAAAGTAAACTCCAAGGTTTTTAACACAGGAAGCAAAAGGGATTATTATGTCGTTTAACTTGACTGGAAGAGCAGGAGTAATGCTGCATAATAGACGTTGATGTCCCACTAGGATTGCTTGTGATTTTCTTGCATTGAGAGTCAAACCAAACTTTCTGGCCCATGCAGATATAGATTCAAGGTCCTCGTTAAGATTGTGTATTGCGTCATTGAGTGAGTCAGGGGTTGTATGGATATAGATTTGTAAATCGTGTGCGTAATGGGCAATGATAATAGAAAATACTGGAATTCATTCTGCGTTATGGTTCAAAAGACACAGGGTATTAATTATTCTCGTTTGATATCAAATATGTGTATAAATTCATTCCAATCTATATTCGGTGGACTGCAAAATATTATACACCATGTATTTTAAACTATAAACTTAAAAATGTATATTAAAATATACGAAACAAATTCAAAATAACGTGCTGTTAGGAAATAGAGTAGCCTACTAGAAAACAAATTTATCAAATTACTCATAGTCATCCCGCAAGTGTAGTTGTCTGAAATCGGGAATAATATCAGTCATTGCAAGCGTGAGCTGATCTTTCAAATTCTCGTCTGTAAGTGTGGATCTCGATTTTGATTTAGCCAACTTCATCTGTTGGGGGGGGGGGGGAATTGTTTGCATATGTAGGTGGAGATAAACATTGCTGCAATTTCATGGCGGAACTATGTAGATTGGGGTATATTAATTTACAAAATTGTTTACATATATCCAGGTCAACAAAATTAGTACAAACAGTATGTAACCATCTTGTTCGTACAGTAATATTGTTATTAAAAATATACAATTTTGTTAACGAAAATATAATTTATTTTATGCTCGAACATTCCGAAATGTAGTAATTATACACCTGGTAGCAGACCTTTAATGCATGTCATTAAAGTACACCTACTCATTAAAGGTCAGGTCTTTCAGCCAATGAAGACTCAGGTTACAACTGTTCAGCCAATGACAGGTCAGCTTTCTACCGTTATAAAACCGCAAGTATCGATTATTCTCGGATATGCAATCGAAAGAGAATTAGCGAAAAGTCACGGAGGCTGGAAATCCAATACTGTCGCAGAAGGTTATGTTCTGTTACTATAATAATTAGCGTTAATTGTAAATAATATTCAAATAAATTCAATTTGTCATCTCGTTTTTCAATGTCGAATTCAATAATCAAGGTTATATCAAGTTTAACGGGATTACATCAAGGTCAATGACATTATTTTCCTCGGAAAAAATCAATACTTTCGCGTCTGCGCACATCTCACAACATACGGGACATTGCTAAAAAATTAATAATATCAAGTTAGAAATATGGTCGAGCATAAAAAGTCGTATGAAACTCGCCTATAATGGTAATTAAGAAGCTCGTATGAAAATTATGAAACTCGCTTGCGCTCGTTTCATAAATATCCATACTCACTTCTTAATTACCTTCATTATAGGCTCGTTGTATAATGTACTATTAATGGGTTAAATTAAAATATGAAAAAAAAAACAATATCTTCTTTTCTGGATATAAAATAAACTTCATCAAATTTTTCAAATCAATATAATGAACATAGGAAATAAAAAAGTGCACTTTTTATGCAACTTTTCTGTTCGTACATCTAATCATTTTGTACTTTTCAAAGTCTTGATTGCCAACTATTACACAAAATTAATATTTTGTAACACATCCTTTGGCTTTAATAACTTCCTCACATCTTCTTTTCATTGAATAGACAAGTGATCTTCTGCCATTCTTCTGCCATTATTCTTTTGAGCTCCGGAATGGATGTTACCTTGCCACTTCGTACCCTCCTTTTCAAAATTGGCAACAAATGTTCGATAGGATTTAAATCCGCTGATTGAGGTGGCGTTTTGAGTTGATGGGGAACGTTCCAAATGAGCCAGGTCTTGACGATTTCGGCGGTGTCTTTAGGGTCGTTATCATGTTGAAATATATAACTACCCTGGAAGTCCATTTTTTAGCACTTTCTTTCAAATTTGTCATAAGAATATTCTTGTACATCATTTTATCCATAATTCCATCAATGAAGTGTACGTTTCCGACTCCAGAGGAAGACATAGAGGCCTATATCATGATGGAACCACCTCCGTGTTTTACAGTAGGAATAGTTTTTTCTTTCCTAAAGGCAGAGTTTTCCTTCCTCCACACTCTCTTGCAACCATCTGCAACGAAAAGATTTATCTTCGTCTCGTTGAACCATATTACACGATCCCAATAGTCCTCTTCTTTGGAAACGTGTTCATTCGCAAATAGAAGTCTTTTTATTCTATTTGACTCACTAATAAAAGGTTTCTTACGTGGAACCCTGCCATGATACCCGTGTTTCTATAATGCACGACGACTGGTTAGACATTTCTGTATCTATTCCAATAAATTTTTTCCAATGAAATTTCGTTATATTTCTGTTAACTTAATTTTTTACGGCCGTCGTAATTGTGGTCGAGTGCCCAAAATTTGTATAAGCACTTCTTTTGACATTATTAACATGGTGAAAGAAACAAAACTAACTTTTTATCTGCCCCCATCAGAATGTTGTTTGTAAGAAATGTTTCCTATTAAATTCTGTTTTTAATCGGTTATTTTACGACGCTGAATCAACAACTAGATTATTTAGCGTCGATGGAAATGGTGATAGCGACATGGTATTTGGTGAGATGACAGCGGGCATTCGTCATAGATTACCTGACACTCATCTTACAGTTGGGGAAAACCTCAGAACTCAACCAGGTATTAAGTTCAAGCGGAAACTGAACCCACCTCTGAGCGCAGCTCTGCATCAGCAGGCAAACGCGCTACCTATAGCTTTCTATCAAATCAAACGGCAGCTTTTCAGCAGACTAAGCAATAACGGAAAGAGCCAGTGGCTGATATTCATAGCAGTAGTAGGCCTATCAGAAAGATAACTGAATAGACCTGTACTTCGTAACTCTCTCCAGCTATGAATGGGTTCTGGTTTTCGTTCTGTGATTGACTCCAATAATTTTAGTACTTATATCATTTTTACATTTCGGTTTTCGCAAATACAAAAATAAAGTATTAAAAATGATCGTAATAATAATAATAATAATAATAATAATAATAATAATAATAATAATGATAATAATGATTTAACCTGGCAGAGTTGAGGCCATTCGGCCTTCTCTAACACTCAACCAGGAGTAAAAACTGCGTTACAAAAACACTACAAATTTACAAAGTACACTACAATTTTACACACAAAACTGAATAAGATAATAATAAAAAAATGTAAACAACAAGTAAGAAGAAATCAGACATAATATATAACATACAGAAAGAAAGAAAAAAGCATAATAAAATGTGAACAGCAGGTCAAAATAAATGAGGCATACAAAGTATAAAAAAATAAGACAATTATTGATGATGATGATGATGATAATAATAATAATAATAATAATAATAATAATAGTAATTATATATACAGGGTGTCTTCGAGGTGGTGTTACAAACTTTCAGGGATGACGGCGAAGGGCACATGTAGACCCTATCAATTTGAGATAAGGAACCATGAACCGGAAATGACTGAGTCGAAAGGTAGCCTATAAGCAAAAATAGTTGTGTGGAAATGGAATTGTAATTTGGCACCACATGCCCTCCTTCCCTTAACCTTTGGAACAGTCGTGGAAAAATGGTATGGGCCGGATGTCTCCTACGTGAGTACTTGTATCGATACAATCCTTGAGTTTGTCTACTGTTCCCATTGGCTCATCCGTATTCGAAAATCAGGTCTGCTTATTCCGCTCACGTGTACTCCTCCATTTCACTAGGACTGATCGACTGAACACTGCAACTTGTACACATACACTGCTGTCTACAGGCGTACATATCAGGACTGATCATGTCCGTTACACATTACGCTATCTGCATTGCTTTAGTGTAGTTTCCTGTCCCCACCCCTCAGACAGCGCACTGAATGGAATACTGTAAGTAGACAACGTAAACAACGTCAGATGAATACAGTATGTGTAAGATGTACAGATAAATACACATAAATAAGGTGCACAGAGGAATAAAATTATTTCATTTCCACAGAACTATTTTTGCTTGTAACTTTCGACTCGGTCATTTCCGGATCAGGGTTCCTTATCTCAAATTGATACATGTGCCCTTCGCGAGATGTGTCGAGATATGCAAGGTGGTCATGTCGAAATGTACTGATTTAGTAGCATATATCGATGTTCTACCTTATTATTATAATAATTTCAATTTCATTAAATTCCGTTTTCACAAAAATGGGTACTTACTTTATAACCACCCTGTATATTGAGGGCGCTACATTTATAGGTGAAGCATCTGATGCCAGTAATCACGGTAGTTCGAAATTATTTTGAATTATAATTCAATATTTCGATTGGAAAAAGGTACAGTGCCTAAAATTCTAGATTTAAGTAGCTGTGAGGGTGAAACTGTTAAGGCCATATTAGATCTTCTAATTAGTTTGTGTGTTAGAAACACATAGTATTAGTCAAAACAATTATTCCATTTTGTGGTGATATTGTAAATGTGAATTTTGAAGACGTCAACAGATCTGTTTCTGAAAACAATGTTTTTGCCCTTCTAAATAATGTTTTGTCAAATGATCTTGCACGAATAGGTTGGCCTGCTCATATTCTTCACAATACTTCGCAAAATGGAACTGATTTATTGCCTGTTGAACTAGAGTCAATAGTTCTAAAGATTTTCAACTTTCTTCACTAAAGGGTATTTTTTTCTTTATTTATTGTCGCTTTAACTTATAACAAAAATCATATCGCGACACAAACTTATTTTAACAACAGCATAACATTAAAGGATATTGTCTTCCCCATATTAATGATATGCATCTTAACTTTGTAAGGAACCTGCACATTGAACAGCAACTGAGTCTACGTTGACTAAACATCAATAAGTCTTCTATTGCTCCCAACTCTAAAGGTCGACAATTGAGGGAGATCTTGCGGA
Organism: Periplaneta americana; assembly: GCF_040183065.1. Lineage (NCBI taxonomy): Eukaryota > Metazoa > Arthropoda > Insecta > Blattodea > Blattidae > Periplaneta > Periplaneta americana. Next base: position 174,304,629 of record NC_091124.1, read on the forward strand.
ACAGAAGTTTTGAATCATGGTGTAAATTACCTCATAAGGGCAAAGGTGTTATCCTGTATTCTGAGTGCCCCAAGGCGAATTCCTGGATGTCATCAAAAGCAAATTTATCCATTTCAGAATACATTAATGCAATTAAGATGTCCAGCAATCTATCTGCGGTTAGATCTGTGCCCGGCAGAAGTTTCAACACAACCCGTTGTCGCCATCCCGGCTGCAACGAGACGGAAACTCTTGGTCACGTGTTGGGGTTCTGTCGAAAAACGGAACTACCGGTATTGCTGATGTCCTCAAGCGTCGTGGATGGGAAGTATACGAGGAGATCCACTGCATTTCATCCTTAGATTCGAACAGAAGAGCAGATATTGTAGCCATCCACAGGACTCAATCTAAGGGAATCATTCTTGATCCTACAATCCGGTTTGAGAGGGATGCCCTGCAGGCACAACACGTTGATGAGGAGAAGAAATCCATTTATGAGTCCTGCATCCCATACCTAAATGAGAAATATAACATTCCCACTAGTTAGTGGAGTGTTTCTGGTTTTTTGTTTGGTGCGCGTGGCACTCTTCCTAAGTTCACATGGAATATTTTAAAAGCCTTCGGTCTCCGATTTTTTGAAATTTAAAAAATTTTATTGGATATTCTTAAGGATTCAATCCAAATATTGCATTACCATTTATATTTTGGCCATTGACGATTCTTTCGGGTTTGCATTTCTCTGGATGTTTTACTAAACAATTCCAGTATTTAATCTTTTTGTCTTTCTAAATTATTTCTGTAGTGCTTTTATTCTGGATCTTTATGGTCACCCTCATTGAGGGCAGATTATTTTGTTAAAAATAGTTGTTGTACAATATAATAAATTTAAAGCATCTCTCGTGTAAAAATTTCACGCCTATTTGTTGAAATCTCCAAATCACTGAAGGAAAGTTCCTCTTAATAACAACATAAACATTTACGGTATTTGCTTATTATTTTTATTGTTCTCAGTGAATAAATAGAAGTGTAACATGATGTAAGGATTTTTTTAATGTCCTCCTTTTGAAATTTTTTTCTGGTTGCCCATTTTTTTATTTGATTTTAAAGACTTATTCACGACAAAAAACCAACCACGTAATCAAATCAAGAGGAATCGATACCTCATCCGAGCGCGGCCCCGTATCAGAAGGTAAACGTGCCTACCGCATGAACTATGCCGGTGGCTGCATAACGTGATGGAAGGAACAGAGTCATTCCGAAATTAGTAAAACACATGAAAAAGTATATATCAAATTTTTCCTCCCCTCCCAGATAATTCCAAACATTTCAAGACTGACATAATATGATTTGCTTCAATTTAAAAATTAATTTTAGTTAGTGTATTCACACTTGATTTCCGAAACAAGGTGGTTTGTATTTCAGCCGATGAAATGGGAATAAATAATGTTGTTATCTTTTTTTTCACTCTGTATATACGATATTACTTTACCATACTGTCGTCCTACCCCATTATCTCCTGACCTAGCTGCCTCGTCATAAGTGGTACTTGTTGGTATTACTTGCGTGGTTCAGACCTGTCTTCGGACAGCTGACTAAACAACAACTGGTTAATTCCTTCTTAAAAGAGTATGAATAGCGTGTTCAGTTAATTCTACCAGTCAAGTAGGTTCAGTACGTCAAAACTCTTTCACAATTCATTTATAGTAAAATCCTTTAAAATAAAAACGAAAGAATGTGTTTAACTTGTAATTTTAAGCCAATTTTTCTACTATTCCTTTACTGTTTACTAGAGGCGATTTCTCAGGGCATGCTATGCTTGCTGCGCAAGCCCAATATTTTCGTAGAATGTGTATTTCTCAAAATGGCGTTACGTACATTAAAATTTATTTTGATTTTTGGAATACTGTATAACTGTAATACCATCCGCAGGTTGCACACCGCAAGTATTGTAACGCTTGCTCGTTTCTCGGAGCTACAGGAAAGACGTAGAAGTAGCGAGAATATGATGCGCGCGCAAGTGCCTTCCTCCTTAGTCCGTCCTAGGCGCACTATGTGTTGTTTGAAGCTCTGGTCCGAGAGCTACAACAACGACTATTTAACGTTACACAGAGCAGTATTGACAGCGGGAATGTGCTGTGATTTGCGAGTGCAATGTAATTGTGTTAGCTGCTGCATGTATTATTAATTCTTAAACATTAATTTGAGGTATTGCAATGAGTTCGGAATTTTGTGTGTTATTGAAACCTTATTATTAAATCCATTTTCCCGAAGGACTATTCAAGAGAAGACAGACATTCTAGAGAATATGTGCGCTCGTTCAGTGCAGCTCAATACAACAATGTGCATTGGTTGGCAGCGTCGAAAAAACTAAATAAACTGTTTTGTTGGCCATGTTTGTTATATTATATCGAACTTCTACATCTGATAAGCGAATATGATCCATGACTCATAATGATTTCATAATTATAAAATAAATTATTTATGTGGGTCTGATTATTTTATTAATTATGAATTATTATATCCTCCCATCTTCCCCTATGAATAAAAGAGCAAGTCTAACTTTCGTGACTAGCATTCGCCCCTGCTGTTTACATTTGTTTTTAAATATTTTGTATTGCCCCTACTATTATATATTGCCCTTCAAGAATTTCGTTATTCGTTAGTTATAAGTCATTACTTGTCTTATTATTTTAATTATTGTACTTGTTCCTGAATCACGTATTTAACTTGTAACCGTAAATCATTGCTTGTAATATCCTTTTATTACTCTTAATTGTTCCATTGTTCATGAATTAAGTATCAATTGAAAGTGAAAGTCAAACTTTGTTGTACTATTGATTATATTTTTAAGGTCGTGTATTTACTCTGAAACAGTTAGACATTCTTGTATATCTTTGCATTGATTATTCCTCAAACATCTCATTAATCTTTAACAGGATCCATTCTTTCATTAAGGTGCATTCTTCTACATAATTCATGTGAATTGTAACTGTGCCCACAATTTTATATTATAATTTTACTATAGTTTTCTGGTTATAAAATATGTATTTTGATGCCAACTATAACCCTAATATACCTCAGGGTGAAATAGGGTTTATTAAATTGGATAACAAAAAAAATAAAAACGGCGTTTTACGCTTTATAAAGCACGAAAGAATGTTACAGTTGTACTTCGGTGCAGACACGAAGAGGATACGACTGTTTTTCTTGCAGTACAGGTAACCGTTATCTAAAATATAAAGACGGAAATAATTTTATGGACAAAAATTACAATAGTAATAAGATACGCTAAAGATGATCTTACTTTTTTACCCTATGATCATCCGGGTTCGATTTCAGGTAGTACAAATGGGTATAGTCACTGGCCGCCAAAAATAGAAGTGATTTAAATCACTTGGTGAAAACCGAATCATAATCAATGCACACAAATAGAGAAATCACATTTTAAAATAAATTCAACATGTAAATACCTGTGGGATAAAAAAAAAAGGCTGAAACACGCGATTTTGTAAAAGTTTTATTATTATTATTATTATTATTTTTTTTTTTTTTCCAATCAGAATGATTATGTATGTCATGGAATGTGTCTACTGAGTTAATATTGGCAAACCTGATATTTTGCTAGTCACATTTCAGTTGTCAACAGTTGTGCGGAAGCAGAAAGGTTCCGATCGGTCTGTAGACAAAAGGTTGTAACTTACAATGTAAGCAGATATTACAAACTTTTTGCACAGGAAAACACATTGGTTTGTTCACTTTATAAAATGAGCACTAGGCCTATATATTGTTATGCATGTACTATGGAATACAAAGTAAAAATAGGAAACATTTTCAAATAAAATTCCAGCAGGAATTGAATTTTTTCCTCTTCTGTAAAATTTAAAATTCACATGTAAAAACCTTTTACCCGGTTCGTGTGCTGCCCTATGGCATGTCTAACATCATCCGTAAGTTTATTCGGACGGTTTTCATGCTTTTCCTTATCATCATCTAAAGATCTACTACATTTAATATTTTCTTGGAGCTTTTTCAAACGTCTGGGAATAATTTTACGTCATTTAAAGCGACATTATTTCTGCAGTGCTCGGGAAAAGTGACATAAGTCAGTTTCCACAAACCTTTTTTGATAATTTATTGACAACTTACACTGGTTTATGTCGATTTGATTTTTTTCTGTATGAATTATTGTAATGGGAGGAATACCTATGTATTTTTTTCCAAGCGAACAGATGTTCCGTAAGTTGTCAATAAATTATCAAAAAAGGTTTGTGGAAACTGAGTTGTGTTACTTTTCCCGAGCACTACAGATATTTTATTCAAAATGTCCTCGGCTTTGCCTAGTTCTAAAGCGTCGAAACAATCATACTGTCTTACAGTCATGGTATTCAGCAAAAGTGGCTAAACAATCTCCAGAGAAAATAGGACTAGCACTTGCATCAGTTGCTGTAACTTTGCACAATGTACCTTGTCTGTATGATAAGAAGCACAGTGTATGATCTCAACACTATGTACCGATACATTCCAAAAAAAAGTACAGGAAGTTTTATGAAAATTTTGAAAGCGATTAGGTGATTTTTGGTGTGCAGAAAAGCATAAAATAACAAAAGACATCATTCATGCTTAGTGTCCAGAAGTAATTAACTAATTTTGGTAATTTTAGTAATATTTTGTATTAGTATCGCTGGAGTAGGCTACTATGCAGAAAGAGAAATTTCATGAAACACTAATAAAGTTGTAACTTACAATGAAAGCAGCCATTAAAACTTTTTTTGCACGGGAAAACACATAGTTTTGTTCATTTTGGAAAATGAAACACTTTTTCATGTTTTTTTTTTTTCAATTCAACACATTGTTGTACATGCACTATGGAATATAAAGAAAAAAAGTAGAAACATTTTCAAATAATTCAAGCAGAAAATAATTTTTTTTCCTTTCCTTTGCATGTTAAACCCTTTTTGCACGCAGGTAGGCATATTCATATTTATTGATGAACAGAATGTTACGAAATCCTAAAATGCTAATTCATAATCTCTTCTCTGCTCCTAAGTGCCAAGCTGCTTTTCATCCATGAAGGACAAAACATTATAGGATCAAGACATGTAAGATGAGGATTTGTAAAAATCTATTCAACATTATTACTAGGCTTCGAGACTTCGGACCCAATAGAGCAGTTCAGTGGGAAATCCGCATAACAGCGTACTGAGTATAGTTGTAAAGCGTACAGTGGGTGGGGGTACTGTAGAATGAATGCCAACAAATACGCAAAGGAAAACGCTCTGGATTTGAAGGTTCTGACTAATAATTTGGTTTTCATACAAACTGTGTCTGAAACTATTACACGGTTAGAAAAGTCAGAGCAAGAGATGCCGAAAGTCCTCAAATTAATTGAGAAAATGATGCAGAGAATTAATGAGACACCAAGTACACCGGTTACTGGACGTGTAAAACAGAAGTGGAAATCAATTTTATGTAAAAATAAAGGATATGGAACATTGTGTAACATAAACAGCAAATTAGTGGACATAGAGTCAACCGAAAATAAAGGACTGTCTCTGCAATGATGTTGGGTTTTTCGTTTTGCTCCTGTCACGTCATGGGACGTAGAGCGCAGCTCTTCACAGTATAAACTGTGTTTGGCAGATATCCGAAAAAGATTTACGTTTGAGACACTGAGAATGTATATTGTAGTACATTGCAATTCGGTACTGTAACTGCACTTCCTAAAGATGACCAATAGGATAAATGAAGAAATTAAAATTTCTACATGTTTATTTCCACCATTAACATTGTGTATAATTAAACACAAATGCTTATAAAAGACAGAAGAATAAATGCCTTTCACATTCTTTTGACATTGTCATTGAGTAATGTAGATTTACTTTCAGAATGTACATATATGTGTTTCCCCACACTACCGTACTCTACTCTAAATAGCAACGTTGTTATCTCAACATATCTCTACCTTTCACTACCTGCAGCGAGTCAACAACCTATAGTACATGCACAGTAAACTTATTGTATCAGGTCCCAAGTCTCGAAGCCTGATTATTACTTAGAAGTTACATAAACAAAGCAGATATCTGGTGGCCCGGGTGATGTACTAGACTCTAAAGCTGCGTTTTTTTTTTAACCTTTTCAACATGTGGCACACTTAAGGTGTGATTTAAAATCCCGCGGCACACTCGTATAATCTAAACCAGTGGTTCCCAACCAGGGAGGAATTTTGACGGTTTTAGGAGGGAATTTTGACTTCTGACGCGCTCGCGTGTTTTTTTTTTTTTTTTGATGATGAAGATTGGTATAAGCTCTATGCTTATAATATTGCAGATATATTAATAATTTTGGTAGCATCTATTAGCAGTAAGCAGCTATAATTGTAATTCAATGTGTGTTGTTATAAGTGAATAGAGTGCACCTATTCACAGGCATGTAGAAAATTTATAAAGAAAATATGTTTAAATTAAAAAATTATTTTAAGGTGAAAGATTTACTGTTCTAGAGTAACCATTATTTTTGTATTTTAAAGCTTAAAGTGTATACACACCGCTAAAAATATGAAAGCGCTCTGATAAATAGTATTATACTTATGACTACTTGTAGACAGGCTATTTTACCATTATTTTGCATGTCATGACTAAGAATTCCCCTTACGAGCAAATGCTGGGTAACTTTCGGCGGTCTAGACCTGTGGAGTAACGGTTAGTGCGTTCGGCCGCGAAACCAGGTGGCCCGGTTTCGATTCCCGGTCGGGGCAAGTTACCTGGTTGAGGTTTTTTTTTTCCGGGGTTTTCCCTCAACCCAATATGAGCAAATGCTGGGTAACTTTCGGCGGTCTAGACCTGTGGAGTAACGGTTAGTGCGTTCGGCCGCGAAACCAGGTGGCCCGGTTTCGATTCCCGGTCGGGGCAAGTTACCTGGTTGAGGTTTTTTTTTTCCGGGGTTTTCCCTCAACCCAATATGAGCAAATGCTGGGTAACTTTCGGCGGTCTAGACCTGTGGAGTAACGGTTAGTGCGTTCGGCCGCGAAACCAGGTGGCCCGGTTTCGATTCCCGGTCGGGGCAAGTTACCTGGTTGAGGTTTTTTTTTTCCGGGGTTTTCCCTCAACCCAATATGAGCAAATGCTGGGTAACTTTCGGCGGTCTAGACCTGTGGAGTAACGGTTAGTGCGTTCGGCCGCGAAACCAGGTGGCCCGGTTTCGATTCCCGGTCGGGGCAAGTTACCTGGTTGAGGTTTTTTTTCCGGGGTTTTCCCTCAACCCAATATGAGCAAATGCTGGGTAACTTTCGGTGCTGGACCCCGGACTCATTTCACCGGCATTATTATCTTCATCTCATTCAGACGCTAAATACCCTAAGATGTTGATAAAGCGTAGTAAAATAACCTACTAAAAAAAAAAACTTTCGGCGCTGGTAGTGCAATGGCGTTAGTTCTGCTTCCATTCTCAACCACAATGAAATATAGACCAAAAATTCCATGGCAAGACACAGTGGCCCCCACTATTACTTTTCCGAATGTAATGGTCTCTGCATACTCACTCATCCGTTTTTGTCAATCCGAAGAAACAATAAAATTCTGCTTATTGACATGTTCACCGAGTATCATATGACATTCGTAAGACCAACACCAATTTCGGAGATAATAAGAACTTTCGCAAGCACTTTCACAGTAACGCAGGCGTGTTTGAAAGTCAGCTTCTTTCAGTTCTTCAAAAATTATTCTCTTAACCCTTAAACTGGCAAAACTTCATTTCTCACACTAGTTTATTAAACCGTGTAGCACAGTAAAGAAAACAACTGTCGCAATGTACATATTTTATATGTTGTGCAATATTACAGTATTGTGAAATTTTAATTTTCCTACCAATTTTTTTCTATTGTTCTATTAAAATTATAACATATAACCTATTATCCTGTTGTATCCTATAGGATACATTGCCAATTTAAGGATTAATACTACAATAATTTCGGTTATCTTTTTTTTTTTGCACCACCCTGTATTAGCTACAAATCTTTTCACAAGACACTGTTCTGGAACTACGATTTTTTAAAGACAACTATCATTCCATACGGCTCGAATACGAAAAGACACCGAACAGTGTTGGAACCGATTAAGGTCCGTACGTGTAGGTTGGCCGTCGGCCGAGTGTAAGCTGACATTTATTACTTCCCGAGGACATCAGTCACTCACTCCGCAGCGTGGCCACTTACGTTTCACAGTGAGTTGCCTACTATAAACATATTAACCGACATATCATCATTAAACGTTCACATTGTTATCAACTTGTTATTTACACTTACTCTATATCTTAGCCACACTTGACACACTACGTCTCCGATACACTCGATCTTGTAGAGATGTAAAAGTTGTTCCATTTCCTTAAATTTCAAATTTAATGTATTTAAGAATTACTCCACAGCACGAGATATTCGTCATGCTGTGACTATCAGTACAGATTTCAGATTTATGGAATCACTCTATAGACACTTGCGTTTAATAATATGACAAGCAGTGGAAATTTCTGGCATTAGATCAAGGAAAACAATAGAGTATAAACTGACAACTATTACGTCATCTGGTGCACCGCTGTGAAGTAACGGTTAGTATGCCTGACCGCGAAACAAGCAGGCCCGGGTTCAAATCCTAGTTGAGACAAGTTATCTGGTTGAGGTTTTTCCGGGGTTTTCCCTCAACCCATTACGAGCAAATGCTGGGTAACTTTCGGCGCTGGATTCATTTCGCCGAGTCGGCCTGGGTAGCGCAGTCGGTATAGTACTTCCCTTCTGTGCTCGATCCTGGGCCAGGTCGATGGCATTTAAGTGAGCTTAAATACGACAGGCTCATGTCAGTAGATTTACTGGCGCTGGATTCATTTCGCCGAGTCGGCCTGGGTAGCGCAGTCGGTATAGTACTTCCCTTCTGTGCTCGATCCTGGGCCAGGTCGATGGCATTTAAGTGAGCTTAAATACGACAGGCTCATGTCAGTAGATTTACTGGCATGTAAAAGAACTCCGGAATAGAGATGGCCGATATTTCACAAACCGATATATTGTCACAGGTATTTTTTTGTCACAGATAAGCCTGTGACTGATGAAGCGAAATATCTGTGACAAAATATCGCTATCGAAATCTGCTCCGTATTCAGTACTCTGTGACTGATATTTTCTCCTCTACGTCGTAGGTTTGCGCGTGCGCATGATACAATAACAGCAATCTAGCTGTAGTTTCTCCATCTTATTATAAATGATGTAGTTATTACACGATTTAAATAATAACACCATTGGTTACCAGTACTTAATCTTGTGTAAAATCCTGTCTGAACAACTATTTTGTTTTGTAATTATTTTCCAATGTTTTCCCGAATACTTATGTTTCATTAATTTTTATTCTATGACTCAATATTATAATGTTAATGCACAATTTAAAATAATTTATCCATTATATTATATACAATAAAAAGGATCAAGTTTTAAAACGATTAGGATAATCATATAACCTCAATTTCTCCATACCCAACTACATTTAAAAATGATCAACTGGTTCACTATCTATAATATAACCTCTTGGTACATGAGGTTAACTTTTTACATGTTACTGTTCAGTTAGGTAAGTATTTATTTGTTAATGGTACATATACATAATTTCTTTGCTGGATTTTCCCATATAAATCAGTGATGAGTGGTGTGTATAGAGAAATCGTATTCATATTTCACTGCTCTTCAATATTTCCTGCTAATTTTTATCGGTGTGACAAAATATCGGTGTAATTCATGCTACGTATCGATATAAAATATCGGTGTGACAAAATCACCAATAAAAGTCACAGATATTTAATTGTCACAGTCACAGTTGTCACAGATACTTGAAAATATCGTTTAAGCTCATCTCTACTCCTGGACAAAATTCCGGCACACCGGCGAAGCTGATATAACCTCAGCAGTTGCGAGCGTCGTTAAATACATAAACCACAATTTAATTTTATTTCATTTCGGCGGCATTATCACCTTCATCTCACTCAGACGCTAGAATAACAATAGCAGCTGATAAAGCGTCGTAAAATAACCAATTAAAAGATTACGTCAGACCCTTGTTGTCACATTATGGCCACCTGCATTCACTAGGCTGTGGCGTGACAATAATGACGCCATCTTGTTAATATTTTTTAGATCACAACATAGTTCACAGATAGTGTTGTGTGGTAACAATAACTGTATTATCGCCGCGCTCTCATGGTTAACATTCAGCAGGTCTTTGAGCGGCCTCGTGCATAACATTCGGCAGATCTTTGAAATTTAATTGTATTATTGTTTTCAATTTTTTATGTCGCCGCTCCAATCACTCTCCTCAATTTCAATACTGCAACCGATAAGCTGCTTCCATTATTAAATGACACCTACTTGTCTAATCCACGTGGACTAAAACCGAGGTTGCAATGTCTTGTGCTGAGGACGAACATTAAGGTATGTGATTAAAAATTATTATTAAAGAGTTATTATTAAGAGTTAAGAATGTCAACGTACAATTATAATAATAATAATAATAATAATAATAATAATAATAATAATAATAATAATAATATAATAACAATAATAATAATAATAATAATAATAATAATAATACTAATGGGAAATGCGTGTTATTATTCTCTTTATCATCTAGTCTGCTGTCAAAAAATCTGAAAGTTAGAATTTATAAAACAGTTATATTACCGGTTGTTCTGTATGGTTGTGAAACTTGGACTCTCACTCTGAGCGAGGAACATAGGTTAAGGGTGTCTGAGAATAAGGTACTTAGGAAAATATTTGGGGCTATGCGAGATGAAGTTACAGGAGAATGGAGAAAGTTACACAACACAGAACTGCACGCATTGTATTCTTCACCTGACATAATTAGGAACATTAAATCCAGATGTTTGAGATGGGCAGGACATGTAGCACGTATGGGCGAATCCAGAATTGCATATAGAGTGTTAGTTGGGAGACCGGAGGGAAAAAGACCTTTGGGGAGGCCGAGACGTAGATGGGAGGATAATATTAAAATGGATTTGAGGGAGGTGGGATATGATGATAGAGACTGGATTAATCTTGCACAGGATAGGGACCGATGGCGGGCTTATGTGAGGGCGGCAATGAACCTTCGGGTTCCTTAAAAGCCATTTGTAAGTAAGTAAGTATTAATAATAATAATAATAATAATAATAATAATAATAATAATAATAATAATAATAATAATGGGAAATGCGTGTTATTATTCCGTTGAGAAGCTTTTATCATCTAGTCTGCTGTCAAAAAATCTGAAAGTTAGAATTTATAAAACAGTTATATTACCGGTTGTTCTGTATGGTTGTGAAACTTGGACTCTCACTCTGAGCGAGGAACATAGGTTAAGGGTGTTTGAGAATAAGGTACTTAGGAAAATATTTGGGGCTAAGCGAGATGAAGTTACAGGAGAATGGAGACAGTTACACAACGCAGAACTGCACGCATTGTATTCTTCACCTGACATAATTAGGAACATTAAATCTAGACGTCTGAGATAGGCAGGACATGTAGCACGTATGGGCGAATCCAGAATTGCATATAGAGTGTTAGTTGGGAGACCGGAGGGAAAAAGACCTTTGGGGAGGCCGAGACGTAGATGGGAGGATAATATTAAAATGGATTTGAGGGAGGTGGGATATGATGATAGAGACTGGATTAATCTTGCACAGGATAGGGACCGATGGCGGGCTTATGTGAGGGCGGCAATGAACCTTCGGGTTCCTTAAAAGTCATTTGTAAGTAAGTAAGTATTAATAATAATAATAATAATGGGAAATGCGTGTTATTATTCCGTTGAGAAGCTTTTATCATCTAGTCTGCTGTCAAAAAATCTGAAAGTTACAATTTATAAAACAGTTATATTACCGGTTGTTCTGTATGGTTGTGAAACTTGGACTCTCACTCTGAGCGAGGAACATAGATTAAGGGTGTTTGAGAATAAGGTGCTTAGGAAAATATTTGGGGCTAAGCGAGATGAAGTTACAGGAGAATGGAGAAAGTTACACAACGCAGAACTGCACGCATTGTATTCTTCACCTGACATAATTAGGAACATTAAATCCAGACGTTTGAGATGGGCAGGACATGTAACACGTATGGGCGAATCCAGAATTGCATATAAAGTGTTAGTTGGGAGACCGGAGGGAAAAAGACCTTTGGGGAGGCGGAGACGTAGATGGGAGGATACTATTAAAATGGATTTGAGGGAGGTGGGATATGATGATAGAGACTGGATTAATCTTGCACAGGATAGGGACCGATGGCGGGCTTATGTGAGGGCGGCAATGAACCTTCGGGTTCCTTAAAAGCCATTTGTAAGTAAGTAAGTATTAATAATAATAATAATGGGAAATGCGTGTTATTATTCCGTTGAGAAGCTTTTATCATCTAGTCTGCTGTCAAAAAATCTGAAAGTTACAATTTATAAAACAGTTATATTACCGGTTGTTCTGTATGGTTGTGAAACTTGGACTCTCACTCTGAGCGAGGAACATAGATTAAGGGTGTTTGAGAATAAGGTCCTTAGGAAAATATTTGGGGCTAAGCGAGATGAAGTTACAGGAGAATGGAGAAAGTTACACAACGCAGAACTGCACGCATTGTATTCTTCACCTGACATAATTAGGAACATTAAATCCAGACGTTTGAGATGGGCAGGGCATGTAGCACGTATGGGCGAATCCAGAAATACATATAGTGTGTTAGTTGGGAGACCGGAGGGAAAAAGACCTTTGGGGAGGCCGAGACGTAGATGGGAGGATAATATTAAATTGGATTTGAGGGAGGTGGGATATGATGATAGAGACTGGATTAATCTTGCACAGGATAGGGACCGATGGCGGGCTTATGTGAGGGCGACAATGAACCTTCGGGTTCCTTAAAAGTCATTTGTAAGTAAGTATTAATAATAATAATAATAATAATAATAATAATAATAATAATAATAATAATGGGAAATGCGTGTTATTATTCCGTTGAGAAGCTTTTATCATCTAGTCTGCTGTCAAAAAATCTGAAAGTTACAATTTATAAAACAGTTATATTACCGGTTGTTCTGTATGGTTGTGAAACTTGGACTCTCACTCTGAGCGAGGAACATAGATTAAGGGTGTTTGAGAATAAGGTGCTTAGGAAAATATTTGGGGCTAAGCGAGATGAAGTTACAGGAGAATGGAGAAAGTTACACAACGCAGAACTGCACGCATTGTATTCTTCACCTGACATAATTAGGAACATTAAATCCAGACGTTTGAGATGGGCAGGACATGTAGCACGTATGGGAGAATCCAGAAATACATATAGTGTGTTAGTTGGGAGACCGGAGGGAAAAAGACCTTTTGGGGAGGTCGAGACGTAGATGGGAGGATAATATTAAATTGGATTTGAGGGAGGTGGGATATGATGATAGAGACTGGATTAATCTTGCACAGGATAGGGACCGATGGCGGGCTTATGTGAGGGCGGCAATGAACCTTCGGGTTCCTTAAAAGCCATTTGTAAGTAAGTAATAATAATAATAATAATAATAATAATAATAATAATAATAATAATAATAATAATAATAATAGCCATTTAACAATATAAGAAACTAGTGCTTATTCTTATCGAGGAAGGAGACGTGACAACGTGACGCTTAGAGTGAAACCTACAGAGCAACAATCGGTCGGCAAAATTATGTTTTAAAAGCACACCGCACGTTATTGTATGATGCCGACATGTTAACCATGAGAGCGCGGCGATATTGTTGATATCACACCATGGTCGTGTTCAGTCACTACTGGTGTTACGTAGCAATTGTAACTGATTTCAAAGGCATATTGGTTCCGTGAAGTTCAATGTTAATTGAAAAATGAGTTCTATTCAGTCAATACTTAACATAAAACACAATAAAACATGTTATAATAACATTTACACAGATTTAAAAACAAACGTTTTCGCCAATTTTGATTGGCATCTTCAGGTCGTGTAGGTCGAATGGAACATGTTATAAAAAGTGAACACTTGGTATATGACGTTAAAAACCAAAGTTACAACTGTAATATCACTTAAAAACAGAGAATAGAATATAGCAAAAAGCCTCCACGATGTGTGTAGAATCACTGTGTCGAAAGAGGCGTGTGTGAACCAAAGAAACAGCAAAACTCTTCTAATCATAATTATATTAATGCTGCGGAGGAACTATATATTACCACCTTTTCTAATAATAATGATAGCCCGCTCCTTAACGAACAATACCCAAATTCAAATAACCCGCTGTTTAAAATCACACGCAAGTAACGGTCACTCATCCACTAGTCGTGCAACGTATACAGTTTTCGTCATACGCTACCACTTAATGTAAAGATCAGTCGTGTCGCCGTCCTCATGGATTTCAAGACGTTCTTCCATTTTTTGTAAGTATTGATTTAGAAGATTTAAATAATACTTAAATGCTTCTAAATATTCCTTCATTCTATCCTTACAATTTACAGGATTTTTTCTGCTCTCCATAACGGCCACGCGACCGACCTGTTCGTAGCATTTTCAAATCTATCTTGAAAACTGTATCTACAATGACAGAAGAGTTTTGCTGTTTCCTTGGTTCACACACGCCTCTTTCTACACAGTGATTCCACACACATCGTGGAGGCTTTTTGCTATATTCTATTCTCTGTTTTTAAGTGATATTACAGTTGTACAGAGGTGTGAAAATTATTAAAATAATCTTAATTTTAAAGGTTTTTTAATAGTTCCTTCACAAATATTAATTTAATTTATGAATATTGGTATATATTACTATACTGATGTAGGATATATTTACTACTAACAAAGCCGGAAAGCACTGTTGTACATTGGTATTTTTCTTATTTTACAATTGTTATGGGAATTCAGAAATTATTATATTATGTTGGCGGAATTGGAAACATAAAAAATTATATGCACAAAACAGATGTATACGTTCATTTGAACCTTCACAACAATGTAAACGCAAAGAACAATTTGTTTAAAGCATTTCTTAATTAATTTTTTATATTTCCAATTCCGCCAACATAATATAATAATTTCCGAATTCCTATAACAATTTAAAATAAGAAAAATACCAATGTACAACAATGCTTTCCGGCATTGTTAGTGGTAAATATATCCTACATAAGTGTAGTAATATTATATACCAATATTCATCAATTCAATGAATATGTGTGAAGGAACTATTAAAAAACCTTTAAAATTAAGATTATTCTAATAATTTTCACACCTCTATAACTTTGGTTTTTAACGTCATATACCAAGTGTTCACTTTTTATAACATGTTCCATTCGACCTACACGACCTGAAGATGACAATCAAAATTGGCGAAAACGTTCGTTTTTAAATCTGTGTAAATGTTATTATAACAGGTTTTATTGTGTTTTATGTTAAGTACTGACTGAATAGAACTCATTTTTCAATTGTAACTGAGATTCCTGATCACGGTCACCCATATTCACTAATTGGAAAGAGTAAAGATTCTTGATATCACACACGGTGACACGCAATGACACCTGCACCTGTTGTCACACCGGAGTTCAAGCCTCAGTAATTCAACAATGCCGTTAAGTCGCTGGCGACGCCGCTTCCGCACCCGTATTACTCACCTGGGGTAGAAGAGCCAGTAGAGGACGGCGACGAGCAATCCCAGCTCGACCAGGCCGGCCATTGTGTCGACATGCTTCTGTTCTCCGCGAGCTCCGACGCGGGGATCTGCCCCAGTGGCGTGATCGCGCAACGTGACGCTCATGCCAATCGCAGCGCGCTACTACGCATATAGCGGACCTACTCCACTCCACTACTGTGTTATAGTCCATGCGGAATGCCCGATTGCCATCTTTAAGTTGCATTTTATTGGTAGGTTAATCTTCGTTTAGATAGCCAATCGCTATTCAAGGTCGCTGCAGGTGAGACAATCGATACGGAGGTGGTGGTGCCATCGAAGAAGAGGCGTCGGCGTCGTGCAGTGGACGCTCTTCATGGCGGTTGGTCCGTCTACCAGCGTCTACACTCTGGACTGCAGTAGGGAATTTTACAGAGGGTGGAACTGACTGACGCTTGCGTAATATGTCAAGTAGTCGAGGGACAGATGGAGTGGTGCTGGTCCTTGATCTTGCAACTTACAGACGTGGACAAATTATTAACAAAATTGACGATTTGTATGATAATTCTGTTTACAAAATTTGATTTTTCAATTTAGACTACAGTTGACAATTTTGCATATCTCTATCATAACAATAGACAGAAATATGCAAAAATGTCAAATGTAGTTTCAATTGAAGAGTTAAATTTTCTAAAAATATATAATAAAAATCTTCAATTTTGTTAATAATTTGTAAATTAGCAAAAATGTCAACTACAATCTAAATTAAAGAGTCAAATTTTGTAAAACTATGAAATAAAAATCTTCAGTTTTTCTAGGCCTAATAATTTGGAAATATCCAAAATGTCAACTGAATTCCAAATTGAAGAATCGAATTTTGTAAAAATATATAATAAAAACCTTCAGTTTTGCAAGTAATTTGTAAATATGCAAAAACATCAAATGTAGTCCAAATTGA
This sequence comes from Periplaneta americana, assembly GCF_040183065.1. Taxonomy (NCBI): domain Eukaryota; kingdom Metazoa; phylum Arthropoda; class Insecta; order Blattodea; family Blattidae; genus Periplaneta; species Periplaneta americana. The sequence continues at coordinate 174,321,216 of NC_091124.1, forward strand.
AGAGTTAAATTTTCTAAAAATATACAATACAAATCTTCAATTTCGCTAATAATTTGGAAATACGCAAAAATGTCAACTGTAGTCAAAATTGAAGAATCGAATTTTGTAAAAATATATAATAAAAATCTTCAATTTTGTTAATAATTTGTAAATTAGCAAAAATGTCAACTACAATCTAAATTAAAGGGTCAAATTTTGTAAAACTATAAAATAAAAATCTTCAGTTTTTCTAGGCCTGATAATTTGGAAATATCCAAAATGTCAACTGAATTCCAAATTGAAGAATCGAATTTTGTAAAAATATATAATAAAAACCTTCAGTTTTGCAAGTAATTTGTAAATATGCAAAAACATCAAATGTAGTCCAAATTGAAGAGTTAAATTTTCTAAAAATATACAATACAAATCTTCAATTTCGCTAATAATTTGGAAATACGCAAAAATGTCAACTGTAGTCAAAATTGAAGAATCGAATTTTGTAAAAATATATAATAAAAATCTTCAATTTTGTTAATAATTTGTAAATTAGCAAAAATGTCAACTACAATCTAAATTAAAGAGTCAAATTTTGTAAAACTATAAAATAAAAATCTTCAGTTTTTCTAGGCCTAATAATTTGGAAATATCCAAAATGTCAACTGAATTCCAAATTGAAGAATCGAATTTTGTAAAAATATATAATAAAAACCTTCAGTTTTGCAAGTAATTTGTAAATATGCAAAAACATCAAATGTAGTCCAAATTGAAGAGTTAAATTTTCTAAAAATATACAATACAAATCTTCAATTTCGCTAATAATTTGGAAATACGCAAAAATGTCAACTGTAGTCAAAATTGAAGAATCGAATTTTGTAAAAATATATAATAAAAATCTTCAATTTTGCTAATAATTTGTCCACGTCTGTATGTCTTATCATGTAGGCCTAGGCGATGAACTAGGGAGTTGAGTCGCGATACTGCTGGAATAGGATGGAAATTGTGATTTCTGGATTACGGTCGAGGAGAGGATCACATAAATGAATGTAAGGTTTATGAACATATTTCACATTTTGTCTTTGGGTGGGGTGGATGGTGTGGATCATAGCGCTGCCCTGGAGTTAAATCGCTCGCTTGAACTCGGTCGAGTGACGCACCCTCGAGTGAGATACGATCGGTCGTGATACGCTCGTAATAAATAGAAGCACAGTACAAGGTCATCTCACCGACATGTTTTATCTTGTATGAAAGGCGACAGATAAAATACACATATGTTTTGCTCACACGGTTAAAAATAAGGCTTTATTTTTTGCGTTTATGACAAACGTTTAATGGAACAGTCAATGGAACGTACCAAAACAGTAACATGAAGTTATAAATAAAATAGTATGAAAAACTTCGATATACCGTACAGTTATTATTGCTAATTAATAATTATTCAATATTTGATTTACCACAAATATACTGTAATATGATAGGTCCATACATCGGTCTATATCAGATGTCTCAATAGGGCCTCCTCGGAGCACTTCCTCCTCTTTCTCTCTTTTTAATGTAAGAGTGGAACAAGATGCGGGACCAGTTCGTGTATCTCCGGATGACGTCATTGACCGCGACGTTTGAATAGACATCTGCAACCGCTACGATGTTGTCTCCATGTCCGAGGAAAGAATATCCTTATTACCGCAAATGTACGAAGAAATAAAAGCTTTCATTGGGAAAGCGAAATTGTGGGAGTCGCAAGTTTCAGTGGGTAACTGTTACCACTTTATTAATCTAAAATTGTTACCTAATTTGAATCAAGACCAGTGTAACAAATATAATGAATTACTGAAGGACTTGAGAAAAGAATTTGAAATCAGATTTAGGATTTGAATAGTTCTAATTTAAAATAATTGTTTGTGAATTTCTTAGATGTTTTGGTTATTTTTAATTATTGAAAACATTACGAAACATATTATTTAACTATTATTGTAATTAATATATTAATATTAACGTAACATAAGAATACTTACTTTAACAACCAACAAGTTTAATTGTAATTTTATTATTATTATTTGATTGAATTTTATTTTATTAAATATAGTATAAACTTAAAAAAAGAGCGATACCAAAAACCATTTACTAGAAATGAAATATTGTTATTGTTTAGTCAACTGTCCGAAGACAGGTCTGAACCTCACAAGTGATACCAACAAGGCACCACTTATGAGGCAACTAGGCTAGGAGATAATGGAGTAAGGTGGCAAGTTCCTTGTGCTTAAATAATTACGTAACATGTATGGTTCTTCATGCTTCAGATATCTTCTTTTTACTCATTGATAGTCTATAATTAGAAAATAAGTATGTTATTATTAATTATTATTATTATTATTATTATTATTATTATTACTGCAAACTACTTAAGAAATTCCTTCCGAAAACCGTCTATTGTGACAGTACAGCTCAAAAGTGCAGCTTTGTGGAATTTCTCCCGCGACAGTTACAACTTAGCTCGCTCATGCTTGTAACATTAATCAGCGATCGGCTATCTTCGGGTACTGCGCTTATCTCTTCAGCTGACTACGCTATCTACACTCGCTCTCTGTAACAACTTTTATGCGTTGGCCTTGAGACGCCTGGTCTATATACTGCGGCAATGAAGAAACGTTTTGCAAAATATTATTGATATAGCAGTAGATTAATAACAATATTAGTAGAGATAACGTCACAGAAAATATAATAAAACGAATAATCATGCTGCACAACTGTTACAGGCGCAAAGATTGATACACTAATTATTAGACATTATTATTATTATTATTATTATTATTATTATTATTATTATTATTATTATTACTAGAAAACTTGATACAGTTCTTGCATTATCGTGATTGTGTTCTCCGTTTATAATAATTACATTTACATCCAATAACATCTATCAGATGTGGCAAAAACAAAATCACTCCTTTGTGGCGGGGGGGGGGGGGTGGAACATTTAGCTACAATATTTATATTACATTTTAAAGCAAGTTTTGTAGTTGTACTATGGAGAGGTTAGTTAAACACTGCAAAGTTTTGAAATGATAAACATTTATGATGTTACTATACAGTTCATCACTGTAACAAGAACGAATGTCTAACGCTCGGCTTATACCGTTCGAGGATTTATCGCTCGTGATAATTTTACCCAACATGCATGTGCGCTACCTATCGGATTATGCTATGAACTACTTGGCGCTCGAGCGAAAACGTCCGATGCACACCTCTGGTGTGGATATAGGCCTATAAAGGGTAAAATGAGATACAGCCCAAAGCCACAACTTTTAACAAAAACAGTTCTTTGTGCTAGTTCATTTCTTACACTTACGGGGAAGCTACTACTGAAACAAATAACAGAAATAAACGCTGAATAAATTATCATGTCGCACCTAACAGTAATAATAATAATAATAATAAAAATAATAATAATAATAATAATAGTAATAATAATAAATTTATTTATTCTGGTGGCGTTAAGACCATCAGGCCTTCTCTTCCACGCCACCAGAAATATGTATACAGTACTGAACTGTAAACTTTTAATACGCTCTCATGTGAAATTTTGTCTTTGTGATTTACGATTATATCATTTTCACGTCTTCATATTTTTGTTGGATATGTGTAAAGTTTGTGGAAAAGTTTCCTGTCATTAGCACTAACCTTACCGAAGCAGAAAGCTAATATAGGTTCGTGTACAATGTGAGGCATAGTGTAAATGAACGTATTATGAAGAGATGGACTGTGGTTGGGGGAAGGGGCAAACCCATGCGCACTTCTACTCTGTTTTTTTTTGTACAGAGGGAAACTTCCAGCCGTTGAGTTTAAACATTGGGTCGAACCTTGCCAATCAGTACCAAGAGGAGTTGGGGATGCGCTACTTACTATACTACCCCATACCTATTTGACAGGCTTAACATTCTTTGTTATCCTCCCTCAGTCTACACTGGTGGCCATAATTCTGGAAACTTTTTTTTGTACTGAATTATTATAACATCTGCATTGATTCACAGATTTATACAATTGAAAATGTTATTCATGACTGATCCGTTAATTTTGGGGTTGTAATAAAGGTATTATATTAAATCCTGAATATTTTAACAATAAATAATCATTACTATGTATTATGTTCTTGTCGTTTAAGATCTAAATATTAATTTCAGATTTCATTATAATTTCCCATTATTTACCATAATAAAAACTGGTCCATTGTTGATTTTAAGATTATTGTTGATCAACAGAAGCATTGTTGAGCGCTGTTGGCATAAAATATGGACATTATTAGTGTGTTTCTATCATTAGCCGCGTATTTTGCGGGCTACCGGGGCTACCGGCGGTAGCCCAAGGAAATTACAAAAGAAAAAGTTTATAATATAACATAATGTAATAATTTTGTATTATTAGTTTTACCATAGTAATTAAAATTAAAGTAATTGTTAGATATATTTTGGGTAATAATAGGGTCAGCGGTAGCCCAAATCCTTTAACCAGTATACGCCACTAACACCTGAATGCTTTACAACAAATTTTATTGATCCTTTTATCACAATGGATGCACGAAAGGATTGGAAACGTTCTAGGGCAGTCACACTTCGAGAAGAAGGCTATACATTCAAGGAAATTGCAAGGAAACTTGGTAAAGGTGCTACAGTGTCTGGCGTCCAGAAGGTATGGCAGAAGTACAAATCCACAAAATCTTGTAAAACAACACCTAGGACTGGTAGAAAACCTAAAGTAAGTCCAAGAGATGTGAGGCAGATTTGTCGATTAATAATAATTAATACAGGATATAATGAGAAATAATAATGAAATCTGAAATTAATATTTAGATCTTCCCATAATTAACGGATCAGTCACGAGTAACATTTTCGATTGTATAAATCTGTGAATCGATGCAGATGTTATAATAATACAAAAACAAAAAGTTTCCAGAATTATGGCCACCAGTGTAGGCCTGCTTGTCATGTAGTGAAGTCCCTGTGGTGGCTGAGTGGTCAGATCTTCAGCCGGCAGGGCATAGTTGCGGCCCAGGGCAGGTAAGATGCAGCAGATAAAAAGGGTCCCTGTTTTGTGGGCATAGTTGCGCTCAGTTCCCATCAGGTAGAGAAAAGGGGCATGGCATAGTTGCGCTCCGATAAAATATGTAGAGAAAAAGACACTACGGAAACTCGAGCCTCGTAATCAACCAACCATATTGATTTCTTATCGATTTAATATTCATTATCGATACCGTAAAAATGAACACCATGAAGTTGGCAGTATTTTATTAACTGTTTTTCTACTGTTCATGCAGTGATTATCGATTGCCTACCGTAAAAATGAACATCATGAAGTTGGCAGTACTTTTTTAACTGTTTTTCTACTGTTCATGCAGTGATTATCGATTGCCTACCGTAAAAGTGAACATCATGAAGTTGGCAGTACTTTATTAACTGTTTTTCTACTGTTCATGCAGTGATTATCGATTGCCTACCGTAAAAGTGAACATCATGAAGTTGGCAGTACTTTATTAACTGTTTTTCTACTGTTCATGCAGTGATTATCGATTGCCTACCGTAAAAGTGAACATCATGAAGTTGGCAGTACTTTATTAACTGTTTTTCTACTGTTCATGCCGTGATTATCGATTGCCTACCGTAAAAGTGAACATCATGAAGTTGGCAGTACTTTATTAACTGTTTTTCTACTGTTCATGCAGTGATTATCGATTGCCTACCGTAAAAATGAACATCATGAAGTTGGCAGTACTTTATTAACTGTTTTTCTACTGTTCATGCAGTGATTATCGATTGCCTACCGTAAAAGTGAACATCATGAAGTTGGCAGTACTTTATTAACTGTTTTTCTACTGTTCGTGCAGTGATTATCGATTGCCTACCGTAAAAATGAACATCATGAAGTTGGCAGTACTTTATTAACTGTTTTTCTACTGTTCATGCAGTGATTATCGATTGTCTACCGTAAAAATGAACATCATGAAGTTGGCAGTACTTTATTAACTGTTTTTCTACTGTTCATGCAGTGATTATCGATTGCCTACCGTAAAAGTGAACATCATGAAGTTGGCAGTACTTTATTAACTGTTTTTCTACTGTTCATGCAGTGATTATCGATTGCCTACCGTAAAAGTGAACATCATGAAGTTGGCAGTACTTTATTAACTGTTTTTCTACTGTTCATGCAGTGATTATCGATTGCCTACCGTAAAAATGAACATCATGAAGTTGGCAGTACTTTATTAACTGTTTTTCTACTGTTCATGCAGTGATTATCGATTGTCTACCGTAAAAATGAACACCATGAATAGTTTTTATTTTATTGGATTATTTTACGACGCTGTATCAACATCTAGGTTATTTAGCGTCTGAATGATATGAAGGTGATAATGCCGGTGAAATGAGTCCGGTGTCCAGCACCGAAAGTTACCCAGCATTTGCTCGTATTGGGTTGAGGGAAAACCCCGGAAAAACCTCAACCAGGTAACTTGCCCCAACCGGGATTCGAACCCGGGCCACCTGGTTTCGCGGCCAGACGCGCTGACCGTTACTCCACAGGTGTGGACTAACACCATGAAATTGGCAGTACTTTATTAACTGTTTTTTCTACTGTTCATGCAGTGATTATCGATCGTCTACCGTAAAAATGAACACCATGAAGCTGGAAGTACTTTATTAACTGACATATTCAAATGGGTGAGCCGTTAAAATATGGGGCCTTAGCAGTCTTGACATTTTATTAGCGATTTTCATACCGTCTGTGACGTACAGTGAGGTTAATTTAAAATGAATGTTAAGTTTAGTGAAAAGGGTAAAGAGTTAATAATTCACAATGATTCTAAGTTTAAATTTTCGAAACCCTGTACCGCAGGGTTAAGATATCGGTGTACAAACAAAAAATGCAGTTCATTTATTATTTTAAATAGCAAAATTGATCATATGCTAGGCCTACCTGATTTCAATGCAGCTACCATTATAATATTTTTAAGTAATTTATTTATTTTATGACAATCACTTTCGTGTGTACTATGCCCATCGGGGCGCAACTATGCCATGTCCATTCTGCTACCTGATTTCTTCGGGGCGCAACTATGCCATGCCTAGGCCTCCCAATTGACCGCGGAGCGCAACTATGCCATACCGCTTCAACCTGCCATGCATGCAGTCCGGGTTCTACTCCCGGTCAGGACTGATGAAAAATCCAATCAAAAATTCATTGTGGCCCTTGTGGCGGGCAAGGTCGCACTTTTTTTTTAAGTGATAAAGTTTCACTATTACAATGAGGAGGATCACAGCAGTGGAGAAGTCGGGGGGTGGGGGTATAGTCCATTCATCAGCACATACGAACGCCTGTCTACAACATAGTTCCGACACACAATGTTAACAATGACTTATTTTGTTTGCAATTATGCTTCACTCGGCCTGCGGCCTTGTTTCGCAAATATCCTTGCTCACAAAGTACGCTTGGTCAAAATGAAAGTGGCCGGTGTCTGAGAGACTAAGTTCGAATCAGGTATTTCTATGAGCGCTCGGGAGAGCCAGGCTTTGTTCAAAAGACTGTGTATATTCTTCCAGTAGTTAAAATGGGTAACACAACTATTAATCACTAAAATCTACCGAGAAAATAATTAATATGTATGTATGTATTTATTCACACTGCAGTGGGTATATACCCGGTGGCAGTGGTAACTAATTACACTCAATAATGGCAATAATAAACTTATTAATTAAAAATACAATTAATAATACTAATAATTAATACTAACAATAATTAATAATAATAATAATAACAACAACAGGGAATATACTAAATTAAATGAAACGATCACTTAAAATAACATTTGAAATAAATCTAATTTGTATCTTAAAACTAAGATCGAACCAAAACCCACGAGTATGATATGTTCATATCTGCACAAGTACCTTTCAAATTACACTCATTTCGCTGTCAACTCACTCACTGCAATGGAACTACGACACATTTCACTGATTCTATCCTGATTTCACTAACACTTCAAAAACATTTCACTGTTCAAATACTATGCACTGCCACTATAAACTATAAAGCTTCACTGACAGGAACACGTTTCACTTACACAGCACACTTCACTGACACGACATACTTCTTCACTGATACAACACACTTCACTGATACAACACTTCAATAACAACTTATCATTTACACCCCTTAAATACTGTGTATAATTACCGTCTATTAGTAAGGTCCTTAAGCCTATTTTTAAATACATTTTTGGTTGTTGGTAAAGCCTTTTGTAAGTCTGCAGGTAAAGCATTCCAGTCCCTGATAGTACGATTGAGAAAAGAAAACTTTCCAGTGTCCGTCCTCTGCCTTCTTTCCCTCAATTTATATGAGTGGTCGTTCCTTGAAGAGTAATTTGGCGGCTGCAACCTTCTCCAGGCAGGCTCACCTCTGTATACGAGATTTAAAATAGACAGATCGTTCAGAGTGTTTAAACAGTTAATATTGTAACACAAACACTATACACTGTATAACAGGTTCTCAAGTGGAGTATGACCACTGCTCAATACAGTGTCATTCTGACTGCAGTAAAACTCTTAGAGTAGTTTGTAGAGCGATAGCCTAACAGTTCGTGAGCTTGTAAGTTCAAATCTTCGTGGAGTTACTAAACTTCTTTTTGTTGCCTTTTAAATGCATCAGTGAAGATACAGTATAACAGGTTTTCGTCATTTTTTTATCCTTAGATACCTTTCCCTTTATTATTTTTTTTTCCAAAGGTACAATATACATTTTAATTTTATATACTTAGTACACGACAGTTCACGAAAAACTTACTTACTTACTGGCTTTTAAGGAACCCGAAGGTTCATTGCCGCCCTCACATAAGCCCGCCATTGGTCCCTATCCTGAGCTAGATTAATCCATTCTCTATCATCATATCCCACCTCCCTCAAATCCATTTTAATATTATCTTCCCATCTACGTCTCGGCCTCCCTAAAGATCTTTTTCCCTCCGGCCTCCCAACTAACACTCTATATGCATTTCTGGATTCGCCCATATGTGCTACATGCCCTGCCCATCTCAAACGTCTGGATTTAATATTCCTAATTATGTCAAGTGAAGAATACAATGCGTGCAGTTCTGTGCTGTGTAACTTTCTCCATTCTCCTGTAACTTCATCCCTCTTAGCTCCCAATATTTTCCCAAGCACCTTATTCTCAAATACCCTTAACCAACCATACAGAACAACCGGTAATATAACTGTTTTATAAATTCTAACTTTCAGATTTCTTGACAGCAGACTGGATGATAAAAGCTTCTCAACCGAATAATAACAGGCATTTCCCATATTTATTCTGTGTTTAATTTCCTCCCAAGTATCATTTATATTTGTTACTGTTGCTCCAAGATATTTGAACTTCTCCACCTCTTCAAAAGATAAATTTCCAATTTTTATATTTCCATTTCGTACAATATTCTCGTCACGAGACATAATCATATACTTTGTCTTTTCGGGATTTACTTCCAAACCTATGTCATTACTTGCTTCCAGTAAAATTCCCGTGTTTTCCGTATCACGAAAAACTACAAAGCAAATATTTCTTTGTCTAATGACGGTCTGTCACTGTTAGCACGAATATAATTTATTGTTTAAAATCGCATAAAACTCTTGAGGAACTACAAGGAGCAGTCAATAATTTTCCAGAGTGTGCCTGAATGTAGGCCACACACAAGACATAAGAAACGGAGATGTTATCTAGAACCACAGAAACGCCTGGAATTTATATTAAATACATTACTTGGAAGGCGAATCTTCGGCCTCACCAATCTAGTATATACAGTCACGAAGCTCAATACGTAGGGAATACGCATCCATAGATAGTTGCTAACCACTAGGATCGCTACTATCGCCTCATCACAGATAATGCGAAATAATACCGGCACAGTCTATTGTTCCTAGTACCCTCAACAACTCAAGCTTCGTGACTGTATATATTATAGCCGACATTCGGCAGGTCTTTGAGCGGCCTCGTGCATAACATTCGGCAGGTCTTTGAAATTTAATTGCATTATTGTTTTCAATTTCTTATGTCGCCGCTCCAATCACTCGCCTCAATTTCAATATTGCAAGCTGCTTCCATTATTAAATGACACCTACTTGTCTAATCCAAGTGGACTAAAACCGAGGTTGCAATGTCTTGTGCTGAGGACGAACATTAAGGTATGTGATTAAAAATTATTATTAAAGAGTTATTATTAAGAGTGAAGAATGTCAACGGACTCTTATATGAAATAATAATAATAATAATAATAATAATAATAATAATAATAATAATAATAATAGCCATTTAACAATATAACAAACTAGTGCTTATTCTTATCGAGGAAGTAGACGTGACAACGTGACGCTTAGAGTGAAACCTACAGAGCAACAATCGGTCGGCAAAATTATGTTTTAAAAGCACACCGCACGTTATTTATGATGCCGACATGTTAACCATGAGAGTGCGGCGATAATACTAGACTGTGGCCTCACCTCGTAGTTAAATAAAAGACTTAAAAAGTAGGTAGGCCTATGTCATCTTAATGTCATTGTTTATCTGTATGGTGTGTGTGTCTAATGCCTACCCCACGTCACGTGCGTGATTTAAGTTTCGCATATATCGGATAGATGGCAGCACTATCACTCATTTTAAATTTGTACACCACTTTGGCGGGCCACGCTATACATGTATAAAAAAGGTAAAAGGTAAAGGTATCCCCGTAACATGCCATGAAGGCACTTGGGGGGGCATGGAGGTAGAGCCCCATGCTTTCCATGACCTCGGCACTAGAATGAAGTGGTGTGGTCGGCACCACGCTCTGACCGCCTTTTACCCCCGGGAAAAACCCAGTACTCAATTTTGTAGGAGGCTGAGTGAACCTCGGGGCCGTTCTGAAAGTTTGACAACGAGAAAAAATCCGGTCACCACCTGGGATCGAACCCCGGACTTTCCAGTCCGTAGCCAGCTGGTACATGATGTATGTCTGTAGAAAATAATATATTGTGTACTAGGGTGAGTGTATGTGTAAGTGTAGTGTAGAGAATGGATGAGGATGATGATTAAGATGAGAAAGGGAGAAGGGGAAACCCGGTGCCTGTGCGTAGCCTACTCCTGTCGAATAGCACCAAGGGAGCCGCCAGGCTTAACGTCCCGTCCGACAGACGAATCACTATCAAGAGTGACATACTGCTGTATGCCTTCCCTTCACATACACTGCGGAGAGATTTGGGATTTAACCCAGGGATATTGGTGCACTATTCAGTGATTGGAAGTTGTGCACCGCCATCTCTTCTAGTCCCGAGGTAGTAATTTTACATGAAAATTTAACCCCGCCGCAATCGAACCCGGGCCAGCCAGTCTGGAGGCAGACACGCCACCACAGAACTAATTCGGTGAACTCTATCATCGTATGATGACGCAGAATATCTGCATGGAAATATCATATGTACTTCGGTACATTAAAATAATATATATGATATGCGTAAATCACGAAGTGATTTAAGACGGCGCTTATTCCGTCGGATCCCGGCCAACTAGTCACTCATATCGAGTGCACCTCAGCACATGTGTGGACTTCGGTCCTGCGTTCATAGACATCTATGACGTAGTGCAGAGGGCGGCCACTAGAGGGAACCCAAGAGTTGGAGCTTAATCTGAGACGATTCTAACCGGCGTCGGAGTTGTATCCGGTGTGGCTTAGTGGATAAAGCATCAGCACGTAGAGCTGAAAACCCGGTTCAAATCCCGGCGCCGGAGAGAATTTTTCTCCGTTGCATTACTCTTTCATCGTATGATGACGAAGAATATCTGCATGGAAATATCATATGTACTTCGGTACATTAAAATAATATATATCTATCTGGTAAGTTTAACATGGTAAATGAGACATATTAAGTCTATACGGAAGGGGAGTTACATATGAAGAGTTCGCGGGAAAAACGATGAATGTCACATTAACTGTTAGGAATAGATAATGATCTAGTTGAGTCTATAACTGCAAGATGTAGTGCTGTTTCTATAGAAAATAAAGGAAAGGATTACTGTATTCGTGGTGATAATTCTCCTTTTTACCATTTTTCATAAGAACAACATTAAATTTCGTAGTGATCCACTGAATTAGATAATGACATCAACCATAACAAAACTGTGACATTCATCGTTTTTCCCGCGAACTCTTCATATCATACTTTTATTAATTTACGTTTCACCAGAGGTGTCGTCTTTTTTTGAGCATAAAATAGTCTTGGTAATTTTGTGAGTGTCCCGCGCCGTGGCGTCGTGGTCTAAGGCATCCTGCCTAGGACTCGCGTTACGGAATGCGCGCTGGTTCGAGTCCTCATGGGACAAGAAACTTTCTCATGAAATTTCGGCCAATGTATGGGACCGGTGCCCACCCAGCATAGCGATGCACTTGGGGAGCTACGATAGGCTACACAAACCAGCTATAACGGCTGGGGGCTCATCGTGCTAACCACACGATACTTCCATTCTGGTTGGATGATCGTCCACCTCTGCTTCGGCATGTGGCCGTGAGGCCAGCAGCCGGCTGGTCGGTCTTGGCCCTTCGTGGGCTGTAGCGCCAAGGATTATTATTATTATTATTATTATTATTATTACTATTATTAATGTTGTGAGTTACCGTTTCATTATGAGTTTTGATGCCCGTGGCTATGAGGACTGTACTGTGGGCAGATCAGGGTTTCCAGGTTTCTTCAGAGCGAAATCGGGATATCACAAGCTAACTTAAGACGATATCAAGATTTTATCATAATATTTCTAGTCGTTTTCTAGAAAGCATTGTTCTGTGTTTTTTAATGTCGTTTTCGCCTTCCTCAAAAACAATAAAATACGAAGGGCACACGGTACAGTGAGCACTATAATCGTATTTTCCTTTTATTAAATATGAATCTGTTTTAACCATTTACTATTAAATTTATACATCTTGATTACACAACTTTTAACACTACATCACTTCGGAATGTATGATTCTTGTGTTAAATTCTAACGTACCTTGTTTACATGTTTCGACCTTTTATGGGTCATCCTCAGAACTGGTCGTTGTTGGTCTTGGCGCCTCTTATTTTGTTTCCTGTAAGGGTGTGTTCGTGTGGTGTAATGTAAAGTCAAAGAGTGTGTGTGTTTTGAAATTGAGTTGTGTGTTGAGAATTTCGTTGGGGTGTGTTTTCGTGTGTCTGTATACTTCGGCTTCTTTTTTGATAATAATCTAAGTTGGAATTTTCAAGTTAAAGAAACGATAAAAAAAAAATCTGTTCCTCCATTCACTGTTTGAGTCGCTTGAGAAACTTCTTGCCCCAGCAACTAAAACTTACCCTAGTGCAAACCCTAGTAACGCCGCACTTCGATTATTGTGACGTTTTGTTAAGTGACCTAAGTTCTGAATTGTCAGTCAAGTTACAGCGAGCTCAGAATTTGTGCGTCAGATACGTGTGCAACATCCGACGGTATGATCACATATCACCGTCCTTCGCAAGTCTCTCGTGGCTCCGACTTAAAGAACGTAGAACTTTACACTCTTTGTCTTTACTCTTTCGAATTCTGCACACTTCAACACCAAATTACCTTTCGTCTCGTTTCTCTTATCTATACTCTAACCACGACGTAAATACCAGATCACTTATCTGTGGCACGCTAAGTATACCTCTTCATAGAACATCTTGTTATTCATCATCTTTTACAATATCCACCTCGCGTCAATGGAATTCCCTGTCACAAAGTATTAGGGGCTGCAAGACAATAAACACCTTTAAGAACAGCTTAAAAGATAACATTATTAGCATTTCACTCCAATCATACTGATTTAAACTATCACTGACTACATTGTTACTTTTTTCTTTAGACATCATCCTGATTGTGCTGTATTTTAATTGTCTCGTAATAATCTCTTTCTATTATCTAATATTATTTGAAATATATTAACATTCTATGTATTTTAGTTTAATTCTGCTACACAGTTTATTTCAGTGTTTAATTAATAGTTCATAGTATTTTGTTGTTTAATTTGTAAATAACTTTTGTATACATTTAACTCCCATCTAAATCAAATTGTTGGATTCTTTGTAAGTTCATGCATATGTATATACACTTTTTGCTGGTTGAGTGGAAGAGAAGGCCTTACGGCCTTAACTCTGCCAGCTAAAATAAATCATTATTATTATTATTATTATTATTATTATTATTATTATTATTATTATTATTATTATTATACTTCATATTGTTCTAGTGTGTTTAGTTTCTGGCTTTTTGGTTGGATGTGTAGTATTTCCATGTCTGTGTTGATGTCTCTGTAGGTGTGGTTGGCATTTGTGATGTGTTCTGCATATGTGGAGGTATTTTGTAATTTTGTTGTGGCTGTGATGTGTTCTTTGTAACGTGTTTGAAATGATCTGCCTGTCTGTCCTATGTAGAATTGTTGCAGGTGTTACAGGTCAACACACAAACAAACAAATACAACCACACAGGCGTATGCAAACTCAAATGTAACACCTACAACAATTCAAATTGTAAACTTCTCCAGCAGAAGTTTTTTTTTCCTTTCAAAGAAGTAAAAATGATTAAAATCTCTAAATATGTAGATTTATGTAATACCAAGCCATAATATGTAATATGGGATAAATATGTAAAAATATGTGGTATCCAATTTTAATATATTAATGGTAATTACAAGATTCGCAAAGATTTGTTATTTATATACGGTTAGGTTCAAAGGAATATAATATGTAATTACAAATTCACCATTAAAACGGGACACACTCACGGACCGGAGAACGCGAATTCGATTATGCGCAATGTTCAAAACATACAGCGGTGAGCCTGCCTGGAGAGAAATAAAAAATAGGTTGCAGCCACTAAATTACTCTTCAAGGAACGACCACTCATATAAATTGAGGGAAAGAAGACAGAGGACGGACACTGGAAAGTTTTTTTTTTCTCAATCGTACTACAGGGACTGGAATGCTTTACCAGCAGACTTACTAAAGGCTTTACCAATAACCAAAAATGTATTTAAAAATAGGCTTAAGGACTTTACTAATAGACGGTAGTATATTATACACATTACTTAAAGGGTGTAATTGATATCTTGTTATTTGAAGTATTCTACCAGTGAGGAAGTGTGTAGTGTCAGTGAAGTCTATTGTGTAAGTGAAGTGTGTTTGTGTCAGTGAAGTGGCTGTGCACTGTGAACAGTGAAATGGTTAGAAGTGTTAGTGAAATCAGGTAGAATCAGTGCAGTGAGTGAGTTGACAGCGAAATAAGAGTAGTGCCCAAAGGTACTTGTGCAGGTATGAACCTGTCACACTCGTGGGTCTTAGTATGAACTTAGGGTTAAGATACAAATTAGATTTACTTTAAATGTTTTTTAAGTGACTATGCTTCATTTAATTTAGGATGCTCCTTGTTATTATTATTTTATTATTAATATTATTATTATTAATTATTGTTTTTTATTAGTTGTGTTTATTATTAATTGTCATTATTGAGTGTAATTAGTTACCACTGCCACCAGGTATATACCCATTTGCAGTGTGAATACATACATACATACAGTGAATGCAAAAAATGTTCGTACTCTTAGAAAATTCAGATTATAATACACTTCAAGCAGAATCGCAGGATCCGAGAATACAATAATGCACTAATTATGAATACTGAGTTCTGACGCTCACAGATATGCTATCTATAAAAACAACAAAAGTAGTACAATATTTGGAAAATTAAATAAAGCTCAATAATGATACATGTAAGTCGGCACAACAAGTGATCGTACACCTGGAGTAATCATACTAAAAGAAGAGTTCGAGGGGTGGTGTTGCCAGTATGTACTCGTTTGTGTACCTCTGTGTGTGCAGCAGTGACAGGGAGAGAGCTCCGTCAGCAGTGAGTGAAGAGCTGAAACGTCAAAATGGGCAGCAACCGTAAAGAGACAAGTGAGGAGACAAGAAAAGTTATTAAACTGCATAACCAGTGCAAATCGTTACGTGAAATATCAGAACTTGTTGGGAGACCTCGGTCTACCATCCAATCAATTTATGTAGGTTCTTCGCATCAAAGACTGTGAAAAACAGCCAAGAACTGGCCTACCTGAAGTTCTAACCGAACATGATGAGCGCGTGATTATTACGGAAATTAAAAAAGATCCAAATATTAATGCAGTAAAGGTTGTCGCAGATCTGGCAAGACAGGGTGTGAAAGTTTCAGCCAGCACAGCCATGGTTATCATGGTCGCATAGTCCGGAAAAAGTGTTGGGTGAGGAAGAAAAATCGCACAAATGATTTAATTTCGCGAAAAAATATCGAGATAAAGGAATGGAGTATTGGAAAGAAGTAATTATTTCGGACGAAAGCAAATTTAATGTTTTTGGTTCGGATGGGAGGAGTATGGTGTGGCGACAAAAGAATACAGAGATGGATGCTCAACATCTTGTGCCTACAGTAAAACATAGAAGCGGGTCAGTACTAGTTTGGGGGTGTATGAGTGCCTCGGGCGTGGGTAGACTGCATTTTATTGATAGTGCGATGGACCGCAAAAGGTATGTGAACATTTTAAAGCAGAATCTCCATGCTAGTGCTGAAAAGTTGGGTCTTCAAAGTACTTTTGTTTTCCAGCAAGATAATGATCCCAAACATAATGCGGGGAACACTCGATTGTGGCTGATCTGCAATACTCCAAAACAACTTCACACACCCCTCAGCCACCTGACACTAGCGTCATAGAGCACCTTTGGGCTATTCTAGACAAAAACATAAGAAAGCATTATTTCTCAAATAAAGAAAGTCTTAAGCAAGCTCTTCAAAAAGAATGGGACTTCATTGATCCCACAATTACAGAAAATTATTAGAATCAATGCCACAAAGATTGGAGGCAATAATCGCGGTAAAGGGAAATCCTACAAGGTACTGAAATGAGATATTGGTTTTTTTAAAATTCCCGATAGCAGGCGTACGATAACTTCTTGTGTGTATGAAAATAGGAGTGATTTAATTTTTGTTAAATATATTACAGAAATTATTAGCATTTTACTTTTTTGCTACATTCAATAAAATATAAAGAATTTTCAGTCACAATATTGTTATTTGTAAACATTTCAGACGTTTCATTTGTCCTCAGAAACTATTTTTACTCACGTTTTGTAGATGTACGAACACTTTGTGCAGTCACTGTACATAAAAATCCAGTCCCTAGTCATTAGGAAGACAAACACTAAAATATAAGGACCACTGTGCAGAAGGTGATAATTGAACTACTGGAAATATAATACGCTGCAAAGTCTCACTATTATTACATTGTTAATTAATAACATTTTTAAATTCACCAATACTCATTTAAGTACGTGTTATAAACGGATAATGCACAAAATGACCATCCAAAACGTTACATAATTACTTTTATTACCGCGCAGCCGTATTTAGTGCGATATTACCTTATTTAGAAACAAGTTTACACTGCTAGAAAATCAAATAAATTTGGAAAGCGAATTTAGATTGCTACAGAAATGCATACAGAAACAGAAACGATGAGTTGTATGGTTATGACCTCTACATGCTTTACAATAGCGTGTTCAGCAAACGTCAGAGTTGAACTCCAGCTGACCTCACTTTAGTAAATCATACATATTTTATAATTTAAACTAAATGAATTATGAACGGGTGTTGTAGATAATGTTATTTTGGCGTGATGCTTACTACATCATCTTCGTATCGAAATTCAGAAAGCTTTCTCAGCGTTCTGTACGTTTCAATAAATATAATACTTATAACAACTTTTATACTTCCAAAAGCTGAAGTTAGAAATTTTGTAAACTCCTACTGAAATTATTGTCCTCTAACGTTAGCAAAACATATATCCTTAAGAATTAATCTGTGCTGACAAGTTGAAATATCATCAGATAATGTGTGTTGTCATCATTATTTATCATATTAAAATTACGAATTTGGGGCAAGATGCTGGCCAGTTTTGGTGCCAAATTAATGGGATCGTCAATTAGTCTTTTCTGCGATCTATCCGGTCACCTTTCCGACGGGGCTATATCTTATAAATCCATTTGAAATTATGAAGTTCTGCATCCTTCTGTCATGTTACAACTATCTTCTAACGATGTAAGTCTCACAAGCAAACATTTCATGGGGGCAGATAAAAAAGTTAATTGGTTTTCTTCCACCATATTAATAATGTCAAAACAAGTGCTTACAGAAATTTTGGCCACTCGAGTGCAAATATGAGGGCTCCCCAGAAAGTATTGGAACAGAAACAGCAACTGTTGAGCTATTTTTCAACATTTGGCCACTCGAGCGCAAATATGAGGGCCCCCCCAGAAAGTATTGGAACAGAAACAGCAACTGCTGAGCTATTTTTCAACATTTGGCCACTCGAGCGCAAATATGAGGGCCCCCCAGAAAGTATTGGAACAGAAACAGCAACTGTTGAGCTATTTTTCAACATTTGGCCACTCGAGCGCAAATATGAGGGCCCCCCAGAAAGTATTGGAACAGAAACAGCAACTGCTGAGCTATTTTTCAACATTTTTCCCCACTGGAATTGATACATTTCTCATAGGCTACTATGAGATCAACGGCTGTCACACACTGGTTCCGATCCCGAGCGGCAGAATTCTACGACACAGAGATACAAAAGTTGATCCCACGGTATGACAAATGTCTCATTTCCTGTGCAGAATACGTTGAAAAATACTTCAACAATATCTGTATCTGTTCCAATAAATTTTTTCATGAAATTGTGTTTCCGTTCTGTAAACTACAATACGAAAACTTACTTTCTGGGGAGTCCTTGTAATTGCGCTCGAGTGGCCAAAATTTGTATAAGCACTTGTTTTTGCATTACTGTATTAACACGGTGGAAGAAAAAAAAGTAATTTTTTATCTGCCTCCATAAGAATGTTTGCTTCTAAGTTTTTGAGAAATGTTTTAATCTTTCTGTACTTCAAAAGCGAATGTTCCACGGTTTGATACAGATAAGTCATACAATATTTCCAGCACTTACGTGTTAGTCCTGTTGTTTGGGAAATCAAATTAGGCGGTCCAGGTTCGATCCGGAGGCAAGTCGTGATGAAATTTGTGACAGACAAACCAGACGTTAGACAGTCCTTATAAGGATACTACCATTTCTATCATTTTACCAACGGCCTCCACCTCCCTCTCATTTCATCTATTACACTATGTACCAAAAATATTTTTTTTTCTTGTCCTTGGGTAATAGCTGTTATTTTCACATTCTTTATGTCTTACTACTTTAGAAAATAACAATTGTTTCCAAAAAAACGTTGTTTCCATGTTCAGGGCTTTGATATTTTGAACTTTCATGCTAGAGAAATATTGAAATATCAAATTTCTTACTTTCTAAATGTGAGTGGATGTAATCAGTGAGTTTTACAAGAAAAAAAAAATTTAAAAAACTCTAGAACTATCCTGTAACCTGTATACAGTAAGTGCAGTGTGGTCTTGAGCACAGTCAGCTGAGCGGCAAATGCCATGGCTTCAAGACGCTGCACATATTTGGTAGATGCATTCTGTTATATACAGTATATGGAGAATTTATCAAGACAAGGACAAAAAAACAGTACCACCTAAACTCGTGTGGTGTTCTGTGTGATGCCTACAAATCATGTTTCGGTATGTCTCTTGGAGATTTTGATTAGCATTGGGAACCTAATGTCAGCTGCGAATACTGCAGACGAATTCTGGAAGGTAATTTTAAAATGGTGGCATTCTTGATGGGTCTCCAAGGTGGGTTTACCAAGTTTCCTTGCTATGGACACCAAAGCGCACTATCATAGATCATAGATGGATTTTTCCGTGGAGATCAACAATGCCAAGTGGGAACCACTAGTAAATCCCAGCAAAGTGTTGATGCCATCTCTTCACATCAAACTGGGCCTCAGGAAGCAATTTGTGAAAACTTTATCTAAGGAATTAATAATTATATATAATAAATTTTCAGTCAAATACACTTTTCAGTTTGTGAGGTCAGATAATCTGTTACATCACAATATTTATTACAAACTCACTAATATTTTCGACTTTAAAAAGTCATCATCAGGTGCATGAGATGCAAACAATTTTAAATTAGGTGATAGTTGATCTAACAATTAATGATATAGTAAGTAATGCACGTGCTGGCATTTACAAGTATACAAGTTTTGTGCCTCTTGAGGTAAACTGTACATGGTAAAGTTGAACACTGATGCTAGATTCTCGTATGTGTACAAAACAAGGAAAGGCACAGCATGATATTAACCTTATACAATTAAAGGCTAAGTATTCTCATTAGGTCATATCATTAAAATTAAATTTGTACAATTTGATATTAACTATGTTAAAATGTTATATATAATGTATTATAAATTTAAAAGGGATGGAAAAAGCTGTGATGCAAATGCTGTTGGTAGGAGAGCACGCAGCCTAATTCGTCGTGGTGAATGCCATATTTGTCTGAAAAGTGTATGCAACTGAAAATTTGTTATATATAATTATTAATTGCATTCACACTTTTCTGAACCAACATGTCTTTTAAATTTATCTAAGGAGTCAATAGCCTTCAAATACCTTAGAGACTTCTTCCTTAAATTGTCTGAGGCTAAGGTCAAAGCTGGTGTATTCGTTGGACTGCAGATTAAGAAGATAATCGAGTGTGCAGAATTCCCCAAGATGCTTAATGAGATGGAGAAAAAGGCTTGGAATAGTTTTCTTGCAGTTGTTAAGGTTCCTTGGGAAGTTACAAAAAGCCGAAAACTATGTGAACCTGGTTGAAACTATGGTACAAAATTTTTGCAGAATGGGTTGCAGAATGTCACTGGAAGACCATATTCTTGATGCACATCTTGCCAAATTCAAGGAAAATATGGGAGCTTATTCGGAGGAGCAAGGCGAGCGTTTCCATCAAGATATATTGGAATTTGAACGTTATCAAGGATAGTATAATGAAAACATGTCGGGAGACTATATTTGGGGACTTATTCGGGAAAGTGACTTGCAATACGGCCGAAAATCTCGGAAAAATATTCACTTTTAATTTTTTTGGTCGCTTCTATGTGTTTTTCAATTTTTTATTTATTTTTTATTTTTTTTTGTGGTCACTTGTATAGCGTTTTTTCACATTAATTTCAAAGCAGAAATCAAAATTAATCTACTTTTAAAATACAGGAATACGTGAAATTGAGGAGTTTTAAAGGTATCAAACTCCTGACTAGAAAAACAAAGTTTGTTAACAATAACCGTTATTTTCTGCATGTTTTACACATAAGCAATCAAGAAATAACACTTACTATCCAAGGACAAAAATAGTGAATTACATAGTGTAATCTGAAATAATTAAAAATAATCAAGATGTATTAAAAATAGGTTGGGGTGAAGTCTTGGGGGCAGCACGAGTTTCTGATGCTGATATAGGAAGAGGTTAGGGGTCTCCTCCAGGCCCTGAGACTTATTAGGTACTCGTCTGAGGAGAGGACCTGGCTGTCAGGGCTCAAACAGGAAGGCCCATCTGTCAGCACTGTATTCACGAATGTCACCTAGGCCCCCTGTCGGACTCGGGAATTCATCGCAAATATGGGAAGCGCAATGAACCAAAGCAAGCCTAAATGCAAGGATCCGTCCTGTGTCAGGAACTCGAAAAGCCAAGCCAAGAGCAATCAAATTTCACTTCCAGCAGTATGGGATGAAGATAAATGCAAATAAGACGCAGAGCATGGTCATAGGAAGACAAATAAAGAAGATAAACTTGCGAATTCTAAATGAGGCAGTAGAGCAAGTGGACAGCTTCAAATACTTGGGATGTACTTATAAGCAGTAACATGAACTGCTGCCATGCTACTTTACACATCTCTATTACGGCCTCTACTGCTTTATGCCTGTCCTGTCTGGGGAGGAGCTGCAATAAGTGAAATTAAACACATCCAGTCATTTCAAAATAAAGTCCTACGAATTTCACTCAGCAAACTACACAGAGAAACTGGCATTGACACAATCAAACAGTTTATTCATTCACAAGCTAACAAGTTCTATAACAACCTAGAGCCGACTTCCAATGGACCTCATATTATAATCAAATATTATCATCACACCAACCTATGTAAACAATTATTTATTAACAATTATTTTTGTTCATTGAGGAGCCCAATCTAGGCTGCCCTCAATTCAGTGTCATGTATTGTAGTTATATTTTATTTATAAATGATCTGTATAGCGCTAAATGCGCTGTTAAAAAAAAAGGATGTCAAAAGGATGACAGCAATGGCCAAGGAAGCTTTTAATACAAAAAGAAGCATCTTCTGCGGATCTCTGGAAAAAGAACTAAGGAAGAAACTAGTGAAGCGCTTTGTCTGGAGTGTGGCATTGTATGAGTCACAAACATGGACATTACGGCGGGCGAAGTGAAGAGAAGAGAAGAGAATAGAAGCATTTGAAATGTGGATATGGAGAAGAATGGAACGTGTGAAGTGCACAGACGGGATAAGAAATGAAGCTGTGTTGGAAAGAGTGGGTGAAGAATGATGCTGAAACTGATCAGGAAGAGGAAATGGAATTGGTTGGGTCACTGGCTGAGAAGAAACTGCCTGCAGAAGGATGCACTGGAAAGAATGGTGAACGGGAGAAGAGTTCGAGGCAGAAGAAGATATCAGATGATAGACGACATTAGGATATATGGATCATATGAGGCAAAGAGGAAGGCAGAAAATAGGAGAGACTGGAGAAAATTGGGTTTGCAGTGAAAGATCTGCTCTTGGGTAGAACAATGAATGAATGACATACGTGTCGAAGTGACTAGTTATTCATATAATGTTACTTTTGTAGTTATTTTGCTACGTTTGGATGTAATATGTTATTCAGAAATTCTAACGTTAACATTATTACAACCTATGCACTTTTGTCCATGAATTAAGAGGTTGCAGCCCAAGTAAGCAAATGTGTTGTTGTGGTGTAACGTATTGGTTTTTACTACAATTTTGTTTATTTAAATACCAATATATTATCTCTGTATAAAGACACAAAAATTATTATAAACATAGGCATATCAAAAACAGGTGAAATTAAAGTGAATAATCTGATTAAGATATGGAAGAAAGAGGTGAATCAAGGTATACAACTGAATAGACATCAATATTTAAATGTGATTCTCTATGCTGACGATGTACTGTAGTAATAATACAAGATAAAGAAGAGAAATGAAGCGTTCACACAACCAAAAAAATACCAATATATAAATAAACAAAGCAACAAAACAGAACGCATGTTTCTGAATTTCTTGAAAATCAGGAAATTACCGGCATGAAGAAACTGTAAACTTAGGTTGACAAAGTAGGCCTAAAATATAAAGAAACTAGTGGCTTGTGCAGCAAATGCTACAAACTAAGTTCATTACAATTCAAATTAAAATTTTTCAAATTTATTTCCAATTAAGAATACCAGACATTTTGGAAGTCCCTATCCTAAGCAAGATTAATCCAGTCTCTACCATCATATCCCACCTTTCTCAAATCGATTTTAATATTATCCTCTCATCTACGTCTGCCTCCCTTAAGGTATTTTCCCTTCAGGTCTTCCAATTAACACTCTATACCATTTATAGATTAACCCATACGTGCTACATGAACTGCCATCTCAAATGTCTGGATTAAATATTCCTAATTATGTTAGGTGAAGAATACAATGCGTGTAGTTCTGCGTTGTGTAACGTTCTCCATTCTCTTATGACTTCATCCCTCTTAGCCCCAAATATTTTCCTAAGCATCTTATTTTCGAACATCCTTAATCTCTGTACGTCTCTCAAAGTGAAAATCCAAGTTTTACAACCATAAAGAACAACCGGTAGCATAACTGTTTTATAAATTCTAACTTTCAGCTTTAAATATCTATACCATACCAGCATTAAATATATGGAAAAGACCCATACCACTTGACTAATAACTATAAAAATATTTCACTTTAATAACAATATTGTTATCTTACGTAAGTTTTGTATAGACTTCAGTTGCTAGAAATTGGAACTCGCTTCCGAGTGATATAAGGGGTTGTTGGACAATAACTTCATTTAGGTCAAAATTACATAAATTCTTACTTAACAGATTAATTGCTGATTAATATTTGTTACTTATAATGAAACTAACATCTGTCCATTCTTATTATTATTATTATTATTATTATTATTATTATTATTATCATTAATTTCTCTAAATAGATTTACGAAACCTCTAATGGCAATTACATTAATATTCTCATTATAGAAATAGAAATATATATACTCGTATACTTCCTGTAACATAGTCCTAGTAAGCTTATATTAAATTAATTTTCATCATTTCACTAGCTATCTCAAATATTAAATTAATTATAATTCATTGAATTAAATTAGCTCATAAATTAAGTTACTACTTTACCTTATAGATTTATCTAAATTTAAATAAATATGTAGTGAAAAATATTGCTGGAGAACCTTTTAACTGTAGTGTAAATATTTGTAATTTAAATTTATGTATTGTATTGATTAAGGCTGGCTGAGTGGAAGAGAAGGCCTTATGGCCTTAACTCTGCCAGCGAAAATAAAACATTATTATTATTATTATTATTATTATTATTATTATTATTATTATTATTATTATTATTATTATTATTATAGCCGTCACTCAGTAAATATTATAGAAATGAAGATCTAACTTCAGATATTCTCTACGCCTACTTATATAACCTCAAAAGGTTTCGCTTTCATATCATCAATAAAGCATTAATCTGTATAATTGGTGACAAATACATCATGGCATTCACTATAATAATATTTCATTTTAATGGTAATAATGTCATCAAACATTCTTAAGTTTTGTAGTTTTTAATATCCAATACACAGACAGCTGTACTCAGAAAATTACACACCAGAGAATCTTCTTTTTACGTCTTGAAGTTTTTAATAACCAATATTACAGAAACGTTCAGAAAAAGTTACACAAATGAAACTCGACATATTGGCAACATGTCAGCCATCTGAACTCTAAATATGTTAGCAATCCTGCAGGTCATAGCCTTCGTGTGACATTGTTTATTGTAGTGTGTTTGTGTTTTGTTTTGTTTTATTCTGAAAGGGCCATTTCTCAAAACTGACGACAGATGGATTTTGGAAAAATAGGAAAATGATGTAGGAAAATTGACATTTCACTAAAAATTACTATTTTTCTGAAAAACTTTGGGTTCCAAGCTTCATTTATTAAAATCTGTTCAGCCGTTTTCCCGTAATTTGCATTACCAGTTCAAATTATATATATATATATATATATATATATATATATATATATATATATATATATATATATATATATATATATATATATATATATAGACGAATAGATGTAAACATGTGTTTGCCTATTCAGAAATGATAATGTTAATGTTAATAATAACAATAATAGAAAATGTCTCGTTTTCTTAGTGGAAGGTAATTTCTGAGAATACTTTACGCCCATAAAAATTATGAAATCACAATTTCACAACATCTAGGAAAGGTAAACACAAAGTCATTGTGCTGAGTCGCGTTGCTTATACAAAATACCCAATAAATCTGTCCGAAATTTTGTGCGTGACCTCATTACAAATGAAATCTAAAACACGAGCTTTGCATATGTACAGCACTTCTGTCCTGGTAGCAACATAAACCGAGATAATAAAAACTAAAGGCTCGTTCCTTTTCTTATTCTTTATAGATTAGAACAAATCAGCATGATTCGTTCTCAACAAGCAGAAGAGGTCATGCAGAACAGTGTGTTGTTCCCTTGCTCTTTGTTCAAGTAGCATGAAGAACTGCAGTGATGAGAATACATTCACGAAGTGACTGCATGCAATATTCAGTCGAGGACTTTATCTTGTATTAAATATAAACACGCATATGTGACGTAACTGTTCAGGTAAATTCCAGTTGAAAGTCCAGGGAAAAAACACGTTTAGTCACATTTTGCACATTTTTCAGGGAGCGTTCACAGAACTGACAGTTTATTCCAGTGTAAACCTTTCCTTAATATGCTTATAATTAGGAACCAAGCGATTTTTTCCCCTCTATGATTAGGGGATCTTAAAGATCTCAATTGTAACTGCCAGATTCAATTAAAATATAAAAATTACTAAATTTGGAGTAAACGTGCTTTTCCCCTGGACCCTTCATTTATACAGGGACATCACTTTATTTTTACCAACATTTTTAACATTAACCTGGCTATACTCGGAAACACTGTTGCCCCCTTCCATTACAGGAGTTTGATGTTACTAGTGCAATATGTAAACAAATCATTTTACTAGGTATAGGAGGAGAGAAAAGTAGTGTATCCATTTATGTTGTAGGGAAATACGATATTACGATTTTCAGTTTGATCATCACTTTTACGGAATTTATCAAAATACAGTAGAGTAGTAACATTTTTTTTTCAAAAACTCAACTTTTCAGGCGGCTATGTTCGTTATGTAATGTCTACTTTATTTAGCATATTAATTATTGATGTTATCATACAATATAGAGAGTGCATTTAAATTGAGGGGGTCATAAGTAAAGGGCTGTAAGTGCACTTAAGTTACTTTTGAGAAAATGGGGTTTAAATATTTAAGCTTTCGTAAAATCGGTGAAATTTTTTATTTAAATTTTAATGTGTGATGCGATTAAAATATCCCTTTGCCACTAAAATTTTAGATACTTTTGCTTACACTGGATGCACTTAACTCGTGTTATTACAAATGTCACTAGCATTCCTTTGCTTCTAGCCACCTCAATTCAAAATAAGCTAATCTGAATTTTTAAACAAGTTGCTGAAAATGGTTGCCGTTCATTACAATGCAGGCTTCAATTCTTTACGCATATTATTAAAAACATTTTGAAGCATATTCTCTGAAATTGAATTTATCGTTTCTTGAATATAATTTTTAGTACGATATTATTAATATAGGTTCTTTCTTCTATAGAAAACGCAATCATATTTATGAAACACACCATACACTGCAGTGTTTACTTCACTGCTTGAAGACTTCGAATGCAATAGCGGCCGTAAGTCTGTGTGTCTGACGGGAGCAAGGACATTAGTGAAGGGTTGAGAGTGAAGTACATTCAGAAATGCAGGTACAATAAAAATGCAAGTAAAAATAAAAATGATGTCCCTGTATAACTTCAACTTGCTGAAGTGTTGGCTCAACAGACTTGTTTGGTGTGTAAACATAATATGTTTTCGTCGTCCCAAACACATGATTTTGCCATTTCATATATACAGACGTGGACAAATTATATTAGACTAAAACGTTTTCTTGGAAACATAATATAATTCGTCATATCAACTATCAGTATAAATCACAGAGTCTCTATTGGTTTAAATATGATTGTTTACATCTTCTGGTATATTTTTCCAATGGTTAAGTATATTTTTTCTGGCTATGTTGGTATTACTGATGTTTTAATTATATACTGCAGAAGATATTCTCCCATGGCCAGCAAGAAGACCGGACATGAACGGAATTGAAAAATGTGTGCTCTATACTGAAGAAAGTGAACAAAAAGAGGCTTACAACAAAACATGGACTCATTTAAGCACTATCTGATATCTGGTTAAATGATGCTGATATTCAACGAAAGTGTTAAACTTCGGATTCCAGCATCCCTGACAAAATCAACGTGTTAATAAAGAATAAGGGAATGTTCACAAAACATTAGTAACCTCAAGACTCAATTTTCTATTCATTATATCTGTGCAAAATACATATTTGTTCATTATTTCTACCGATAAATACAGCTTCGTTGCACATATATAATTAATTTAGTTTAATAATTTGTCCACGTCTGTATATATATATATATATATATATAAAATAATAATAATAATAATCCATGGCGCTACAGCCCGTGAAGGGCCTAGACCAACCAGCCGGCTGTTGGCCTCACGCCCACATGTCGAAGCAGAGGTGGACGAATATATATATATATATATATATATATATATATATATATATATATATATATATATATATATATACTAACAAATTTATGTTTCTCTGCATGGGACCATGAAACTTTTGATAGATATGTGTGCAGGAACATGAATTTAATACCTTTTGAAGGAATTAGAATCGGTTGGAATTTGGAATTTTTATTCAAGTTCTAAGCACAACCCGCTGCCGTCATCCAGACTGTAGCGAGCTTGAAACACTTGGACACGTGCTTGGACAATGCCCCAAAGGCGAGCTGCTGATCAATGCTAGACATCATCGTGTACTACATGCTTTGGCGATATCGTTAAAAACTTTAAATTGGGAGATTCATGAGGAAGTACATTGTGTATCACCAGATGGTTCTTTTAGACGGGCAGACATTAGTGCTATCAACGGACGCTTAAAACGGGCTCTTGTTCTTGACCCTACTATCCGTTTCGAAAGAAACCTAAATCAGGCCACCGAAGTTGATATTGAGAAGAAGTCCATATATGAACCTTGTCTGCCGTATCTTTCTCAAAAGTACAACGTCCCTCTTAAACAATGGTCCGTCATTGGTTTGCTGTTTGGCAGTAGAGGTTCAATCACAAAATTCACGTGGAATTATCTTAAGGAACTTCACATTCCTTTTGATTATGTAATGTCTATTCTTATAAATATTATCAAGGATTCTCTTCAAATATTACATCATCATCTCTATTTCAATTAATCAACCTATATTTGCCTTCAACAATTAACTTTCTTTTTTTCTTTAATGTATCACATCACATTATATTGTACATGTTTATTGTATTCAGGACTCTTGTGGTCACTCAGAATTCTTTGAGCTGATGTCTATAATTTAGAAATTTATTTTATATGAAGTTACACAGTAAAATGCAAATGACACATTCCCGATTATACATTTCATGTTGTAACGCAAGTAACTATTTCAGGTAAAAATGTATCAAAACACCCTCAGGTCTCTGTCGGTTCGTAAATCATAATCTTCCTATAGCCGTTCAGAGAAATTATGTGAACGCCCACCGCAAAGACAGAAAGAAATAGCTTCTTTGTTTTGTTATGAATAAAACTTACTAACATTGACAACAGTCATTTCAATATCTAATAATCATTTCATGCCTGGTAAACTACTACTACTTATCACTGAAATGAGTGATTTTGGTAAAGAAAAACATAGGAGACAAAAATAACATCGCCAAATTAACATACACTAAATTATGCAACAGTATGTGCTGCGAGCATATTTCAGCATTAGCATCACTTCTGATTCTATCTCCTAAACGGAAAACTTTACATAGTGAACATCTTGAAAGCTGTCACAGTGTTACTTATCCAAAGTGCTAAGGTGTCCGCGTTCAACAGCACTTGAGCTAAGACTACATTCTGATTCGACTCAAACCTCAGTACTAAACAGCTAGCTTTGTAAGATCTGGTTGAAAGAAATTCACGTAGATCGTATCGAGCTCCAAAATCTTTGTTTAAAGATAGCAACAGCTCATGTTACTATTTATAGTAGCCTACAATTCAAATGTTTGAAGTTGTCCACTTGTTATACTGCCTCATTTAGAGTTTGCAAGTTTACCAACTGGTCACCCTACCGCATTGTCTCCTGGACAAGTTGCCTCACAAGTGTGCCATGTTGATATCATTTGTGAGATTCAGACTTGTCTTCGGATAGCTGACTAAACAAAAACCTTTTTACTTTTCTTCCTATGACCATGGTATTCGTCTTGTTTGCATTTATCTTTATCGCATACTGCTCACAGCTGTCATTTAGCTCCAGTAGCATATCCGTTGGTATCATCTCCTCTTTTGCTAACAACGTCATATCAGCAGCAAATCTTATGCACTTTCTTCTTCCTCCTACTATCACCTCTCCCATGTTCTGAAAACAGTTCTTCACTAAATCCTCCAAGTAGATGTTGAACATGGTAGGTTATAAAGGCATCCTTGACGTACTCTTCTCTCTATTTCGCTTCCTTTTGACATTTCTTCTCCTATCCTGACTTTGACTCGTTGTTTCATATAAAGATTAGACTTCTGATCAGCCTCGCCTTTTTCCAATCCACACCAAGTTTCTTCAGGATTCCCATCAGTTTATTCCAATCCACTCTGTTAAACGCCTTTTCTAGGTCCACAAATACTATATATACTTCTTTATTCTTCCCGAGGTATCTTTCGCTCATTGTTCGTAGTAGTCCAATTGCATTCCTCGTATAGATTGACAAATCGAACTGAAACCCTGACCGAGTTACTACGTGAGCGCTGGCTGTCTTGGGGAGGAGCAAGTGAGAAAGCAAGGGGGGAAGGGAGAGAGCACTATGCACTATGTACTTGCAGGTCCACTCACAGTTTGTCAAACCTGCTAACAAAAGCATTAAAAGGTTGACTAGTTGCCTGCAATGCTAGCATAATGGAACCTTCCTAGCCGACAATCGAGGCAAAAATGAAGAATCCGTTATTGTGGTAATACTGGAGAGCGGTTCTTCTATGGGTCGCGATGCCCACACACACCCTCTCAGATATTTACGTGGTGATTGGTGACTGAATGACGAGGGGCGAGGGAGAGAGAAGAAAGAAAGAGAGAGATTCCAGAAGTTGGCGTGTTTTACGGGGTTTCACTTGAAGTTGTCAAACTATACCTTTATCCTTCCTGAAGCCAAACTGCTCTTCTTCTAACTGTCCTTCCATCTTAAAACTTAAACGTCGATTCAGTATTCGCAGGAGAATCTTCGCCGCATTGTTCTCTTTTATATGTTGCCATTTCGTAACATGGTAATAGCCAATCTGATGTATAAGTAAGTGATCAGGATTGATAGCTACAAAAATCCTTTATGTCTTTTCATCAATGATTTTCTCATTATTACTCTTCATACAACAGTACTGTAGGGAATAGATTCGTCTTCGTAATCAGAAAAGGGAACTAACCACGTAATCAATAATAATAAATATTCTTTATAATCGTTTCAGGGAATAATTCTGTGGTGTTTGGGTAAAGGGAGATAAGTCATAAAAATGAGTTCGGAGATAAATGAAAATTAAACTTGGAACCCTTATTACAAATAATTTTCTACACAAATAAAACACATCAACTGCTTGTATTCTTTGATTTTTGCACACCCACTTGTATAATGAGTTCGGAGATAAATGAAAATTTAACTTGGAACCCTTATTACAAATAATTTTCTACACAAATAAAACACATCAACTGCTTCTATTCTTTGATTTTTGCACACCCACTTGTATAATGAGTTCGGAGATAAATGAAAATTAAACTTGGAACCCTTATTACAAATAATTTTCTACACAAATAAAACACATCAACTGCTTGTATTCTTTGATTTTTGCACACCCACTTGTATAATTTAACTTGTGTTCATCTGGGGAACAAAATTTCACCTGGACAAAAAAATGACTTGTAGGTACCCCTTTACCCGAACACCACAGAATTTTGGCCGAAAGGCTATTGACTCGCCTCTCCTGTCTTATGGCCCGATTTCAAATCTCGATACAATACTAGGCTCATCACTCAACTCTCTCTGGAATCAATCATATCCCTATCATCCACTATTCTCAATCTCGATTAAGAATGCAATATAACCAAAACCAAGAATTTATGCAGATTCGCGAGCTAAATATACAGTAAATGACCGATAGAATTCTCTGGAACAGGCATCACCACATTTTATGTCTGGCAACCCACTTGAAGATGAATAATTAACTTTCAACATAATTTAAAAATGCATTTTACACCGTTATTTTGCAACTCATTAGCAGTTAAATGTTTTAATGTACCTGAGTAATACTTATTAATCTCAATAAAGTGAGAATGTAAAAGTAATATGTGATTGATTACTAAATCCTTGAATTGCATTTGCAAGGACTTCAGCATGATTAACGGCGTGCAAAAAGTATGAATTCTGATCACTTCTCGCAACAGAATTGAACCATCTATCATTCTCTCCAACAGAATCAAGATTACAGACTATTGCTCGAGACAAAACCTACAGCACACGAGGAATGAAGAGAGAAGTTTGTGTAATTTACCTTCACAATGGAGTTTAATTCGATTCATGTTTCTCAGGAAACACAATGTCTCATTCAACTAACAATGTGAACGTCCGACATCTGATCGGTCATATTTCCAAAACACAATAGCTAATAAAGCGAACACAAGGCTGAAATATATACATTTCATCACAATACAATTCATAAATTTCTCCGGCAGCACAATGCTGTACAAGAACGTTAATGAGTCTCGAAAACTTTGATTCACCAAAGCGATCACATTACCTAACAGCACATCTATCTATATATATAATTTGAACTGGTAATGGAAATTACGGGAAAACGACTGAACGGATTTTAATAAGTGGCCCCTCATTTTGAAGCTTGGAACCCAAAGTTTTTCGGAAAAGTAGTAGTTTTCAGTGAAATGTCAATTTTCCTACATAATTTTCCTATTTTCCAAAATCCATCTGTTGTCAGTTTTGAGAACTAATTTTACTGAATCACGGCCGACTTGATTGAATTTCAGAACAAAACACACACTACAATAAACAATAGGCCATGACCTGCAGGATTGCCGACATATTTACAGCTCAATTCAATTTGTTATTAAATACTGATTCTGCAGTGTATAATTTTCTGAGTACAGCTGTGTATTGGATATTCAAATCTACGAAACTTGAGGTGGTTTGATGACATTATTACCATTAGAAATTAAATATTATTATAGTTAATATCATGATGCATCTATTCTTCATTAATTGTACATAATATTGATGCTATATTGATGACATGAAAGTGAAACGTTTTGAGGTTATGTAAGTAAATGTAGAGAATATCATAATTTAGATCTTCATTTCTATAATTTACTGAGTGACTGCTATATATAACTACAAAACTTAAGTAAGATAATAATATTGTTATTAAAAATCGCTCGAGAGAGCGCAAAAATTACAGTTCCTAAGGAAAGATAAAAAAGTATTACTTACTGATAAAATAAGACGCCTAGAAAATTTTGTAGTCTCCAGAT
This sequence comes from Periplaneta americana, assembly GCF_040183065.1. Classification (NCBI taxonomy): domain Eukaryota; kingdom Metazoa; phylum Arthropoda; class Insecta; order Blattodea; family Blattidae; genus Periplaneta; species Periplaneta americana. The sequence continues at coordinate 174,354,250 of NC_091124.1, forward strand.
CATTTCAGCACGATCTCTTAGTAGGATAAAATGATTTTACGCTCTACATTTCAAGTTCTACATGCAGCAGCTATACAAAAATGCTATTGTTCGAAAGCTTAGCAAACCTGACATTTTTTTAACTTTTGCCTACAATCCACAATGACCTGAAATAGCTATTGCTATCGTCCTGACATTGATACTTGGGTTTTCGCGTTGAAACTCAAAACCTGCAGTTGGATAGGTTCAATAAAAAGTATTTGGCCAAAAAAAAATCCATTCAGAGGGAGTATGTTTCATTATTATGGAAGCAAATACCTATCAAAAAGACAATTATTCTTCATTGAAAATAAATCTGAAAAATTTTTATTTGAACGTCTAACGAACTTAGTTTGCAGCAGCATTTGCTGCATAAGCCACTAGTCTACCATTATAATGACAATCTTAAAATTCTCATTTTTCTACTTATACCGGAAATTTGGCGATACCTTCTGTACCGGTATAAATGTTCTTTCCAACATTTCTTTGGTCTACCTTGGTTAATAAAATAGAATAAAATAGAATACAATAGAATGATTTATTTTCGCTGGCAGAGTTAAGGCCATAAGGCCTTCTCTTCCACTCAACCAGCCTTAATCAATACAATACATATTTAAATTACGAATATTTACACTACACTTAAAAGATTCTCCAGCAATATTCTTCAGTTAAGTTTTAACGACTAGCACATGTGTGTTTAAATTTAGATACATTTTATTTTACTTGGTTACTTAACGACGCTGTAACAACTACGAGATTATCTAGCGTTGATGGGATTGGTGATAGCGAGATGAGGCCGAGGATTCGCCATACATTACCATACCTTATGGTTGGGGAAAACCTCGGAAAAAACCCAACCAGGTAATCAGCCCAAGCGGGAATCGAACCCGCACCCGAACGCAACTCCGGATAGGCAGGCAAGCGTCTTAGCCGACTGAGCTATGCCGGTGGCTATTTAGATAAACCTATAAGATAAAGTAATAACTTAATTTATGAGCGAATTTAATTCAATAAATTATAATTAAGTTGAGATAGCTAGTAAAATGATAATTTAATATAAGTTTACTAGAACTATGTTATAGGGAGAAAAAAATATAAATCTAAATATATTTATACAATAAGAATATTAATGTAATGAAATGTTGCCATTAGAGGTTTTGTATTCTATTTAGAGAAATTAATGATAATAATGACAGATGTTTGACGAGATTTTTAATCAGGTTCTTTTTCTAGACGGCTGAGTAATTACGAGGGAGGATCAGAAAGTAATGCACACACAATTTTTTACGGATTATTATTTTAGTCTGGACGTTCAAAGTTGGCAGAAAGTTAATTTGAATCTTGCGTTACAGATAGCAATGTCTTGATCAGGTGTCGCTCTGGTGAAACGAGCGGCAACTGACTATAGATGGCGTGTTTGCTAGCATCTTATACGTGTGAAGAGCAGCTCTAATACTGACAAAGTTGCGTTGTGCCTTTCGGGACAAACGCCCTAACAGAGACGCTGAAAATGTCAGACTTTTTCACAATGCTCGTCCACATGTTGTGGCTCCTGTTCGTGAAGAAATAGAGAAATTTGGCTAGAAGGTGCTCAATCATTCATCCTACAGTTCAGACCTCGCACCGCCCGACTTTCGCCTCTTCAGACCCATTAAGAAATTTCTGGGAGGCCAACGCTTCAGTTCGGATCAAGAAGTTAAATCGGTCATGTGCAGGTGGCTATACTCGCAGGAAATGGAGTTCTATGAACAAGGTATACTGAAATAGGTGTCACGATAGAGGAAATATGTCGAGAGACTTGGTTCATATGTCTAAAAATAGGTAAAAACCTGTAGTTTCTTTTCCTTGCCTATTAAATATTTTGCCAAAAAAGTGCATTACTTTACGATCCTCCCTCGTAATTATTTCTTCGAAAACGTCATCAACGTTTTGCAGGAAAGGTCAATGATGGGACTGTGATTGTAAACCTGTCGGCTCCTACATAGATTTTTTTTTATTTTATTAGGTTATTTTACGACGTTGTATCAACATCTCAGGTTATTTAGCGTCTGAATGAGATGGTGATAATGCCGGTGAAATGAGTCTGTGGTCCAGCACCGAAAGTTACCCAGCATCTGCTCGTATTGGGCTGAGGAAAAACCTCAACCAGGTAACTTGCCCCGACCGGGATTCGAACCCGGGCCACCTGGTTTCGCGGCCAGATGCGCTGACCGTTACTCCACAGGTGTGGACCCCTACATAGAGGAACTGAGTCATGGCATTCATGACAATGAATGGTTACCAGAATAGCATACGAACGAACACCTCCAGATGTGGCAACTAAGACGTTCTCGATGTCTGCTAGTCTGACAATGTAAAGATTTCCACCTTAAACTAGTCGACCTGGTTGGCGAGTTGGTACAGCGCTGGCCTTCTATGCCCAAGGTTGCGGGTTCGATCCCGGGCCAGGTCGATGGCATTTAAGTGTGCCTTAAATGCGACAGGCTGTCAGTAGATTTACTGGCATGTAAAAGAACTCCTGCGGGACAAAATTCCGGCACATCCGGCGAAGCTGATATAACCTCTGCAGTTGCGAGCGTCGTTAAATAACGCATAACATTTTTAACATCCACCTTTTAGTTCTAAGCTAGGGCAGTTGTAAGGGAGAATTTATTACACACGATAAGTTGCAATGCGTTCGACTCGGACAGAGTTTGAAAATTTACGACATAACTGCAAACATGGTAAAAGATTCACAACTAAGGTACTTAAGTATGCAAAATTATCGTCAATCACTTGCTATTTGAACAGTTATACCACAATGGCGGCTGATTGACTGAGGCAAGTGAGGCCGGGCCTCAGTCACTTGGCTTAACTGAAATCAAATTTTGTGTTTTTATATAATGTATTAGTTATTTGAATGAAGCATATATCGCTGTAGAAGCATTTGAAAACTTTGATGTATATAGACCTGTTTTGCAGTAAAATTTGTTCCTGAGGCCGGGATCGCTCGTGCCGGGTCTGGCTTGTGATGTATATAGACCTGTTTTGCAGTAAAATTTGTTCCTGAGGCCAGAATCGTTCGTGCCGGGTTTGGCTTAATGCATTTCATGTCCTTTCGCGGGCTTTGAGTTTACGCTTAAAACGTTGTAGCTGAGGCACAATTCGGCTGGCCTGGTCAGGTTTCACTCCTCCCATCCATGGGCCGGCCTCAAGGGTAGAGTGGGGTGGGAATAGCAGTGGTGACTTGTCTTCCTAATTAGGCCATAAATAACAAAATTCCAGCTCTTTGGCAGGCAGAAACCCACTCGAGATTCTCTCCCCTTGTCTCAGTTTATGACATAAGCGAAGGTGTTCTACTATTGTACTTCGTAGTACAGTAGTGAATCTGGGCCAATGTTGTTATGTATTTCGGGAAAATATAAACAGGAACAAATGAGAGAAATAATGCTAGTGCAGTTAATTCATTGTTAGAGTGTCCTTTTTCGAGAAGAAATAATACTAAAAGAAAGGAAGTTTTAAATAAAGAGAGAGACTACCGAGATACCTACGACATCGCTGATAATTTTTCTGACACATAATCTTAAAACGCGAGTTTCTATTGCATCCTGGTATGGACAACATAAATGGTTATGTGGTAATGTGATGCAAAATAAACTTCTCTTGGCCTTGTTTGTTGCTGTCAAAGGAAAAAAATAAAAAGAAAAGAAAGAAAGGGGAATTTCAACACATAATATGGGATGCTTCATCACACTGAAACAATCACTGAAACTCAGAGCATGACAGCTTATTTGGTGAGTGAAATTATTATTTTTCATTGATAGTAATAAGAATAGACCAATAATAATAATAATAATAATAATAATAATAATAATAATAATAATAATACAGTAATAATGATAATAATATAATAACAATAATAATTAATATCATAAACAAACATTTCCTATCGGAGGCACTTAAACTAGTTGCATCTGGCCTCACCGAGGATTTTGATCACCAGCCGCTACAGTTATACCATCACTTACATTTTCATTATATCGTTCCATGTTATGTCTTGATCACACAATTACATTTCTACTACAACACATCCACTTCCAGCAAGTAATTTCCCTTCTCTCTCTCGTACATTTCTTTAAGGGTATAGAGAACGAGTGGGTCCTATCTTCCAAACTACTTCATACCCTGCTTTTGGTAACATGTAACATTCACAGCAATGTCACATGAAAATCCAGTTTTTCAATAATCGCAGACTTTTCGCCTTCTTCCGACTTAAAAAATTGGGTACAAAACTAATTAATTTATATGCCTATTCCAAAGAATAGTTTCAATCATGCATCCGAAGTTACACATGTTTTCCAATGTTAGGTATCTGTTTTTGGTTGAAGAGCATTAGGTATTTAACCGCTATCAACTGTGATATTATCTAGCGCTGGTGTAATTAGTAATAACGAGAAATTTGGAGAGTGAGGTTTCGCCAGGGAATTATCTGATATCCGCCTTAAAGTTCGGGACGTCGAAAAATCCCCACTCAGGTAATCTGTACAACCGGGATCGATCCTACTGCTTCAGAGGCAAAAATTCCTACCATTATGGATGTGGGAGAAAGCTGTTTTGAGTCACTCTTGTATATAACCACAAATTTTTCCGGTTTCCGATATACTTTCTTTAAGGGGAGAGGATGGTAATTTTTAAAACTTTTTTCCTATTTGGTGTAAAATATTAATTTTTTGTATGTAGAGAGCTCATGGCTATAGCAACTCAACCAAATAGAAATATTTTGAAAACATTATTTGGGAGCCAGATTTGAAAAAAAAAAAAAGTACCCAATGCAGGATTTTACTAAACTCGATATATCTAAGCCATTTTTAAAGATAAATTCAAACATTATGTTACAATTTATTTGTAAAAGCACGCTCTACAAACTGTCTGTAACAGAATTTTGATATTAGTTCCTACATTTGTAAAATAAATAATTAAAATTTTATAACATTTTTTTTAATTTTCTTTCTTGCAAACAGAGAGACTTATTTCTAAAATGAAATCAATCAGGGAAATTCCGTTACAGAGAAAAGTTTCCTAGTAGTCTAGAGAATGTGTATTCTAAATTTCATTCATATATCTTTAATAGTTCAAAAATTATATCCATTTTTGTCTGGCTATGTAGCAAAAAAATAAAGTTTCAGAAACAGCAATCAAAGGGGGTGTGATTTAATAATCCAGAGCGCAGGAACTTTAAAAATGGCGTCTCAACATCCAATAAGGGCACAGATACCCACAAAATATTATACAATGTATTCTACACATATCACAGAGTATTTTAAGGAAAAAAAATTGTTTTTTGAAAATTTACTCATTTTTCACCAAAAAATACCATCCTCTTCCCTTAAGCACCAGAGCCAATGCAGTTCATATAGGTACATTTCTATGAAGAACCAATCACCTTCAAGAGTAAAACCGAAACGAAATGAAGAACAAATCATCACCTTCAAGAGAAGACTGAACAGAAATCGGGATTTAAAACATTAAACTGTCCCCTATTACGCAAGGAATTATTACGACTAACTGAAAAACCCTGGTGAAACAATCATATTTATTATTTATTTATTATTGCTAGTAAGATTGAAATGAATACAAATTAATAAATACAATGAAAGATAAACTAGCCCACTCCTGAATGAGTAAGATATGATATGATATGATATAAGATATTGTAGTGAACTGGATGAAACGGAAAACCCAGGTGAAACAATACGGATAAACCCAGGTGAAACAATCATATGAGAGTGAAGTTGATTCCTAAGCTATTCTAACACATTAGAACACACACGTTTCTAAAAAATAAAACGGACAAACCTAGGCGAAACAATCATATGAGAGTGAAGTTGATTCCTAAGCTATTCTAACACATTAAAACACGCACACTGCTAACAAATGAAACGGATAAACCCGGGTGAAACAATCATATGAGAGTGAAGTTGATTCCTAAGCTATTCTAACACATTAAAACACACACTGGTAAAAAATGAAACGGACAAACCTAAGTGAAACAATCATATGAGAGTGAAGTTGATTCCTACGCTATTCTAACATATTAAAACACGCACACTGCTAACAAATGAAATGGACAAACCCAGGTGAAACAATCATATGAGAGTGAAGTTGATTCCTAAGCTATTCTAACACATTAAAACACGCACACTGCTAACAAATGAAATGGACAAACCCAGGTGAAACAATCATATGAGAGTGAAGTTGATTCCTAAGCTATTCTAACACATTAAAACACACACACTGGTAAAAAATGAAACGGACAAACCTAGGTGAAACAATAATGAGAGTGAAGTTGATTCCTACGCTATTCTAACACATTAAAACACGCACACTGCTAACAAATGAAATGGACAAACCTAGGTGAAACAATCATATGAGAGTGAAGTTGATTCCTAAGCTATTCTAACACATTAAAACACGCACAGTGCTAACAAATGAAATGGACAAACCTAGGTGAAACAATCATATGAGAGTGAAGTTGATTCCTAAGCTATTCTAACACATTAAAACACACACACTGGTAAAAAATGAAACGGACAAACCTAGGTGAAACAATCATATGAGAGTGAAGTTGATTCCTACGCTATTCTAACACATTAAAACACGCACACTGCTAACAAATGAAACGGACAAACCCAGGTGAAACAATCATATGAGAGTGAAGTTGATTCCTAAGCTATTCTAACACATTAAAACACGCACACTGCTAACAAATGAAACGGACAAACCCGGGTGAAACAATCATATGAGAGTGAAGTTGATTCTTAAGCTATTGTAACACATTAAAACACGCACACTGCTAACAAATGAAATGGATAAACCCAGGTGAAACAATCATATGAGAGTGAAGTTGATTCTTAAGCTATTCTAACACATTAAAACACGCACACTGCTAAAAAAAAATGAAACGGATGTTCTGAAAAGACGACAAAAGGTACGGTACAATGCATAACGAGTCAGGAAAGAGAGACATAAGAAATAAATATCTGTGTCGAGGAATAGGATGATACAACATACTCAAGAGTAATTATCCAGTAGGCCAATGGTTTTCAATCTGTTTTCCGCGGATCCAGTTCGAAAGGGGTCCGTAGAAACAAAGTATATTTTAAAATGGTGTTTTAATTGAACTTAACTTTATCATGTTCTCTGATTTTTCTGTTTCTTGGGATATTCTTTGTTCGTGTCACACTTTTGAAACACAGAAACAGGAATGAAATCGCGTGAGGGACTTTCTCTTGGTTTGCGAATTTTGTCTGTTTTCTAAATTATCTATTTCAGTTCTCAGGGCCCAACTTTAATAGTGTTAACCATTAACGATATGACTGAATAAAGAGTAAAGAAATTAAACTTGTGGTCTCTCTTAGTTATCAATAAAAAATTCTATTAATTTAAGTGACTTTCTAGACTAATGATGAGCTCTTTCCCAATATCGTTGGAAATATAAAGAACGTCTTTATTCATTAACAATAAAATTAAGAACATATTTTCCTTCTTTCAGTTGAGAAAACAATTGAGTGAAACACTTTTTAGTTGAAATTATTAATCAACGACGCTGTATCAACTACTCGGTTATAAAGCGACGATGCAATTAGTGATAGCGAGATGGTATGGGCGAAATGAGGCCGAGGATTCGCCATAGATTACTTCACATTCGCCTTACAGTTGGGAAAAGCTTGGAAAAACCAACCAGGTAATTAATCCAAGCGGGAATCGAATCCACGCCCGAGCGCAACTCCGGATCTGCAGGCAAGCGCTTCAGCCGACTGAGCTACGTTGGTGGTTGAAACCCTTCTTGTTGACAAAAAAATAGTTTGTTGGAGAAGGGTACAAGCTGTTAGAATGTTAGAATTATCATCTGATTCGAACTTAAAAATCTTGTTTTCTCCAACGACTTTGTTGCAATCTCGGTTACATGCACGATCATGCATTCTTATGTTTTCCGAATTGCAATAAAATACTGAAATGAAATTTTCATCAACATACACTTGTGCCCAGTGTATATTTTCTGCTTTTGTATTCTTGAAGAACAAATACATAAGTAAATATAATGCTGAGCTAAACTTCCAACTTTAGTATCTACAACTGAACCAGACTCCCTAATTTACAACATCATGCAAATATTTTTATAAGCAAAGAATGTTCATGGGCCTAAATTATGGAAAACAATTTTTGGGGTCTGCCATAATCAAGTATGAGCTTCAAGGGGCCCGTGACACTCAAAAGACTGGAACCAAATCAGATACAATTAAGTAATGAGGTCAATTGAGGATAAGTACTCGAAGGAAACCTACCCCATAGGTCTACCCTACGTCGTTCGTTTAGTGCCACAGCCTCCTTCCAATTCCTAACAACCAAGACATTCAATACATCCAATTATATGACTTTTTCCTTTTCCTTATTCCATTTGGATAACAACGCTTTTTCAATTCGTGTACAGTATAATGTCCGTATTACATCAACCTTTACAAGACAGAGAGTTTATATGTATTTTCCCTTTGTTATCCTGACTCACCTACGTGAAACACGCTATACGATTTGATAATTAAATTAAGAATCTTCCTTTCAACTGCTTTGTTTCATAATCAGATCGTATATTTTTCGCTATAATACAATGCAAATATTCACATTTTTTTAAATTGTTAAACATGCTACCAAAACTTGATACAGTGGAAGCTCCTAAGTTCGACAGAAATCAAGTTCGAAGTTCGACACCCTATAGTTCGACTGCTTACGTAGGAGAATTAGACACCTCCCTATACGGGCACTAAGAAATGGGTTTGCCATTTCAATGGGAATTGGTTCTGTGTCTTGTAGTGATACTTTTGTTAAAGGAAAACAGAATATTTTATTGATTAGGACAACCATATTTAATCACTGATTTTAAATTAATGAACTCTTTTTTTTCTATTTGAGAATTGTGCCGTTTGTGAGACGGAATTGTCGAAACCCACTGTGGTACTAAAAGCGCATACACAAGTCTCGGGGCGGGCAGGAAATGCAAATACAGTACTATATTCGTTGATAGATAACCAATAAGAATTTGTATTCCTTTGACCTGCCACACCCACTACCCTTATTGGACTGAATTTTCAATTCTGTTCAGTCGCACTTAGGACAGTCCACTGTACTACTGATCTTCCAATCTTGTTTCTGTTTATAGTTTCTTCTTTGGGACTGAAATTTGTTCTCAAAACACCTAATACGTACGTATATCATAAACCTGTAATTTCTGCAAGATATACAGGGACATCACTTTATTTTTACCAACATTTTTAACATTAACCTGGCTATACTCGGAAATACTGTTGCTCCCTTCCATTACAGGAGTTTGATGTTACTAGTGCAATATGTAAACAAATCATTTTACTAGGTATAGGAGGAGACAAAAGTAGTGTATCCATTTATGTTGTAGGGAAATACGGTATTACGATTTTCAGTTTGATCATCACTTATACGGAATTTATCAAAATACAGTAGAGTAGTAACATTAAAAAAAAAAAAAAAAAAAAAAAAAAAAAAAAAAAAAACTCAACTTTTCAGGCGGCTATGTTCGTTATGTAATGTCTACTTTATTTAGCATATTAATTATTGGTGTTAACATACAATACAGAGAGTGCATTTAAATTGAGAGGGTCATAAGTAAAGGGCTGCAAGTGCGCTTAAGTTACTTTTGAGAAAATGGGGTTTAAATATTTAAGCTTTCGTAGAATCGGTGAAATTTTTATTTAAATTTTAATGTGTGATGCGATTAAAATATCCCTTTGCCACTAAAATTTTAGATACTTTTGCTTACACTGGATGCACTTAACTCATGTTATTACAAATGTAACTAGCATTCCTTTGCTTCTAGCCACCTCAATTCAAAAAAAGCTAATCTGAAGTTTTAAACAAGTTGCTGAAAATGGTTGCCGTTCATTACAATGCAGGCTTCAATTCAGTACGCATATTATTAAAAACATTTTGAAGCATATTCTCTGAAATTGAATTTATCGTTTCTTGAATATAATTTTTAGTACGATATTATTAATATAGGTTCTTTCTTCTACAGAAAACGCAATCATATTTATGAAACACACTATACACTGCAGTGTTTACTTCACTGCTTGAAGACTTCGAATGCAACAGCGGCCGTAAGTTTGTGTGTCTGACGGGAGCAGGGACATTAGTGAAAGGCTGGGAGTGAAGTACATTCAGAAATGCAGGTACAATAAAAATGCAAGTAAAAATAAAATGATGTCCCTGTACAATCCTATCCTCTGCAATGAAGAAACTGAAGAGGAGCATAAAAATAACGCATGACTGACAATTATTGGAAAACGTATGTGGATGGAAAAGTCTTTAGCGACAAACTATGAATATAATTTCGAAAACGGCATTCCTGGCTCCTTAAGTACTACAGTATGATCATCTCGAGTAACAATTTAAGTACTGTTTTTACTGCGATGGTTTTCAAATATTACTCTTTATTGATATGCCGCTAGTAAGTTCAGAGGAAATTCATACCTCGAATGAGACCATGTCTGTTCCTAACGAAAGGAAACCGGATAGACATGAAAAGGAGTGTCTCGACAGCACCCAGCACCAATTAATCAATCTCAGACCGCCGATTGTTTGGACATCCTTGGAGACACTTGTCGCACGCGGTAATTGAACTATCATTCAGTGTGACCTCGAATCTTGCCCGTCTCTCAAGTAACAAGTGTCCGTCCGTCACAATAATGGCCATCTTGAATTTCGAAAAATTGTTCAATAGACAACAACGCCGTGTCTACTCTCCGTTCCGAATATTTTGACGGGCATATCGAGCGGGAAAGACTTTGGAAATTACAGAACACTGGAAAGAACTACATATCCTTGAACTCTCTCCTCGACAAGTAGTAACGTTACGAGCTAAATGTTTAATATTTTTCTCCCTCACAAAGCATAAACAGGGGCAGGTACTCTGTACCCCAAATGAAACAAAAATATGGATGAAACACGTTAATTATTATAAACTATTTTACCAATACTCATTAATTTTACGGGAATTAGCCCTACACCAAATACAATTTCTCCCAACTTAAAACAACCCTATTTCTTTCTAAGCTATATTATTATTATTATTATTATTATTATTATTATTATTATTATTATTATTATTGTTGTTGTTGTTGTTGAAACCCAAGGTCAAATTGACTCAATTTATATCGACTTTAGCAAAGCGTTTGATGTTGTACCTCACAATATTTTGATAAATAAATTTAAAAACTTTGGTCTCTCTTCTAACTACGTGAGCTGGTTTGAAAACTATTTAACTAATAGACAATGTTGTGTTCGTCTAGGTGATTCTCTCTCGGACCCATTTAATTGTTTATGTGGAGTTCCCCAAGGATCTACATTGGGCCCTCTATTATTTTTATTATTTATTGATGACATATGTAAAAGAATAAGTTCAAACTACCTGTTATTTGCTGATGATCTCAAAATCTTTCGCTCAATAAATAATTCTGCCGATTGCCAAACTCTTCAAAATGATATTAACTCCATTGAACTTTGGTCTGACATTAATGGAATGAAAATTAATGAAACAAAAACTTTTGTCATTTCGTACTCTCGAAAAACTACTTCCATAAAATTTAATTATTCTCTTAATAACGCCTGTATTATTAGGAAAAATTCTATAAAAGATCTTGGTGTACTACTCGATTCTAAATTATACTTTCACGATCATGTTCAATATATTTATAATCATTCAATAAGAATGCTTGGTTTAATAAGGTCTATAACCTATTCTTTTTCTACTCCTGAGTCACTATTAATTCTATACTTTACTTTGGTTCGCTCTAAACTTGAATATGCATATGTAGCCTGGAATTCCATTACTTCAACCGATTCGGTTAAATTGGAAAATATTCAAAGAGAATTTATTTCCTTATGTGCTTTTCGATATATACCCAATTCCACTGACTTTAAATATGAGATTACCTGTAAATATTTTAACTGTTGTACCCTTTATGCTAGACGTCTAAATCTTGATTATCAATTTTTTTGCAAAGTTATCAAGGGTGATATTGATTGTGAGTCCATCATAAACAATATCAGCCTTCGTATTCCTACAAAAGGTTTAAGATTTCAAAAAAAAAAATTATAACCGAAATTCAAAATCACTTTCTCCAGTCTGTAGATGCATAAAATATGCCAATTTGCATGGGCACAATTTAGATCCTTTTAAGATTTAGTTTTGTTTTGATTATTAGTTGTTACTGTTTGTACTCAATTTTATTTATGTATGTTTTTGTTATTTAAGATATTATTTATTTTTGTTTTGCACCTTTGTATCTTCTGTTTGTGTATTGTGCTGAACTATAATTGGCCTCTGGCTGTTGTTCAGCACACAAATATAAATAAATAAATAAATAAATAAATAAATAAATAAATATAGGTCGGTAACCTATAATGGAGAAATTTCCCGTATAGGCTACTCAAAATAGTACATTATGCAACGAGCCTATAATGGTAGTAATTAAGACGCGAGTATGTTTATGAAAGAGTGCAAGCGAGTTTCATAATTTTCATACGAGCGTCTTAATCACCATTATAGGCAAGTTTCATACGACTTTTTATGCTCGACCATATTTCTAACTTGAAATTATTCATAAGTATTGAAGTTATTCTTATCTGACTGGAGAGCGGAACTGACCTCGTGCAATATCTCGTAAATTGAGAGCTGTGCGCAGACGCGAAAGTATTGATTTTTTCCGAGAAACAAATGTCACTGACCTTGATATAATCTAGACAGTAAAATAAAGATTAATCTTGATATAACCTTGAAATTGATTTAGACATTGAAAAACAAGATGACAAATTGAATTTATTTGAATATTATTTACAATTAACGCTAATTATTATAGTAACTGAACATAACCTTCTGCGACAGTATTGGATTTCCAGCCTCCGTGACGTTTCGCTAGTTGTCTTTCGATTGCATATCCGAGAATAATTTATACTTTTGCTTTCATATTGCTACAATGGTGTTTTCTGATTGGTGGAACATCTGAACTTTAATGAATAGGTGTACTTTAATGAGGTCCATTAAAGGGCTGCTACCAGGTGTATAATTACCACATTTCGGCATGGTTGACCATAAAACTACAAATCTGAGAAACCATTGATGTTAATATGTACCACCACTACCACTACCACTACTACTACTATTATTATTATTATTATTATTATTATTATTATTATTACTACTACTGGAATTAGTATTAGTAGTAATAACAGTAGTATTAAAGATTGAGTAGTGAGACCTCCAGCTTGTCACGCAAGCGGTCCGTGTTCGAGTCCCGGTCAGGCCAGGATGTTTAATTTGAAAAATCAGTAGCCCTACTTACTTACTTACTAGCTTTCAAGGAACCCGGAGATTCATTGCCGCCCTCACATAAGCCCGCCATTGGTCCTTATCCTGAGCAAGATTAATCCATTCTCTATCATCATATCCCACCTCCCTCAAATCCATTTTAATATTATCCTCCCATCTACGTCTCGGCCTCTCTAAAAATCTTTTTCCCTTCGGCCTCCCAACTAATACTCTATATGCATTTCTGGATTCGTGCTACATGCCCTGCCCATCTCAAACGTCTGGATTTAATGTTCCTAATTATGTCAGTTGAAGAATACAATGCGTGCAGTTCTGTGTTGTGTAACTTTCTCCATTCTCATGTAACTTCATCCCTCTTAGCCCCAAATATTTTCCTAAGGACCTTAATCTCAAACACCCTTAACGTATGTTCCTCTCTCAAAGTCAGAGTCCAAGTTTCACAACCATAAAGAACAACCGGTAATGTAACTGTTTTATAGAATTAGCCATACACCAAATAAAATTTCTCCCAACTGAAAACAAACCTATTTCTTTACACGCTATTATTATTATTATTATTATTATTATTATTATTATTATTATTATTATTATTATAGGTCGGTAATCTACAATGGAGAAATTTCCCGTATATTCGAAAAAATGAAACCAGATTGATGTTAATAGCTACTGCTGCTACTACTACTGCTAATACTACTACAGTATTACTATTATTATTACTAGAATTAGAATTAGTAGTAATAACAGTAGTATGAATGATTGGGTAGTCAGACCTTCAGCTTGTCACGCAAGCGGTCCGTGTTCGAGTCCCGGTCAGGCCAGGATGTTTTTTAATTTGAAAAATCAGTAGCCGTACTGACACTTGTTGCGGACAAGATCGCAAGTGGGGGGGGGGGATTTTTCTCGGGTTTGTACCGTTTCCCCGCGTTAAGCATCAACATCATTCCGTTATCATTCCTTAGTATTCTCCGAACGCCGGCTGGCGACGCACGCAGGAGGCTGGCTTAGGGACGAGTGAACTTGCCTGTTCGAAAACTGGATACGCAGCGAACCTCAGTATAGTCAGCCGGTGGGCTGGGACTCTCGCACCATTCTATACTATTAAACGGTATTTACTGAACAATAAAAGAGTGGAGGACGAAGTAGCAATTCCTTAGAAATGTAAAAAGCAAAATAATTCCCGGTTCAGATCTGAAGCTGGCGAAATAGACTATGATGAAAAACCTGTACTATAATAGAGACCAAAGCCCTAAAACAAAGACACTGCTGAATAAATCTACGGCTCCCCCTCACCACTTTTCTGTCACAGCTGAAGACGTTGCACGTCACATGCACACATTATCTAAAAGTAGCGTGCAGCGGGTCACTTTCCCGAACTATGCAACCCAAGAGTTAGAATGTTACAAACCTGTTCACGCAAACGCGCTAATTTTAAATAAGCCTGCCACTATTCAAGTTCTGAACCTCTGTTTTGATTTTTCAATTCATTTTGTGGTTACGTTCGTCGTTATATTCCATATTTATTCCTAATGATAAATCTTTACACGCCGAAACTGCAATTGTTATAGCCTGTTTTTTTTTTTTTTTTTTTTTTTGCTGCCTACCTATAAGCATTGTCCAAGATGTACCATACTGAACAGATAGAATTATATGTATTTTTATAGAGGTTAATGAGACATGGAATCGTCCAAATAACTTAGCTACAGAAAATGACTCAGCCGTATCAGAAGACGAATAAGGATTTTCTTGATAATCTATGTTGAATCTTTCGTACACTACTTTTAACACTTGAATATAAATAATTGATTAAATGGCGATCTTACTCGTTTTAATTATGTAAGCATGTGTGGCTTACAGCTGTTTCGGTGCTACTTGCCACCATCCTCAGAGCCTACTAGATCTCGGCGCTATCTCAACTTCGCTGCCTGCTGTGTGGGTGCGTTCGTGTGATGAAGAGTTGTGTCAAATAGTGTGTGTGTTCTGAAATTGATCTGTGTGTTGAGAATTTGATTAGGGTGTGTTTTAATGTGTCTGCATATTTCGTATTATTCTAGTGTGTTGAGTTTTTGGTTTTGGGGTTATATGTGTAAGATTTCCATGTCTGTATTTATGTTATTGTATGTGTGATTAGCATTAGTTATGTTTTCTAGTCTAAGGAAACAGGTTGAGCTAACACTTAATTTTTAGTTGGTTATTTAACGACGCTGTATCAATTACTAGGTTATTTAGCGTCGATGAGATTGGTGATAGCGAAATGGTATTTGGAGAGATATAAAATCAGGGTCAAAGTCAATTCTGGAAAACAATCGCTAGAATATTCGAATTATTATTACTAATGTAGTTTATAATTAAATTAATAAATCATTATGAAGGAATGATCATTGTAATTAATTTAAACTTTCATATGAGTAACAATGAAAATTATATATTACTGTAGCTATTTCACCCATCCTTTAATTCCCTCTCCCTCTGTTATGTGCACCATACCCTTTCCAACTTCTATTCCATCTTCCTCATTGTTACTCAGTTCTGGAACTTTGAAGTCCTCGTCACGGAGATATTTCGCTATGTTGTGGAGTATAAAATGTGACAAAATGACGAACGGTACTTTCTAGTGGCAATTTGTATCTTCCTGTAGAGAATGGGAAAGTGCTGATTTAACTGCCCAAAACATCTTTCAATAACAAGTTTCCTGGTTACACTAATTACAGGTGTTATAGAATCTTTCTACTGGAGTTCTCAGATTTCTGTATGATGTCACCAGCCATGGCGAGATTCCATAGCAGCAATGCATCTGGACATCATTCTACAAATGTCTGAATTTCGCCAAATTCCAGAATAATGTAGCTTCGGAGCCTTGCCAAGAGACTTCTACATCAATGAACATATTTTATTTCCCCCGTGCACGTTAATGCTAGGGACTCATTTTCTGTTCCTCATGGGCAATTCCACGAAAATAAGGACATCAGGCTTAAAAAATTAATATGATTTTTTATGGAAACTTGTAACGTCATTTACATCTATAATATGACTGCTTGTAATATTTTAATCACCAATTTGAATTACGTTTTGCTATAGAAATCAGTTTTTCTTCTTTTTTGTATACATGCACCTGAGAATTTTTCAGCATTAATAATGGGTAGTAAGAATAAAGCTTAAGTACTTTCTCAAGGTTTATACTTTTGAGTATGAGCACTTCCTGTGATCGTAACCACTAGAACATACTCATATTCGTAAGAATAAAGACATTCTACCTAACGCGAATATATACTCATCTCTACAGCTTTCTTGATCGTTTAAAAGTTAGTATGTATATACTCGTGTTACCTATCCTCTTTGACCACATTGCACCGTGATGCTCAGTTTTTTTTATAGACTTTCACATGCTATCCGCATGTTGTAATGGTTTGTGTTTTGCTTTTTATAAATAAATAAATAAGTAAATAAACAAACAAACAAATAAATAAATACATAAATAAACAAATAAATAAATAAGTAAATAAATAAATAAATGAATAAATAAACATGAAAGAGAGAGTGAATCAGATAAGTGACGTTAATAAACGGAAACAAGGAAATAGTACTGGGAAATCATCATTACGGGATGTTGGATAGAGATTACAATCCATTTCTAGAATTCCAGTTATGCTAATTCTATTTTTTATTATAGAGAGTTATATATATAATTTAAAGTTACTAGTAATTGCATTTTGCAATTCAAATTTTACAAAATAAACTGTAATTGTTAATTATATTCAACAATACAATCTAACCTTATAATTTGATAGCCTTCATATTTTCATAGGTTATGTTTTTTATGAATTACAAATACGTGTTTAACCTTTTTCACATTAACTTTTGTGAAGTGTTAAAGGCTTCTGAAGTTCACGGCTTTTTCTATATTTTTCCATGAGGTACTACATTGTCCATAAATTCTGCCATTTTTTTATTTAACTTTAAACTGAACACATATCAACAAATATTCAGAATTGAGCCTGCTACAAACCATACTCAGAATAACATGAGAACGAACTTATAAATATGAGAATATACTAGCTTTTATTCTTATCAAGCATGAGTATATATTCTGTACAAGATGGACACTTGAGTATATTCTACTATGCTTCCATGTTATGAGTATGTAATCAAAAATGAGTAGGTACTCAAACGTTTTTATTCTTACTAACAAGAGTATATACTAAAAAAATGTCCAGTATATACTATATACTCATGTTTATTCTTACCATGGAATGTCTTCTTTCTCAAGTAGGTAATTGAAGCTTTATTGATCACATAATTAAAAATAAAGAAATATTCGTGTAAGAAGAAAGGTTAGCCTACTAATAATTTCTATCATAAAATGATTATTCTTAAAATTCACTATGATGTTCAATGCTAATTTCTGTGTTGCGTTAGTAACATTAAAGTTATTAAAATTGATGTTATAAATAAATTAGCCGCAATAAACTTAAATGACTACAGAGGTTCTAACAAACTTAATTACCATTCAGTTCATGCAATCTGTGATTTTTTTTCGAAGCTATTGATGTTACTGACTGATGTAACAGTATTTAATTATTGACTTCAAATACAAGGGTAGGATAAAAAGTTATGGCAACACTGCTGTCACGTGACGATGGTGCGTTCGAGAGCTGCCAGCTGTGTGGACATGAACAAGGACTGTTAGATGAGTTAGTGCAGCCAGCGGCGACAGTACTTTGTCAATCTACTGCAGTGTGTAGAACGTTGACTTTCATAGGGATAGTGCGAGCGCCCTAAGACCATGTTTACGAAACTAGAGCAACGTTCCTGGATCAAAATTGAAGTGGCACGAGGTCGTAGTGCACAAGAATGTTTTCAGGGACTGTGTGAAGCATGTGGCGATGCAGTGTTGCCATATCGAACACCGGTACCAAAAGGAAGGTGAAGACTTTCTTGGACAAATCGTTGCCATGGACGAAACCTGGGCTCACTCATACGAACCAACCAAACTTGAAATGCCACTCAAATGAATGGAAGCATCCCGGTTCTCCTCGTTCAAAGAAAGTGCGTCCTACACAAAGTGCTGTGAAGGAGATGTTCATTGTGGTATATGACACTGATGAGGTAGTACTGCACCATGCTGTACCTCCAAGGCAGTCAGTAAATGTGGACTACTACTGCAGGTTCCTGCAGCACCATCTTCGTCCAGCGCTCAGGAGAAAACAACGACATTTGGTGGTACAGAACCCAATCATCTTCACGACAATGCAAGGAGTCACACCGCTGCTGCTGTCAAGGATCTCTTGCGCCGCTGGCAATGGGAGATTCTGGAACATACACCGTACTCACGTGATATGAGTCTATGCGATTACAATCTCTTCGCCAAAATGAAAGAACGACTGCGAGGGACCCGGTACAATACCAGAGATGAACTTATCCGTGCTATAGGGTGGTCAATACGGAACATAACAAAGATGGACAAGCTGATGGTGTACGACACCTTCCAAACATTTAGCAAAAGGTGATAAATAAGAGGGCTGACTATACTGAAGGTACGTAAATGTTGTACCCCTGTGAATAAAGCCATGTCAGAAATATCGAACTGTTGCCATTACTTTTTATCCAACCTTTTGTATCAAGGTTTCAGACAATATGCCTCCAACATCTTCTATCGAAAGGATAAGAAGGAAGGTGAAAATTCATGATTATTCAGCTGTTTTACAATTTTACGAAAGTGGTCTAGTGTCGAGTGTATTCCCAGGATACAAAGATTCTGTCGCTTGCATCAATATAGATGGAGAAAAGAAAGAAAACAGAAGACAGCAATGGAAGCATACCTAGAGTATTTTTAAAAGTGGATATCCAGATGTTCAATTAAAAAATGTAAGTTTGCTACTTTACGACCAAAATAGGTAGGCCTATGTACTTCCAGTTTCTGAAAAAGATCAAAATGTTTGCTGTTGTCAACATCATGAAAATGTAGACTTCGTATTGACGGATTACACAAGTGCATTTCGAATAAATATCCGTTCTACCAATAAATTAGTGTTACAAATCTATTTACAGATAGTACTAAATCAGAAAATCAAATTTGCAGTTTTCATCAATGAACAGACACAAATAAAATGGAAGCAGTCACCTGTCCTCCTGAAACTGCAAGAAATATATTGATCGAACAACTGAAGGCTTTGCGCAAACTATGTTTATTTGCAAAAACACAACTGCAAGAAATAAAATATCTGAAAGGAAATCTTGCAACCTATCATGCTTTACAAAAAGATTTTGCAGAAAATTTTGGGACAAAACACCAGCATCCACATACTGAGTCAACAAGAGTATTATCATATTTACAGCTGTTTTGAAGTAAACATCATATGCATTGGTCAATGATAATGTGCAACATGTAAAAGGTGCAACACTAACATTCAGCAAAACCATATTGGAAGATGCCATGCAAAGTGAAGAAATAGAATATTTCCACATTCTATGTCAAAAAAGTGTATGATATTGTCTTGGAAAGCTCTACAATATCTACTATGTCTAGTAGAATTGTCCATTTATATCGTAACACTTATTTTTACTGTTCTGGTCATAATTTAAATACGATTATAATTTTCTTACATAATTTAAACAGAGATAAATAAATTTAATTTGCAGCAGTTACATCAGTAACATTATTTTAAATGTCTGTTTTTCATGCTATTTACATTTAACAACTACATACTTAGACTTCAACAAACAAAATTTGATAACACAATCTCTAGGGAAAAAATGGAACTCTCTGCATCATAATCCACAATTAATTACCGATTTACCACGAAAATCGTGTGTAGCTGCATTTAGATTGGTAACAGGCCATGACTGTTTGGCCAAACACCTGCATAGAATTGGAATATATCAGTCCCCTAACTGCCCATTGTGCAACTCAAACCAAGCAATCGATTCTGAACACCTCAAAATCTGTGCTTCAGTGGATGACCATGATAATATCTTTGAAAAATATTGGAGTTCAAGAGGTCAAATGACTTTATTGTCAAACGCCTGGCATTAGAAAACAACAACATTTAACAAGTGTTAATGATTATAAAAAAAATGTAATCTATATCAGATTCACAAATTATATTCATATTATCTTTTTACTAGCCTATATAACTTCAGAGAAATTCATCATTAAAAATTTCATTATAAAATCTGTGTCCATTTCATGTTACGTCAGTAACAATGAAGTTTTTATATTTTATAAGGAAAAATAAAATCAAACAATCAAACTCTTGTTGCTGTTATTGCTTATCTACATAAAACCCATTGATATCTGATAGGTTTTCCCAAAGAAGAGTTCATAGTTAGGAGAGGGAACAACTTTACTGAATGTTACATCAGTAACCATGGAATTGCACTCATGGAAACGACACCAGATACAGAGAGCATACTAACACAGTTAAATAGAGCAAGATTTCAGCTGCATACAGTTATTTTTCTACATAGTTACCACCATTCATTATGCATTTTTGCCAGTGATGAACAAAAGCCTGTATGCCGCACTCGGAAAAATTTGAATCAGCAGAGACAAGCCACTTTCTTACAGCTGTGTTAACAGTATTATTGTCTGAAAAATGTTGCCACGTAGTTCATCTTTCATAGGCTCAAAAGGCTCTAGCTTTGGACTAAATGATGGATGTGGTATGGCAGTCCAGCCAAATTTTGCAACATGGTCGGTGGTTGCAAAACTGGTATGGGGCCTGGTCTTATTGTGTTGCAAGCAAAAGGTTTTCTTCTCTAGCCTGACTCTGGACAGTCAGGCTTTCAGCTTAGCCAGCATCTTCTTATAGCTTTCAGAATTGACAGTTTCCCCAAGCCAGGGCATCCAAAAGAATCACATCCTGTCTTTCCCAAAAGACTGTCATTTTCGCCACTGTTGAAATGTATTACCCACTGCCTCATTGTGCTCACATCCACTATATGGTCTTCGTACACCTTTAGCAAGCATCAGTGGATGCAATTTGTTCGGCACTGAGGGATTCAGTAATACATCTCTGTTTCTTACGCATCTCTATGTCTGATAACATTTTGGTACACTACCCTGCTGCCACTTTCTGTTGCACAACAACCAAATTAACAGAACATTAGCGTGAAGGTTCAACTTTTACTACAACGCCACTAACATCCGACTCAGACGTTATAGGTCAACACAAAAAAAAAAAAAAAAAGGAGACAGTAATTTCGGAACGACCCTCGTATATTCATCCCCATGAAATTGTGATTTTTTTATTTGCACGTGAGTGAAGTTCACTACTCCTATAGGGTGAGGGAAAGCATAGAGCTTCTGCCATTCAGTTTACAGAAAGCAACATTAGCAAGAAAATGGATCCACAGATCCTTTCTGATTATATTGTTATTAGTATAATAAGTGAAAATGTTCTGCTATAGTACTGCGATGAACGCCGATCTCTTCACCCACTGCACTATGAAAACCCGAGTCACTGACATTGTCAAAGAAGATGCTCTTTTCTTTCTTTCTTCTTCATATGGAAGAGGACCATCTTTCCTTCCTTCTACATGACAAAAAAAAATGCTCAGCCAACCACCGACTAACTCAGGAAAACATGAGATATCTCCCTCATTTATGTTTACAGAAGTAAACGTTCACTCACCAGAACTCAAGGAGCGAAGGTCAATCCAGAGTATACTCTCTCTCTCCAAGAATTTTTTCACTCGAAGACCAGAATCCTCTCGCAATTCGCGAGTGAAGAGAGGATGCTCACCTTTTATCACATCACCCAATGATTCTGCTGATTTTGAATGAGGAATTATTTTCACAGTTTTCTTCATACTGTATTCACTTGATGACTTACTTTCAATATTCTGTTACAATGAACAGAAAAATAATGCAAGCTTTATGAATTTAGAATGGCGTTCACATTTTCCGCCTGTGCTCTAACATATATTTTAGAAAACAGTCACATCATTTCTTGTCACTTTAAAAAAATGTATAATGTTATCAACATTCTGTTACAAAGAACAAAACTTTCAAAGTCAATAGTACAAAATCTTCCCATCCATGTAGACAAATCATGATTAACCTTTCCACTAACTTCATCAACAGTACTTCATCAATGATGATAGGATAAAAAAAAGAAAAAAAAAAAAAGAGTTCATTCCTTTGCAACAATGAAAAAAAAAAAACTTCCTATTATTACGTATTACTTACTTACTTACTGGCTTTTAAGGAACCCGTAGGTTCATTGCCACCTCACATAAGCCCGCCATTGGTCCCTATCCTGAGCAAGATTAATCCATTCTCTATCAACATATCCCACCTCCCTCAAATCCATTTTAATATTATCTTCCCATCTACATCTCCGCTTCCCTAAAGCTCTTTTTCCATCTGGCCTCCCAACTAACACTCTATATGCATTTCTGGATTCGCCCATACATGCTACATGCCCTGCCCATCTCAAACGTCTGGATTTAATGTTCCTAATTATGTCAGGTGAAGAATACAATGCGTGCAGTTCTGTGTTGTGTAACTTTCTCCATTCTCCTGTAACTTCATCCCTCTTAGCCCCAAATATTTTCCTAAGCACCTTATTCTCAAACATCCTTAACCTATGTTATCTCTCTCAAAGTGAGAGTCCAACCATAAAGAACCGGTAATATAACTGTTTTATAAATTCTAACTTTCAGATTTTTTGACAGCAGACTGGATGATAAAAGCTTCTCAACCGAATAATAACAGGCATTTCCCATATTTGTTCTGTATTTAATTTCCTCCCGAGTATCATTTATATTTGTTACTGTTGCTCCAAGATATTTGAACTTCTCCACCTCTTCAAAAGATAAATGTCCAAATTTTATATTTCCATTTCGTACAATATTCTGGTCACGAGACATAATCATATACTTTGTCTTTTCGGGATTTACTTCCAAACCTATCTCTTTACTTGCTTCAAGTAAAATTCCCGTGTTTTCCCTAATCGTTTGTGGATTTTCTCCTAACATATTCACGTCATCAGCATTGACAAGCAGCTGATGTAACCCATTTAATTCCAAACCCTCTCTGTTATCTTATTTGAAGGATTCATAACAAGCTGTTTTTTGCGGTGATGGGTTAGCCCTTCGCCCAACCCCCAAGCTGGAGGACCACCCCTCATCAAAGTCTGTAACAATAAAATTATTATGAAGGATATCCTTCTTACCTATAATATTCTTGAAATGGATGGCTGGAAGTGATAAATTTAATGTGGAGGTCTGGAGGTGGATACAACAGAGCACAATATGAATTGAAGTAGAGAAAAGTTGTCTTGAACAGACCTACAGTATGTGCTTCACAAAATAAACCCTCGAAATATCACTTCCCAAAATGCATTAGCGTTATGCAATATATCCGAACTTTTTTTTAAGTTCGTTATTTAACAACACTGTATCAATTACTAGGTTTTTAGTACTCATGGAACTGGTGATAGTGAGATGGTATTTGGCGAGACGAGGCCGATGATTCGCCAAAGATTACCTGACAATGGCTTTACAGTCAGAGAAAACCTCGGTAAAACCCCAACCGGATAACCAGTCTAAGCTGGTTTCAAACCCACGCCCACTGGATCAGTACGCAAACATGCTTGCCACCTAAGATACACCAGTGGCTTGCCCAGCTTTTGTTATGGCATAGCCATCTGTAGTAAACATTAGCGTTCTGCGATGTTTGAACATGCAGAAGCAACCATGATATTAAAAATTTCGTCTCATTTCATATGAAAAACTAATCATAATATCTGTGCTAAAAGCCTTAACAGTTAAAACATGAAGGGATGGGTGGGAGTGAAGGACAATGAATATTTTAATAACATGGTGGAACAAGTGCTCAATTTTCCTACAATATTAGATTAAATAGAACTGATCTGAACGAATATCTAGCACAAAATTTCTTAATCTGAAATTGGATAATTAATTGAACTGAAAAACCACACATAGAATACATCAGATCTACTGCCAAACTGTGCTCTTCCTGTTATGCATTAATATCTGTATCACTCGACATCCTATAAAGAGCAAGCTGAACCAGTCTTTCAGATTTCCTCAAACATATTTCCATTTCACAAAAGGAAGCCCTAAGAATAATGAAATATGTGCATAAAAAGACACCTGTAGAAACATTTTTCAACATTTAGAAATAATTACCTTAACCAGTAAGCCCTCTTTGCTGTATATCCTTTCCCTAATGATCTTTTATATTAAAAACGAAGATACATTTAGTGCTAATAAAAACATTCATAATTTAATACAAGACACAAATTAGAACTCCATCTACTCTCTGTTAGTCTCAGCCGTTACAAAAAAGTTCACAATTCATGCATTGTGGTCTTCACTGCACTTCTGGCAATTCCATGGATAAATATATAATAGGATGCGAAACTGCGGTCAGCACCAGCTGGCGGCAGGGGGATGGAATAAGATGATCAGCGCCCAATGTCGTTGGTGGTGAACATTAGAACTACGTGTTGGGTACATTACCCAGAGTTCTCTATTTATCCGTTCAAGATATTGCTCGAGGAGACGAGATGGCAGACGAAACTTGCTAATAAGTGAACATAAAGTGATACGTGTGTGTATAAGCAATGTATGTTAAACAGTGATGTTTATGGACGTTGTAAAAATAGTGTTGTTGAATGTATTGTAAAGTAATAGTAATATAATAAAATTGAACTATCTAAGTAGTTCTTGCAGACTTTTCCATTGCGCTATACAATAAATACCCAAAGAATACAATCCCAATTATCTAACTTTTTGCTTTATTTTTTATCTCTGTCTGGTTATATTTTAATTGGGTAGTGTAAAATAGATCGTCTCTTTTATCTTCCTGTTGGCTCCGGTAAGAATTTTCAGTAGAAGATGCTGTGAGGAGTGAAAATGTAAATGTTTTATTTTAAATTGGGTTAGTTTTGAATATCGATGAGGGTGGGAGGGAATACTTTCTGCACAGTTTTACATTTTCGTCACCAGGTGCGCTGCTAAATGCATGGAGTAATTACTCTTTTCGCTAATTGGTGCGCTGCTAGATGTAATAACGTCCCTCCCCCAAACAGGTGGCAGCAAGATTAATTTCTACAACAGCGCCTCTAGTATGTGTTATGGGAAACTCTGTTAAGTTTGGCATCCTATCATATATTCATCCATGGCAATTCTACAGAATATGAGCCCCATACTTAGGTCCTTTCTACACTCAACAGTCTTGGACGAAAGGACACTTTCTTAGACAAATGTGAGTACATGTAAGGCATACCAAAAGCTAAACTAATCTATCCTAGCCTATCACTGTTTCGACCTTGCGAAAACTCTCTTTTTCTCTGTGATCAGCAAGAAAAGCATGGAAATCACATGTGCTGCCCCTCCCTCAGTGCAGTCTGAATGTATGGGCACACTGGGCAGTTGCCCAGGGGCCCCATGAAAATCTATGCACAGACGAGAATTCAATACAAATTTTCCTAGCATCTGCTACAACATTAAAGTTTGTCTAACTTGTTAGAGAAAATGTGAGAAAGTGATGTGAGGAAAAAGAAACTGTAGACAATAAGAAGCTGTAGACTTATTACGTATAAGTGAAATTCGTAAATAATTCTTTGAGGAGAAATGAAACAATGTTTTGAGTGGAGTGCGGAAGTGAACACAAGGCAAAAGGCAAATGGAGAACCTGGAAACGATCTTCCTCACAATTTTTTGGAGTGACATTCTTGAGAGAGTGGATAGAACAAGTAAGGCCCTGCGAACAGGGGATGTGAACATATTTGTCGCCTTCTGTTCTTGTATCTTCAAGAAATTAGACACAAATTTAGTGAATACGGATTGAAAGCCAGAAGTACGTGTCTGGATTCAGATTATAGAGATGTGAAAAAAAAAAATGGGAACAAAAGGGAAGTGTAGTCTTACTAGAGATGATGGGCCAGAAGGAATTCTCCACAAAGAAATTTTGCAAATGTTAGTGTTTAACACTTGATCAGTAACAAATAATTTTAGTGATAATTTCGTAATGTGTGCCTGTATAATCTCCATCAGTATAATTTATCATTTTTGTACTAAAATTGTTGTTTTTCAAGTTCAAGGCTCATGTTATACTCTTCAAACGTCTGTACTGACCAACTCAACTTTCTTGTGCATCATGTTTCTTTTAAATGACAAAATAACTTACCGATTTTGTTGGTGGTACCAATGAATGTAAGTTTATTTTATAGACTATTTGGTTTATATGACGTCATTCCATTTTCGACCAATGAAGTGTACTGAAATTCTGAATTCCAACCAACCACAGTCATACATCGCGATAATTTTTGCAGCAAGATTTATCACTATCAATTTATCATGTGGTCGTTCTTTTGTTTAGTCAGTGTCGCCAACTGTTTCCCCGTAAATCGATGAGAATGAATCCATTAAGATGCATCTACACGGTTGAACTTTACTTTCAACTTTACGCATTCAAAGCAATGAATGCAAGGTTGATATTTAATATTAACTAGTGGCTTGTGCAGCAAATGCTGCAAACTAAGTAAATTAGGCGTTCAAATAAAAATTTTTCAGATTTATTTTCAATGAAGAATCCAGACATTTTGAAAGTTATTTTCTTCCGTAATAATGAAATATACTCCCTCTGAATGTTTTTTTATACCAAATACTTTTTCTTGAACCTATCCACCTTAAGGTTTTGAGTTTCAACGCGAAAACGCAAATAACAATGTCGGAACGATCAGTATGTTTTTCATATGGAACTAAATAATAGCTAATTCAGGTCATTGTGAATTGTGCGGGAAAGTTAAAAAAATGTCAGGTTTGCTATGTTTTCGAACAATAAACATAGCATCTTGGTATACCTGCTGCATGGAGAGCTTGAAATGTAGAGGGTAAAATCATTTCATCCTGCTAAGAGATCTTGCTGAAATGATCGGGAGACTACAACATTTTCTAAGTCTCTTATTTTATCAGTAAGTAATACCTTTTGGTTTTTCCTTAGGAACTGTAATTTTTGCGCTCTCTCGAGCCAATTTTTTTTTATTTTATTGGGTTATTTTACGACGCTGTATCAACATCTAGGTTATTTAGCATCTGAATGATATGAAGGTGATAATGCCAGTGAAATGAGTCCGGGGTCCAGCACCGAAAGTTACCCAGCATTTGCTCGTATTGGGTTGAGGGAAAACCCTGGAAAAAACCTCAACCAGGTAACTTGCCCCGACCGGGATTCGAACCCGGGCCACCTGGTTTCGCGGCCAGACGCGCTGACCGTTACTCCACAGATGTGGACTCTCGAGCCAGTACTGAAGAGAATGATGCAGATAAATTCTACACCACACCGCCATTAAGTATATGAAAAAGACCCAACCCCACTTGATTAAATAACTATAAAAATATTTCATTTTTAATAACAATATTATTATCTTACGTAAGTTTTGTAGTTATATACTACATGCAGCCATTCAGTAAATTATAGAAATGAAGATCTAATTTCATATATTCTCTATATCTACTTATATAACCCCAAAAGTTTCACTTTCATATCATCAATATAGCATTAATACATATAATTAATGAAAAATAGTCGCATCATGGCATTAATTAAAATATTTAATTTCTAATGGTAATAATATCATCAAACCATCTCAAGTTTTGTAGATTTTAATATCCAATACATAGCTGTACTCTTAATTTACACACCGCAGAATCAGACCTGTAAATTATTTTTAGTAAGCCTTGAAGTTTTTAATAACCCATTGAATTTGAGCTCTAAATATGTCAGCAATCCTGCAGGTCATGGTCTTCGTGTAATAGCCTATTGTTTATTGTAGGCTAGTGTGTTTATTCTGTTTTATTCTGAAATGATGCAATTAGTCCTCAAAACTGACGAAAGATGGATTTTGGAAAATATGAAAATTATGTAAGAAAACTAACGTTTCACTGAAAGTTACTATTTTTCTGAAAAACTTCGGGTTCTAAGCTTCAAAATGAGGGGTCATTTATTAAAATCCGTTCAGCCATTTTCTCGTAATTTTCATTACCAGTTCAAATTATATATATAGATATATTTACGCAGTGAAGACGATGTTCAAAATGGCGCACCATGTAGACACAAAATCTTCATGCATCTTAACTGAATGTACATTTTAAACTTGATTCTTTCAATATTCTTCCCAGATTGCATGCATTCGTGCATGGAAAACTGAACTGTGTAGCTGCAGCTTTAGTCCCATTACACACTACAGCAAGAATGTGTTTATATTATTTTAATGTACCGAAGTACATATGATATTTCCATGCAGATATTCTGCGTCATCATACGATGTAAGAGTAATGGAATGGAGAAAATTTCTCTCCGGCACCGGGATTTGAACCCGGTTTTTCAGCTCTACGTGCTGATGCTTTATCCACTAAGCCACACCGGATACCACCCCGGCGTCAGACAGAATAGTCTCAGATTAAGCTCCAACTCTTGGGTTCCCTCTAGTGGCCACCCTCTGCACTACGTCATAGATGTCTATGAACGTAGGACTGAAGTCCACACGTGTGCTGAGATGCACTCGTTATGAGTGACTAGTTGGCCGGGATCTGACGGAATAAGCGCCGTCTTAAATCACGAAGTGATTTACGCATATCATATATATTATTTTAATGTACCGAAGTACATATTATATTTCCATGCAGATATTCTGCGTCATCATACGATGTAAGAGTAATGGAACGGAGAAAAATTCTGAGCACGTAGAGCTGAAAACCCGGGTTCAAATCCCGGTTGCCAGAGAGAATTTTTCTCCGTTCCATTACTCTTACATCGTAAGAATGTGTTTGTCGAGCTATGGAAAATGCTTTCCTGTAGCACAGAGTAACGCTCGAAATAAGGCTTAGTTAACATTGGTCCTGCTCCCACAGGTGACCTAACCTATAATTGAGGCATGCAAATGGAAAAGGCTAAAGTGCTGCAAGTATGAACTTGTAGAAATCACATAAAACTGTTTAAAGCTGGCATTTTTTAGTTTAAATTATTGAAAAAAAAAAGCATTAATCTGAATTGTAAAATTTTACATATTATCATATTCTTTTCAATTCATTTTTTTTATTTTGTAAGGAGAATGCATGGATAAGGGGGAAAGTTCTTTGTTCATAAACCTGGAGAATAGTGTATCACCTGGCTACTTATGAAAGGATGAAAGTTCAAGGTACAAAGAGAAAACATATTTTTATGTCATTTATTTTGTACTTGAGAAGAACAAAGTGCAGACGCACTCTAATACTGCCTGCTTAAAAAAAAACAACTCTCAAGGCACAAAATAAACTAGTAATATCCACATGCTATGACACAGGTTACAATAATCATTAGGTACAAAGTAAATTAAATACTTCGGAATATGTATGATAAGAACTTTCTTGTGTTAAATTTTAAAGTACCTCGTTAACATTTTTCGACCTATTTTCGGTCATCTTCGGAACTGGTCGTTGTTGGTATGAATGCACCCACACAGGAAACAAGAGGCGCCAAAACCAACAACGACCATTCCGAAGATGACCGAAAATAGGTCGAAACATGTTAACAAGGTACATTAAAACTTAACACAAGAAAGTTCTTATCATACATATTCCGAAGTGATACAGTGTTAAAAGTTGTGTAATCAAGATGTATAAATTAAATAATGGAATATCTACATTCTCAGTGGCAGACCCTAGCAAGTTTTTTTTTTTTTTTGACAGGGGAGATTAATGTCCTTCGACAAGGTGCGCTACATCTTTGTTCCCGAAAGTAACTCAGTGTCCCTTCTTGTTAGATTTTAAGAGAAGTTCCTGGTAGAACTGTTTGTCTTCTACTTTCTTAAGGTACTTTATCATCCCCAGTAGATCTTTGGCCTTTTCGGTGCTGATTTTGAAAACAAACTGAATCCTTGGCAAGTTTTGTAAATCAGGAAGTGAGTTAAGTTTTTTCCTTTTGTTGAGAACATCTGTTTTCGTCCACACACTTGTAAGATCCAAACTCGATGTTTTAATGACATGACGGTTCTTATGAAAGACACGGATGTGTAGAATTGCAAAATTATCCTTGAAAGTTTTAGAGCATACCTATACATTTTTACCAGAGACATTTGGTATCCTGTATGAAAATGTACACTGACATCTACTCTCTGCTGGATCACCATATTTTCCATGACACCTATAACCCACATTTTGCATGTGTATTCCTTTCAGTAAATGATTTACTTGTAGGTTTTCGCTAACTTTGTAGAATCCCACAACAGCTCCTTTTGTTCAGGTGCAAGATCTTTACATGCATATTTACATGAATAGGTGGCTTGTTGTGGCAGTGGTTGTTTACTTGCAGTTTATTTCCCTGAGCTTGTTACATGGCGTTTTCCATTCTGTCTCGCCCGTCGACGAATTTTCAACACAGTCACCTTACAAACAGGACGGTCTAAGTTCATTTATTTGATAGACAACTGATCTTACACTCAAAATACAAACACGTTCACAGCGAGTCCCAGCAAAGCAAAGAGTACACTAGACGCGCACTTGGCACATTCACTGTGATGCTTGGATATTCATCCTTACCCATGTTTCATTCACAGGGACTTCAACCTCAACTCTACCTATCACTCGGTCTAGAAACTAAACAAATATCTTACAGAATTTCTATAATATCCCACATTGTTGGCGACGTCATTTTCTCCTGTTTTCAGATACAAAACTATGTTCTGAAGTTTTGGCACTTTCAGCGTTTTTCATTTACATGTCTCAATTGAAGCCTATAAAATTTGTATTATAATAAATAATAAATAAATTTAGCCTGCTAGATCCCGTAAGGGCAAGGGCCTCCTGATTGACAGGGCTTGGCTCAGTAGACTTCACTCGTTAGGTGAGCCGATCCTAAGCAGTGTTCCATGTACGAAAACACTATATGCACTTGTAAGATTCGCACCACACTACACACTGAGGACGGTGGCTTCTAGATTTCTCTATAGCTGTCTGTCTCTTGTACTGCTTGTCCAATGTGGTCCTGCCTTCTTCTTGAAGAAATCGGCCCATCTAGTCGTCTGGCGTCCCACTCTTCTTGTGCCGATCCTGGGATCCCACAATGTCAGTCTGTGCGTCCATCGTCTGTGGTCCATCCTTACCACGTGCCCTCCCCATTTCCACTTCAGGCTTTCGGCGGTGTTTAGGACGTCTTTCATGCTGGTACGGTTGCGTAGTTCCTCGTTCCTTACTTTGTTCCTCAGAGAAAGTTGCAGGATTTTTCTTTCCATACTGCGTTGGCAGGTTTGAAGCATACGCCTCTGTTTTGATGTTAGGGACCAGGTAATACACATTTTTCCAGGGTCTCAACCTTTAAGCTTAGCTTCTGGAATTTGTCTGTAAGTATGAACTTTAGAGACCAGAACTTCTTCCATGCCATGCTGATTCGTCTCTTTATCTCTTTCTCTGAATTGCTGGAGAAGGACAGGTTCTGGCCCAGGTAGGTATAATCTTCCACATATTCTAGTGGCTGGCCATTTAAGTGGATCCGGTCTTCAGACGCGTTGGTCATTAGTTTCGTCTTTTCTGGGTTCATGGATAAGCCTGCCTCTTTGCTGATCCTGTCCAATTCTTCAAGCATCTGTTTTAGATCTGCTGCTGATTTCGCTACCAATATTATATCGTCTGCGAACCGGAGGTGGGTCATTCTCAGTCCATCTATGGTGATACCGTATTTACTTTCCAAAAATTTGTATTACGTGAATGAAATTAAACAATTAATAGAAAGTCAGATATTCAAATTTATGTAACATCAGCACATATCAAACCCAATGACCTTGTATAGTATTATACAGAGTGAGTAAAAAGTATGGAACAATGCTTGTAACTTCCTCATTTCTAATTTCATGAAGAAACTATTTATACAAAAGTTGTAGGATATCAAATAAGGAATATTTTGAACATATTCGAATACTATGCTTTTCATTTATAAAGGATGTGCCAATGAGTCCGTTTTTTTTTTTAAATGGCACCATATACTTATTTCCCCATTTTTGGATTCTTCAGGTCTCAGTATATACAAAATCATTATTTTTCGCCATTTAATAAACTATTGTTTTGTAAAAATTACGTCTTTTGATGACAATGTATATGTACTGAACAAAGGGAAATTTTAATGCTTCAGTATATCAATTTGAAGAGGCTTTGGATTAAACAATTACAGACAAAAGCTAATAGAAACAAGTGAATAAAGCTAATAAAAACAAATGAATAACAATGGTTATTTCATTGCTGATATTTACGGTCATCATGCACTCAGCTGTGCGAGGAGCAAGGGTCACATTCCCAGACATACATCACTCAATGATATTATTAAAAGATCTCTGACTTCTTGTGGCATCCCGTCTCTTTTGGAACCACCAGGTATTAGTCGCGCAGATGGTAAACGACCCGATGGTCTGACCTTAATTCCATGGTCTAGAGGAAAATCTTTAATTTGGGACTCCACTTGCGTTGACACTCTAGCTCCATCTCACTTGCCGAATACCTCCAGACGTGCAGCATCTGCTGCTGAATTAGCCGTGAAGAAGAAAGTCAATAAATATGCTCATCTTTTAGACAATTATATCTTTGTCCCATTTGCTGTGGAGACCTTCGGTCCTTGGAGTCATGACGCTAAAGTTTTGGTATCTCAAATCGGCCAAATTTTGATCTCCATTACTGGTGATCGCCGTTGCACTACTTATTTGCGTCAACGCTTAAGTATTGTTATTCAACGCGGAAATGCAATGAGCGTTTTGGGTACTCTTCCAGAGTCCAGCCCTTTGGACGAACTTTTTCTCCTGTAAAATTTTTTATCTCTATGTAAATGTTTATATTTAATGTTTATATATTTAAAAAAATTTCATTCCAATATCTTCCTGAAAGTAATTAATCATGGCAAACCTTACAGAAAAACAACGAATTGAAATACAGTGAAACCTGTTCAAGACGGAAGTGACATGGTCCTAATTTTTTTTCCATTGTGGACAGGTTTCCGTATTATTCAGGTGTGACATTAAAATGGAATTTTTTAAATTCATATACATGAAAAACAAAATGGCATGCCGCAAACTGCAAGAAGTACAAAATATTCTATTTAACATTAATCACATTAAATCAGCTTTCTGTCGCTTATTACGTTGGTGAATAATCTTGATTAAAATCTCATTTTCTGTATAAATATTATCGTAACTCACTCATTAGTCATTAAACATTACTAAAGTTTACTAATCTCATTCTATTTAATATCTAACACTATACTCTAATACTGTACTGCATATCACTGCACATTATTAATTAATTGGACTAGAAGCCATCTATTAGAAGCCTTGAATTCTGGTTTATTTAATTTCTTTCCCAGTTCAATAGCTTGCTTTGCAGAACAGATCCAGAAATTGGCTTGTTCTTTGAAAGGCCATGAAGAACCCACTCCCACAACAGTTCATTTATTTCCACATAAACAGTTGCTTTCTGGTTCCTTTTGTGTCACCAATATTGGCCGCACGCCACTCACTCATTATGATCTTTATTTTTTAAAGTGCCACACCTGAGTTTTCCACAACTGTACTTCAATATTATTTCACATAGACTTTGTTTCTAATTTTCCTTTATCTCGATAACTTTTACTTCATCACTTAATGTTAATGCCACATTTTATGCACTTTTTTTTTTACCTGGAAATCACTACACTTGCGCTGTAGCAGACAGTTTTCGTTTCCGTGTTGGACAGTTTCCGTTTTATTCAGGAAAAATTACACATAATACATACAAATTTTGTCGGGACCAATAAACTGTTCCGAAATAGACAGGATTCCGGATTATTCAGGTTCCGATTTGAACAGGTTTCACTGTACTAATATTATGATCGGCTATGGTGATAGGAGAAAGACCCAAGAAGGGGTAGCCTATATGTCTTATTTAATGAAATTCATCCAGAAAGGAACATTACTCATTACGGCAACTAAAATTTTAAGAAAGCTCAATGAAACTGGAAGTGTTAAAAATAAGCCAAAGCCTGGAAAGTCACAACAAATTACAGATAGTGAAAAAGCTCTTCACATTGTATTAGCAGTAGAAGACAGCCCACATTTATCGACTCGCCAACTTGCAGCTGACCATGAAGGCAGTCAAATGGCATCCATACAAGGTACTTCTGCTGCAAGAACTCAGTGAAAATGACTTTCATAGACATACTCAGTTTGCTGAAACCCTCAATGATATGCTCAACCAGGTATTACCTTGTTTGTTTCTCCGATGAATCTACTTTCTGTCTAAACCATACATGGGCACAATTTTCGGTTACGTGAGGCACTCGATTTGAAATAGTTTGTTTACTAGGAGAGCAGACTGCAGAGTAGGATGGGAAATATAAACTGCTGTGACCTGCGTCACCTTATCGTAATCGCTAAGGCGGTCAGTGGCGAATTATTAGGAAAGCGCTTGGTTAACGTGAGAGACTCGAAAACCTTTATTCAATTTGGCAAATTAATTCGGCAGGTTTAATCATAAACCCCTTTACTATTTCTCCGTCGCTGAATTGATTTAAATCACAGGCGAGAAATTGTGTAACTAGCCAATAATATTCCATCACGTTGTCTATGTTTATTTTCTTGAATATTCTGGCGTTAAGATTACTTAATAGATTTGCACGTTCTCGATCTAAAATAATTTCAGAAAATCATATTTCGTTTTCTACGCACATTTGATATATTTTTTTATAAATTTCTTTTGGAAATAATGAGTACAAACAACATTTAATTCCTCGTACCTTTTAATACAGCGTGTTTAAGGTATAATGTCGTATTTAGTATACTAAGCAAATGTTAAGATCATGAATTTTCTTCGGAATAGTACGAAAAAATAACATTTAATTTGTCTTACCTTCTAATTCAGCACTTTCTTTATGACACTGTACATTAAATTTATTAATGCCTAATAGGATTTTCGAGCATGACATACATCGTATGTTCGCCCCTTCTAAACAGAAAAAAAAAAAACTCTTCCTCCCATTTCTCATGAAATAATCGTTTTCTAACGTGTACACACTGCTTTGATAATACCATTATGCCACCACTGATATTGCTTATGAAACTGATATAGAACCTGCCCACGCCTAGGAGCTACGTGAGGGAGGAAAGGGGACTGTGAAGATGATGTTACTCAGAACGATAAGCTCTGTGAAGTCAGTGAGGCACTAATTCTCAAGTGACGCACGATGACCATGTATGGTCTAAACGGTAATGTAAATTGTCCCTGTTGGATGATAGAACACCATACACAACATTCACAAAAAGTAAGTGTGTGGGCTGCTATAATTGATGGCATAGGCCTATTTATAGGCCAATTTTTCAATGACGGCAACTTAAATTCCGAACTGTATTTATTAAACCTTCTGCAGAATGGAATAATTCCAGCTAGTGGTACTTTATTCACTGGAGAAGGACGAGGAATTGAGATAATATGTTATTCCAGCAAGATGGTGCCCCTGCACATTATGGAAGGGAGTATTTCCAGAAAGATGGATAGGCAGAAGAGGAAGTAGTGAATGGCCGCCAAAATCCCCTGATCTGAAAGCATTAGATTTTTTCTTATGGGGATAATTGTTGTGGAGAGTTTACCAAGAACGATGATGAGACCTGGAAGACTTAAAACAAAGACTTAGGGATGAAAACACAGCAGATCAGTCGAACAGTATTGCTAAGAACATTAAACAATTTCAAATACAGATTTATGCATTGTTTGACAGGAAATGGCATTTTGAGCACCTTTTGTAAACTGAAATAAACACGTGATACAATACAACAATGCTAATTTTGGTTTCATTGTATTGCTATTTCAGTTAAATTTCAATGATGCGTATCCTACAATGTGTCTTTTTTAAATTATAAATTTAAATAATATTAATATTGTTATTCAATTGTTTTTTATTATCTTTATTTACTTGTTTCTATTAGTTTTTGTCTGCAATTGTTTAATCCAAAGCTTCCTCAAATTGGTGTACTAAATTTCCCTTTGTTCAGTACACATACATTGTCATCAAAAGATGTAATTTATACAAAACAATAGTTTATAAATGGCGAAAAAAAAATATATATGATTTTGTACGTACTGGAACCTGAAGAATCCAAAAATGGGGAAATAAGTATATGGGGCCATTTAAAAAAACATACTCAATGACACAGTCTTTATAAATGAAAAGCATAGTATTTGAAAACATGTTCAAAATGTTCCTTCTTTGATACCCTACAACTTTTGTACAAATAATTTCTTCATAAAATTAGAAATAAGAAAGTTACAAGCATTGTTCCATAATTTTTACTCAATCTGTATACAAAGTCTTTGTTCAAACTGCCTTACGTATGGCGTAATAAAATTCGTGTTTTAATTATCTATACAGAGATGGCTCCACTGTGTAGCAACATATGTCTCGCTATAATGTGAAACTGTGAATACATAAGCATTGCTAACTGTCTCCACACATATTACATAGCCTAGCTCATAGTCCTCAATGTAATGTAACGATGAAGTACTAAATAAAGTGCGAAATCCTACTTCCACATCTACATCTTCTAATTCCATATTCATTGTAGGCTATCTACAGAAAATTACACTCCCGCATTCAGATTTGATAACTGCGTTTTTAACAATTCTTCATTCAATTAATGTATTAATCAGGTTACTTCTAATTATATTGTGACAGCGACGTGAGATTCGAACTCACGACCAACAGAAGGAAGTGCAAGGTCGGCCGGCGCGGAGGTTGCGCGCGCATCTGCTTCCTGTGGCATGTGCTATGGTGGGGAGAAAGGGGAAAGGGCGACTGCGGCAGAGAGAAGAGATATCCGGATGATTCGAGAATGGACACACGTTTGGAAATATCCAGAACTCGTACTTTCTCGCAACTATGGTTTAGTTATAAAAGAAGAAACGCGAGTGAACTAGTTCAGTTCAGTTCAGTCAATCAGTCAGTAAGGCAGTGTTGTTAAAGTCAGTGGAGAGCAAGCCAGACAGTCTTGTGTAGCAGTGAAGTCAGCTTCGAGACCAGAGCGCGACTTGAGTTGTGTCCGTAACTGTGGAGCCTGAAGCCCGGAGTTCGAGTGCAGTGGACCGCAGTTGGGGGACCTGAGTTCGAAGTGCAGCGGATCGTCTCTGAAGGTCTGGGGTTCGAGATTCTGTGAACGCGAGTGACTGAGCTAGAAGAACTAGTCAAGACAAACGAGCTGTGAAATGACAGTTCTGTGTTGTAAATAGTGCTTTGTGAATATTAGTTAAAATTAACAGTTCATTGTTGTTCTCAATAATCCAAGTAAATTGTCATTGTCGTTTGTGGAGTGCAATAACGAACGCTGTGTTGCTGTGCGGAGAGCAAATCCCATTGTTGACGAGAGTGAAATTAAATTGTAGAGAGTGATAATTATTGTTGAGATAATAAAATTACATTGTTGTTGAGTAAAAAAAGTTACAATATTATAAATGTTTAAATTAAATTATGATTTCAGAAGATAATGAAAATGTACAGGCGCGCTTCCGAACAGGGGCAGCGGCATTTTCCCTAAGGTTAGAGCCCAGTTTAGGTGTGTGTATATTAATCGAAAACAATATCATATAAACTTGCGTCCTATTCTCAATATTTTCTAGCCCTTAATTTTCGATTAATATACACACACCTGAACTGGGCTCTAACCTTAGAGGAAATGCCGCTGCTCCTGTTCGGAAGCGCACCCAAATGTACTTCTGTTATAATAATAATAGAAAAGCGCAGTATATGTAATTAACATTGTTAAACCTGTACTTCCCTTTTCTCAATTGGCATTATTGAATAACATCCAATTTTTATTTCTTGCAGTAATCGATATTCATCTATTTCAATTTCACAATGTCTGAATAGGTTAAGTATTCGTAAATAAATAATTACCGGTATTAACATTTTGTGAGCGAATTTTAGGGATATATTATTTACATTTTTATTTTATTCACGAAATAGTCCTAATAAATGTCACTCGAGGTCTGAGATTTCCCAGATAAATCCACAAGCGAAACAAGTGACATTACTATAGATAATTTACATTTTTACTCCTGTGGTGAGTGGTTGTGTAGGCAGGGCCCAGTTCATTGCTTTACCCGGAGGCCTATAACGCTGTCAAGACGGTCCTGCCCCCCCCCTCCTGCCACCTATTCCATCCACCTTGACAGAGTGAACTCGCCTGCCCATACCTCTCCATCGGCCCCCACTTTCACAGAAACTTTCCACCCTTATTTCGACGCAAAATTAGTTTTGGTACTCAAGTCTTGCTATTCACTAGCTTTATCTATGGAGTAGCAGCTCCCTTACTTATCTGTGTCTTGCGCATGATCAGTGTTATATTGTTGGACTTTAAAAAAAATTTCTTGTGGGACAGAAAGTGTAGTTTCTCCTCTCCTTCCTTCATTTATAATACATATGACTCAACTAGAAGCCAAGTAGGCCTACGTAAATACATTTGTACCTTAGTACCTTAATATGGTAACGCAATTGTAAAGAAATACCCGCAAAGCTACAATGCTATTTAAGATCTATGGAATAGGCTACAATAAATGAAATAAAAAATATGACAGTCCATCTGCTGGACGAATTCTTCCTATAAACCTATATGAAACGACAATATTTATTTTATTTTAGCAGGTTATTTTACGACGCTTTATCAACATCTTAGAAAACGACAATATTTGGGACGCGTGGGCAAGAATAAAGTTCTCACAATGTTAACGCCGCCTTCCTCACCCCACTCACTTGTCTTTCATAGTTTATTTTAGGTGATTTCATGACACTTTCATGAAGCAATGATGCTTACATATATTCAAGTTTTCCAACATAATAAAAAAAATAATGGTAATTTGCTAAGAGACGTCGTTGCATATAGATCACTTTCACACTAAACCTAAAAATTTTTTTGCAAGATATACTAAAACTCTAACCTAACCTTTTCCTTAATCTGTGACAGGTTAGGTTAGGTTAGTGTTTTAATATACGTTGTATACACTAAGGTTAGGTTTAGTGTAAAAGTGGTCTATATGCAACGACGTCTCCTAGCAAATTACCAAAACAATAATATGGAACTGTTAATGGCAATGGTATATTTGATCGGCATGCCTGCAATAAGGGCCTAAACAGGGACCGCTCAAGTATACCATTGCCCTGTTAATTTTATTCTAAAGTACAATACAAACTATAAAAGCCAGTGCTGCCTTTTGGAGCCTCAAGTGGCTCATTTCAAGAATCGGAATATGAAACAACAATTAGTAATTCATTGCATAGGGCCTACAACCTAGCCGGCACCGTCCTTGAAAATTGCATATTTACGTAATACTAAAACACTACAGTATATAGAGCGTTAACATTCACAACTACAACTACAACTTACTATTACTTCGAAGACTGATGATATCGGACGTATGAGAATACTTATCGCACATTTAGAATACATTAATTTTCACAAAATATGCTACCAAAAGACCACATGCTTACCTACACAGAATAATAAACACGCCACTTTTTGTTACGCAGAGTAGCCAACGGAAGCGAAAGGAAAGTCGCCAAACTAGTTAAAAGTCGCTTGATTCCTTATTATCAATAGAGACATTTTATCTTTGTCCCTAGAGGATAATTAAAAAGTCGCTCAATGCATATTTAAGGAAAAAAGAAATTGTCGCCAGATTTAAGGGCAAAATCGTTACATTGGCAACTCTGCCACTGCATAGTATCACAGATAGTCACGAAGCTAGAGTTTATGAGGGCACTAGGACCAATAGACTGTGCAGGTACTATTTCCAATTGTCAGTGACGAGGCGATAGTCGCGATCCTAGTGGTTAGCAACTATCTGTGGATGCATATTTGCTACGTATTGAGCTTCGTAACTGTATACTCTAGACTGTGATAGTATCCCGCATTCCTATTTCGTTTTTTTTTAATGCAAATAAATTCCTGTTCCAAAATTCTCACATAATCACCTGTTTTCGTAAAGTAATAAACGTAACTTGGGGAATCCTATAAAGGAAAGAACTGACATACATATACTGCCCATTGGCAGGTCTTTCACTGCAAACCCAGCATTCTCCAATCTTTCCGAATTTTCTGCCTTCCTTTTAGTCTCCGCATAATAATGATCCACATATCTTAATGTCGTCTATCATCTGAGATCTTCTTCTGCCCTGAATCCTTCTTCCAATCACCATTCCTTCCAGTGCATCCTTCAGTAGGCAGTTTCTTCTCAGTCAGTGGCCCAACCAATTCCTTTTTCTCTTTCTGATCGGTTTCAGCATCATTCTTTCTTCACCCACTCTTTCCAACACAGCTTCATTTCTTATTCTGTCTGTCCACTTCACAAGCTCCATTCTCCATATCCACATTTAAAATGCTTCTATTCGTTTCGCTTCATTTTGTCGTAATGTCCATGTTTCTGCGCCTTACAATACCACACCACACACAAAGCACTTCACTATTCTCTTCCTTAGTTCTTTTTCCAGAGGTCCGCAGAAAATGCTCTTTTTTCTTTTAATAGCTTCCTTTGCCATTGCTATCCTCCTTTTGACTTCCTGACTGCAGTTCACATTACCGGTACCGGTACTGCTTATAGTACATCCCATGTATCTGAAGCTGTTCACTTGCTCTAGTGTCTCATTTAGATTTCGCAAGTTTACCTTCTTTATTTTTCTTGCGACAACTATGGTCTTCGTCTTGTTTGCATTTATCTTCATCCCATACTGCTTACAGCTGTCATTTAGCTCCAGTAGCATATCCCTTATTATCATCTCCTCTTCTGCTAACAACGCCATATCATCAGCAAATCTTATGCACTTTCTTTTTTTTTTTAGTAGATTATTTTACAACGCTCTATCAACATCTCAGGTTATTTAGCGTCTGAATGAGATGGTGATAATGCCGGTGAAATGAGTCTGGAGTCCAGCACCGAAAGTTACCCAGCATTTGCTCGTATTGGGTTGAGGGAAAACCCCGGCAACTTACCCCGACCGGGAATCGAACACAGGCCACCTGATTTCGCTCCAGACACGCTAGTCATTACTCCACAGATGTGGACCACTTTATTCTTCTTCCTCCTACTTTTACCCCTCCCATGTTCTGAAAACAGTTCTTCACCAAATTCTCCAAGTAGATGTTGAACAGAATAGATAATAAAGTGCATCCTTGTCGTACACCTGTCCCTATTTCACTTCTTTCAGACATTTCTTCTCCTATCCTGACTTTGACTTGTTTCATATATAGGTTACTGAACAGCCTCCTGTCTTTCCAATCTGTGTTTATTTTCTTCAGGATGTCCATCGGTTTGTTCTAATCCACTCTGTCAAACACCTTTTCTAGTTCCAAAAATTCTATAGGCACTTCTTTATTCTTCTCTAGATATCTTTCACCGACTGTCCTTTTCTGAAGCCAAACTGCTCATCTTCCAACTGCCCTTCCATCTTAGAATATAAACGTCGATTCAGTATTCAGAGGATAATCTTTGCTGAGTGTGATATCAGGCTGATAGTCCTAAACTCCTTACATTTCTTGACATTCTTTTTCTTCGGTATTAGCAGAAACACCATCTCCACAAAATCTTCAGGCCATTCGCCTTTGATATGATAAGATATATTTCGTCACAGCACTTCTTTACATGTAATGGTGTACCTCACATTTCTGTATCCGGTGCCACCATTAACATATTATTACAATAACACATTATTTGCAGTACACGTCTACACAAATACTCCCAATTACACTATGTATATCTTTTTTGTTTTTTGGTCAAACTCAACTTCAGTATTTCTCCTACATTTCATTTGCTATTCTCTATTTGTTCCTTAATCCTAATATATCTAATATTCTATACTACTTTCACACCCCCTTTATCCTCCAACTACTATTCACTAAAATCTCAGTTTCAATTTATCTCTATAAATTATCACATTGAATAATTTTTCCTATTTGTTCTCTGACCTTTTCTCCTATCTTCCTCTTATATTCATTTACTGTTCCAACGTTCAGATGTTTTTTTTTATTGGGTTATTTTACGACGCTGTATCAACATCTAGGTTATTTAGCGTCTGAATGAAATGAAAGTGATAATGCCGATGAAATGAGTCCGGAGTCCAGCACCGAAAGTTACCCAGCATTTGCTCGTATTGGGTTGAGGGAAAACCCCAGAAAAAACCTCAACCAGGTAACTTGCCCCAACCGGGATTCGAACCCGGGCCACCTGGTTTCGCGGCCAGATGCGCTGACCGTTACTCCACAGGTGTGGACCATTCAGATGTTAGTACTAATTTTATGCTGTCACTTGTTCACTTCTCTTAACCCTTTCTCACTACTTTCTTTCATTTCATTCCTATTTGCGCTCACTTTCACTTTCTCACTATTCTGCTTACACTTAATCCATTGTCACTATTCTCACTTCCTATAAATAGCCTACTTATATTTTATTCTACACGTCTGCTTATACACTTTCTCTCTCCCCTATACTTCTCGATCTTTTCCAGTTTCACTTTATTTGCACTTTTTGATCACATCCACATTTTTTTAAACGTATCAAATATCTCTGCTATATCCTCAGCTGTCGCAGGTTTTGACCTTTCTTTGCTGTTCGTCTCTGCCTTATTTTTGTCCTTGTCTGTCTTCCTATTTATTTCTTCTTCTATTCCTCTTTTATTTTCCCCCCCACGCTTTCACTTTCCGATACTAGATTTCCACTTACACTCGCACCCTTATTCTTTTCACTACTTTCTTCTCTATCATTTCCTGAATCTTGGTTTCTCTTTT
The DNA here is from genome assembly GCF_040183065.1 of Periplaneta americana. Taxonomy (NCBI): domain Eukaryota; kingdom Metazoa; phylum Arthropoda; class Insecta; order Blattodea; family Blattidae; genus Periplaneta; species Periplaneta americana. The sequence goes on from NC_091124.1 coordinate 174,397,447, forward strand.
TATCACCACTCGCCTTTTTTCTAGTGCCTGTATTTCTTGTTCCGTTATTGTCAGCATTCCTTCTGGAGTGCGCTAATCTTACCGCCATCGTATGTAGATTAGGAATCCGCTTACGCTGCATGATCATGTTACTGTTTTCTTCTCCTTGTCGTGTCATCATCTTTACACTTCAGGCCATTCGCCTTTCTCATATATTTCGTTGCATAGTGATAGAATTTCCTCCTTGTCTTCACCCAAGCATTTCACTACCTCATTGGGAATACCATCAACTCCTGTTGCTTTCCCATTCTTCATATCCTGAAATGCTAGTTCAACTTTTTCTCTTAAAATAGAGAATCCTTTTTTGTCTTCTGATACAGTTTTTTCGTCTCCTATGGCTAACTTATCTGGAAGAATTCCTGTCTCATATAACTCTTCTACATATTTCGTCCATGTGTTTAGTATTCCTTGTTTGTCTGTTATTTCATTTCCTATTTCGTCGTCTATTAATCACATGGATTTCCTGTTCTTATTTGTGAAGTCCAAACATTTAACTTTGCGGTACACTAAATCATAGCTTCCTTTTCTCTCTAGATACTCTACTTGTTTACATTCCTCTTTCATCCAGTCTTCCTTGGCCTTATCAGGTTCTCTTCTTAGTTCGCTGTTTAGTTTCCTGTAGTTTCTTTTACCTTCTTCCGTGTTGATGTTTTTCTTAAAAATTAAATATTGAGTGTCAACTGCAGTTGTTACACGACATATATGCTATAATAATTAAAAGTATTCAAAGGTTATCGAAATACGAAGATAAAATGTGATAAAACTAATCACATGAACCCGTAGCCTTGGCATGATTACTTACTTACTGGCTTTTAAGGAACCTGGAGGTTCATTGCCGCCCTCACATAAGCCCGCCATTGGTCCCTATCCTGAGCAAGATTAATCCAGTCTCTATCATCATATCTCACCTCCCTCAAATCCATTTTAATATTATCTTCCCATCTACGTCTCGGCCTCCCTAAAGGTCTTTTTCCCTCCGGCCTCCCAACTAACACTCTATATGCATTTCTGGATTCGCCCATACGTACTACATGCCCTGCCCATCTCAAACGTCTGGATTTAATGTTCCTAATTATGTCAGGTGAAGAATACAATGCGTGCAGTTCTGCATTGTGTAACTTTCTCCATTCTCCTGTAACTTCATCCCTCTTAGCCCCAAATATTTTCCTAAGCACCTTATTCTCAAACACCCTTAACCTATGTTCTACTCTCAAAGTGAGAGTCCAAGTTTCACAACCATAAAGAACAACCGGTAATATAACTGTTTTATAAATTCTAACTTTCAGATCATTTGACAACAGACTGGATGATAAAAGTTTCTCAACCGAATAATAACAGGCATTTCTCATATTTATTCTGTGTTTAATTTCCTCCCGAGTATCATTTATATTTGTTACTGTTGCTCCCAGATATTTGAATTTCTCCACTTCTTCAAAAGATAAATTTCCAATTTTTATATTCCCATTTCGTACAATATTCTCGTCACGAGACATAATCATATACTTTGTCTTTTCGGGATTTACTTCCAAACCTATCGCTTTACTTGCTCCAAGTAAAATTTCCGTGTTTTCCCTAATCGTTTGTGGATTTTCTCCTAACATATTCACGTCATCCGCATAGACAAGCAGCTGATGTAACCCATTCAATTCCAAACCCTCTCTGTTATCTTGGACTTTCCTAATGGCATACTCTAGAGCAAAGTTAAAAAGTAAAGGAGATAGTGCATCTCCTTGCTTCAGCCCACAGTGAATTGGAAACGCATCTGACAGAAACTGACCTATACGAACTCTGCTGTATGTTTCACTGAGACACATTTTAATTAATCGAACTAGTTTCTTAGGAATACCAAATTCCATAAGAATATCATATAAAACTTCTCTCTTAACCGAGTCATATGCCTTTTTGAAATCTATGAATAACTGATGCACTGTACCCTTATACTCCCATTTTTTCTCCATTATCTGTTGAATACAAAATATCTGGTCAATAGTTGATCTGGCATGATTATAGAATTATTATACAAATATGATACGTTGCATTTACACTCCAAAGAGAAAAATTATTTTCTGATGTATGTCTTTCATACTAACCAGAAACGTGAGAATATCAATCGTAAGTGTAAGTGTAAAATATGGCCACTTGTCTCTCTTTTTTGTTTAATTTCAATTTGTGATTTATTTATTTATTTTGACTGAGAGAGGAGGACATAGGCGGAGTTATGGGGGGAATGGCGGGGGGGGGGTCACTGCCTCCCCAAACTTGTATGAACTCTTTTTTTTTTTCTATTAATGTTAGAAAATATTGAATTCAAAAGATGTTACTTGCTTTTTTATGAATAAGTTTCTGTGCTTAAATTGACGAATTAATGTCTTCAGATCACGTGTCTGGATTATAATATTTATTTTAAATTTCTGAATGTATAATAATTTCTATACCTCATTTGAGGAATGGAAGCACTGTAATGTTTCTTTTGTAACAGCCTGTACTCATGTGTTAGAAGTCTGCAGGTGTTCAGGCCGCCACTTGGAGATGTATGAATAACAAACTGCACAACAATGCAGAAAGAAGAAAAGTAATCCGGGTATAATGTGTAAACTTAAAGACGAGAGATTAAGTAAACTAATAAGAATTTACATTTCATATGATATCTTCAGGAAAGTAAGCTTCAGATAAAAAGTTTCTTATGCAAATCTGACTTTCAGGTAGAAGCTATTAGCACTGTTACGCAGTGTTATTGATGTATACGTGTGTTTGTGTATGACAGAGAAAAATAGGGAGATTGTTTTAAGTTATTATAATTTGTAGTAGACCTACATTTCTAGTCCTATACAACTCGGTCCAAAACATCGCGGATATGGATGTAACACTGAAAGAAATATGCCCCCCGGAAAGATCTTTATTAAATGATCATATTCCGATATTCTGTACTACGGTCAAGCTATAATGGGGGAGAAGGTAAAAAATGTCCCCCATAACCTTATTATATTGGGATTCTATAATTTTGCTTTGACGAAGAAATTATGGGGAAATGAGCCTGAGGTCCAATGCCGAAAGTTGCCCAGAAATATAAATAATAATATATAAATTAAATTCATTTCCTGAAAAACCAGAAACCATTGAAGACGAGTAAAATTTAATCAACAACATATACAAAAACAATTAATTAATTTTAACATAAAAAATAAAATAAAATAATTGGGGAGGAGGGGGCACAATCAGACAAAAAATTTAAAAAAATTATAACTGCTAAATTTCTAGGAATATGCCAATTTTTTTTAGGGATGCACATTATTTATGTTTTCACTTAACACCTGACAAACTCACAGAATTTTAATGCAACAATTTTATTAGATACAAACATTTAATATTACAGCAGCATAGTGTCTTATTGTGCCCTAGTAAGGGGCACTATCAGACATCACTGGGGCAGAATTAGTCATGACTAACATTGATAAAATCCTGCAATTTTTTTTTTTTCCATTTACTTGATTAACAAATCATATATCATTCTGAATTCAAAGTTTCTAAGTTCTATCGCACATCAATATTATCAAAATGGACTTCAAACTGATGATAAGATGCTTGACGTTTTGTTCCTTTTAGTTTCAGTGGTGGTGGTAAAATAAGTTTTATATCTTGTAAGCTTACAGACGATATGTCCTCTACAAGTGGTTGTACAAATTTATTTTCCATTTTCAAGCTCTTCCGCAGGAAAGTGACTTCAAAATCACCATTTTCATCCTTTGGAGCAATAATCCTGCCAACATAAAAAATGTTTTTCTTGTCATGAAAATGGACCAGCACATAATCCCCTTCCTGAGGCCCTCTGTCTAATTCCTCGAAACCAGTAGGATCTGGAACTGTCATCCAATCCATGTCATGATCACTTTCATCATAAACAATGTCCATTGTTTGCTCGTCATCTGAAGATTCGGTTTCTGGCTTCTTGTTTGTTATTATCTTTCTCCTAAATAGTTGTTTTTTTTTAACCATTTTGCCTTCAATTTGGTTCGATGCTCTTTCTTCTAAAGGTTTTTTGATTGGAGTGTCTGTTGCAATGCAGCTTTTCTCTGTCCTCCTTCCCTTTCTTCTGTTTTTCTGCTCACCAGCTTTCGGGTAGCCTCTGAATTCTACTGGGCTGACAAAACCTTTTACTGGAGGACTTGATTCATTTTACTGAGTTCAGAAGAATTTTTCCTGTTAGAACCTGATGTTGAAGTACTGGCTGATGTGGTATCAAGACGATCTATCACTACTGGTGTGATTTCAGTGTTTCATCATGTCTGATGTAAAACTGCCTTTGTCAGTCTTCCTTTGTCTATTTCTGACCATCCTATAATTAGAATAACAAATGTTTTACTGTCACAATTATTATTATTATAAATTTATTGTAATAATTAAACAATATTTTATAATACTTATTAATGGCAGACATTGTCTGATTGTACCCCATTGTGGGTGTCTAATTGTGCCCCATAGTGCACATAACTACATTTTGATTTCGCACTGCCATGTGGATACTGTGATCGGATTCTGATCAGTGTGTAACTGTACCTTAAAAACAACTTTATAAAGTGTCCTATATTTAATTATTTAAAAAAAAATATACACATAAAAACAAACAAAATAATAATGAAAGGAATTTTTTTCAAAATCTTACCTGAAATATACAAAACACCTTTAACTCACGAAGCACAGACAAAGCAGTCTTGCAATCAACAACTCACAGCTTGGTATGGGTTCAACTTCTTGTCACTAGATGGTGTTTGATGTACAACTATTCCATCTTGCGAAAAAGTCACTGTCTAATTGTGCCCCCTGCCTGATTGTACCCCCTCCTCCCCTTTAATTTTTAAGTTAAACAGCTTAAATTTATTTAAGGGACGAAAAGACCCTATAGAGTTTGTATATATTATTTTAATGGGTTTAAATGCTATTATAGTCACAATCATGCCATGGTATGAAAGAAAAATTTTTCACAACCTCGAGAGGGAATCAAACCTGCGACTTCCTGTTCTCCGGTCAGGCACTCTACCACTGATCTAGCGAGTTCGTCTCATGCCAAAGTCTTGGAATTATCCTTTGATAATGTCGACTCTGTTATAGAGTACTGTCCATAGCGTCTGATCTAGTCAGCACTGCTAGTCTGGAGAACAGGAAGTCACAGGTTCGATTCCCGCTCGAGGTTGTGAAATTTTTCTTTCATACTTTCATACCATGGCATGATTGTGACTATAATAGCATTTAAATCCATTAATATGTCACATCAACGGACGTGTATACGTCACCAAACACCATAAGATGGAGATTATATTATTTTATTTATTTTGTTTGTTGTTTTATTTAGTATTTACGGGTGTTTGAGAATAAGATTCTTAGGAAAATATTTGGGGCTAAGAGGGATGAAGTTACAGGAGAATGGAGAAAGTTACACAACACAGAACTGCACGCATTGTATTCTTCACCTGACATAATTAGGAACATTAAATCCAGACGTTTGAGATGGGCAGGGCATGTAGCATGTATGGGCGAATCCAGAAATGCATATAGAGTGTTAGTTGGGAGGCCAGAGGGAAAAAGACCTTTAGGGAGGCCGAGACGTAGATGGGAAGATAATATTAAAATGGATTTGAGGGAGGTGGGATATGATGATAGAGAATGGATTAATTTTGCTCAGGATAGGGACCAATGGCGGGCTTATGTGAGGGCGGCAATGAACCTCCGGGTTCCTTAAAAGCCAGTAAGTAAGTAAGTAAGTTTTATTTAGAATTTAATGCTCCAATTAGTTCAGGGAAAACCTCGAAAAAAGAACCCAACCAGGTAACTTATCCTGGGCCCATTCGTTTCACAGTCAGACATGTTAGCCATTACTCCACTGGAGCTGACATTGTAACTCTTAAAATAATAAATTAATAGCCTATGTTTCTATATAAAGCAGAGGCTGATATGTAGTTCTTGATCTGTATTAACCACCATAGTTTTCATGGCCGTGCATACAGTAACAATAGACAAAAATAGTAAATCAAAAAACACATTATGTATGCTACATTACCATTTCATGACATTTATTATGGAAAAAATCGACTTCGAAATAACAACTCTATGATGTTTCAAAACTCAAGTTTATTACTCAAGAATTAGTTTTCTCGAAGATTACTGATAAAGAAGTCTATATAAATTAATCATCCTTTATAAAGTGTCCCACGTGCATGAATTTTAAGTCCTGACTGTTTCTTGTTTGCATTGACAGATTAGCATTATAGTGAACGTCCGAGAGAGTAGAACGTTAAGTTCCCGTTCTTCTACACTGGTGAGCAAAATTAAAGCTACAAACATATGAAGTACAGAAAAACAGACACAATTCATTCGAAGTAAATCAATATAGGCAATATAACATTGCACACTAGCGAACTGTCATTTATTACATACAATCAGAAACTTACTGTGGTTTGTTGAATTGGTATTTGAATTTTCCCTTGCGAAAACATAAATAATAGAAAACAGAAGTAGGAAAATTAATAATCTCGATCTGAACCTTTGACTATACATTCAAAATGTGGAGTAATGTCTGTAACAGCTATACGCAGCTGTGCCTAAAGATTGTCACTGAAATAGAGGATCTTGCTTTCGATTTAGCAGCGTTCATTCTAGAAAAGAATTGTTCACAAACATAGATGGAACTAAATATTGCTGTAAGAGAGGCAGCAAAATCTCTCTTATATTTCACTTTATATAAATGTGCAAATAAATTCCTACTCACTAAATCTTTGCAGTTGATTTTCATCACTAAGTCTGTTTGTAGGTCAAGTTCATATTGCAAGTTAATTCTTGCACTGGTTACATATACAGAAAAGGGTTGCCAAACACCGCAAGATCATTCTCCATGTTCCTGAAATCGCAGAATTTGCGTGTAGTGAATTCAGTTTTTAGGTTATCCATAATAGCTTTATAGACCTACATAGCAAGATTTTCTTGTGTTACAGTGGAAAGTGCACTTAGACATTGGAAGTAAAATAATTATCCTTTCTTCATATGACCAATCCACAAATCAAGTTTCCTTATGAATGATTTCACAGCACTATACATCTCTATAATGCTTTGGTTGAGACCTTGAAGATTACGGTTTAGTTCATTCAAATGGTGAGATATGTCGCAAAGAAGTGCCAAATCGCTCACCCATCCTTCGTCCTGTAACTTAATATAAAATTAGCCACTTATGTAGTAGTGATCTCGTAAGTTACTGCATAAGTGAATAATTTTATGTTAATATCTGAATTGCTACTGTCATATGATACCTCCTTTTGTAATTTGTTTTTATCTTTCAAATTCTGCAATATTTTGACATGTTCTAAATCTGAAATACAACACATGATGATGATGATGATGATGATGATGATGATGATGATGATGATGTTGATGATGATGATGATGATGATGATGATGACTAGGGCTAGAATTTTGATGAAATTGCATCTTTTTCCTAGTAAGCCAGTAACATAGCTGCTTTAGTATTTATATGTTATGTGATAAACTGAGTGTTTTGAGACATATTTGTTAGGGCATTGTTATGCATTTTTTCAACTCATAAGAGCATCTTTTGTTTTTTCGTTCATTTTTCTAGGCATTTTTATTTAATTTTGGCCATAAATCTCTATTATTAATGTAAAATAGTTAATTTACTTTGATATTTTCTTTACATATTTTGTCCATTAATACCCATTATTTTGTGTAATATTTTAATCGTTTTTCTACATAAATATTGCCTTTTAACGTAGTACACCCCATGTAATGGATCAGTCCAACCTCCCCTTCAATATAGACTCCTCTATACCTGCTAATTCCGGATAAGAGTGGCCTGTGATGGACTACATGGAAACTAAAAGTAAAGTAAATCCATGGCGCTACAGCCCACGAAAGGCCAAGACCGACCAGCTGACCTCACGTCCACATGCTGAAGCAAAGGTGAACGATCATACATGGAAACTACATCAGGTAAAATAATTAATTAAAGTGTACTACTCAGAAAAAATTATGTAAAATTTAATTTAATTACTAGTCTAAATATTGAATGAAAGAATGAATGAATGGTTTTTAAGTGGTACAAAACCTCTTTTAATACCAAGTCAATTAAGTAAGATCAATTTTAGGGCATTTTTGAAAGATTTTTAGGTCATAAATGCATTGTTTTTAGGACATTTTTTCATTATTTATAGGTCATCAAAATCCTAGCCCTAATAATGACAGTAATAATAATAATAATAATAATAATAATAATAATAATAATAATAATAATAATTTATGAAGAAATAATGAAGATAGATACACGGTACTTAGCCTACATATATTTTTCGTCACATAATGCATGATATGTCATAATACCATTTAATATTGGTTCGAAGAAAGCCACTTAACACCTTATTACAAATTAGGCATTTTACACTATCATAATCTTTTCTACAACAGATGAACTCTTCCTCCCATTTCACCAGAAATCTCCGTTTGTTAGAAGTGGAAGGTTTAAACACAGCCATTGCTCCACCACTGCTGCCGCTTGCTTGTACCCACACAAACTAGTAATGGTACCAAGGGAGGAGGTATGCTCTGCGGACAGTATATCTACACCGCTTGAAAGCCATGAACCACAGGAATTCACGAATCCTTCTTTACCCAGCAATAATTTATACAAATCTTACTTGGTACTGATTCTTTGCCAGAGAAAGCCATTACTTGTACTTTAGTTTTGTGAGTGGAGATTTTCACGTAAAATTTGTCAGCAATTAATTTTAAATTATAGACTGATCATTGTAGGTCAGTGGCGTACACTGGTTAAAGGGTTTGGGCTACCGCTGACCCTATTATTACACAAAATATATCTAACAATTACTTTAATTTTAATTACTATGGTAAAACTAATAATACAAAATTATTACATTATGTTATATTATAAACTTTTTCTTTTGTAATTTCCTTGGGCTACCGCCGGTAGCCCCGGTAGCCCGCAAAATACGCCCCTGTTGTAGGTCATCTCCAGAACTAGCTAATAAGACTAAATCATCTGTGAAGATTAGTGTATGTAAACATAAATTTCAGAACACACACACTCTTTGACTGTACATTATACCACACGAATACACCCTCACAGGAAACAAAACAAGAGGCGCCAAGACCAACAACGACCAGTTCTGAGGATGACCCATAAAAGGTCGAAACATGTAAACAAGGTACGTTAGAATTTAACACAAGAAAGTCTTATCATACATATTCCGAAGTGATACAGTGTTTTTTTTAAGTAGGTTATTTTACGACGCTTTATCAACAGCTTAGGTTATTTAGCATCTGAATGGGATGAAGGTGATAATGCCGGTAAAATGAGTCCGGGGTCCAGCACCGAAAGTTACCCAGCATTTGCTCATATTGGGTTGAGGGAAAACCCCAGAAAAAAACCTCAACCACGTAAATTGTCCCAACCGGGAATCGAACCCGGACCATCTGATTTCGCGGCCAGACGCGCTGACCATTACTCCACAGGTGTGGACGTGATACAGTGTTAAAAGTTGATAACTATAATTATGTCCATGTCTTGTATGTCTAAATTCACGTATTATTCCATTCATATAAATGTTAAGTAAAAGAAGTGAATGTCGGCTTCCTTAAGGAGACACTATGGTGAAATAATGGTGAAAAATTAAGAAAATCGATTTAAAAATTTATTATGGCTCTCTATTTAGACCGAGCTCAAAAAGCTAATTCATGTATGTTCCCATGACTATTTTCAAGCTTTTGAGCTAATATGAATTAAAAATTGTGGAAATTGTGATGCAAGGAGCCTTTTTACTGACGTCAATATAAAATATATTTAAAAAGTATCATTTCAAAATTATTAGCCCTAATGGCACAACATTTTGTACAGATGATAGTATTGTAGGTATGTTTCTGTAGTTTAAAATTCATAAATTTTGGATGAAAATTGTAAAAGTTTTAAAACTCACAGAAGTGTCCCCTTAACTCAGAAGAAATTTCAAGCCAATTAGATAGTTTATCATCAACGTTAACAGAAATCGCTGTTTCTATGTATAAATTAAATAAGCAATGGAAATTCTGAAGGCCTCTCTTCAAATTCTACACTATCATCTATATGTTACCACGTAAATTTTTTAAATGTACAAATCGAATCAGTATTTTGCTCGTTTCATTTCCCTTTATCTTTTCTGTTTGTTAATTCCGGATCCCAGTGGTCAACCTCACTTGAGGACGGATGATTTGTAATAAATCTTAGTAGTAAAAATAATATCGCAACTAATTATGCTTTATGATATAATAGTAGCTATTTTCTATGAATTCATTAAAAACTGACCATAAACATCTAATTAAAGTGGACAATTTATAAATGAAATTAAGTATTCTACGTTTTGTATTGCATTTATTAACATTCCATGGTATTCATACATTGCTTCACAGTTAGAATATGGAACAAGTCAAAAAACTTAATACTATTATAAAGTCTTAATTTATAGCCACAGTCTAGATGAAATATATACAGAAGAGATTTACAATATAGTCTACTAGTACAACACAAAGTTTTAGTATCAATTTCATGAAGCATTATTGAATGTCACGAATTCACCTACAGAATAGAAGGCGTGAGAAATTAGGTATTTCTTTAATTTGGCCCTAAATAATCTTATGTTTGGAATTATAAGCAATGTCTCTTATGTGCAATAAGAATATTTACATTTTCAGTTGTGTGAACAGTAAATGTTTGCTATATGATATTATTAATTATCTGATCCTAAAGAATTCTTTGTTCTCCATTATTAATAAATAAATGTTTTCGTTTAAGTGTTTGTTTAAATGAAAATAAACCACAAACAGTTATATCATTCACTACATGATAAAGAATCTGAATTATTACGAAACGTGGAAACGTATTACGAGAAAGAATGCATCATCCACATGCATCATCTGCTCAAACGCATCTGATGGTTGCTTATACTGCTTGCTTATAAGACCATTTTAACAATGTGTTTAATGACATAGCGTATTCCCAATTGCCAATGGTAGGTGCAACACCAAGCAGCTCATCTGTATAGGCCTATGTCTGCTCAAACTATAAAAAAAAAAACGTTTTTCTACTAGCTTGTGCCAGTGTGACATATTGAAGTGTGTTACGAATAATAATCATTATTAGTGTCAGAAACTTTTGTGGATACATTCGTGAAACTTCTACTCAGTAATGTAGAGACGTTCCACACAGAAAAAGTTTTTCGGTTTTCTTGTTTGGAGAAACCCTTTTCTCGAAAAGTACTGAAGCTGTACAGTAAGTTTCTGGGGTACTAGTTTATTATTTATTGAATTGCCTAGTTGCAAAAGTCTCTATTTGAAAAGTTCATGCAATTTTTTTAATCACCAAAAACTGGTAGCATATGAACAGATCATGGCCTCCTGCAGTTTTTTAAGAACAAAAATAATTAATTAACATTAAAAGTTCCATAAAATGTCGTTCTAGTACTTAATTTGCAATTTTATTTTGAAAAATGTTTCCAATTCTGTCACATAGGAGCTTTTACCAGTGCATTCAAGTTATAACACCTCCGACTTTTTTTTTCTTCACAAACTAATCACACGAAAAATTTTAAACTTTCTCTGCAGCCGCACAAATTTTTCACATGTCTACACCATGATTCCATGGCCACTGCAAACGCTTCTTTAGGAGTCTGTTTTGACCACTGGAAAATCACTGATGCAATTGCGGCACGACTAGTGAATGTGCGATCATGGAGAGTGTCTTTCATCGTTGGAAACAGCCAGAAGTCGCTAGGATCCAGCTCAGGTGAGTAGGGAGCATGAGAAATCCCTTCAAAGTTGTCATGAAGAAACTGCTGTGTCACGTTCGCCTGATGTGCTGGTGCATTGTCTTGATGAAAGAGCACACATGCAGCCTTTTCCAGCTGTTTTGCATGCAATGCTGGAAGGAGCTTTTTCTTCAAAATGTCTTGGTAGGATGCAACTGTCACCGTAGTGCCCTTTGGAACGCAATGAGTAAGGATTACGCCATTGCTGTCCCAGAACATGGCCACCGTCATTTTTTCAGCACTGGAACTTACCCAAAATTTTTTTGGTGCAGTGAATCTTTGTGCTTCCATTGAGCTAACTGAAGCTTCGTTTCAGGATTGAAAAACGGCATCCATGTCTCATCCATTGTCACAATCGATGAAAAGAAAGTCCCATTCATGCTGTCATCATGCGTCAACATTGCCTGGCAACTTGCCATGCGCGCAGCCTTGTGGTCATCTGTCAGTATTCGTGGCACCCACCTGGAGGTCACTTTTCGCATTTTCAGGTCTTCATGTAGGATTGTATGCACAGATCCCAAGGAAATGCCAACTTTGCAGGCAATGTGTTCCACACTCATTCGGCGATCCTTCAAAACAACTTTCTCCACTCGCTTGATCATGTCAGACCAGCTGGTGTAAGGCAAAGATTGCCTTGGTTTGTTGTCACACGACGTTCTGCCTTCTTTGAACTGTCGCACCCACGAACGCACATTAGACACATCCATGACACCTTCACCACATGTCTCACTCAACTGGCGATGAATTTCAGTCGGTGTCACACCACGCAAATGGAGAAAACGAATGATTACACCAGTGGTGGCTGATTGGCTGAGGCAAGTGAGGCCGGGCCTCAGTCACTTGGCTTAACTGAAATCAAATTTTGTGTTTTTATATAATGTATTAGTTATTTGAATGAAGCATATATCGCTGTAGAAGCATTTGAAAACTTTGTGATGTATATAGACCTGTTTTGTAGTAAAATTTGCTCCTGAGGCCAGGATCGCTCGTGCTGGGTCTGGCTTGTGATGTATATAGACCTGTTTTGCAGTAAAATTTGTTCCTGAGGCCAAGATCGCTCGTGCCGGGTCTGGTTTCTGCATTTCCTGTATTTTCGCGGGCTTTGAGCTTGTGCTTAAAACATTGCAGCTGAGGCACAATTCGTCTGGCATCGTGGCCTGGTCAGGTTTCACTCCTCCCATCCATGGGCCGGCCTCAAGGGTAGAGTGGGGGGGGGGAAATAGCAATGGTGATTTGTCTTCCTAAATAGGCCATAAATAACAAAAATTCCAGCTCTCTGATAGGCAGAGACCCACATTATTCTCTCCCCTTATGCCTTAGTTTATGACTTAAGCTAGGGTGTTGTACTATTGTACTTCATAGTACAGTAGCGAATCTGGGCCAATGTTGTTATGTATTTCGGGAAAATATAAACAGAAACAAATGCGAGAAATAATGCTGGTGTAGTTAATTCATTGTTAGAGTGTCCTTTTTCGAGAAGAAATAATATTGAAAGAAAGGAAGTTTTAAATAAAGAGAGAGTCTACCGAGATACCTACGACATCGCTGACATTTTTCTGACAGATAATCTTAAAACGCGAGTTTCTATTGCATCCTGGTATGGGCAACATAAATGGTTAAGTGTAATGTGGTGCAAAATAAACTTCTCTGTTGGCCTTGCTGTCAAGGGGAAAAAAATAAAAAGAAAAGAAAGAAAGGGGATTTTCAACACATAATATGGGATGCTTCATCACACTGAAACAATCACTGAAACTCACAGCATAACAGCTTATTTGGTGAGTGAAATTATTATTTTTCATTAATAGTAATAGTAGTAGTAGTAGTAGTAGTAGTAGTAGTAGTAGTAGTAGTAGTAGTAGTAATAATAATAATAATAATAATAATAATAATAATAATAATACATTAATAATGATATTAATATAATAATAATAATAATAAATATCATAAATAAACATTTCCTATCGGAGGCACTTAAACTAGTTGCATCTGGCCTCACCGAATATTTCGATCACTGGCCGCTACTGGATTACACGCTGCTCTGGTAATGAAAACGTCGCCATTTAAGTATCAAAAACAGTCCTCACTCTCGCCGCAGCTGTTAGAGTTCTGTATGCTGTACAGTGCTGCCATCTTTGACACGCATTCACAACGAGTGCACGTGTATTAAGGGAACCAGGTAGTGATTAGAGGTCAAAAATCCGATTTCTTATTTTGTGTTTTAAAAAAGAACAAAACTTGCTCTTTAAAACAATATAAATACTCTGGGAGGTATTTCTGGAGGTAAATCCTTTAAATAACCTCTTTAAATTTGACTGTGCATGTAATTCATATATCCTTCTGTTTTTAAATGCAGTTTTCCATAAGTTGACATTTTTCAAAAGTAAGTGCATTTTTCTCTGAAACTACTGAATCAATTTACATAAAATTTTTACAGTGTTTTCTGCAGCTTGTGTACTACATAGTAGACCTACGTGTTTAAGAATATCGCAGACATAAGACGAGAAAAAATACATTGAAAAAAAAAATGCAAAAAAATGTTAAATGAAGTTCAATATTTTTCTGTTTCACTAGGGGTGAAATATTTAACTAAATTTTGCTTTAGTATTTACAATACACATTACTATATAACTTTAAAAAATACAAGGTATATGAGTGAAGATTGTAGAAAGTAATGTGCACCTGAAGAATGAGGTACATTGAACAAAGTGGGAAAACAGGTTATTAGTTAGGGCCTTTCTTTTGCACTTGGATACGAAACTAATTAGTTGTCTTTTATACCACTGAATTCAGAATGATTGATTGTATCACATGGCAATTTTTATTCCACTCTGAGCACTAAAAGCCTAGAAATATTGAATTAAATTTTTGTACTGAAATTTTTTAATCACACAGGCATCACTACCCAGTTCCCTTAAAACAAACAAATTTGACGATAACATGAAAATGAGAAAAGTGCCCTGGCGCCATCCGGCCTCGAAAAATAGTACCTTGGCATTACCAGAGCCTGCCAGGCCTAAAATACTCCTCTGCATGCATGTGTGTATATGCGCGTAAGATGTGTGTTTTAGCTGGTTATTGTACTTCATGACCCATACAATTTTTCCTTTCTTGAAATTAACGTACAGTATTATTCACAATGTTTAATATAGCATAATAACTTCGATTTACATTCTGAATTCTACCTGCACTAGATATCTTGTCTTGTCGGTATTAATTTTTAAACCAGTTGCAGTGATAAAGTTTTTCAGTTCGATAATAAGAATTTTGATGTCATCTTCACTTTCTGCCAGTAATATTAAATCGTCAGCATAAGCTAATACACCATTATTAATTTTGTTTTTTAATTTTACTCCAATATTCAAAGATATTACTGAATGGATTATTTTCTCTATTACAACATATGGATTCCTATGCCTAATTACAGGAATACTGCTACATTTTATTAAAGTTGTTATAATTCCATACATGTTGTGCTGAACCCCAATTCTCTATTGTTGTCTTTGAAATGAAATCACATTTCCATAAATATAAACATACTACAATATAATATATAGACAGAGATTTACTTACTTACTTACTGGCTTTTAAGGAACCCGCAGGTTCATTGCTGCCCTTACATAAGCCTGCCATCGGTGCCTATCCTGAGCAAGATTAATCCAGTCTCTACTATCATATCCCACCTCCCTCAAATCCATTTTAATACTATCTTCCCAGCTACGTCTCGGCCTCCCTAAAGGTCTTTTTCTCTCCGGCCTCCCAACTAACACTCTATATGCATTTCTGGATTCGCCCATATGTGCTACATGCCCTATCCATCTCAAACGTCTGGATTTAATGTTCCTAATTATGTCAGGTGAAGAATACAATGCGTGTAGTTCTGTGTTGTGTAACTTTCTCCATTCTCCTGTAACTTCATCCCTCTTAGCCCCAAATATTTTCCTAAGAACCTTATTCTCAAACATACTTAATCTCTGTTCCTCACTCAAAGTGAGAGTCCAAGTTTCACTGCCATATAGAACAACCGGTAATATAACTGTTTTATTAATTGCAAAAATTTGAATAGCTTAATGAAAGTATGCTACTTTGTATTGTATATATTTCTATAGTTTTGGCCGATGAATTGTATATGCTTTAAATTGAATAGTAATCTATATAGCTCTATTGATAAATTGTTAGTGTTTGTAATTTGAAGTAGTTTGCATGATATGTATTATCAATTTCTGTATATCACAACTGGTGGAATTGTTTATGCCTTAAATTTAATTAACTTGTTTTGTATTATACATATAGCTCAACTGATGAATGATCGTTTGCGTTTGTAAATTTAATAATCTGATTGGCTATGTATTGTATACTTTTATTAGAGCCATCAATGTAGCTCAGTCGGCAGACTCGCTGGGCTGCTGATCCGGAGCTGCGTTCGGGCTTGGATTGGATTCCACCTTTAGTCTTCGGTTTCTTCTGAGGTTTTCCACAGCTGTGGGACTGAAGCCGGATGGTCTATGGCGAGTCCTTGGCATCAACCTCTTTGATTTGATTACCTAGTTGGGGTTTTTCCGAGGTTTCCCCCAACCAAAAGGTAAATGCCGGGTAATATTTTGGCGAATCCTCGGACCTCACTTCATCTCACTACAGCTCGCCAAAATGTAAAAAATTGCACAAAATTGTAAAAATTGTAGAAAATTACTAAATTGTAAAACTATAAAAATTTGTAAAAATTGTAATTGTAATATTGTAAAACTTTGACTTGTTCCACATTTTAAAGCTTCATTGCTCATGTAAGATTTATGGAATAAAATGAATGAATGAATGAATGAATGAATAAATTCTAACCTCTCAGATTTTTTGACAGCAGACTAGATGACAAAATTTGCTCAACCGAATAATAACACGCATTTCCCATATTTATTCTGCATTTAATTTCCTCCCGAGTGTCATTTATATTTGTTACTGTTGCTCCAAGATATTTAAATTTTTCCACCTCTTCGAAGGATAAATGTCCAATTTTTATAGTTCCATTTCGTACAATATTCTAGTCACGAGACATAATCATATACTTAGTCTTTTCGGGATTTACTTCCAACCCTATTGCTTTACTTGCTTTAAGTAGAATTTCTGCGTTTTCCCCAATTGTTTGTCGATTTTCAGACAGAGATTTCATAGATATTTTAATGAAAAATAAATTATAGGCAATTCACTAAAATATGATCCATCATCCCAGCAGACATCTAAGTTCACACATATTAATGATCAATGCCAAACATTTTCTTATAAGCATATTACTTCTTGAAACTAAAATTGCGGCCACTTCTTTTGTTGTCAAGATTGTCTAAATAAAATCTTAATGTGTAATACCAAACTACTATGTAGACCTACAGTGTTCATGATTAGTTTAGTCTATTTTCAATATGTCTTCAAATAATGAAGGATATTGAGACTTCTATTTGCTTTTCAACTTGATTTGATAAACTAGCAACAGCCGAAGAAACATATCCACATTTTAAACAAAACATATTTCAAAACTAATATTAATTCTATTTCTAAATATGGTGCCGGTATATCTTCGAATATTTGCAACAATACAATCGGCAGTCAGAAATAAATTAACTTCATCTCCTACAAATTCGAAGCTCAGAAATAAACAGGTTTATTCAAATTTTTTATGTTGTAGTGCAAATACACAGACAGGCATTATACAAACAATTATTGGGTGAGACATGTCCCACATCTTCATATCCCCTCCAATGACGCCCATGATCCACCACCTTTCTTAAGCTATTCAAATTTATCTAATCACAACTTTACAGTAGGTTATAATTTCACTTCTGTGCCCCATTAATATTTTTCTAGTGACATGATATATTCAACACATCTTTATTTTTAGTCAAATAATTACAGAAGTCTTTAAAATTCAAATACCGGTATTTGCAATTTTCTTTAATAAGTGCAATAGCTTTCACTGGTTCTACAGTTAACAAGTATCATTATGTAACAACGCCACTGCCTTAATTCCAAATGAAGTTCAGCACATAATATTATGACTTCGATGGAGCTGTAAGCAACTTCATTAAAATATGTACCGGTACATATAATAATTAGAAGTAGAAATCCAGAGTGTGGACTTACGTAATTTTTTTATTTTATTCTTTTATTAATATAATTAATGGAAAACATTAATCAGTATTTTTTAATTTTGAATTCATTTTAGTTATATTCCAATAAGTCATATAATGATAATACGAAAATCTGAAGTCTTGATTTTTCACTCTTTGACTTATTTATTGTAGCAAAATATCAAAAAGTTATTTCACTAGTATGTATTGGTGAAATAACTTTTTGTTATTTTGCTACAATAAATAAGTCAAAGACTGAACAATCAAGACTTAACATTTTCGTATTATCATTAATCAATATCTCTTATTAAGACAATTTTCCGAAAACACTAGTGTATTCTCAGAATTTCTACCTGGGTGATTCTTAAGTAAAAATAAGAATTGTATGATAACTCTAGTCCATAAAGATACAGTCACACTAGATATTTTGGTGTTACGTCTAATGCATATTGAAACATTTATTAAACCTGCATTTGGTACCGGTATAGGTACCGGTACCTATTTCATTATCAAATGAATTTCACAAAATGCATTGTGTCTTTTCGTTTATATGTGAAAGATGTATGTATCGAAGCTTCAACAATTTTTCTTCTTCTTGCTATTTCTTCAATCAACTTTTCATACAAATTCACAAATAATTTATTGAAGAAATCAGACACATTTGCATACTTTTTGTGAGAAGAGCCTAAGGTGAAATAAGTATTTGTCAGAGCATTCTTAATACCGGTATTTGTCAATTATTTCTAGGGAATCTCTTCTCATACCATTATTTTTATAGAGTGCAAAGATTGCATATGGTTATAATCACAATACTTTTTGTCACATCTCTACAATGGTTTCCTATGTATTTTGAAACACTCAGGATTCTAAAAACGAATTATTCAAATTTTGGGCCAATAAATATATACATCTTGATTACACAACTTTTAACACTGTATCACTTCGGAATATGTATGATAAGAAACAACACAAACAAACAAATACAACAATACAGGCGTATACAAACTCAAATGTAACACCTGCAACAACTTCTACATAGGACAGACAGGCAAATCATTTCAAACACGTTACAAAGAACACATCACAGCCATAACAAAATTACAAAACACCTCCACATATGCAGAACACATCACAAATGCCAACCACACCTACAGAGACATCAACACAGACATGGAAATACTGCACTTCCAACCAAAAAGCCAGAAACTCAACACACTAGAACAATATGAAATATACAGACACACGAAAACACACCCCAACGATATTCTCAAAACACAACTCAATTTCAAAACACATACACTCTTTGACTCTACACTACAAACGCACCCACACAGGAAACAAGAGGTGCCAAGACCAACAACGACCAGTTCCGAAGATGACCGAAAAAGGTCGAAACATGTTAACAAGGTACGTTAAAATTTAACACAACAAAGTTCTTATCATACATATTCCGAAATAAATATATATTCTATGACAAAACAAAAGATGTGTAATAAAATAATTGTATTCAGTTATTTAGCTCAATGGCTCTGTTGTTCTCATCATTACAACAACACTACCAGGATACCTTGTGTTTGATAAACTAATGGCTAATGAGAACACTGAACGAGCAATACATATGCAGTTAGTGAAGCTGTACAGTAAGGAAGGGTGCAAGAAAGCAATCATTTGGATAGTCGGAAATTTTTCCGGAAAAATACAGTAGACAATTTTCCAAATTCAGAAAATGCTCTGCAAAATTTTCCTTCTCACATCACTATGTGCAATTTCTATGTCAACGTGAGTATTTTCAACTGTATGTCTTAACATATAAGGTTGTAATTGCTGGAAAAATCTATCACAAGATTAATCCTAAGAAAAAACGAAAATAACGCTCTTTTTTTATTATTTCTAATTAGGTCAGTACCAGAAGTAGTATTTCAATAGTCATTATTACTTTGTGCATTGTGTTCAAAATGCATTAACACAATATTCATGGCGAGAATATTAATTTTATTACTGTTTTTAACAAATAATATTCTCCTTTATAAGGTATTCCCTTCATATACCTCAAGGTGCCTGAGGGGCATGGAGGTACTTTCATGACCTCACCCTTAGAGTGAGGTGAAGTGGTCGGTATCATACTCCAACTGCCTTTTGTTCCCAGGAATGACCCAGTAGACTGACTCAATTTTATAGAAGCTGAGTTAATATCAGGACCATTCTGGAAGTTTGTGATAGATTTAACGTAAGTACTGTATGTTCATACAATTATCATAATTTCTCGTATCTAACGCCTTATACATTTGGTATTTATACTTCGTTACAGATAAAACCCAATCCCACAAAATTGATTCATTGAAATTGTCGTCATGATAACCCAGTGCTGCACACGTATTCTTAAATGTGAGTATTCCGATTACAATTTTATCGTTTGTATTATACAAGATTTTCCATCCAAAATTGATTAGAATAATCAATACATTTCAGAATACTTCACTGAAAAACGAGTGATGTAACCAGAGACCAAGACTCGCAACAAATATTCAACTAATGGAAGCTATTATGAAGTTTAAAGAGGAACCAAATAGTTTTATCATGTTGCAATTTCATATGTCATAATTTAAATATAAGACAGACAGGTCAGCTACAATTTTATTTATATATTAAATTTTATACCTGTATTTTATATTTCAGATTGTTAATCATCACAAGTTCATCTCAAATAATTGGTTCAACATTATATTATAGGTTGTGTTTTAATTAGATTGTACAGATTCCACAACAAGACATAAAATGTACAAGATATTGTATAAAAAGAAAATGCCTGATGATGCCCGAAGGGCGAAAACGTTTGCTTAAGTTTCATAATACCAATGATCATTTACATATGTAAATGTCATTAATTTTTTTAAATTGTGATGTCAATTAGACTGAACATCAAATAAAACAATATTATATTAAATCAATTTTAACAAAGACAAAAATCCTTCCACTTCCTGGGATTGAATCTGGGACCTTCCATTCCGTTGTGAGTTGCTCTACAACTGAGCTACCAGGCCATCATTATTCTTTATAAACTGTTAATAAAACAACATAAGAGTGAAATATAGTAGGGGAACAATATCATAGTATGAAGTTTTAGATCTTGGGTGGGGTTTCAAGTGCATTGAAAATCTACATAATTAATACAGCAGCCTATATAACTTTATGATTGGGACAAAAATTTGATTGAAATCCTCCTCCTCCCCAAGAAAGAAATGCTGCATACTGTACACCACTGGTTATATGAGGAGTCGTAAATTGTCTAACCTTTGATGATTGTATCAATTTTGGCTCAAACCAGGTCCATTGCCAAATTTGCTTACCATAACATTCATACTAATTAAGAACAGGAGTGTATTTCAGGCTTGGCATGCCCTGATGGCACCAGGGTACTATTTTTCAAAGGATGGATGGCACCAGGGCAATCTTATGATTTCCATATTATTGTCAAATTTCGCATTTATTAGAAATCAAATTTTATTCGTGCTTAAACATTTTCATAATGAGATCTACTCCACAGATCTACAACCTCTATCGGTGTCTGGTAGAGTTCCCGGGTAGCTCAGTTGGTAGAGCGTTGGTACGTTAAATCAAAGGTCCCGGGTTCGATGCCCAGCCCCAGAACAATTTTTCCCTCGAAATTATTCAAATCAACTTTACAGGGAGTTATACCTGAAAGCTTGATTTGCAAAACACATCACTGTTCGTTAACAGAAAACCACAATTTAAGTCACACAGAGTTAGTGTGCACTCAATGTTGGTTGCTTGACGGTTTTCAGCCCACTTTGAGGTCTGTGGATATAGAGGGAAAAATTGGATCGGTGTCTGGTAGAGTTCCCGGATAGCTCAGTTGGTAGAGCGTTGGTACGTTAAACCAAAGGTCCCGGGTTCGATGCCTGGCCCCGGAACAATTTTTCCCTCGAAATTATTCAACCTCTATCTAGTTTCGAACCCATGTATTTTCGTCTGACATTCCATAAGCATTATTCTGAAAAGACTAAGTATATGATTATGTCTCGTGACCAGAATATTGTACGAAATGGAACTATAAAAATTGGAGATTTATCCTTCGAAGAGGTGGAAAAATTCAAATATCTTGGAGCAACAGTAACAAATATAAATGACACTCGGGAGCAAATTAAACGCAGAATAAATATGGGAAATGCCTGTTATTATTCGGTTGAGAAGCTTTTGTCATCTAGTCTGCTGTCAAAAAATCTGAAAGTTAGAATTTAAAAACAGTTATATTACCAGTTGTTCTGTATGGTTGTGAAACTTGGACTCTCACTTTGAAAGAGGAACAGAGATTAAGGGTGTTTGAGAATAAGATTCTTAGGAAAATATTTGGGGCTAAGAGGGATGAAGTTACAGGAGAATGGAGAAAGTTACACAACGCAGAGCTGCACACATTGTATTCTTCACCTGACATAATTAGAAACATTAAATCCAGACGTTTGAGATGGACAGGGCATGTAGCATGTATGGGCAAATCCAGAAATACATATAGAGTGTTAGTTGGGAGGCCGGAGGGAAAAAGACCTTTGGGGGGGACGAGACGTAGATGAGAAGATAATATTAAAATGGATTTGAGGGAGGTGGGATATGATGGTAGAGACTGGATTGGTCTTGCTCAGGATAAGGACCAATGGCGGGCTTATGTGAGGTCGGCAATGAACCTCCGGGTTCCTTAAAAACCAGTAAGTAAGTAAGTATTCCATAAGCATTTCTATGGAAATGGTGATGATGATGAAGAAGAAGAAGAAGACAAAGACAATTACTACCACAGCCAGGGCATTGTTTTGTTTAGAAATACCGGTACACCACTGACTAAGAAATACAAGTAAGTGCAGATGATATTCTGAGAAATTTCCTGATCTAATTTAAATTGTCATTAACACTATGAGGCTGATGCATGTCTATCATATTAAAACAATTAGTTATTATTTCCTGAGGGAAACATTAATATGGTACGGTATGTGGTTCTTGATTCCCCAGCTTCATACTATGTCTGTATATTCCCTACTTTATTTTTACAAAGCATTCATGGCTTACAAATCAGTCACATATACCCAAACCTTAAAGCAAGCCTCATCGTCATAATCGTAGTCCTATACTAAAAGCCAGGTTATGAACCGACTAAACCGGAAGCAACGTTCTGTTGGTCTCTTTCTGAGCTCTGTTGCCACATAGTGGGGCGAGATTCAAAGCGTGTTCAGCGTTTGTCACCGATATGTTTAAAATAACTACTGTAAATAGTTCTCGACAACACTATCTACAACATTAGTAATTAAAATTACTGTTTTAAGAAAGCATTAACTCCGTACGTAGATGAAATTATTGGGGATCATCAGTGCGGTTTTCGGCGTAATAGATCGACTATTGATCAGATTTTTTGTATTCGACAGATAATGGAGAAAAAATGGGAGTATAAGGGTACAGTACATCAGTTATTCATAGATTTCAAAAAGGCATATGACTCGGTTAAGAGGGAAGTATTATATGATATTCTTATTGAATTTGGTATTCCCAAGAAACTAGTTCGATTAATTAAAATGTGTCTCAGTGAAACATACAGCAGAGTCCGTATAGGTCAGTTTCTATCTGATGCTTTTCCAATTCACTGCGGGCTAAAGCAGGGAGATGCACTATCACCTTTACTTTTTAACTTCGCACTAGAATATGCCATTAGGAAAGTTCAGGATAACAGGCAGGGTTTGGAATTGAACGGGTTACATCAGCTTCTTGTCTATGCGGATGACGTGAATATATTAGGAGAAAATACACAAACGATTAGAGAAAACACGGAAATTTTATTTGAAGCAAGTAGAGTGATCGGTTTGGAAGTAAATCCCGAAAAGACAAAGTATATGATTATGTCTCGTGACCAGAATATTGTACGAAATGGAAATATAAAAATTGGAGATTTATCCTTCGAAGAGGTGGAAAAATTCAACTATCTTGGAGCAACAGTAACAAATATAAATGACACTCGGGAGGAAATTAAACGCAGAATAAATATGGGAAATGCGTGTTATTATTCGGTTGAGAAGCTCTTATCATCCAGTCTGCTGTCCAAAAATCTGAAAGTTAGAATTTATAAAACAGTTATATTACCAGTTCTTCTGTATGGTTGTGAAACTTGGACTCTCACTCTGAGAGAGGAACATAGGTTCAGGGTGTTTGAGAATAAGGTGCTTAGGAAAATATTTGGGGCTAAGCGGGATGAAGTTACAGGAGAATGGAGAAAGTTACACAACACAGAACTGCACGCATTGTATTCTTCACCTGACATAATTAGGAACATTAAATCCAGACGTTTGAGATGGGCAGGGCATGTAGCACGTATGGGCGAATCCAGAAATGCATATAGAGTGTTAGTTGGGAGACCGGAGGGAAAAAGACCTTTAGGGAGGCCGAGACGTAGATGGGAGGATAATATTAAAATGGATTTGAGGGAGGTGGGGTATGATGATAGAGACTGGATTAATCTTGCTCAGGATAGGGACCGCTGGCGGGCTTATGTGAGGGCGGCAATGAACCTTCGGGTTCCTTAAAAGCCATTTGTAAGTAAGTAAGTAAGTAAGTTTTAAGAAAGCACGAGCTAATGATGCTGGTACGAAATGCGACTCGTAATGCACGTGGTACTGCAAATGAACTGGCTACACTGTCTCCGTGTTTCCGTTGCCAGATTTTCGTTAGCAGACGACATTTTCACGCGAGGTCCAATGAAAAGCTCCGTTCTCGTTCTCCCTCCATCCCCCACACTCAACATGTCATCACTGCACAGGCTACCCCTCTAACCCGCACTTTCCTCTCGCCCTCCCAACTACTTCCTGTTTCGTCGGTTCATAACCTGGCTTTTAGTATAGTCATCATAGTCGTTGTCATCATCAGTCAAGGATCAAGGCCTAGCAGCCTGTGCTGGTCACACTGTAAATTCCATTATTCTTACAATAGAATGACCTAGGAATTTTTATAATAATTATATCAGTACAATTATGAAACTGAGCAAAATAAATAAACTAAGAAAATTATGAATAAAGGAAAAGTTTCAAAGAAATTAAAATTATTATATCAATACAATTGTAGAATTTATCAAAATCAATAGTAAGCTAAGCAAATTGCTTAATAAGGGGAATATTTTCAGGAAGATTTATAATTAGGGCCCATATCAGTACAATTCTAACAATTTGCAAAATCAATGACCTCAAAAAATTGTTTAACAAAGAGAAAATTTTCAGAAAAATCTATAATTATAACAGTAATACAAAAATGAGCAAAATCAATAAGCTTAAAAAAATTACTTAATAAGGGGAAACATTTTCAGAAAAATTTACAATATATCAATACAGTTATCAATCTTCTTAGGTAATTTGCTAGGATACGTCTTTGCACATAGGCCAGTTTTACACTAATCCTAAACATCTTATTAAATATTGAACAAGTTCTGAATTATAACCTAAAATAAGACACTTTCCCCGATACTTATTCATAATAAGGTGAAACGAGCAATGCATCTTGTATTTTTGGTCCAGGGAAAATACTTCGTTTAACCGTAGTCTATATGCAACGATGTCTCCTAGCAAATTACCTCTTCTTAATGTATCCAGCTGTCTGCTGACAACATAAAGTCCACTATAGTCCGCTGTAGTCTATTCAGTTGTTGTTTTTCACGAGAAATGAGGGGTATTTTGATCGGTGTTAATTATAGATGCCTGTTGCTATCAGTACAATTATAAAACTTAGCAAACTCAGTAGGCTAAAAAAATTGCTCTTGAAAACTTTTCAGGGCAATTTATTTATTGAATCAGTGCAATAAGTGTAAAAATTTTATCAGTAGGCCTACAATTACAAAATTTAGCAACTTAAGTAAGGTAACGATCAGTGTGTCTGGTCGTGAAACGAGCAGGCCCAGATTCGAAGCCTGGTTGGTGTCTTTTCCGGGATTTTCCCTGAACTGATTGAAGCAGAATTGCTGGGTAACTTTTGGCGTTGGACCTCGGACTCATTTCGCCATCATTAATTTACATATCATCATCATCCATACCATAGCCTGGGTTCAGTTCACGGTGCAGCATGCTGTACTTGTAAAAGAGTGTGGCCGTTTGGCTACCCAATCATTCTCAGAATAGAAGTGGTAAGCACAATAAGCTTCAGGCTGCAGTGCAAGCCTTCGGGTCCCTCCTCCATAAAAGGCTTTGGACAATGAAGAACTAGTTAGCTATGGTAAATCCTAATATTAACACAGTAATGAAGTTGGAAATTTAACCAGTGAAAAAAAAAAAAAAAAAAAAAAAAAAAAAAAAAAAAAAAAAAAAAAAAAAAAAATCTTTAAGAGGAAAATTTTACTGTACGGTTTCTTGATATTTTTCTTGCATACTTTGACAGTGTCACCAAGTTAGTTGTTTTCCAACTAACTAAAAATATTAGCTATTACTACATACGAATCCTAGCTGTAGTTATCAGTATTTATGATTATTATTTTCAAATGGAAGCTAACCTTGGGAAAGTACTTTTATTCAATAATTATTAATAATCAGATAGAATATAAAGAAATTTAGGTGTACAGATGATTACGTAAAATCTAAACAGAATATTTCATTACGTCTATAGCAATAATATTCAAAATTTTTAAAGGAATTCCAAAATTCAACTGAGAATTTTGGAATTGTTCCCTTTGCTCTGAACAATAGTCCAAATACTTCAATCTGTCCTTGTATATGATAATAATCCTTAAAGTATTGAATTGTAGGGTCATAAATGGTCTTCTTTTCTTCATATACTGCTACAGGTTGTTCAACTGCAGTTTCAAAGTGCACGGCGGGATCAATGATAATTGCTCTGTCATTTCCTCTATCAATGGCAATGATGTCAACTCGCCGAGAACTTCCATCTTTTGCAAGGCTTCTTGGTGAACCTCGTAGAAGGAAGGAAGACTTTTAGCAATAAGTTCTCGTAGTGCATGGTGTCTAGTATTCCGGACGAGAGCTCCATGTTGGCAGAATCCCAGGATGTGGGGTAAGGTTTCTATCTCAGTGCAATGTCTGCACTGGGCGCCATCCTGAGACCATCTCATTTACAATTTCTGGCATATTTTTTAGAAATCACGTTATTGTCGTGATATTGTTTCAAAGATTGTACAAACGTATATTTCCTGTACTAAAACAACTAATTTATCCACATCGAGCTACATTATGAATAATGTGCACTATACAATAGTATTCGTAGATAGTTTTTATTTTATTTTGCTTGGTTATTTAACGACGCTGTATCAACTACGAGGTTATTTAGCGTCGATGAGATTGGTGATATCGAGATGGTATTTTGCCGATATGGGGCCGAGGATTCGCCATAGATTACCTGAGATTTGCCTTACGGCTGGGGAAAACCTCGGAAAAACCCAACCATGTAATCAGCCCAAGCGGGAATCGAACCCGCGCCCATACGCAACTCCGGATCGGCAGGCAAGCGCCTTAGCCGACAGAGCTACGCCGGTGGCTCGTAGATAGTGAAAGTGTGCAATCATAGCCACTACTAACGCATGCGCAGTACACTGCAGCTATCAGTCTCCTCGCAACGAATTTCAAGTAGTCATTCGATGTTGTCTCTCCGTGTCTGCGCCGCGTTTCTCTGTGCATCACATCATAAGAAATCAATGGAAGACAAGTAGGCCTACTATCAGACAAAATGTCGCGTCGCGTCTGATTCTGTATGCACCCGGCCTTACGTTGTTATAACATTTACTATTGTCAATACAGAACTTCAGTTGTTTTCCACTTATGGTTTAATTTCTTATTCATCATGAGTGTTGGTAATAGACGAGGAAGCAGACAAACAGTAGGTGATTTTACAATTTGAACTAAAGAAATCAACTAAAAAGTTTGTATCCAAAATGAGCTATAGTTGGACCACGGATCAAATAGGACTCTATTGAGGCGTACTGGGAAGAAACTTGCCTCTATGCTACTCAGAGTCCGAATTACTATAATAAACGAATGCGCTAGGAGGCACTGAAATGTGTTTTTCTTTTAGCACTATGTGCATTCAAACCCACTAGCACTGAAAAAAAATGCATCTCGTATTATTACGCTGTAACCATTTTCGGCTCCACATTTTTCTTTTGTCAGCGACCAAAGGCAGCAAGACAAATAAAACTGCCAAACGCCTCCTTTGTGCAGCTTATAATTATCACAACTTGCACGTTTAAAGTTTATGAATTTTCATGTCCCAGCGCAAGACAGCCCCTAAGCATGGATGATATTCATGCCCTAAGTATGAAAAACACCATTACCGAAACAAACACTGGAGTCAACAGCACCGAGCAAGCTGAACAAGGCTTAACATCATGTCACAAGCATGCAGTAGATGGGATTCGAACTTGCGTAATGTTAAAACTACTTGGTCGTTGTCATAGACATGAAAGTCATCTTATATGTCTATGGTCGTTGTATACATTACGCCAGGTAGGCCAATTACTTTCGCTATACTTTAATATTCCTAAAATGAAATTATAATAACTATGTACGAATCATAACTATGAGTTATGTATGTTTTATAAGTTTAAATTACCACCATTTTCCAGCTTTCCGTACTCACTCGTTCTCACAGATCACATGCTCGTTTACGAAGGAAATTTATATTTTCATTGTTGGAACCATTGGTTAAATCACGGCCTTCTATATGTAACGTGACCCAGAGCATAAGAATCAAAGTGGCAGAGACCAACCTTAAAATTCTGCCTACAGATGGCAAATCCATGCCATGTCATTGCCTGCCATCTATAGGTGCAGTACATTTACTTCTACGAGCTTCAATGTAGGTTGCGCAGCGCCCCTATTTCAATTCGCTCAACTGAACGAATTACAGAAAAGAAAGAAAGGTACATGCTAAACGGTGTCAATCCTTTCTAATGGCCGGCCTGTGAAGGGATCGATAAGACTGGCCTCAAGTGCGAACTGCGCGAATATGATGTTCTGCAATACTGCCAACGCCATCGTTCCTAGCATAATTCTCCATAAGTTTCTTGTTTCCGCAATATGCACACACTTCGTCGTTATGCACTTCTTTCCCCCACCACGAAGGCGGTGATATCGCATTTCCTTCTTGCAGTAGAAATTCACATCCCAAGCCACACACGGATATTCCACATAGAGTTAACGGGGCTTCGGGACAGAAGGAATTTAGGAACAATGAAATATTTCGGTAGACCTGAGTACAATAGAAACCGAGACCTTTAATTTCTGTTGATTTCCGTAACAATTGCAGAACTAACTGACTTGGTGAATTCTGTAATTCGAAAAAGCGTCTACTTGTCTAGAATCCAGTAACCGGCCATTGTGTCCTACTTTCAGAGTTCATTTTTTTTATCAACATCAATATCATCCTCGTATCTGCATTTATAAAACCCGAAGGTATTCTTCCAATTCCGTTCGTCTCAGAAGTACCTCTCTGTTCAATATTTGTTAACAACAACAGTCTTGATTTATAACGTTAGATACATAATACGTGTCCACCAGTACCAGTAGGTTATAACTCAAATGAAATCGTTTCTAGCATAAATTTAATATTTTTGTTGACAAAGTAGGTAACACGGATAATTGCATTAGCGTTAGAACCTAAGATCTACAAAGGGCAAATAGTAGGACAAAGTATCAGGCATTCAAACGTTTACTGGAGAATAAAAGCAATTATTTATGCTAGTCCTTATCACGTAAAATGTTTTCAGTATATCTAGAATCATTTCTTAACCTTGATTTCGCGATATAAGACGCAAAACTAAAGGAAAAGATGGCCAGAATAGACGATCTTATCTTTTGGGCCGAACGATACGTTGTTCCTAAGGGGTGCGCGCGCTTTTAAGACTGAAATCAATGTGAAATTCGTACACTCGAGGCACGGAGCTAGAGTTCCTAAGTGTAATCATCCAATAAGAACTTCTACTTCTTCTTCATTATTTGGCTAATATTTTTGTTTCATATGTTGCTTATCATTTAGATTTACAGAATTACCTGAAATACAAAATATCATTCCTGTTATAAAGACGCTTGTCATTTAATGTGGTTACAATATATTGTGTACTATGTAATTAGTACCCGCTGTTTCTACAGTTTCTTATTAATTTTTGAAGAACTTGCATCAAAATTTTACGAAGTGAAAAAAGAAACTGTTTATTACAGTTTCATCTACGTCCAATAGTGAAAGTCCGTTCTGACGGAACTGTTTTATGTCTTTGAACAAAACAGCATGTCACGTCTCAGATAAAATGTTGTATGCACCTAACTTTTTCACTCCAGGCATTCTTTTATTCAATTGAACCAAATAAAAATAATCAATATGATTCTTAAGTATTAATTTATTTATTCTGAATTCCAAGTACTAAAAATTGAGCAAATATATAAACATACATTACTAACTTATTTTCACAAAAATCGAATGAATTTTATAACTGAAAAACATATACGTAACACCAGAAGAATTGTCCCAACTCTTTTGGCAAAACCTAAATGCCACACTACAGCTGGATTAAGACACAGTAGGAATTATGGACCAAGACTATACAATTCAGTATTGAAAAATAATCCAGACCTAAGCAATTTACACATTCTTAAGTTTAAAAATAAAGTGAAAATGTTTGTATGATACTTGATAAATTATATTAATTTTTTTAAGTGTTACTAGCATTATATGGTACTAATTTTTATTGTATTTATCTGATGCATGTACCCTATAAGATAAAACATTGTAATAAATATAAATAGATCATTTTCTTAATTAATAACAGTGTATATCTCCAATAAATGATTCCTTAGCATCGCCACAGATACACTTGATTGTACTTGTCACTATATATTGTCACTAGAAAGTTATTGAAATTTATATTTTCCCCGCCATTCATAAAATATTTTGATATGATACCTCTTGCACAAAAGGAGAGATCTATAACTGAAACTCGATTAATATATTTCAGTATTATTTGTATTTATCCTGGTAATAATGAACAGTTTGACTCTTAGACATTTTGTTTTTACAGCATTAACTTCCCATGATTTTACGAGAAGATTCGAAGAGAACGGCAGTTACGTAGACTTTCAGCTCCCCGCTACTACCATTAATGCACAACACAATGTCAATACGGCGGTTGCTATCGTCTGCGATACAACGAACTTTTCTGTTGATTTTCGAGTTTGGCATTTTTTCCGGTTATTATATCCTTATTTAAGTTGTGTTAACTCTCGCTAGTGGTTTTATATTTTATTTTATCCGTCTTAGTATTTATTTTATTATTGTAAATATTTTTGTTTTATCACTATTATTATTATTATTATTATTATTATTATTATTATTATTAATGAATTATTTTGTATGACAATCTTTGTATAATTTCTGTCACGATTATTCTATTATTATTATTATTATTATTATTATTATTATTATTATTATTATTGTTGTTATTATTTATATCATCTTTATTATTTGAACCCTGTAAAATTTATGTAGACTACTGGACTGTACCCGAGCACGAGCATTATGCTCATTTCGGGTATCTATTCACATGTATTCAATTCGTATGTAAATTGTAAATAAATTTGAATTTGAATTTGAATTTGAATTTGAAAAATATAGGAATTTCTCTTCTTTTCTACCTCGTTTTGCGAGAGATTTTGGTTATGAATTATTGAGGAAATACATATTTAAAACATCAACTAGAACATGTAATTATTTATAAAGTCTTGTAAATGAAGTGCGTTTTAGTCATGAGAGAATTCAATATCAAGATTTTCATAATTATGTATCTACGTGTGCACACGTGACGTGGAATCTTAGAGTCACGATAAGCCAAATTTACAGTATATTTAATTATTTAAACTTGTTACTTTATGGCGAACAAAAGTCAATTTCAAGAATATTTTAACACAGAATTTTAAATTACTTCGCGTAATAATTTCGGCAGTAATGGGATAAAATACGTCAACTAAATCAATTGATTATTTTTAATTAGTCTCAGATCAATTTTAAAGAGCACTTCGTATATAGCCTCAGCCAATTAAAGGAAATGAATAAGTGGGCACAATGACTAGAAATAGAATTTATATCCCAAGAAACTTCAGAGGAAAATTTTATTAGCCACAAAAACAATATGATGGGTGAGGATGATAATGAGAGTAGTTTAACGTGGGCTCAAATAAGCCAGTTAATTTTGTCTATAGTCACCTCATTCAAGGACAAGATTTCATTACTTACTTACTGGCTTTTAAGGAACCCGGAGGTTCATTGCCGTCCTCACATAAGCCCGCCATTGGTCCCTATCCTGAGCAAGATTAATCCAGTCTCTATCATCATATCCCACCTCCCTCAAATCCATTTTAATATTATTTTCCAATCTACGTCTCGGCCTCCCTAAAGGTCTTTTTCCCTCCGGCCTCCCAACTATAACACTCTATATGCATTTCTGGAATCGTCCATTTCTGGAATCGTCCATGCCCTGTCCATCTCAAACGTCTGGATTTAATGTTTCTAATTATGTCAGGTGAAGAATACAATGCGTGCAGTTCTGTGTTGTGTAACTTTCTCCATTCTCCTGTAACTTCATCCCGCTTAGCCCCAAATATTTTCCTAAGCACCTTATTCTCAAATACCCTTAACCTATGTTCCTCTCTCAAAGTGAGAGTCCAAGTTTCACAACCATAAAGAACAACCGGTAATATAACTGTTTTAGAAATTCCAACTTTCAGATTTTTTGACAGCTTCTCAACCGAATAATAACAGGCATTTCCCATATTTATTCTGCATTTAATTTCGTCCCGAGTATCATTTATATTTGCTACTGTTGCTCCAAGATATTTGAACTTCTCCACCTCTTCAAAAGATAAATTTCCAATTTTTATATTTCCATTTCGTACAATATTCTGGTCACGAGACATAATCATATACTTTGTCTTTTCGGGATTTACTTCCAAACCTATCTGTTTACTTGCTTCCAGTAAAATTCCCGT
Organism: Periplaneta americana; assembly: GCF_040183065.1. Classification (NCBI taxonomy): domain Eukaryota; kingdom Metazoa; phylum Arthropoda; class Insecta; order Blattodea; family Blattidae; genus Periplaneta; species Periplaneta americana. The sequence goes on from NC_091124.1 coordinate 174,430,468, forward strand.
GTTTTCTCTAATCTTTTGTGGATTTTTTCCTAACATATTCACGTCCCACGATTTCATTATCTGCTGTAAATCTACAATTACGTCTTCTGGCTTCTGTTTGCTTTTGAAAGAAGCCACGCTAAGAATTTTCATCGTCCGTAAAGTTTTCATCTAATGCCCAGAATAGTAATAACCGCTCAAGCAACCAGGGTGACTTAACAAAAGCCACATTGCCGCGAAATAATTACCAAAAGTCCATATTAAGTAATAACTCGAATTACTGAAAAGACAAGAGAACTTAACTTACCAACATACTGTACTATCTACAAAGAAACGTTCGATAAAGTATAGTGGGCAACGTTGAAAAACATAGGAATCCCTAAACATCTAATTCAAGCAATACAATCACTTTATAGCAATAACAATATTAAGATGCGGAACACAGATAAAAATAAGAACAGACTACACCAGTAATAAACAAATAAAAACTAACCAAGGAGTTAAACAGGGCTGTCCAATGTCCCCTGCGCTGTTTAGTATATACAGGGACATAATTTTATTTTTACTAACATTTTTAATATTAACCTGGCTATACCTTTTGATCAACGCCGTTTGCTACCCCCTTCCACGACTGGAGTTCGATGATACTGGCGTAATATACAAACAAATCATTTTACTAGGTATAGGAGGGAAGAAAAGTAGTTCATCCATTTACGTAAACTAGGAAATACCGCGATTTTGAGTTTGATCATTTTCATTGGGTTTTTGTTTAATCAAAATACAATATAGTATTAACAATGAGTGTTTTTACTCATGAACTGAGCTGTCCATACGGACGTATTCATTATGCAGTGTATATTATACTGTCTACAGCACATTAGCGTACAATATAGAGAATGAAGTTAAATTGAAAAATAATCATAATATGGATATTTAAACACATTTTTTAAAATGGTGGCCGTTCATTTCGATACAGGCTTCACTTCTAATGTGCATATTATCGCACTATTGTACCTAATCCCAATTACCAGTTTCGTCCTTCGTAACTAGTAACTCATGTTGAAATAATTCTGTACCTACTCTATAAAAGAGTACCTTACGTACTGAAAATTCAATCTTCACTTCTGCCCGATCCGAAAAGATAAAATTACTCAGACATCCTATCTACTGTCCGTCCAAGTGGTTATGTCGTAGGGTCGTAGAAAGGGAGGAAATCACGTGACAGTTAATTATTTAACGAGGCCCGTTTATTTAAGTTGTTTTAAACAGTTGTATATTATTACGTAGACGTCCAATTCCTAACAGAAAATAATGTTCTCACAAAAGAGCTAAGACGACAGCCCAGTCACTAGCTGGCGAATAAAAGCAGGTGGGGAAATCGGGATACGACGTAGGCAAATGAACGATAGTACCTGTGCGAAAATGATTCAATATTGAAAGCTCTTTCGTCACTGAAAAACGCGAACATATTTTTGGAACGTACTGTTTACTATGACCGTAAGGCTACTATGACTGTATATACGGTCTTGGATCTTTGTGCAGGACGGTTGAACTTCATCAGTAGATTTTTTTTTCAGTAGGTTATTTTACGACGCTTTATCAACATCTTTGGTTATTTAGCGTCTGAATGAGATGAAGGTGATAATGCCGGTGAAATGAGTCCGGGATCCAGCACCGAAAGTTACCCAGCATTTGCTCATATTGGTTTGAGGGAAAACCCCGGAAAAACCTCAAACAGGTAACTTGCCCCGACCGGGAATCGAACCCGGGCCACCTGGTTTCGCGGCAGACGCGCTGACCGTTACTCCACAGGTGTGGACTTCATCAGTAGAGGGGGTGGGAGTGAAGTACATTAAAAAACTCAGGTACAATAAAAATTGAAGTAAAAATAAAATGATGTCTCTGTATATATTGACAATGTCATTAGACAATGGCAAGAACAACTAAATAGACCTACTCATTTTAAAATTGATGACGAAGTCTTGAACAGTATACTGTTCGCAGACAATCAAGTAATTTTTAGTAACACTGAGGACGAATTACAAGTTGCTGCTCATAAACTGAACGAACTCGCAAGTGAATATAATGTGAGTATTTCTGAGAAGAAAGCCAAAGCAATGGCTTTCGAAGGTACAAATCATAAAAGATGCAAAATAATGATCTATACTAATAATAAATCTGTAGCCGAAATTTTTCTGGTAATTTTCGATTTTCCAAAAATAATTGATCCTAACATATGTAATTAACCTCCCTGAAACCGAAAATCGCTTTTTTGAAATTTTTGTTTGTATGTATGTCTGTCTGTCTGTCTGGATGTTTGTTACCTTTTCACGCGATAATGGCTGAACCGATTTATATGAAAATTGGAATATGAATTAAATTCGTTGTAACTTAGAATTTAGGCTATATGACATTCAAAATATTTTATTTAAAAGGAGGGTTATAAGAGGGGCTTGAATTAAATAAATCGAAATATCTCCCTTATCATTAATTTTCGTGAAAAATATTACATAACAAAGGTTTCTTTAAAAATAATTTCCGATAAGTTTTATTCCATGCAAAATTTTGATAGGACTGATATTTAATGAGATAAATGAGTTTCAAAATTACAATAACAACGCCATCTAAGGCAGTGTAATGAAATAAAAAACAAATGACTTCGTCTATAAGGGGCCTTACACAACAACAATCGAAAGCTATGAAACATAGCCTACAGACAATGTTTCTGTGTTTGTATGAAGTAATATCGGAAGCTAAATTAACCGATTTGTATAATTAATTATTAATTCACCATTGGAAAGTGTACTTTCTCTAGATGGACACAATGCTATAATGTTATTACAGTAACTTCTGAGTGAATCGAGGACAGGTAAGATTAAAATAGATTTTTATGCACAGAAAACTTGATAGGCTATTCTGTACATTCGTTTCCTGTATTTCCTAAAATAATTTTTATGACGGAATTAGTGGTGTCTGGATCAAAATGATCGCATTTTAATTTTCTAATACAGTTTAAATTAAGTAACATATTAAACGATTTATCCTTCTATCATACACGAATGTTCCCTGGATCAAACGTCCTATTTTAATTATGTAATTACTTTATATTTATTTCTAACGGGTGCAGCGGAGCGCACGGGTACGGCTAGTTAATAATAAATTAATAGATCAATTATCTAGGATTCAACGTATCTTACTGTGAAAAGAACGATATGAACATAAAATTAAATAGATTTTATAACATGTGCGGAACAATAAGAAGAACATTGAAAAATAAAACACTAAAATCCACACAGCTAACATTTTATAAAACAATGGCAGTACCAATGCCGACATGCGCCTGCAAAAATTGCACACTTAACAGATCAAATAAAAGAAGAATAGAGGCAGCTGAAATGAAGCTCTTACGTTCAGTAGCAGGCTATACATTATTGGACAAGAAATATAATGAAGAGATCAGAACAGAATTAAATATTTTTAACCTGACAGAAAGAATTCAAAGTCTAAGATCTAATTGGCTACAGCACATAGAAAGAATGCCACCTTAAAGGCTTCCACTGATTTTACTCCACTACCAACCTAAAGGTAGAAGGAATGTTGGGCGTCTGATGACAAGGTGGAGAGACTCGATCTCTTGATGTGGAAACAGGCCTGAGGCCTAATTCCATGTTGTAGAAGAAGAAGAAGAAGAAGATGCTGACTGTCAAAAGTGGAATGCTGTCAACTACCTAGGACAGTGTCGATCAAAGAGTATGACAAGGTTGTCCTCTGTTACCGATATTATTTAATACTAGCCGTATCCGTGCGCTCCGCTGCAACCGTTAGAAATAAATATAAAGTAATTACTTACTTACTTACTTACAAATGGCTTTTAAGGAACCCGAAGGTTCATTGCCGCCCTCACATAAGCCCGCCATCGGTCCCTATCCTGTGCAAGATTAATCCAGTCTCTATCATCATACCCCACTTCCCTCAAATCCATTTTAATATTATCCTCCCATCTACGTCTCGGCCTACCTAAAGGTCTTTTTCCCTCCGGTCTCCCAACTAACACTCTATATGCATTTCTGGATTCGCCCATACGTGCTACATGCCCTGCCCATTTCAAACGTCTGTATTTTAAGTTCCTAATTATGTAAGGTGAAGAATACAATGCGTGCAGTTCTGTGTTGTGTAACTTTCTCCATTCTCCTGTAACTTCATCCCGCTTAGCCCCAAATAATTTCCTAAGCACCTTATTCTCAAACACCCTTAACCTATGTTCCTCTCTCAGAGTAATTACATAATTAAAATAGGACATTTGATCCAGGGAACATTCGTATTTGATAGAAGGATAAATCGTTTATTATGTTACTTAAATTGTATTAAAAAATTAAAATGCGATCATTTTGATCCAGAGACCACTCATTTGGTCATAAAAATTATTTCGGTAAATACAGGAAACGAATGCCTATCAAGTTTTCTGTGCATAAGAAGCTATTTTAATCTTACCTGTCCTCGATTCACTCAGAAGTTACTGTAATAACATTATAGCAATATGTCCATCTAGAGAAACCACACTTTCCAATGGTGAATTAATAATTAATTATACAAATCGGTTAATTTAGCTTCCGATATTACTTCATACAAACACAGAAACATTCTCTGTAGGCTATGTTTCATAGCTTTCGATTGTTGTTGTCCAAGGCCCCTTATAGACGAAGTCATTTGTTTTTTATTTCGTTACACCGCCTTAGATGGCATTGTTATTGTAATTTTGAAACTCATTTATCTCATTAAATATCAATCCTATCAAAATTTTGAATGGAATAAAACTTATCGGAAATTATTTTTAAAGAAACGTTTGTTATGTAATATTTTTCATGAAAATTAATAATAAGGGAGATATTTCGATTTATTTAATTCAAGCCTCCTTATAACCCCCCTTTTAAATAAAAAATTTTGAATGCCATATAGCCTAAATTCTAAGTTACAACGAACTTAATTTATATTCCAATTTTCATATAAATCAGTTCAGCCATTATCACGTGAAAAGGCAACAAACATCCAGACAGACAGACAGACAGACATACAAACAAAAATGTCAAGAAAGCGATTTTCGGTTTCAGGGCGGTTAATTATATATGTTAGGACCAATTATTTTTGGAAAATCGAAAATTATCAGAAAAATTTCGGCTACAGATTTATTATCAGTATAGTCTATATAGACGAAACAATAAAGAAATGGGAGATAAATCTAAAAATCATTTCAAAATAAATGAAAATGATCTGATGTCTTTATTACTTGAGATGAACAGCTTATCATAGGAAGAGCTGAAGACGAACCAAGTTTCCAGAGTACTTAATTTAAACTCAGGAAACAAAAACTACAGAATTTATAGGAATACATCCAATAAGAGCAAAAATTATGATAAATGGTAAATTAATACAGCAGATCAGTGAATTTAAATATTTAGAATATTATGAATTTATTAATTTGTCCTACAGAATAATCTCTGTAATGTTGACAATTAATATTTGAGGAGAAAAATTCGCTCCGGCGCCGGGGATCGAACCCGGGTCCTTTGTTCTACGTACCAAGCGCTCTGACCACTGAGCTACGCCGAATCCAATCCACAGCACTGGATCGAATCTGCTGAATCCCGGCCAAATAAGTCACTCAACTGAGTGCGCTCCTAGTATAATGGCAGTTGACACTAGACATATACGTCAACATATATGCCTAACTTGGAGTCAGGCCACAAAGGGAAACACTGAAGGAGGAGGATTCGGTCCGGTGCTGTGGATTGAATTCGGCGTAGCTCAGTGGTCAGAGCGCTTGGTACGTAGAACCAAGGACCCGGGTTCGATCCCCGGCGCCAGAGCCAATTTTTCTCCTCAAATATGAATAAAATATTTAGGTTTTAATTCTACATATAAATATCATAAGACTTAAATACAAAACTTAATAAATTTATGGCATTTTACTGTGAAGATCCAACATACACTGAAACATAAAGTAAGAAAGGAAACACTAATGAAATTAGTCAAAGCCCTTCCCTTACTCGAAAACTGGACAATCACAACAGCTCAATCAAGAGTTTGCAGAAATGAGATTGGCTCTCCTCTGTAGCAGGATACTCGTTAAGAGACCGCAAAACCAATAACGTCATTAGAAAATAATTAAATGTCAAGGACATCACAGGCATAATTCAGCAATACAGAAATAATTGGAAAGAACATCTACAACGCATGCCAGAAGAGAGAATAGCGAAAATCGCAGTGCTGTACAAACCTAAAAGAATCTACGTAAAGATTTTTTTTGGTACTACAGAATACGTCTGTTACGGTAACAATGAATATTAATAATTTGAACTGGTAATGGAAATTACAGGAAAACGGCTGAACGGATTTTAATGAGTGACCCCTCATTTTCATGCCTGGCGTCCAAAGTTTTTCGGAAAAGTAGTAGTTTTCGGTGAAATGTCAATTTTCCTACATAATTTTTCTATTTTCCAAAATCCATCTGTTGTCAGTTTTGAGAACTAATTTTATTGAATCACGGCCGACTTGATTGAATTTCAGAACAAAACACACACTGCAATAAACAATAGGCTATTACACGAAGGCCATGACCTGCAGGATTGCCGACATATTTAGAGCTCAATTCAATTTGTTATTAAAAACCGATTCTGCAGTGCATAATTTTCTGAGTATAGCTGTGTATTGGATATTCAAATCTACGAAACTTGAGGTGGTTTGATGAAATTTTTACCATTATAAATAAAATATTATAGTTAATATCATGATGCGTCTATTTTTCATTAATTGTAAATAATATTGATGCTATATTGATGACATGAAAGTGAAGCGTTTTGAGGTTATGTAAGTAAATGTAGAGAATATCTTAATTTAGATCTCCATTTCTATCATTTACTGAGTGACTGCTATATATAACTACAAAACTTAAGTAAGATAATAATATTGTTATTAAAAATCAAATATTTTTATACTTATTAACCCAGTGGGGTTGGGTCTTTTTCATATACTTAATGGCGGTGTAGTGTAGATATTGATATGTGTCACTGTCTTCAGTATTGGCTCGAGAGAGCGCAAAAATTACTATCTAAGGAAAGATATTAATTGTTACCGTAACAAACGTATTCTGTAGAACCAAAAAAAAATTAATCTTTACGTAGATTTTTCGAGTAACAGTGCACATTACTGTGGAATCCCGGCCACCAAGTCACTCAACTGAGTGCGCTCCTTGTATAATGACAGTTGACTTTCGGTCTTACTAATAAAAACTCTATATACAGACGTTTAACTGTCTTATACTTATACAATGAGTAGCTCGTTTATAAGTCGTGTGTAAATTCCTTACTAATAATCACGACATACATCGTGTATAGCAGTACAACTGTTACACAGCTACGTCATAGTTTCGTCATTACTTCGTTACGAAAGGTAATAGAGTATTTGAGGTTTTCTATTGCATCCGGTAGAGCGCTCTAGTGTGGCGTGTTAAATATCGATAGTACAACTGGCTCTAATCGATTACCACACTACATTTTGGTCAAAGAGTACAAGCTACAGCAATATTATTCTAATAAACCTATGATCTTTGGTTTGTTCTTCTGTGGTTACAAGGTAAACATCATCATAAAATGACAGTCGATGCAAACAGCTGTTAAAGGGGCGGCCATTTTTTCCCTATATACAACGCTTAAACAAGGGGTTTCGTGTATATAACTACTGCAAAGCAATTCCCATTGTATAGTTACAGCCTGTTTATACGTCCATAGCTATTCACGGTTTATTTGTAATGTTTTCTGTCTCAACTCTGCATAAGTCTCGTATAAAAACTATACATGGTTTATTAGTTATACTGTTAATATAAAACTGTCAATATACATGTCGAACTTGTAGTCAGGCCACAAAGGGAAAAACACTGGAGGAGAGGGATTCGATCCGGTGCTGTGGATTGAACTTCGGGGTAGCTCAATGGTTAGAGCGCTTGGTACGTAGAACCAAGGACCCGGGTTCGATCCCAGGCGCAGAAGCGAATTTTCCTCCTATGATTTAAACCTAAAATAAGATGGAAGCGGAGGTGACCATGGAAAAGATGGCGTAAAGTGACTTAGGGAGTCAGAACAGCGGCCTAATAGATGATGATGATGATGATGATGATGATGATATTATACAGATTCTTAAAATGTTATTTTTGAAAACTTGGAATTAAAATGCAACTAGCTCTTTGATTATATTGTAAGGTTAGAATTCATAAATCATCAAAAGAGAAGAGAGAAAGTCAATCAGTATTTGTCATTTATAAAAAAAAATATCTATGCGGACGTTTCTTGTTACGTAGTATAGGCCTACCTATAAAACGGTAGTATGTAAAAGCAGACCGTTAATGTGATCGACGGCTACGTAGCTCAGTCATTCAGTTATTGGGTAATGATCCGCCGAGCTTTTAATTATCGTAGAAGGAAATATGTGACATACAAAAAAATACGAAGTTTCGCAGACTTGGTGCAAGCGTATATGCGCAGTATTTTCCTATCTAAGAGCTAAGGCCTTGCTGAATTGTGTTTATCAAACAATGCAATGGTAAACGGGTGATAAAAAACTGTAGGCTAATTATGTAACGCATTGTACTTACAAATTGATAATTTTTTTCGTTAAAACTCTAAGCAATTAGAACATGTCCAGCTACTATTTTTTTATTAAATTAAGCAAGAAATACATTTAGAACATCGCAATATTAAACCAAGTATCTCTTTACATCATATCATATATAGCCATTGCACTAGGATATTTGTATTATACAAGGTTATTAAAAAAGTTACATTTTGACGTCGCCATAACCTTTTTAAGAATTAAGATATACACAAAACAAGAACACACTTATACTCATGAAGATATGGGGCTTATTGGATTTAGTTTAAATGTTGAATATGTCCGCCATTTTGTTCTTCAACAAGCAACAATCTTTCTTCTATGTTGTGAATAGCATTTACTAATAGATCTGGTGGGATATTTTCAATTTGTTGCGAAATTGCATATTTTATAGTCCCGTCGCTCTAATTTCCGGCAGCCAATCACGTTGCAGGTCGGCTACATTTAAACGTCTGCGTCTTGTGATTCGCTGTTGAAGACGTTATGCATTTCCTAAGGCTAGATAAATACTTAATATAATCGCCCGCCATTTTGGCTCTTTCCTTGGCGTTCGCAGAAAGCACACGAAGACATTATTTGCCTCTCAATTATTTGCTGAAATACAGTGCGTTTGATTTATATCATAGGAATTACGACATGATAATGTTTAACGGTGTTGCAAATAGATTCCTCGTCTGGTAGCTCGGAAACGAAAGAACAAAAATGGCGAACGATACTACCTACCTAGACTTTACAGAGCCTTCACTTCCTAAGACGTAAGCAAAGAAGAGGAGTCACTCCGGGAATAACAGCGTCGCGACTATAGTTCGTCGGTAGTCGTAGGATTAGTTAAAAAAAAACTCGGTTTTTTTAAATAACCCCACAGCCAAAAAAATCTGCTGGATTGGTATCAGGGGAACGTGCCAGCGTATAGGGAATTACAAGTATGGACACTTCGCGTCGGTACCTTTGATGTAGCTGGAATGATTTCAATGACCTTCAAACCAGCTTGAGCGTGAGATTTCTGCTTTTTCCCTAGAGTTGGCGTTTACATCACACCAGCTAACAGTCGACAGAGCGGAATATAACAGACATACAATTAATACATCTACGTACATTATATACTCAAATAAAATAAATTGGACCGATGAAATAATAATTCCGTCATTATCTGTAATGTCTAGGCTAGACTCTAGAGTTCCTTTATAATGAGAGTTGAGACGTTGACCCCAACAACAATTAAAATATGTATTGATTTGATAGCACTGAAAATGGAAAAACAAAACTCCTATGAGAAGTAAAATCATATGCCTATATATTGTATACAAATATTAAACGAATTTGATACATAATTTTATAAAATAATTTACTATATACGAAAAATAAAAATTATTATTACAACTAGTTTTTCACTAAGAAATAAGGAAAAGCTGTTAACTTCAATTTATTTGAAGCAAAGCGTTACTGGATTATGCAATAAGGTAGGCGATGTTTGAATCCTGTGTCCCAACTCTATTCTTAATTATTATCTTAGCGTGTGCTCGATTACACTAACCTCTAGCGCTTGAAAATGGAACTAAAAACCGGCGCACAGAGAAACAAAAGACAGGAAAATTCGCTCAGTGTCCATTCCTTATAATCCCTATTCGCTGAACGCGCTGTCAGGTGTGAGGTAAATTATGTTTTGTTCTGAATTTTCGTATGTCGTTTGTTAAACTTCTTTTACATTAATAACAACACTGAACAAGACTAATTCGATTTGTAAAGTGAAATAGTACATTATGCAACGAGCCTATAATGATAGTAATTAAGAATCGAGTATGGATATTTATGAAACGAGCGCAAGCGAGTTTCATAATTTTCATACGAGCTTCTTAATTACCATTATAGGCGAGTTTCATACGACTTTTTATGCTCGACCATATTTCTAACTTGAAATTACCGGTATTCAGATGTATACATTTTATTTGTAACTGACAAGATCGGAAGTGACCTTGTTCTAGGTCGTGAATTGTGAAATGTGCGCAGACGCTAAAGTATTGATTTTTTCCGAGGAACAATAATGTCATTGACCTTGACGTAGTCCCGTTAAACTTGATAATAACATAATATTATAACCTTGATTATTGAATTCGACATTGAAAAACGAGATGACAAATTGAATTTATTTGAATATTATTTACAATTAACGCTAATTATTATAGTAACAGAACATAACCTTCTGCGACAGTATTGGATTTCCAGCCTCCGTGACTTTTCGCTAATTCTCTTTCGATTGCATATCCGAGAATAATCGATACTTGCGGTTTTATAACGGTACAAAGCTGACTTGTCATTGGCTGAACACATGTAAGCTGAGTTATCATTGGCTGAAGATCTGTACTTTAATGAGTAGGTGTACTTTAATGACATGCATTAAAGGACTGCTACCAGATGTATAATTAGTACATTTCGGCATGGTCGAGCACAAACAATTTTAAAACACAATCAATGATAGTGATTAAAAATCAACAAGAAGTAAATTCACATCACATAAGATTAGGAATAAAGAAAATTCTTGTAACATTTCCCACTGGTATTATTATATTTTGAGGACGAGAAACGGTACATTTCACAAAAATATATTATTTTATGTTCAGGAAAATATTTTTTTAAGAAGATTATTGACATAAAAATTTCATCAGTGTCTTAATAACCTGAATATTCACTACCAAAATTCAGTTATTAAAGCCGACATAATTACTAATAGAAATGCAATAATTCTTAATAACTGTGGTTTTATTGCATGTGTTATTGAGAGAGAAAATTGTTTTCTAACAACCAGATGTCTGCAACACTTGCACTAACGTGACTTGAAGCTTTGAATGATACGTATCAAACATGTCTTCAAGGTTATCAATTAGTTCACATCAAAAGCAGGCCTATTAATTAATTCAATTTTCAGAGATACTGTGAATTAAGTCAGTTCCATATCTGCAATAACTGTGAAGTCACAAACCGATCAAATAATAAAATATTCAAATCGTTAGTACAAAATTTATGCTATAAACGACAGAAAGAACTGGAAAACCTTGGAATCGATTCATGTGAAGAAGTGGGGAAAATCTCTTCTCCTGCCTTTATTTTATTTAAAATTCAGTACTTCAGGAGATCTCTTTCAGACTTTTCACACAATTCCAATGTTCTATAAACTTCCACGAATTCATAAAACTCCTAACAATGTACAAGGTGGCGCAGTTAAAATAAGGAGACAAGACATGCTTAGCTTTAGGTTTAATTCGGAATAATAGTTGACATCTCAGAGAAGTTCTCAGAAAACAATAATTCCAGTCATGGTGCCAGCTCCCACATAAAGGCATTTGAAGAATGCCCCAAAGCCAATTCCTGGATCTCCTCTAAAAAGTGCATTTCGTCCTCGGAATTCATCAATGCCAGAGGGAAAAAGACCTTTAGGGAGGCCGAGACGTAGACGGGAAGATAATATTAAAATGGATTTTGGGGAGGTGGGATATGATGATAGAGAATGGATTAATCTTGCTCAGTATAGGGACCAATGGCGGGCTTATGTGAGGGCGGCAATGAATCTCCGGGTTCCTTAAAAGGCAGTAAGTAAGTAAGTAAGTAAGTAAGTAAGTAAGTAAGTAAGTAAGTAAGTAAGTAAGTAAGTAAGTAAGTAAGTAAGTAAGTAAGTAAGTATATACCAAGATTTAGGAAAAAAATGCACCTGAGGGACAGCCTTTGTACCAAGTTTTCTTACTATGCCTATGCATATATTACAAAATTGGAAGAAACTGATTCAGGTCATGATATAATGAAATAGGGAAATCCAAGAATAGTGATATTTAGATTGCAAAGATTCTTCAT